>NC_068575.1:36870645-37496812 GCF_025698545.1 Gossypium raimondii | reverse complement strand
TTATGGGCTCATATTATTTATTTATGGTACATCCGCCCTGATGAATAGCTTTTAACCCTTTTCCTAGGGCCAACTGATCACATCACGATTGGATCCCTCCAACAAGAAATGAGGGGATTTTAATAGGTAAAACTACCTCAATCCTGTAAACCAAAAACAGAGGTGTTGCCCCAGTACAGATGTTCGACAAACAATGAGGGCAAATGGTAATTTCCCATGCCAGTCCTTGTTCACCTCTAGGTAATTCGGTGACAAAACATGGTGTCTGCTTCTGAATTGATTTTAGACCTTAGTTACCGTGCTATCATCTAAGTTCAATGCATTTTCTAATGCCATCATCTCTGAAATTCTGTATCGGTATACGATTACTTTGGCTCATGAAGTAGCCTCTCAAAATGAAGCAATGCCCATTAGAAGTCTTTGATAATGGTGATGTCCATGCCCCATTGTGCTCGAAATTTGAGTCGCCCTTTTCGGGTTTTCAACTCAAAGCCTCATTTGGTCACAAAGCGCCCTTTGCGGGCTTTCGCTTTGGCCTCTCCTTTTCTTTTTCTTTTCTTTTTCATTCTGATTTTCTCATCTAGATTTCTCTTTTTCCATTCTTCTTTCTTTTTCTCATTTTCATTTTGATCTTTATCTTGATTTTGATTTTTTTCTTTTTCTTCCCTTTTTTTATCTGAGCCTTTTGGGGCGCAACTTCGACAAAAAACTTTGGATCTTCCTTTTAAATCAGGACGGACCCAACAAAAACTTGAAGAGATGGAAATTCGACTTCAAATGGGCAAAGCTATGCTGACTTCACGAGAAAGGCATTGCCCCGGCAAAGAATTACATCGTTCATACTGCAAATTTCTGACATCGTGCTGTTGTGCAGATTTCATTATCGGTGTTTAACCCGGGCATATCCTAGTATGATCCTACAAAGATATCTTCGAACTCTAGAGGTAACTTGATGAGGTCTCACTTCATTTTTTACGGTTAGGTCAATTCTAATCTTCATCAAGCTCACAATTTCTGATGATTCCTAGTTAGGTAGGATCTGTCTATCCTCTTGTTCAACCATCCTTAACAAGACAGGTGATAAACTACGATCTTTGTCATTTTCAAAGCCTTGAGATCCCCCTGAACACATGCCTCGCTCAAAAGGAAAATCTGGGTCTGTAGCAGAGTCATTCACGTAATTGATATCCGAGGACCCATAGCAAGTACCAAAGAATATACAAAAGAAAGTATAAATTTATGAATATACAATATGATTATGAATGAATGATGTGGAAGAAAATCTAAAAGAAATAATCAGAAATAATTATTCAAAAAGAATGAAAGAATATTGGCTCAAAAGTGAATGCAAAGATGTATTTTATTAGAATAATAACGTTCAGACATTTTCCTATTTCACAAAGGAATTTCTATCATTTCTAGGCTAAAACAACAAAAATGTTCTGAACATTACTCTAAAAAAAGCTCTAAAAACTATAGGGATTTCTTCCGCAGTCTAATTGTTTAGAACAATCTAGATTTATAAGGGCAGATATTTAACAAGGTCCCTTTTCCTTTGTGTGTTCATGTATAGCATGGATGTGAACGCTTCCCAACACTTCTTCATACATCACACTCGCCTCGTTGTCAATATGATTGGGTAGATGGCCTTCTGCACTGGAGTCATCAAACTTGACAACACCCATATTGATGAGCCTTTCAACAAGCTTTTTAAAGACAGTGTAATTTTCTATCGAATGTCCCCCAATTCCTGCATGATAATCACACTGTGCATTCGTATCATACCATTTGGGGTACGGAGGTTGCAAGGGTTTTGAGTAGAAAGGGGCAACAACATGTGCATCAAATAAGCGTTGATACAGCTCGTTATACGACATCGGAATTGGCATGAACTGGAGGTTCTCAGTGCCTTGTTTCACTCCAGATTCTTGCTTTAAAGGGCTCTGATGGCTGGTGGTCTCCGTCTTTGGCCTGCCCACAGTGATTGGTTTTGAGTGGCCCTTGTTATATCCACTTACATTATCCCTTTTATTTCCCTTCTTCCTTGGGGCCTTTATAGTATCTGGGTACTCTACCCTCATCTTCTTTATTTTGGCTAGATTAGCAACAGGCTTAACTAAAGCATTCCTCAAATTGGATCCTAAGCCTGTCAGGCAATTCACTGGTGTCGATGTGCCAGTCTGATAATATTAGGATCTGATAGTAAAAAGTGCTCCTTGTGGACGCCCATCTGGCTGGACTTGGACACTTGTCGAAGTACAATCTAAGGAATAAACAAGATCCTCATTATCAACCCCAAAGCAAACCACCGGGTCTTTCACTTCTTTTGACTTTCCAGCTAGCAATCAGTTGAACTAGTTTATCATAGTTCTCTGTAATTCTAGCATCTGATCTCTCATCTCCTGTTGAAATTCAGTCAATTGCTCCTGCATCTGAATCTGCATTCGCTCTAATTTTTCCAACCTTCATTCCATTTCTCTAGTCTTTGCTTGGATATCGTAAGGGTGTTTGGTTGGTTGGTTTTCCAGGTTAGCTGAAATAAATTTACTCGTTTAGACTCTTTCAATGGATTTTAATGCATGTAATACAATGTAATGCAAATGCATGAAATGAATGCCTAAAGAGACGTTGATTCTGATTCAATTACATTTAGGAAACTTTTCTAGAAAGTAAATTCTCTTACATAAAACGGATACATGTACGGCCTCACCCTCATATTCCAAGAAACAACATCGGTCTTTTTCTTCATCCGCATGTTTGAGGTAATCTCGCCAATAAATGCCATTGCTAGCTCATTTTCTTGATCTTGGTCGCGATCCATCATCTACCCATCTTTATAAGGCTCGTCAGCTTCTTCTAGGGAGTTGGAACGTTGAAGGCTCTTAGACAATCGCCTTGAATCCTCAGGCCACGAAGCAGGGTCACGAACTCTTCCATCGCCATTTTTGTGTTTCTCAGAATATATTCGGGAAGTCGTATTGTTTTCCACTTTATCAAGGAATCCGTATTCTATGACAAGCTTTCTAATTTAGTAATCGAACTTGAATCAATATCTCTTTCCTAAGATGCAAATGCAATGTAATGCAATCATAATCAAAACACAACAAGAGGGGTTAGAACAAAACATAAGCAAGCACGGAAAACAAAAAGTGCCTAATCAGGTAAATACTAGGGATTTGGAGTGGCTCTACCTAGGTTAAGTTCCTAAGTCCATTATATGAGGGTTGGTTCTAAAGATAAGGTGCTCGAACCAGCAGATTCCTCGATCTTCACCCATTATAGGCTCATATAGACCGAGTTCGGTTCAGGGGAATACATTTCCCTATGGCTGCACGGAGATGAAAATCTCACGAAGACATAGGTACGGATGTATCCCGGAAGTGATCCACTATCCTGCATGGAGGTGAAAACCTCACGAAGGACTAGCTTCTCACTCCCACTTAAGAAGGTGTGACCAACGGTCATGCAATGCAATGCAGAAAGGCATAAAAAAAATTTAAAATACAAAATAAGATGAAAACTATAACTCAAAACAAATGAAATGCAATGAGTGGATCATATATTTAAATCACATTTTCAACTTTCGACAAAAAGACAAGAAATAATCAACTCGTGGCTTGACTCTCTTATTTTGGGTCCCCAGTGGAGTCGCCAAACTGTTGACACCGTTTTTTGGATGGAAAACGGGGTCGACTTGGATTTTGAAAATGAAAACAAAAATGGGAGTCGCCACCGATCCTTTTTGATACGGTGTGATCGGGTCACCTTAAAAGGTGGTTGTTTTTAATAAACGATTTGATTTTATTAAAACAATGATTTTGGTCCGCGAAATTCAGAAAAACAGGTTCGGGAGTCGGTTACGCATGAGGAAGGATTAGCACCCTCGATACGCCCAAATTGGTACCTAGTTGATTACTTAATGTCTTAGTGTCGAAAAACTGAAAACTTTAAAGAAATTTAAAATACGATCCTTAAAAAAACTCGAATGGCATGGATTAAAATTTAAGAGGATATTTGGCAATTTGGTTATACGAGAAATCGAAACCCAGCACCTTAGGGCACGTTCCTCGAATTTCCAAACGCAAAACATTACCTTATTTTGAAATTTTTGAAAGGATATTTAGCTATTTGGTTGAACGAGAAAAATAGACACCCAGCACCTTAGGGCATGTTTTCTCGAGTTTTCAAACGCAAAACATTGCCTTATTTTAAAAAAAATTTAAAAGGATATTAAGTCATTTGGTTGAACGAGAAAAATTGACACCCAGCACCTTAGGGCATGTTTTCTCGAATTTCCAAACGCAGAACATTGCCTCAATTAAAAATATTTTCCTTTTTTTTTGAAATATGATATTTATATGCATGATGGAATAATAAACATAATTATGTAAATAAAAAATGAACAAAAACGAATAATAAATCAATCATACATATACCATAGCAAATAAATAAATAAATAAATAATAGCATAAAATGGACATATAAATAAATACATAAAAATAAAGGAAAATATAAAAATTTATAAAATATGAAAAATATGTATATGTATATTTTGAAGTCATTAAAATAAAATAAAATGTGAGCATGTATATATATATTCGTGAGGAAAATGAGTACATAGATATATGTAAATAAATATATATATATATATATTAAATAAATTATATGAAATATATATATAAAAGCACTTATATACATTTATTATAATATAATATGGCACATATATTTAAAATATAAGTAATTATTAATGGAATAATAATAATAATAATAATAATAATAATAATAATAATAATAATAATAATAATGGTAACATTAAAATAATAAAGTTAACAAAGATTGACTAAATAATAAAAGATGCTAAAAAGGATTTAATCGAAATGAAATAAAACATATAGGGCCAATTCAAATAAAGGAAAACGAAAAGGATCTAATTATGACGCGTAAAAATGGAAGGACCAAACAGAAAATAAACCCGAGTTCTAAAACGCAATACTCAATGGACTAAAAATAAAACAAAAGTAAAATCTTAGGGCTAAATCAAAATAAAAGAAAACAACAAAATAGGACCAAATTATAATGCGTTGAAAATAGGAGGATCACACGTAAATAACCCCTTTTAAGAAAACATGCGGATCCTCCCTCTGGTCGGCTCATCTTTGCGGGTCGGGCCAAACGGCGTCGTTTGGCACCGACCCTAAGGGTAAAACGGCGCCGTTTTGCTAACAGTATAAAAGCCGAAAAATTTATTCTTTTTCATTTCAGCAATTTTGTTAAAAAAAAGGGTAAAAACTTTGTTTTCTCTCTAGCTTCCACTGGGCATTGCCCAGATTCCGGCATGGGGATCGCCGCAGTCATTGTCATTCCCTCCCCACCGTCTGTGATGGCCAAAAATTCGAAAAGGTAAAAAATTCACTTTTTTTGTATTTTCCGTAAATATAAACTATTATATATACATGTATATATGTGATTGAATAAAAACGAAAGAAATAAAAAGAATCCGAAAACAGGAATAAAAAGGAAAAGAAGAACACCTTCTTTTTTATTTTTTTGAGATTCTTGTATTGATTTCTCAATATATTTTTTGTTTTTTTACATTTGTTCCCCCCTTTTTACAATGCAACACATTCGGCTTTATAGCCGAAAGAAAAGAAAAAAAAATCTAAGAAAATCTCTCATTGCTACTGTTTTCTTCTACTTTGCGTGTTTCTTTTCTCTTTGCAGGGAGTTGTTGGCGCGGCAGGGAGGAGGCCGTACGGTGGCAGACGATAGGTGGTGCGGCGCCAGAGATTAGGAGGCTTGGGTTTCTCTTTTTTTTGTTTAGGTTGTGGGCTGTTAGGGTTAGATTTAGGTGGGTTGGGATTTGGGTCTTTATTGGGCCATCTGATTTGGGTTTGTAATTGGGTTTGTTTGCCTGGGTCTAGGTTTGGCATGGGTTAAGTGTTTTGGGTATTGGGTTAAAATTTTGGTAATGGGCTGGCGATTTTGAGCTTGTTGTTTTGGACCTTAAGGACTGTAATTTGGACTTTTATTTTGAGTTTAATTGGGCCCCGGGCAAAATGGCCTGCAACAGCTCTTTTTGTACTGTAGTTTTTTAAAAAATAATTTTGAGAAGATGTGTAACACCCCTAACCTATATCTGTCGCCGAACTAGGGTTACGAGGTGTTACCGGACAAAACACAACTCAGAACAGTCATTCAATTGAATTCAAGTACATATACCGAATCATTTAAGCATAATAAAGTTGCGTACTTTGCCATTACAACTAAATCAAAACAACTAATGTATATTCGAACATATAATCATCTCATAATTAGCATGAATTAAAACATCCATTGATTCAATTTCATTTATTTAAACACATATACGACATTAACAATATAGTATTGAATCCAAATACAATTTGTACCATATTAAAATCACAAATGTTATCATAATAATATATTATATTACTAAAAGAATCAAAGAATAGATATATTTTCCATGAACCTTTATGCTTAATAAATTACCTAAATAATTTTTTTAACCTTAAAGGTAATCTATTATGGAACCTATCATTCAATATTATGAATAACATAAATTTAAACTTGTGTATCATCCATTTCTAAATTTGCATATTTATATATCATAACTAATTGAACTTAGCATTTTGGTTATATTAATATAAATAAACATCATTCATTCTATGATATAATTGCATCATGCTATAACACGTAAATCATGTCTATTATTATAGACCATCCTTTTATATAAAATCACATAATTTATATTTCTATATATGACTCAAACTTAAAATTATTCCACTACCCAAATAATAACCAAACAAATAATAAACACACCATTACATCATATTTCAATGTATAAACCTAACATTTACTTACTTAGTTACCAAAAACAAAACATACCATATCACATATATATATATATAAATATACCACCCAACCAATATCACTTAACTTCCATTGCTATTTTAACACAATTATCAAATATACCTACATCAAATACTTAAATGCCGAGAACTCATAAATAAGACACTACCATATGCATACATATACTTTGCTTCATAAGTACTGTCTATTTAAAATTTTTATAATGAACAAAACATACTTAAACCATAATTCAACCAAAACTTAATATAGATAAAATACTTAAGCCATTTTCGCATGGCTTTGATACACACACTGTCAAATTAAGCTAAACTCCAAAACTAGTCTATACATGCCATACGATCAAATTCAAAATTTAACAAAATACCAAAAGATGTCGATAGTGTGATAGACTATGCTGAAAATCCCCGAGCTCGTAACCCGACTCCAAAATCTATAAAATAGACACAAGCAAAATACACACACAAAGTAAGCTTCTTGAGCTTAGTAAGTCATAAGAAAAATCTTACATATAAATATTTGCTCAAAAACGTTAAGTAAATATAATCGAATATCAATTACGTAGCATCATTTAACATCTAAAAAATGATCACCATCTTTTTTTATATAAATCTTGCAGAAGCCGAATACCTATACTCAACACATAGATATTTTATTACATATATCAACAGCCCAAAACATTTCAATATACAAATGGTTAGCTTGTAATACATAATCAAATTGATAACTTTTACCAATTCAATTAACCAACTCATCTTATTCCCTTGTAATTAAATGGCTAATTCATACCTGAAACTCTTATACGTTTTCATGAACAGACTTTATTTCATATTGTCCGTTGAACCATTCGGAATTAAAAAGGATACGCTGATGGTCAAAAACTTGTACAATGCCAACGTCCCAGACGTGGTCTTACATGTAATCATTTATTGATGCCACTGCCCTAGACAGGGTCTTACACAAATGAAATACGATGCCAATATCCCAGACATGGTCTTTCACGTTCACATAAGTCGATGCCAACGTCCTAGACGTGGTCTTACACGAAAACACAGATCGGATATCCTATGTTATGACATATGCATCCTAACTATTCCTAAGGTTCATACAGGGCTTACGGACGTCAAATCTCGTTCGAATCAAACTCGAAAAAAAATAGCCACATCATAATACCATATTCGGCCATAGCCCAAATAATTCCCAAAAAAATTCAATTCGGTAAATATCAATTACAATTTCATAATTATATCAACATTTAAACGCTTACAGACTTACCTCGAATGTTGTCGACTGCTAAATCGGCTACTCAACCACTTTTGTCTTTCCCCGATCCAAATCTGATTTCTTTAATTCTTGATCTAAACATATTCAAATTAAGCTTATTTAAACACCATTCTATTTAATCTAGCCTAAAAACACATGAATGGGTAAATTAAAATTTTTCCCTTAACATTTCACACTTTTTACAATTTAATCTTTTTTGCTCAAAACACAAAATGCACAAAAATTTGACTACACTCCTTAAGGGCCGAATATTCCTAGTGTCCATACAACTCCATATTTTTCATTTATTTAGCATTTTAGTCCTCAAAATTTATTTTCACAATTTAACCCTAATTACTCAATTTCACCAAAATTCAAAAATAAAACATGTTAATCTAACAAATATATTTCATATTTCACCTACTAACATCATAAAACTCAAACATTCATCAATGGCACATTTCAAAATCATCCACAATTCACAAAATTAAGACATGGGTTTTGAAGTATTCAAAGCAACGATCTCAAAACGTAAAATTATCAAAAACAAAACAATTTCATACCTTAATCAAGCTAGTAAAGTGTTGAATCCTAATAAGCTTTAATGGTTTTCTTCTTTGTTGATTTCGCTAAGAAAGATGATGAAATGGCCATTTTTTATGTTTTAACATAACATATATTATTTATTTGTTATTTTACTTATTTAACATTTATTAATTAATTTAATAAACATATAATATAAGGGTAACGTTGACTATTGCCACCCACTATCTTATTTTTGGTCTTATTACACCTTTAAACCTCCCATTTAAAAAGACAACAACAATTAGGCACTTTTATATTTAACCACTAAATTTTCATTTTACGCGCTTAAGCCCTTTTCTCAAATTAAGCACTCAAACAATAAAATTAATTCACGAAACTTTCACACATATAAATTTACACATAATAAACATAGAAAAAAATATTAAAATATTTTTTAGACTGGGATGTGTGGTCTCGAAACCACTGTTCCGATTTGGGTCAAAAATTGGGCTGTTACAAGATGGTTTTAAAAAAAATAGGTTGAAAAACGCTTCAAGCAGGATGCACTGTCAGCAAAAGTACTGAAAAAAGCTCCCAGCTGGCGCTCTTTTTGTACAATAGTTTCAGAAAAAATAACTTTGAGAAGATGTTTCTGAGGAAATAAGTTGAAAAATAATTCAAGTAGGATGCACTGTGAGCAAAAGTACTAAAAAAATCTCCCAGTTGGATGCTCTTTTTGTACAGTAGTTTTTGAACAAATAATTTTGAGAAGATGTTTCTAAAAGAATAGGTAGAAAAACGCTTCAAACAGGATGCACTGTCAACAAAAGTACTGAAATAAACTCCTAGCTGGAAGCTCTTTTTGTATAGTAGTTTCTAAAAAATTAATTTTGAGAAGATGTTTCCAAAAAAATAGGTTGAAAAATGCTTCAAGTAGGATGCACTGTTAGCAAAAGTACTGAGAAAAGCTCCCAACTGGAAGCTCTTTTTGTACAGTACATCCTACTTGACCTTAGGCTATAAATGAGCCAAATTTCATTCTCTTGTTTCATAAGTTACAGCAAGAGAAATTGAAGAAGTTCAGAAGAATAGAAATTGAAGAAGTTGAGAAGGTATAATTTGATTTATCGTATTAATATTTATATGAATCATTATACTTTTGCAGAATGTTTTTTGTTTTGAATTTCTTTCGACGGATAATTTGGTTAAAAATGAGTGAACGTATTAGTGTTGTTATTTACTACGACGGTGAGGTTCGTGACACTGAGAACGACATTATTTTTTTATCGGAGAACACAACGTGACTAGCTTTTAACCAGAATATAGATTTGAAAAAACTTCGTAAAATAATTAGGCGTAAAATCTTTGGAATGATGCCAATGAGAGTTTTGTCTATCAAGTATCGATTTTGTGCTTCAGTTGATCCCATGACATATAACTCGTTTGATATCAAATGTTCTTATGGCTTAGAGGTGATGGTGCAGACTCATCTCGTTAGTGGATCACCCTATCTTGAGTTATATGTGGAATTTTCATCACCAAATGAAGCACTTGTGACTTCAACATCTACTACTGTTCGAGAGGAATACACGACCTCTACCCGACACTCCGTTATTAGGAGGCAAAACATGGAACCTTCCATTTTTTGTGGCAGGACAGAACACACGACCCCTACACGACACTCCGTTAGTGGATGGGACATGCACCTCGGTGGGTCGATGTTCAATGTTCAAAATACTTACTGGGGAAGGGCATCAACTTTTAGTGGTTGACAATCCAAATCTGAATGGGGATTTTATGAAACATACACAAGAAGGGATGATGTACTCCCTACGAATTACACCGATGAGGGGACCTCATACGTTGCAAATGTTGATGGGTTAGATAATGAGTCCGATGTAGATCCACCCCGAGAGCCCGGCACCGATGGTGCAGAAGTTACATTATTTTTTTAATCGGAGCCTATTCCAATCGAACTTGAAGACGGGGAAGGGGGTTCATATGAAGGAGAAGATCCATGATTCACGGCACACTCGCATCTAGCCTACATACATAATGTCGATTTATCGACAGATGATGCGTTGGAGTTTCTTGATCTACTATATAGGAGGCGTGACCACACAAGTTCGCCATTTGATTCAGGTGAATTGGAAGTTGGTAAGGATTTTTCCAGTAAGGATGGATTTCTCAGTGCATTGAAGCAATATACACTCTATCCATCTGGTCCATCTCGACGGTAGCGTAGTTGATCAATAGGATCCTACGATGCTAGATGTTCGGATTCTATAGGAATTCATCCAAAATTACTGTCTGAATCACCGAATCCTTGTATGGTGTTCATTGAAACTATATGAACGTGATAAAAATATTAGTTATATCGTAATAGCTCATTTTTCGTGAAATCAGAACAATGGTTTCGGGACCACAAATTCGAAGTCAAAAAATTTATTTTATTATCATTTTATTTCCTACAGCATGATAGTATTATTGTATAAAAATTTTGTTAAGAAATTTTACTATTTACATGCTCAATTTAATAAAAAGGACTAAATCGCGTAAAGTGTAAAAGTGGGGTTCTATAGGCTAAAAGCATTAAATAGCTATAAAAATTTAAAGTGAAAGTCCTATATGGTAACTAGACCATAAATAGTGATAATGGATGTACATGGCTTGGAAATTGAGTAGTTTTTAATGTTTTTAAAGGTTAAATTAGTAAATAGGTAAATAATGATAAAATTAATCAAATTAAACAAAGCCATCACCTTGTGTTCATCTTCCTCAACTAAAATTAAAAGGAAAGATTAGCCATGGGAGCTTGAAGTTTTAGCAACCCTATTTTCCCTTGCAGTGGTATGTATCTTGTCCCGTTTTTGATGATTTCTATGCTTTCGGGATCGTTGTATCTTAATCTAGCTAGCCCGATGACTAATTTGTGAAACTGTTAGGGTTTTTCCATTGATGTGTATACATGATTTTTTTATGTTTTATGGTAGAAAATGGATGGTTGTTGTTAGATAAACAACTTTTGTTAACAGATTTTTGATAAATTTGTCAAATAGGGATTAAATTGAAAATGGAAAATTATATATGGTGAAATTGTGAAACAATTAAAATATAGGGCATTCTAGGGACCTAGTTGATATTCAGCCATAGTGGCTTATGGTTAAATTGCATAAATTTCCATTTTTATGAGCTAGTGACTAAATTCCAAAGAATTAAAAATATAGGGGCAAAATGGTAATTTTCCAAAAATGCGATTTTGGGCTAAATTGAGTTAAATTTATTCATATAGATCAAGACAGACCTTGTACGACTTTAGATCGGGGCAAAGAGAAAGTCTCACATTAATCGCCTCTGTATCTACACATACTCATCAAGGTAAGTTTGTGTAATTAAATTGTGTATATATGTTTTTAATTAAATTATACATATATTATGAAATGTCACACATATATACCGATTGTATATCCAACGACGTACGACAATTACCAAGCCCCCATTTGAACCTTAGGAATACGTAGGATATAAATGACATGTCATTAGGGTTTACATGATTTGGGTATTAGTCCTGAATGTCCTACGGATGACTGAGGTCCTGCATGTGTTACGGATACTCCACAGCTCGTGTGAGTAGCATCGTGTAGATATGTACTGACCCACAACTCGTAAGAGTATATCGATTTACAGCTCGTATGAGCATACATGTACAAGATTTGATGGATTGCAGTTATATGATTTAGCGCACTTTGTGTGAGCTATCTCGGGTATCCAACAGTATTCTAAATGGTTCAACGGGCATTACATTGATACAAAATTGTCAGAGTTCGATACGCATTTATAACAACCCAATTTTTAGTGGTGTCGAAAATAGTGGTTCGAGACCACTAAATTCGACAAGTGATCTTGTAAATTTTATTATATAGTGTTTATGAGTCGATTGTGAATTTAGGAAGGCTTATGAATTAGTGAATTATACTTTAAAAATATTTATTAGATTAATTGGTTTTAAAAACGAGGTATCGAGACCTTAGTTTTATAAACTGAGCTGTAAATACTTTTATAAATATTTATAGAGTGTCATTAAGGTAGTATTAAAGTTTCGTTAGAAAATTTTATCGTTTCGATAGTTAATTAATTAAAAAGGACTAAATTGAAAAACGTACAAAACTTACTAAAGTGATTCAATAGCATAAATGCTAAATAAGGGAGGACTAAAAGGGCAATTAGACACCCAAGGAATGGTTGAGGCGGCATAAGAAGAAAAAAATCTTGGAATTAGGTGATTTAAGGGTAAAATTGTAAATTTGGTAAAACTCAGCTTAAATAAAAAGAAATCTAAAGATTTCTTAGCAATTTTTCTTCAATTCTCAACCAAAAATAGCCATTAGAGAGCTTCTTAAGCTATTTTATATATTTTTACTTCATGTCAGTTTAATTCTTGCTTTTCTCTTGAAATTTTTATGTTTTTGAGACTTTTACAATTACGTCCAACTATCTAATTCATTAGTTTTTATTCTATGGGTAATTTTGAAAATTACCATTGATGAGTGCAGAATGTTTATGATGAATTAACATGGATTTGAAGTTTTAATTTTGTTATATGAAGATTTTATCAAGTAATTTCAATAGAATTTGATTTTAGAACCAATTTGTGAAAAAGATTAAATATTAGGGTTTGGTATTAAAGTCTATTTATTAAGGGCTGTGTAATAGCTTATAATATTAAGATTAAGTGTTAATTGAGAAAAAATATCTCATTTGATGAGTTAATTGATGAGGGACTAAATTGAAAAAATTGTAAAAATTAGGGTAATTGTGTAATTTTAAAATTTGAGGGGTATAAATTGTGAAGTGGACTAAAATTGAAATATATGCTAATGAATGAAAAATTTTACATTCTAGATCAAGAGCTCGTAGATCGACGAGAAAAAGGGAAATTAGCCGAGTAGTCTGTGAACTATTACCAATTTTACAATCCAGCCCAGGTAAGTTCATATGGTTAAACTTTCATGATTATTTGTTAATTTAGGAATGGTATAATATATTTATTCATATTTTTTTTGAAATTAAGATTATTGTAAAAGTATGAACATTGAATTGAATGTTTAAAACGTGTAGAACACAGGATTGAGTACGATCGTTTCGTTGCGAAGAATGAATTGACGGATAAGACCATGGTTGGACCATGGAAATTTTTAAATGTAAGACCATAGTTGGGCTATGGCATTTTAATGAAAAGACCATAACTGGGTTATGACGCCTTGAACGTAAGACTATGGTTGGACCATGGCCGTATAGATACATGTGTAAGACCATAGCTGGGCTGTGGCATTCTAATGATAAGACAATAACTGGGTTATGGCACTACAAATGTAAGACCATGGTAGGGCCATGGCAATGCATGTGTAAGACCATTGTTGGACTATGGCACGAAAAGAACGATGTACTCATGTCCGTAAGCCGTTCTTCAGTTCAGTAAGAAGCGGTAAGAGACTTATGTGATTAAATTGAATGATTTATAAATTATTATTCATATTGATCTGAAAGAAATGTGTTTATTGATTATATTGTATTTGACAGGGAAAAATGTATGATTTAATTACAATTTAATTTATTATATTATATTAAGTTCGATAAGATCAATGTTTAACCAATTAAACTTACTAAGCTTCAGTAAGCTTCCTTGTGTTGTTTAATGTTCTTCCAATGTAAATTTTGGTTTATATGGCATGTATAGGGTTGGTTTGGCAATGAAATAGTTTGAATTGTGGTTGTGAATATTAAATGTTTGTATGCATGTAAATAGTAGTAGAATTTGATAAATGAATGAAAGGAGTTAAATAGGTAGGTATAAGAAAATGAAATATTTGTGATGTTATTTCATGTTGAGAACATGTTTGAACTCGTATTGATAGCTTGGTTAGGATATATTGGTGTATGTGATTGTTGAGTACAGGTTAATGTCAAAATGGGTGAGAAAAGGGGCCTTAAAATGACCTATTTTCGTTCACATGGGCATGTGTTCCCTGCTTCTAAGAAAATTTTTCAAATTTTAGGAAAAATCCCCTGGGTACCCGGTTTAGTCCCGATTCACTTCTAAGGTGAATATTGGGCCTCGAAGGTCTATCTAAGGGACAATATGAGTGTTATATAATTGATTCTTAATATGTGTAACGAAATTTGGGAAATGTCCATATTTAATTCGTAAAGTTGGGTAATGCTCCGTAACCCTATTCTGGTAACGAATAAGGGTTAGGGGTATTACATTTATTGGTATCAGAGCTTCGGTTTAGTCGATTCTCAGAATGATAGTAATGTATAATGTGTCAAGAAATGCATGCCATATAAATCTGTGATAGTGTGATGTGTATGATTCGATCTAACTCTTGTTTTTCTTATAGATTGTAAAGATATCGGATAAATCTGAACATGTTGAACATGATGAGGTCAATAGTAGAGTACAAACATATGAGCACGGGAGAAGTAGTAATGTCCTAATTTCTCCGGTTCAAGAACAAGAACTTAAAAATATATTCTTTGGGTTTATGAATCAATGGTTTAATGAATTTATGTAAGAAAAAAATCAAGCTCAACAACCTCCTCCCCCTACTGCACTGTCTGTAGTGCCTCGGTAGCACCTCCACCTCCTCTGGTGATTGAATTTAGTAAACGTACTCCTGTAAAAAAACTTAGAAAATGTGGGGCCGAAGAATACCGATGTAGGTTAGATGATGATCCTGTCAAAGCAGAGTACTGGCTTCAGAACACAATAAGATTTTTTGAGGAATTAGCTTGTTCTTCTGAAGATTATCCAAGATGTACTGTGTCACTACTAAAAGAAGAAGGTTATAATTGGTGGATGACTATAGTGGCTGTTGTGTCGAAAGAGAAAATCACTTGGGAATTCTTCCAGAGTGCATTTAAAAAGAAATATGTTGGCAAGAGATATTTGGATAAAAAGAAGAGGGAATTTATTGACATGTGACAAGAAAATTGGTCAGTAGCTAAATACGAGAGAGAATTTGTGTACCTCAGCAGATATGCCCCAGAAATTGTACCAACTGAAGAAGAAATGTGTATTCAGTTTGAGGAAGGACTGAATGATGAAATCAGAATAATGATTAGGGGCATAGAAATACGAGAATTTTTCATTTTGTCATATCGTGCTCAGAAATTGGAAGAGGTATATAACAGAAAAATGCAGAGAGACAGAAGGAATAAAGAATCTTACAAGAGAAGTTCCTCCAAGTCATTTCCAACAATTCCAGCTAAAACGTTTAGAGATGATTTTAGTCGAGCCACTTCAATGCCGAAACGATCAAATAAGAATAAGGTGACTCAACAAGATTACTGGATGACTATTAGTCCTACGGCTAGTGGGTAGTGTGCAAAATGTTCCTAAGCCCAAATGTAAATATTGTGGGAAAAATCACTTCGGTGAATGTAAAGGCAAGGCAGAAGCTTGTTATGAATGTGGAGTCACCGATCATTTTATTCAAGATTTCCCTCAGTTGCAAAGAGAGGAAGAAGAACAGAAAGAGAAACAAATTGCCACTTCCCAAATAAGTAAACGTTCGGGCAAAAATAGTGCCGCTGGGACTACTCGTTCGGGTATGAGAGATTCTGCTGTCCGGTCAGAGGCTAGGGCGCCTGCACGTACTTATGTTATCCGAGCGAGGGAGGAAGCTACGGCTCTGGACATAATAGATAGTACATTCTATCTTTTTTATACTTTTGTGTATCCATTGATTGACCCTGGATCCACGCATTCTTATATTTGCACTGCATTAGTAATAGAAAAGAAAATGCCTGTTGAGTTTACTGTTTATGATATTCAAGTCACTAATCCATTAGGCCAAAGTGTGATAGTTAATTTAGTGTGTCGAAACTGTCCATTGAAAGTAAAAGGCTGTGAATTCTCTGCTGATTTGATGTTGCTACCCTTTTGGGAATTTAATGTTATTTTAGGAATAAATTGGTTGACAAAGCATGATACTGTAGTAAATTGTAGAGAAAAACGGATTGATCTAAAATGTCAGACAGGTAAAATGATTACTGTTGAGTCTGAGAATTTGAAGAAAATTGTTAGAATTATTTCAGTTTTTTCAGCTCAGAAACTAATGCGGAAAAATAATGAGGCATTTTTAGCCTACATTCTTGATACCCGAGATTTTGAACCAAAGCTAGAATAGTTACCAGTTGTTAATGAGTTTACTGATGTGTTTCCTGAGGAGTTGTCGGGTTTACCACCTGATCGTGAAGTTGAATTTGTAATTAATGTAATTTCGCTCCGATATCGGTAACACCATACCATATAGCACCAGCTGAGTTAAAGGAGTTAAAGACACAGTTGCAAGAGTTATTGGACAATGGATTCATCAGACTGAGTATGCCTCCTTGAGGTGCACCTGTCTTATTTGTGAAAAAGAAATATGGTTCTTTGAGACTGTGTATAGACTACAGACAGTTGAATAAGGTTACAATTAAAAATAAATATCCTTTGGCTCATATTGATGATTTGTTTAACCAACTGAAAGGTGCTGCAGTATTTTTGAAGGTAGGTCTCAGATTCGGGTATTATCAGTTGAAGGTTAAAGAGTGTGATGTGTCGAAGGCTGCTTTTAGAACTCGGTATGGTTACTATGAGCTTCTGGTAATGCCATTTGGCTTGACCAATGCTCTTGCTGCTTTCATGGATTTAATGAATCAAATTTTTCAACCTTATCTGGATAGATTTGTGGTTGTGTTTATTGATGATATACTAATCTATTCCAAGACAGAAGCCGAGCATGCACAACACTTGAAAATTGTGCTACAGAACTTGAGGGAGAAACAGTTGTATGCAATGTTCAATACATGTGAATTCTGGCTTCATGAGGTCAGATTTTTGGGTCATATTGTATCAGTCGAAAGGATCCGAGTGGACCCGAGTAAAGTATCTACAGTGGTGAATTAGAAAATTCCAAAGTATATAACAGAAGTGTGAAGTTTGCTAGGTTTAGCAGGATATTACCACCGATTTGTCAAAAACTTTTCGATGATTGCTTCATCGAAAACTCGATTACTACAGAATAACGTAAAATTTTTTTGGTCTGATGAGTGTCAACAGAGTTTTGATCAGTTGAAGAAAATGCTAACAGAAGCTCCGGTCTTAACTCAGCCAGAATCGGGTATGTTGTTTACAGTGATGCGTCTTTAAATGGATTGGGTTGTGTACTGATGCAGTCGGGAAAGGTAGTGGCCTCTACTTCTTGACAGTTAAAACCGCATGAGAAGAATTATCTTACACATGATCTTGAGTTGGCTACAATTGTGTTTGCTTTGAAAATCTGGAGACACTATTTATACGGCGAGAAATGTTATGTGTTTATAGATCACAAAATTTTGAAATAATTAATGACTCAGAAAGAGCTAAATTTGAGACAGAGATGGTGCTTAGAGATACTAAAAGGTTATTGACTACCACCAGGGGAAGGCTAATGTGGTTGTAGATGTACTTAGTCGAAAGCCGTCATTGTTTGCACTTCGAGTGATGAACGCTCATTTGTCTCTTAATGAAGACGGTTTTGTATTAGCAGAATTGAGAATGAAACCTATGTTCCTTCAACAAATTCGGGAGTTGCAAGATAATGATCCAAAATTGGTGTTGAAATGACAAATGGTTCGAGACCAGTTGAGTTCAGAGTATACAGTTGATGATAATGGTATGTTGCATTATCGTAATAGAATTTGTGTTTCGAATAATTCAGATTTCAAAAATGACATTCTTTTTAAAGCTCACAGTAGCATGTATTCCATTCATCCAGGTAGTACAAAAATGTATTGTGATTTGAAAAGAATGTACAGGTGGCCAGGTATGAAACGGGAGATTTGTGAGTTTGTCGCAAAGTGTTTGATTTGTCAACAAGTCAAAGCAGAACATCAGGTACCAAAGGGTTTGCTACAACCTGTCATGATACCTGAGTGGAAATGGAAGCATGTGATGATGGATTTTGTATCTGGATTACCTATGGCTCCGAGAAAGAAAGATTCAATCTGGGTGATTGTTGATAGATTGACAAAATCGGCACATTTTATCCTAGTTAGAACAGACTTTTCGCTTGAGAAGTTACAGAATTGTATATATCAGAGATTGTGAAGTTACATGGGGTTCCCACATCAATTATTTTAGATCGGGATCCGAGGTTTACATCGAGATTTTGGAGTAAATTGTAAGAAGCTCTAGGTACAAAGCTAAATTTCAGCACTGCGTTTCATCCTTAGACTGACGGGCAGTCAGAATAAGTGATTCAGATTTTGGAACATATGTTGAGGTGTTGCATACTCGAGTTTGGAGGTAGCTGGGAAAGGTATTTACCGTTAGCTGAATTTGCATATAACAACAGTTATCAATCCAGCATAAAAGTGGCACCATTTTAAGCTCTTTATGGAAGAAAATGTAAGACTTCGTTATATTGGTCTGAATTGAGTGAATCCAAGCTAGTGGTAGTCGACTTAATCCAAGAAACTGAAGATAAAGTTTAAATTATTCGGGACAGTTTGAAGGCTGCTTCTGACCATCAAAAATCATATGCATACTTGAAAAGAAGAGATATAGAATTTTCGGTTGGTGATCGAGTGTTTTTAAAAGTCTCTCATTGGAAGAAAGTACTACCATTTGGTAGGAAAGGGAAATTGAGTCCAAGATTTATTGGACCGTTTGAAGTTATTGAAAGAATTGGCCCTGTAGCTTATAGATTAGCTTTGCCTCTGGAACTTGAGAAAATTCACAACATGTTTCACGTATCGATGTTGAGACGGTACAAATCAGATCCTTCACATGTGATTCCTCATAGTGAAATTGAGCTACAACCGGATATGATGTACTCGGAAGAACCGATAAGAATTTTGGCTCGAGAGGTTAAAGAACTATGGAATAAACGAGTACCATTAGTTAAATTATTATGGCACCATCATGGTTTGGAGGAGGCTACTTGGGAAACAGAAGAATCGATGAGATCACAGTATCCGAACTTATTCTTAGGTAACAAATTTCGAGGATGAAATTTCCTAAAGGGGGAGAGTTGTAACAACCCAATTTTTAGTGTGTCTCGAAAATAGTGGTTCGAAAAGTAAGCTCGTAAATTTTATTATATAGTGTTTATCAATCAGTTGTGAATTTAGGAAGGCTTATGAATTAGAGAATTATGTTTTAGAAATATTTGTTACATTAATTGGTTTTGAAAACGAGATATCGAGACCTCGATTTTATAAACTGAGCTATAAATATTTACGGAGTGTGATTAAGGTAGTATTAAAGTTTCGTTAGAAAATTTTATCGTTTCAATAGTTAATTAATTAAAAAATACTATATTGAAAAAGGTGCAAAACTTGCTAAAGTGATTAAATAGCATAAATGCTAAAGAAGGGAGGACAAAAACGACAATTAGACACCCAAAGAATGGCTGAGGCGGCATAAGCAGAAAAAAATCTTGGAATTAGGTGATTTAAGGGCAAATTATAAATTTGTAAAATTAAGCTTAAATAAAAAGAAATCTAAAGATTTCTAGGCAATTCTTATTCAATTCTCAGCCAAAAACAGCCATTAGAGAGCTTCTTGAGCTGGTTTTTATATTTTTTAATTCATGTAAGTTTAATTCTTGCTTTTCTCTTGAAATTTTTATGTTTTTGAGACTTTTCTAATTAGGTCCAACTATCTAATTCATTAGTTTTTTATTCTATGGGTAATTTTGAAAATTACCATTGATGAGTGCTGGATGTTTATGATGAATTAACATGGATTTGAAATTTTAATTTTGTTCTATGAAGATTTTATCAAGTAATTTCAATAGAATTTGATTTTAGGACCAAATTATGAAAAGATTAAATCTTAAGGTTTGGTATTAAAGTTTATTTATTAAGGGCTGTGTAATAGCTTATAATATTTAGATAAAGTGTTAATTGAGAAAAATTATCTCATTTGATACGTTAATTGGTGAGAGACTAAATTGAAAAATTGTAAAAGTTAGGGTAATTATGTAATTTCAAAATTTGAAGGGTATAAATTGTGAAGTGAACAGAAATTGAAATATACGCTAATGAGTAAAAATTTTACATTCTAGATCAAGAGCTTGTAGATCAATGAGAAAAAGGGAAATTAGCCGAGTAGTCTCTGAACTATTACCAATTTTACAATCCAACCCAGGTACGTTCATATGGTTAAACTTTCATGATTATTTGTTAATTTAGGAATGGTATAATATATTTATTCATATTTTGTTGTTAAAATTAAGATTATTGTAAAAGTATGAAAATTGAATTGAATGTTTAAAACGAGCGGAACGCATGATTGAGTACGATCGTTCGGTGGCAAAGAATGAATTGATGGATAAGACTGTGGTTGGAGCATGGCAATGTTTAAATGTAAGACCATAGTTGGGCTATGGCATTTTAATGAAAAGACCATAACTGGGTTATGACACCTTGAACGTAAGACCATGGTTGGACTATGGCAGTATCGATACATGTGTAAGACCATAGCTGGGCTATGACATTCTGATGATAAGACCATAACTGGGTTATGGAACTACAAATGTAAGACCATGCCAGGGCCATGGGAATGCATGTGTAAGACCATAGTTGCACTATGCCACAAAAAGAACGATGTACTCATGTCCGTAAACCGTTCTTCAATTCTGTAAGAAATGGTAAGAGACTTATGTGGTTGAATTGAAAAATTTATAGATTATTATTCATATTTATCTGAAGGAAATGTGTTTATTGATTATATTGTATTTGACAGGGAAAAATGTATGATTTATTTACAATTTAATTTAATTTATTATATTAAGTTCTGTAAGATCAATGTTTAACTTATTGAACTTACTAAGCTTCATTAAGCTTACTCGTGTTGTTTAATGTTCTTGTAGATTAACGTGTAGTCGGAAGATCGGATCAACACATCAAGCTACACTATCCAATTTATTCTGGTAGTTTATGCAATGTAAATTTTGGTTTATATGGCATGTATAGGGTTGGTTTGGCAATGAAATAGTTTGAATTGTGGTTATGAATATTAAATGTTTGTATGCATGTAATTAGTAGTAGAATTTGATAAATCAATGAAATGAGTTAAATAGGTATATATAAGTAAATAAAAATATTTGTGATGTTATGTCATGTTGAGAACATGTTTTAGCTTGTATTGATTGCTTGATTGGGATATATTGGTGTATGTGAATGTTGAGTGCAAGTTAATGTCAAAATGGGTGAGAAAAGTGGCCTTAAAATGGCCTGTTTTCGTCTACACAGGCATGTGTCCCTTGCTTCTAAGAAAATTTTTAAAATTTTGGGAAAAATTTCCTGAGTGCCTGGTTTAGTCTCAATTCACTTCTAAGGTGAATATTGGGCCTCGAAGGTCCATATAAGGGACAATATGAGTGTTATATGATTGATTCTTAATATGTGTAACAAAAGTTTTGAAATGTCTGTATTTAATTCGTAAAGTTCGGTAATGCTCCGTAACTTTGTTTCAGTAATGGATAAGGGTTAGGGGTGTTACAGTGGCTACGGGAATGTGTCTCGTAACCGACCCATCTCGATTCGACCTCCGTAAATATTATCCGGAATTGCACCCAAAAGATCGTAGCATATAGCTCCCCAATCAGCAGATTGAGCGGACCCGGTGAGTACGGACTCATCCACCGATAATCTCAATTGTAACTGCACGTCCTCCAAAGTGATGGTACACTCCCTAAATGGAAGATGGAATGTGTGTGTCTCGGGTCTCCACCTTTCTATGAACACGCTAATGAGTTTCGAGTCCAACTTGCACCCTCGGTCTATATTGGTCACATGGGCATGTGTTCCCTGCTTCTAAGAAAATTTTTAAAATTTTGGGAAAAATTTCCTGAGTACCCGGTTTAGTCTCGATTCACTTCTAAGGTGAATATTGGGCCTCGAAGGTCCATTTAAGGGGCAATATGAGTTTTATATAATTGATTCTTAATATGTGTAACAAAAGTTGGGAAATGTCCGTATTTAATTCGTAAAGTTTGGTAAATGATCTGTAACCCTGTTTCGATAACGGATAAGGGTTAAGGGTGTTACAGAACTAATACAAAGACATATATATCCAAAGACATATATGAATTTCCTTGAATTAGTTCTACATGGTGTACGAAATGGATGATACATGGATATAGAACTTGATGAATTGTTGTGTTCATCCATGTTTATTGGCTTATATATGTATTTACATAGCTAACATGGTTGGTGTATATGTGCTTAGGCATTTGGCCAAATTGTGTTGGGATATGCTTGGTTTACTTACCTATTATATGACTAAATGATAAGTTAAATTCTATGTTATGCGAACTTACTAAGTTTTAATACTTACTTTGTGTTATTTTTCGTATTTTATAGTGAAGCGGAAGCTCGTTCGGGTTGGAAGCTTGTTGGAGTTATATCACACTACCCATCGGCTCTTTTGGTACATTCGGTTGTTTAATTTTGGTTAGAATGGCATGTATAGGTGTTTTGGCTAATGTTGACCTATATGTTTTGTTGTGAATATGGCCACTTGATTTGGCTTGTGTTTTGGCATATTATGGTATGTATACAAGTAGCTTTAAAATGATTGATGAATGACTTAATATGGGGGAATGATGGAAGATGAGATGATAGATGAATATGCATAATATATATGACTTGTGACTTGTTGAGAATTGGTACTTTGGTTGAATAGCTTAAATGACTATTGATGCTAAATATAGAATGGCATTTTGGTACCAAATGGTTGTGTTTTGGTAAGTAAATTATATTGTATGTCTTGGTCGTGTGACCCAAGTCAATGAGTTACACGGGCACAGACAGGGGTTGGGACACAGTCGTGTGTTCCTATTTCGAATGCCCACACAGCCTGAGACACGAGCATGTGTCTTGGCCTTGTGAGTCACACAGCCTGGCCACACGGCCATGTGAGTTACACGGCTGGCCACACGGCCATGTGACCCCTGCAGTGTTGAAAATTTCCACTATTTTCTAAAAAATTCTCTAAGTTTCTAATTTAGTCTCAACTTATTTCTAATGCATATTTAGGGCATCGAGGGCTCGTATGGGGGACAATATGTATTTTTTGACTTGGTTTTAATATGTTTATTGCTATGATATGAAATGTTTGAAATTTCTATCCGTTTGAATTGTAAACTCCAGTAATGCAACGTAACCTTGTTCCGACGACAAATACGGGTTAGGGGTGTTACATATATACATAATACTAAATGGAAAACGACTATTTTATGTATATATAGTTCAAAATGGAATACATACTTACATGCGCTTTTGACCATTGGTCTAATAGAAGCCATATATCTTTAAGAGCGGTAGGTATTCCCCCGTAACTCATCAAATGGTTCCACCTAATTAAATAAAATTTTAGCATAAAATTATATTTTAAATCTTTGTAATAATTGTAAAATCTAATATAAATTTTACCTCGTTAAGAATGGGAATGTATATAGGTGGTTCACTTAAGGCCGTAAAAATGGAAAGTGAAACCAAGCCCATGATTGTAGCAACGAGAGGCAACCTCCGATTTGATTTTATTTGGTTGCATCTCCGGACACATCTCCTAGTACAATGTTGGCAACACGACAGACCCCCAACTGAGTTCGTCAACTGCTCTAAAATCAATGAGTTTTAGCAATCACCTCAGATGTACGAGGTTTCGTGACTTGTCCAGCGTTAGATAACCTCCGAGGATCTCAAAGATGTACACCCGAGTGTATCGTATTCTTTTTACTTCAATTGAATCATCCCCCGACTGTAGTAGCTTCAATTTTCAGTTGTAACAGAAAATGTGATTTGAAGTCACCAATTACGACGAGTAAGCTCGTAAATTTTATTATTTAGTATTTACGAGTTAAATCTGATTTTAGAAAGATTTGTGAAATAATGATTTGAGTTTAGAAGGAATTATTAGGTTAATTGGTTTTAAAAACGGGGCATCAAGACCTCAATTTTATAAACCGAGTCGTAAATATTTTTATAAATATTTACGGAGTGTCATTAAGGTATTATTAAAGTCTCGTTAGAAAATTTTATCGTTTTGATAGTTAATTAATTAAAAAGGACTAAACTGAAAAAGGTGCAAAACTTGCTAAAGTGATTAAATAGCATAAATAGTAAACAAAGGAGGACTTAAGGAGAAATTACGCCTAAAATAAAGGCATGAGGCGACATAACCAGAAATGAAAACAAAAATCATGTGATTAAAGGGTAAAATTGTAATTTTTGTGAAATTTACTTAAATAAATTAAATTCTAAACATTTCTAGGCTATTCTTATTCTAATTTTCAGTCCAAAAGTGCCATTGAAGGTCCTCTAAGCTGGTTTTTCATAATTTTGCATCATGTGAGTTCAATTCTTGCTCTTTTCTTGTATTTTTTGTGTTTTTAAGACTTTTACAATTAGGTCCAACTATCTAATTCATTAGTTTTTGATTCTATGGGTAATTTTGAAAGTTACCATTGATTAATGATGGATGTTTATGATGAATTAACATGGATTTTAAGTTTTAATTTTGTTATATGAAGATTTTATCAAGTAATTTCAATAGAAATTGATTTTAGGACCAAATTATGAAAAAATTAAATCTTAGGGTTTGGTATTAAATTCTATTTATTAAGGGCTGTGTAATAGCTTATAATATTTAGATAAAGTGTTAATTGAGAAAAATTATCTCATTTGATGATTTAATTGGTGAGGACTAAACGCAAAAATTATAAAAGTTGAGGTAATTGTGTAATTTCAAAATTTGAGGGGTATAAATTATGAAGTGGACTGAAATTGAAATACATGCTAATGAATGAAAATTTTACATTCTAAATCAAGAGCTCGTAGATCAACGAGAAAAAGGGAAATTAGTCGAGTAGTCTCTGAACTATTACCAATTTTACAATCCAACCCAGATAAGTTCATACGGTTAAACTTTCATGATTATTTGTTAATTTAGGAATGGTATAATATATATATTCATATTTTGTTGTTAAAATTAAGATTATTGTAAAAGTATGAAAATTGAATTGAATGTTTAAAACGAGTGGAACGCATGGTTGAGTACGATCGTTCAGTGGCAAAGAATGAATTGATGGATAAGACTGTGGTTGGACCATGGCAATGTTTAAATGTAAGACCATAGTTGGGCTATGGCATTTTAATGAAAATACCATAACTGGGTTATGACACCTTAAATGTAAGACCATGGTTGGACCATGGTAGTATAGATACATGTGTAAGACCATAGTTGGGCTATGGCATTCTGATGATAAGACCATAACTGGGTTATGGCACTACAAATGTAAGACCATGGTACGGTCATGGCAATGCATGTGTAAGACCATAGTTGGACTTTGGCACAAAAAGAATGATGTACTCATACCTGTAAGCCGTTCTTCGATTCAGTAAGAAATGGTAAGAGACTTATGTGGTTGAATTGAAAGATTTATAGATTATTATTGATATTGATCTGAAGGAAGTGTGTTTATTGATTATATTGTATTTGACAGGGAAAAATGTATGATTTATTTACAATTTAATTTATTATATCATATTAAGTTTGGTAAGATCAGTGTTTAACCTATTGAACTTACTAAGCTTCATTAAGCTTACTCGTGTTGTTTAATGTTCTTGTAGATTAACGTGTAGTCAGAAGATCGGATCAACACATCAAGCTACACTATCCAATTTATTCTGGTAGTTTATGCAATGTAAATTTTGGTTTATATGGCATGTATAGGGTTGGTTTGGCAATGAAATAGTTTGAATTGTGGTTGTGAATATTAAATGTTTGTATGCATGTAATTAGTAGTAGAATTTGATAAATCAATGAAATGAGTTAAATAGGTATATATAAGTAAATAAAAATATTTGTGATGTTATGTCATGTTGAGAACATGTTTTAGCTTGTATTGATTGCTTGGTTGGGATATATTGGTGTATGTGAATGTTGAGTGCAAGTTAATGTCAAAATGGGTGAGAAAAGTGGCCTTAAAATGGCTTGTTTTCGTCTACACAGGCATGTGTCCCTTGCTTCTAAGGAAATTTTTAAAATTTTGGGAAAAATTTCCTGAGTACCCGGTTTAGTCTCAATTCACTTCTAAGGTGAATATTGGGCCTCGAAGGTCCATCTAAGGGACAATATGAGTGTTATATGATTGATTCTTAATATGTGTAACAAAAGTTTTGAAATGTCCGTATTTAATTCGTAAAGTTCGGTAATGCTCCGTAACCTTGTTTCGGTAATGGATAAGGGTTAAGGGTGTTACAGTGGCTACAAGAATGTGTCTCGTAACTGACCCATCTCAATTCGACCTCCGTAAATATTATCCGGAATTGCACCCAAAAGATCGTAGCATATAGCTCCCCAATCAACAGATTGAGCGGACCCGGTGAATACGGACTCATCCACCGGTAATCTCAATTGTAACTGCACGTCCTCCAAAGTGATGGTACACTCCCTACATGGAAGATGAAATGTGTGTGTCTCGGGTCTCCACCTCTCTATGAACACGCTAATGAGTTTCGGGTCCAACTTGCACCCTCGGTCTATATTGGTCACGTGCTAAAAACCCACTTCCCTCAAGTAATTTTCTATTAACGGTGATGGAGGACCAGACATATTACGAATGTAATATTGTAACACCCGATCTATCGACTGTTATAAAAAATTATAAAAAAATATTAATTAAAATTACATAAATGAAAAAAAATATTAAAAAATATTAAAAATTTAAAATTAATCCTTACCATATTCATTTGGTCGACGGAGATATGATTATGATCGAGATGAATTAATTCCCGGTCCATTGCTAACATGATCAAATTTCTTAAAAATTATAAAAAAAAATAATACTGATTTAGAAAAAAAATTAAAAACTTAGGGAGCCTTGAGAGCTTTTTTGAGAAATTTAGAGAGAAATTTGGAAGAAATGTAATTTAGAGGAAATTTTGTGTGAAAAAAATAGGTGGGGATTTATATATATTTTTTCATGACCGTTGGCCCCCCAATCGTCAAATTTTTAAATGATTGTTGGGGTAAAAACATGGGCTAAAATGCGCCCTCGTGGGAGTGCTTTTGTCATGTCAGCAAAGCGCTTCCACGTCAGCGCAGCGCTTCCACGTCAGCGCGCTTTTTGCTGACATGGATAAAGCGCTCACTCAAAGACGCGCTTTTCTGAAATTTTCCCTTAAAACGCTTTCACATAAGCACGTTTTGAATTTTTTGTCTCATTCCGATAAATAATGTTTTAATTAGCTCATTTTCGTAAATAATGTTGGAAATGGACTTTTTTTTAATAAAATACCTATAATTTTTAATAGATGATGTACGTGTTCCATGATATTTTTTTAAAATCTGGAAGATGTATCTAGCTAAATGCTCAATGCTGATAATGCCTTTTTTTATCCTAAAATTTGATTCATTTTCTTTTAGAAATCTTGTTTATAAAAGTTTCATTTATTTAATATTAAACTTATATTCATTATCAACATTGCTTAGTCTTTAGCCAGTACAAATAACTAACAAAAATGAAATGTAATTTAGTTAAAACTAGTTTGTATTCCCGCACAATGCCCAGATCAACTGTAAATATATTAATTAAAAGATATTTATTTATTATTATCTTTTAATAAATTTGTAATGTTTTACAAATAATATGTTTAAGAAATAAAAAATTGAATTTTTAATTGATATTATAATGATAATTATAATAAGCATTAATTTTAATAGATGATGTCCGTGTTCCATAATTTTTTTTAATCTGAAAGATGTATCTAGCTAAATGCTTAATGCTGATAATCCCTTTGTTTATCCTAAAATTTGATTCATTTTCTTTTAAAATCTTGTTTCTAAAAGTTTCATTTATTTAATATTTTAAAATACCACTTAAAGACTCGTGTTTAAAAATTTTAAATAAATTATTATATATTTGAAAATATTATAAATAACTTATATATATTTATAATCAGCCATTTAAAATCTATCATTTAAAAAATTTAGCATGGATTTTGATTTTCTGATTGGAGTCCTTAAAGTCATCTCTTTCTGCCTTTTGCGTACTAATGATGACTAAATAATTGTATTTTTCTTGAGAAAATGTATTGTTAGAAAATATGTTGGAAAGTATAAATGAAATGAAATATATTTATATATATATATGAAATAGAAATACCTCTTTTCTATTGATGTGTCAATGCAAATATTGGGTAAGCTTTGTTAGAGTTTTTTGGTTGTTCTTGCAGCTAATACTTTTGTCAATTGAGATTATTGAGTTGATTCTGCTAAACCGAGTGTATAAAAGTTAATTGGACTTACTAGGGTAATAACCTAATTTAATTGAAGTTTCTACTATTTTTACGCATGATTGATTTTTTCCCTTAATTTACTTAAGGTACATAGCATTTGAATCTTGATTCATATGAGTTCGTAAATTTTAATTGTATATATCTATTTCAATAAACTATATAGTTATTATTTAATTTTAAAATACTTAATACATATTTGAATTTCTTTTAATGTAGAATTTTCAACTTGAATACTGACATAAAATTTACCATAAATATAAATTGAAATTGAAATTTGGTAATGTTTTACATTACGGGAATGATTTATGGAAATTTCATTTAATTATTTTATTACCCAAATTTGGTCATGTTTTACTTATAGATATATACCAACGTTTGACTCTTTTTTCCTTTCAATGACTTAAAATTTGACTTAATTTATGCTTGACCATATTTATATAGTATATGTAATTCATGTTAATATTTAAAAGTGCCACATCTAATTTATGTAAGTGTGATACATAGAATTGTTATCATAAATTGCATGCTTATACTATATATTTTATCCTTACGTTTGGGATTTTTATTTTTTGGATAATTAAATTTTATTTATCCAGAAATCAATAAACTACTACAATCCAAAGACAATAGGAAGATCCTATGCACTAAGCATACAGACAAAGATAGCTAGAAACTATACAAATTAATTATCATCGATAAGAGCCCAATTGGAACAAAGTTGAATATTAATAGCATCAATCCTATTTACATGTTTTCCTACCATCTAATTCGCACAATCTCTTTAATCTTCAACAAGATAACAACTGCAGCAAGAAAAGACCACCAAAAAAACCTTTCCTTCCTCTCATATCGTATGGAGTGAATATATGCATTCCAAGTCAACTTAATGATGACAAAAATAAGAGACTTACGCCTAAGCTTCGAAATTGCCCAATTTAACTCCTGATTCCAAAAATCAACCGTTCTACTAATGTGGCAAAGTTGCAAAACCATCTCCCAAACCTTCCTACAAAAATCACATTCAAAGAAAATGTGATTTCTAGATTCAGTCACACTAGAACAAAATAAGCAAGAAGTATCAATGTCTAGCCCAATAGAGGATAATCTATCTCTAGTTGGAAGTCTATTCAACATTGTCATCCAAGTAATAACTGAATGTTTTAGGATGTGCAGTAGGAACCAAAGTAGCTTATGCCAACATATTTTGGTGCTTTTAACTCTAATTGCTTCCCACAATTCAGAAACATACATCTTATTGTCTGAGGAACAGCTTTGAAAAGAAAAAAGCAACAATCTCCCTAAACTTAATCAACCTCCTCAAATTCCAACTACTCGTAGAGCTGGAAGAACATCCCAAAAGCTTTTCCCTTTCAAAACATATTGATGAATCCATGCAATCCAAAGAAAGCCCTCCCCTACAAGAATGCCTCGTAAGCATTGCAAAATACAGCCTTATTCCACTCCTCAAGATCTCTCAACCTCAAGCCACCATTCGATTTAAAAAAAAAAAACAGTTAAAATTGCACAACTAACAATTCAATGAAAACAAGTGGTTGGTTGACGTCCATATTTTTTATTAGTTTTTGGATTAGAAATCTAAAAAGCTTAAACTTTTAATTGGTTCAAATTTACCTCTCAGTCACCATTTTACCAAATTAGACGATTTAGTTCGATTTATTTGTTGACCTCACCAAACTAACTTGGGACTACCAAATTGGTTCTTAATAGGCTTTCCTGTCAGTCTCACCTACCTAAATATTCACCTAGGCTTGTCAATTCTATGTTTTGAAGTTTATTCGATTTAGTCCTTGTACCAAAAACTAACCATGCAACATTTCCATCAACCAACCACCATAGATTTAGTTACCACTCATCACCATCATGCAAATAACAGTCAAAAACATGCTCAAATAATTCATTAAAATAAACAAAAAAAGCAAGGTTAGGGGAAGCTTAGGAATTTCTTGATGGATGCTTTGAAGAAGATGACAACAAAAATGGAGGTGGAAACACAACTAAAGTTAATATTTTTATGCTTTGGAAAGTAAAGAAAATTGAAATATATTGAAGGATTCGAATAGACATCAAAATACAAAGTTAACTTGAGTATTAAATTGGAAAGGAAGTGCACAGCTACAGTAAAAACTAACTAAACTACCAACCACACCAACTAAGCTTAGAAAAGTAAATGACCTAAACCTAAAAATGGAGAAGAAACTAACAACTAAGCTAAAAAGATGAAAAAAATTTGGTTCCTTTAAGTTGACAACCAAAAGGGTCTTTTAATAGTTGACAAATTCAACCCTAACATGGACAAAATTTCCATTAAAATGTATGTTTTGACTTGGGTTGATGTTGGACAAAAAACTACCCCTGCAAAAACTTTCTCCCCATCAAGTAGTGGTGTCGGGACATCTAGTCTTCAGTGTTACGACACCTTCAACAGTGGCAGAATTAGGGCACTAGGGGTTCCCAATGTCACAACATCCTCTAACCGGGGTCGTAACATCCTATTCCCTGGTGATGACCATGGTTCTTCACTTCACAACCTTTAGTGATATTGTGACCTTAGAAGCTTGTTGTCGCCACTTTGGGCTCAATGTCACGACTCTATCAATATTTTGCTCGAGGTCGGTTTCTCGTTGAAGTCTTACACCCTCGAGGCAAAGGGACTCCGTGTTGCAACATCCATAACATTAGTGTCGCAACACCCACGTTGAATGTTGTTTTCCTCAAGGTTGGGCCATTGTCGTCTCCCCACACCAACTTAATCACATCGTTAGGATCTTTATAGCACCATTTTGCCAATTTGGGTCTTAAAATGAGTAAAACTAAAAAAAAAACAATTATTAATGATAAAAACTAAAAGTTAACAAAAATATGTAAAAGACTCCTAAATTGCTTGAGAATAAGCTTCTCGAGTATTAAGGATAGCCTAATTTGACGTACCAAATTATGACAGATTAGACTCCGCCAACAGAAGTTTTCCCATCGAGAGTCAACCAACCTCTCAATGGGTTCATAGAGTGACAACACCTTGTTAAGCGCATGATAAGGCAAACTATGCAAACATAAATCACAATTTACTCTTGGTGGGATTTGAACTCATACCCTTATGGGTAACTACACTACCACTTATGCTAGCAATCATAATTATATTTTATTGTTATTTATTTTACTTTTTATCTCTTTAATAAATTTTTCATGCTATAATCCATGTTAAATTTTTAATTTTTTAATTATAATACTAGCTTTAAGATATTTGACTTTTATATTTTAATCAACTTTTCCATTAGGACCTTTTCAATAATGATAATTAATTAATTAATTTACATAAAATAATTCAATAAATTCATGTTAATGTTAATATATAACTAAATTAAATATAAAATTAAAATATTTAATTTTAATTGAAGTATAATTTTCTTTTATGAAAGATGTCAAATACATTTAATTTTATAGTATTTCAATATGTAATTAAAATTTCATTATTTTATAGTTAAAAATAGAGAAATGAATAAACTACATAAAAAATACACAATGTATTTATATTTCTATTTAAAATTTAAAGGCTTGAGGCTGCAAAAAGCCCTCAAACTTTTTCAAAAAAAGCAATTAAGCTCCTACCCTTTTCTTTGCACTCATTTGGGTACTTGAACTTTCAAAATGCATCAAAAAGACCCTCAAACCTTTTCAAAAAAACCAATTAAGCCCCTGCTTTTTTTTTTGCACTCAATTGGGTACTTGAAATTTCAAAATACATCAAAAAGACCCTCAAACTTAAAAAAAAGAGCAATTAAGCCCCGCTTTTATTAAAAATTAGAAAAAATTATAAAAATTAAAATATATAAATATTATTAAATTTTAATAAAAATTCAAATATTAAAAATTATAAAATTGTAAAAATTATAAAATTATAAAATATATAGAAATATAAAATTTATAAAATTTTATAAAGTTGTAAGAATGTTATACAAAATGTAAAGAAATATAAATTTCAGTAAAAAACTTTATAAAAATTATCGTACCAAAAAAAACATTTTATAACTTTTATGATTTTTATAAAATTGGAAATTTTTATTTTTTACAATTTCTATAAAAAATTAATTTTAATTTTTATATTTTTATTAATTTAATAAATTTTCTAAAATTTAATAATTTTTTATATTTTTTCTAATTTTTAATAAGTGCAAGGGCTTAATTGCTTTTTTGAAAAATTTTGAGGATCTTTTTGATGCGTTTTGAAAGTTCAAGTAGCTAATTGAGTAGGGGAAAAAAACAGGGGCTTAATTGCTTTTTTTAACAAGTTTGAGGGGGTCCTTTTTATGCATTTTGAAAGTTCAAGGGCTCAATTGAGTGCAAAAATAAAGGAGGGACTTAATTATTATTATTATTATTATTATTAGTTTGAGAGTTTTTTACACCATTAAGTAAAATTTAAATACTAAAATAGTTGAGGTATACTTTTGAGATTTGTTCTAATTAAGGGATAGGTTAAATTTTTTTTTTGGTGAAGTGGATAAGTTAACCCAACTTTAAAAAAGTTTCCTCTCATATTAACAAAGAATCAATCAAAAGCTTAACCCAGGATGTTTGTAGGTGGGTGACGAAGATAAGCCTAATCTACCGTCCTACAAGTTCCATCACTTTAAACACAAATATTATACACTTTCTGATTGTCAACCAAAATCCAATCTTATTTTGATTTCAGTAATACCACTAGCACTGTAATTTGCCAAATGTTGGGACTTTCCTTTTTATTTTTTTAATGGCTAAATCAGCAGAAAATGCCAACCACAGATGGCTTGACAGTCCCCAAATGAAATTCCATTATCTTTTTTCTTTTTCTCTTTCTTTTGATTGGGACTAATGACCCCATAATATGGGCAAATGGTAGTGGCATCAGTTTAGCTATGGAAGGTTGCTGCTGGGACCATCCATACTCCAAATAAAGCAGAGGAAAATAGCGTTTTCTTTTTGTCAATAACAACAACAAAAAAAAAAAACCTCAAACCATCAGGAAATGCAGGCAATATCTCAAAGATTCCGATATGTGGGGTCGACTGCAATTTGGAAGTCCCCTTCTTGCTTGTTTAAAAACGACGAAAAAGTAAAACCCAGTCCAGCTGTCGGGTTACTTTTAAGCAACCCATTTAATCATATCCAAAATCCTCTTATATGCTAATTGATGTTTACGTCATAAACGTACGATGTTGAATCAAATAATGTTGAAATTCACTTGGATGATGATAATAAGTTTTAAGAAAAACAATGTTCCACCAAGTACAGGGTATCATTCTTCAATGAGTGGTTCATCTTGTATTATCTTTACAGCCCATAGGCTTTAGGGTTTTCATTTTTTATTATTTTTATTTTTATTATTATTGTTTATGGCTTAACCCCCCCCCCCCCCCCTTTTTCAGTTTTTAACTACCGTTGTTGATGTCTTGATAATATTTCAAAAGCTCAATCAATGCCTAGTGGTCCATCCATTTTGGAAGACTTGTCGGCCATTAATTTTAAGGGAGTTTAACCTACTTCCTCCAATGGTTGCCATTTTAGACTGGTGTTTTAAATTTTCAATTCTGTCAGATACTTTTCTTGAATCCAACCATCTTTAAAAGCTTAATTATTAATGGTTTGTTTGATAAAAATGACATACGACCATCTTTAAAAGCCATTAATTTTGTAAGGGTTTAATTTATTTTTCTATTTTTCATTTGAGAGTTCTTTTTACTGATAAGTATATCATTTATCAAATAATATAATTATATTCTATATTTAATTTTAAATAATATACTAAACAAATTGTATAACTTGAATTTTCAAAACTTATTATTTTTCAACCTTTAATTTTCAACTTATCAAACATAGCCTTAGTTTATTTATTTTTTTATGAAATCAAATTTCAAACTTGTATACGCACTCGTTTAAATTACCACATAGGCACGGCCTGCGAATTGATCCCACAACCTTAGGGATACGGTGAACATCCTTAACCAATAGATCAAAGGTTGGCGTTCTAAGTTAAGTGTTGTTTGATAAATTGAAAAATTAAATGCTGAAAAAATAAGTATTGAAAATTTAAGTATTGAACTTAAATTATAAAATTGTTTGATATAAAACTTAAAATTGATTATGAAATATAATTATATTGTTTAATAAATATAAAATTTAAATTATTAAAAAATTTACATTTTATCCTTAAAATTTAAACATTTCACTTTATTCTAAACAAAATCAAATTTGAAATGTAAAGTTTTATGGCATGATATAATATTAAAAAAATAAAATAGAATAGAATTAATTGAAATTATTATCCATTAAGTGATAAGTAGCTCTTATCTACTTATTATTTTCCACATTTTTGGTAGGACATGTATTTCTATTACTATGAAATTCATAAATGAAATAATTAATCATGGGGTTACCATTATCCTGTTTGTAGTGACGAATCTTGTATGTGTTTCTAAGAAAAGAAAAGAAAATTGTCAAAATGTTAGGGTCTTAAAGGGTCGTGGAAACACATAAGAACTCTTGAATGGAACTGGAAAAGAGATGTAACTCCAGTCCCTTCGGAAATGGTAAGATATTTGGCACAAGAAGAAGGGATTGATCTGTATCATTTTGACTTAATTCTGATTTCTCTATTTTTTTTAAGAATGCCTTTTTTTATAGAAAAATTAAATCAAATGAAAAATTAATTTTCAATTGATTTAATTTTTTCAATGGTCTATTAAGGAAGGACTTTGTTTTTTATTAGTTTAATTAAAATCTTAAGAGATAATGATAAAATTTACCTTAATACTTTAATCAAGTTGTTAATGTGGTACCTATATTTTTAATTTTTCATTTTACTATCTATACTTTTATTTCATCTATCATTACGGTACTCGATCTAATAATATTAGTTCCTAACATAAGATGACACGTGAACCAATAATAGAGTGAGACATGACATGTGGGACACAAAGAAAAAGCAAAACAATCAAAAACTTTAGTGACTTGCTAAAATTTTCTTATACTATTTTGAAAGTAAAAATAATTAAAAGAATAAATAAAATTATATATTATTAAAAACTTATTACAGGAAAATGTAAAAATTAAAGAGACCAAAAAGAAAAATATTTGGAAGACAATCAATAAACTTGAAAAAAAGTCTTTGGATCTCTTTTATTTGGGTGAATTACTTAAAACTGTTAATTCTTTTTAAAAAAAATTATTAGATTAGACTGATTTTTCTAAAATTTACCGGATTAGGTCGATTTTGGAGAGACAAAGAAAATGCGTCTAGCTGGATGCATTTTCCCTAACGACTACCCCCAACAGTCAAATTCCAACGGCTCCCCCTCCCTAACAGTAAGTGTTTTTTTCCCTATTTAAACTCCAAAATTTCCACTTTTTCAATTCACTCTCAACTCTCTCTCTCAATTCATTCTCAATTCTCTCTCAATTCTCTCTTAATTCTCACTTAATTCTCTTAGCTCAGTCTCATTTTTTATTAAATTCGTATTAAGGTTTTTTAATTAAATTTGTATTACGATTTTTTTCATATTTATTGAAATTAGTAATGAAAAATTCTCTAATTCGTTTGGATTGCAAGCACATTTTATCCGTTCAATTGCAAATGGTAAGAAAATTACTACTATTTATCTAATTTAATTTAATTATTTTGTTGTTAAATTGAAATTTAAGATTTTTTATTTTTTTATAATTAGCCGAAAGATCAGATTTTGGAGACGTATATTCGCAATCTATCTGCTCCTCCATCATCTTTAATCGAACCATACTTGAGAGATGTGAGATTTTTGCATGTGGCTCATATAGGTAAGGGGTGTAAATTAGACCCCACACTTGTAAGCGCGTTGGAGAAAAGATGGAGATCTGAGACACACACATTCCATCTTCCATGAGGCGAGTGTACTATCACACTGGAGGACGTACAGTTACAACTCAGGTTACTGATGGATAGATCGGTAGTGATTGGGTCAATTGTCGCTACCCATTAGAGAGATGTAGGCAACTTTTAGAGAGGGTTCCGAACACAATTTTTGGAGCCCATATATATATGAATTGGTTGAAATGAAAAGAAAATTTGTTAGGATCGATGCGGAATCAAGTAAAGTTGAAACAGAACAACATGTTCGGGTGTACATCCTTAGGATCATATGGGGTCTCCTACTGCCCGATGAATTGCAAAATCTTGTCCATTTAAGATGACTACTAAAACTCATGGACTTTAGAGAAACAAGCCGACTCAATTGGGGGTCAGCCGTGTTGGGGACGTTGTACCAAGAGATGTGTCAGGCGGCGTAACCATAGAAAATTAAAATCAATGGTTGCATGCTCCTACTGCAACCATGAGCATAGTATCGGCTACCATTTTTACGTCCTCGAGTGGACTACCCTTATACATTCTCACTCGAAACTAGACCTATTCATGGGTTAGCCCGGTTCGCCCGAAAAGTGGGAAGGTTTGGACCAAAAAACAATACCTATTTAAAAAATGTATCAAGCCTTCGGTAAACAATTTTTTACTTGAGCCCAGCTCGACCCAGCTTGAATTCACAAAAAGGCAAAAAAATCTGGTATTTTTATTGTTTTAATGTTATTTTCTAGTTATTTTCTTCCTATATTACTACAATTTTACTATTATGTTGCTACTATTTTGTTATTATTGTTTGGATATTGTACAACAATTATTTTATTGTTAATTTTGTTATTATTTTAGAGACATTTGCGTGTTAAGTTGCATCTATCTTACTGTTATTTAAGTATACATATTTTTTAAAATTTATTTTCAATTTTTTGAAATATTTATTTTAACGTTTTTAGTATTTTGATGTATTATATATATTTAAAAATTATATAAAAATAATATAAAAATTAATATGGGTGGGTTGGGCCAGGCCCAGGTTTTAGCATTTTTATTCGGGCCGGGCTTAGCTAACAGGCCTAAGATTTTGGTTAGGCCTAGCCTGAACCTGGCTTCGCTTGGCCGATGAACACCTCTACTCATAACAAGATAAAATTCATTAGATAATATATTTACCATAATAAAAATATTTAAATTTTAAATTATTGTATTAACATATTATTTCAATATGTGGAACCATGAGTCGAGTTATGTGGGACTACTAAAGGAGCTTCAAAATATGCGACTCATGTTAGATCAACGACCGAAAACGGAGGTATGTATTTTCAAATTTTCAATTATATAATATTAACGTGGTTTATTTAAAAATTAATAGTAAATATATAATTAAAATTATTATACTATAGTTTAAATGGATGCCATATTTTGATCCAAAAATTTAAGCCTTCATCCCGTCCGAATTCTTGGTGAATTCCAACATCTGGCACATGAAGGTGCCATTGGTAGTGTACGTTATAGTGGAGATGCATGAATCTGATAGAGTTATGCGGCAGTTTGAGTTTAGGCAAATGATTCTGCTGGCACCCCAAGACATCAAAAATCTACACAATATCGACTTGCAGGGGAGAACCGATGAAAATTGGGTTACATTCCACGTGCAATATATCAACACTTGGAACCATAGGTACAACTTTATACCTAATTGTGAACCCATTATCACTCGAGAGTTAGACTGCAATCCAGAGTACATGCCATGGTTTAGACACCATGGCAAGCAATATCTATTATCGGAGGAGGAGAGGGGTAGGCAACATCATACAATAAGGCCACGGCGAGCACTTAAGAATCCAAGGTCTGGAGCAACTGTCAAGGCGAGTCCACCATTTGCACCAATACAAGAAGAGGCACCGATGCCTACACCACCCTCGGTCAGTATGGCTCGACTTATTTTGGTGCTTTCACTAACCTCGTCATTTTTATACAAGCACCACATCTTGCACCACATTTTCCTGTTTCTACACCATCTCCAGGTATAATTTTTGGACCAACACATCTGTCCCCACCATATTACATGTTAATGTCATCGACGTATACGTCAAATATGTTTGTGACACTGATGAAAAGTTCATATTTTCTGCCATCGGTGTATGGGAGACAATATATTTATACGCCTACACTAATACTGTCACAAACACCCTTGAGATCATTGTTCTACTAAGGTGGACCATCTTCGCAACCACTTGTTAGTAAAACGGATGAGACACAATGGCAACCAAAGAGCACATTGCAATCAACCACGAATGAAAATGAAGAAGAGAACGGGTCGAAACCATAACATGTACCCAAGGGTGGAGGTGACGATGAAAACAAAAAAAAGGAGCAGTTGAGTTTACAACTTGAACAAAGAAGAAATCCGCCAGGCAACCGATGACCAATTCATTGTGGCACACATCTGCTCGATGATACATATGATATTTTTTGTACTTTTCATGTAAATCTTAATTGTCTAGCTAAGTTTTAGTCGATAAGATTGTATGAATATTGGATATGGAATGTTTTAGTCGATGAGATTCCTGGAAAACCCTTAGGATGACGTCAAAGGAATTTATGTTTTTGCATTAGTGCATGCATGATTAAATTCTAGTAAGAAAATAGTCTAATTATTATACATGTTTCTTATTTAGCTTAAGAAGCTAGTGAAGGTTCGAGCAGTCAAGGCAAAGGGTCATAGAATATATTATGTTATGAAGTTACTAGTAAGTTCCTTCTAACTTCCTTGGAGTTATGAAAATTCTACAATATGTGGGTCATGTATGGTAAGTGGGCTCCTCTATAAATGGGTCGATGCATTGTGTATGGTTGTGTGTGTAGTCAACTGGTGTGTATGAGTGAGTATGGACATTGTCGATGTAAAGTACCCTGCTTGTTGCATGAGCCCAGTACCAGTCAACTTGTGATATGTGAAAATATGGAAAGAAAATATGTTTGTGATGCCTTCAGTAGGGCAACTATATTGCAAATTGAATTGTTAGATCATGGCTCGACCTTAAGGAAGAACATGTTTTCAATTTAACAAGGAAATCATGGTGAATACGAATATGAAAACGATGGATATATGATTCTAATTATGAAATGTGGGTTCGAGGCTGGCACAAGGATGGGTCACAGGTAAACTAACATGATTGTGAGATATAAGTATAAGTTGGTCATATGTGTCCGCTTGGGTACTATAGGTGTTATGCTTAAATTGGTGAAGTGTTGCTGTCAGATACTACGGCTGATGAATCGACGTACTGTGTTTGTGAGATTAAGTCTTACGAAAGCGACTGTAATTCCCATGAGTATTGTTGCTTGTGAATTATCGGTGTTCTGGTATTTTTTATGTTTATTTGGAACTCACTAAGTTCAAATGAACTTACTCCGTTACTTTTCTTTCTTAGGCGCTTTGTTGTAGAAGAAGATTAGTAGAATGAGACTATGCCAAAGCTCTGTCTGTAAGTGAGCCATTTGTCTATTTTTGTATCATGCATGGGAATATTAGAGAGGTGGCGTATAATTCTATTTTATAATCAACTTTTGTAATTATCTTCTTTGTATATACTATTTTTTTTTCAAAAGAATTACCCTTTTTACTCTGATAATGGACGCTTAACTTTTGAGAATGGTTGATTATGAATTTTACCAGTTATATCTATATGCCATAGTGGCGTTATAGATTGATAACAGAGTTTTCCTTTATAATCCCTAATGGTTTTACTAAAAATGCATCATGGAATGAAAGAAGATTAATAGAATTCAACAAAGAAAGAAAATCATCAAAATTGTTTTCTAAATATTTAAGTTGAGTCAAAATTTTTGAACTTGCTGGTAATGCCCCAGTCCATTAGGCGGTCTCTTTAGCTAAGCGTTGCACGCCATGATTCCTGATGGGCTAAGGGTGTTACATTTTTCCTATCTTGAATATACATGTTTTCGCGTATCCGAGTAGAATTAGATTGACTTTTGGGTTTGCAACGCAATGAACTATTCGGTAACAACTTGAATGCAACGCTCGATATGGGCGGTCACATACTTTCATCTGGGACCGGTGGGAATTCATATTTCCATACGTTATACTTGTGTTTTAGTTTGTACACTTCGTCCACAAAGCTCATGTGATCCAAATGTACCGAGGAATATTCTGCAATTGCATGAGCGCATGGAAAACAAAGTGTGTCAAATTTCCCACAATTGTCGGTCCATTATTTCAGGTTTACATGGTGCGCTCTACCAATAATACATTGGTTGCGTTTGTTGAACTGTATAACCCAAAATGATAGGTTTTCACACGAGGATACACTAAATGCATAACAAACGTATTGTAGCCTCTTTAATTTATTTCGTAATATTTTCGTACCAAACGTGACCACCCTTTATCTATCTAACATATTTTTCCGCTCACTTTGGAAATAGTGCTGCCAAGTGGAAATATGTTTCTTTCACAATCGAGGTTATTGGAAAATGGCGCGTCCTCTTTAACCTGGAATTGATGCATTTCGCCAGGTTTGTCGTCGTGTGCTAGTATCAAAGACCCCCATCATACGATTGTCTCTATTGGTCGAAGGGTATGTTGGAGAGGTATCTTGCACCGGCACTGTTAATGGCCAACAAGTTTTCTATCATTTCATGGAAATGGTGTTTGATGAGCTCGTACCTTGTCGAGGAAAGTAAATAGCTTATCCATTAATCTCAACATCCGACAAACGGTTAAATATCGAATAGTTAAAATAGTGGCTAATACATACCTATGTTAATCACTTGTGTGCGCTAAGTTTTAAAATCGTGTTGTTCGTGGTAGTTCGCTGCCACATGTCTTAAACAATACCTATGGTATGTACGGTTCCAAAGTTTTCCCTACCATTCAATTATAACCAATATTCCAGGTCCCCTATTGAAGATGACGAATATATCAGGTTGAGGGACAACACACCTCCTCAACCTAGATAGGAAGAAATCCAATCGTCTGCCTTTTCTCCTAGCTTTATTATAAAGGATATTGGCAGCATTTTCTTATTACCATCATGTGCCACAGCCAATGTAACAACCCAATTTTTAGTGGTACCGAAAATGATAGTTTTGGAATTTCGTTTTCCAATTATCAAGTCAATAAATATTATTTATTAATGTTTATGAGGTTATTACAGTATTATACTAAATTCTAGTCTAATAATTTTAGTTATGTGGAAAGTTCAAGGTACAAGTGTATCAGTTCAAAAGTCAGTGGTTTTGGAAATTGAGGTATTGGGATCTCATTTCTGTAAATCAAGTTTGTAAATATTTTTATTAAATATTTATTGAGCTTTTATATAGGTGAATTGAATTTTGGTCTGGAAATTTTTGTAATTGGATGGCTAATGAGGTACAAGGACTAAATTGTAAAAACTATAAAATTTAATCGCTATTATTTTAATTAGTTAAAAATTTTAAATAATTAATGTGCAAGGGGTTCAAAAGTAAATAAGACAATTTTTAGTTGAGTGGACGATTAGTGCATATTTATGAGTGAAATTATGTTAAAATACTTAATAAAACTAATAATAATATATGTGAAAATAGTAAAACAAAAAGGGGTCTTCATCTTCATTTAGTTCTCTATTGAAAATAAAACACCAAAATACCATGGAAAAAGATTTAAGGTTTGGGTCCTTCTTGCATAAAGGTTTCATTGAGGTTCATTTTTCGTAAATTTTATGTTTTTGAGATCATTGTAGCTTAATCTAACTAACCCAAGTATTAAATTGTAAAACTGTGAAAGTTTTAAAATGTTTCCATTGATTGATTTTGATTTTTTATGTTAAATACTTAATAGTAAGCTTAAATTTGAAATGGGACTAATTTGTGAAGTAAAATTTGTTAATTTTGATTATAGGGACTAAAATGTGAATAAGTCAAAATTTACATGAAATTTATATAATTATTATATTTAGAGGGTTGTATAGGGATGAAATTGAAATCAGATTAAAAATAAAGCTTAGAATTTAAAGATATAACCATTTCGGTTTTAGGGACTAGATTGAATAAAATGTGAAAATTTAGGAAATTGTGTAAAAAGAAATTAAGTTGTTATATGCATATAATAATATAGTATAAGACTATTGGAATTGATAAATTGTAATGAATTATTATAGATTTGGGATTAAATCAATCGAAATTTAATTGAGAAATTAGAGAAATTGCAGATTAGTCCCGACAATTTGTGGTTCTTGTTTTCGAGTAAGTTCATATGGAGCGTCTTGTATTTTCTTATTATTCTTGAATTGTGTGTTTTATTTATTAATTGTATATATACAAATGTAATTTTAATGACTTATGACATAAAATGACTAAATAAAAAAAGTGAGATTTGTGGTAGATCTTGATATATATATGTATTATTGGATGAATAAATGAATGTAAAATTTGTTATATGAGTGTATGATATATATATATATACACTGTGGTGTTATGTTGTTAAAAAAGTATATAAATATATTGTTTTGATGTTCTGATGTCTATTGGATTAAACTGATTATATGTGAATATATGTTGAATTGTGGTTGGAACAGTACAAAATGTGAGGAATGTAATGTATTTTAATAAATGATATTGATGTGTAAATTATTCCCAGATGAACGATAGGATAGGATACAATTTGCATGCCAATAGGGTTATTTCGCACGTTGTACAAGTTTTATATGAGATGAGATATTGACGTACTAATTATTCACTAATTGTACCGGAATCTAACATTTGTTACGAATTATCGAGTTATCTCTATAGTGATTCAGGTGTGTTCTGGGGGGGACGTGTAGCCTACGGGCTTGGCACTTAGTGCCCAGGTGTGTTTCTGGAGGGATGTTTAGCCTATGGGATTGGCACTTAGTGCCCAGGTGTGTTCTTGGATGGAAAAGCTTTTTTGAGCATTTAGGTGTGTTTTGGGTGGTTACCCGTGTATCCGTATCTATTTATTATATTCCTCGAGCTAAATGGTTAAGTTTAAAAAGATTTGACTGATCGATATTTTGCATTGTGGTTGGTAATGGGTAAATGAAATAGAAATGATGTAAGTGTTGTTTTTGCTTAATGGTTTCGATGGAATGGTATTGAATTGTATAAATTGGAAATGATATATGATTAAAATGATGACATGTGTTCTAAACTTGAGATGCTATTTGATGATTGAATGATGTAAATGAATTATATAAATATTTGACGACACTAATTAAGCTATATTGAATTGAGTTGAATAGTACTGTATAAAATGAATTGCTTTGAGACTACTTTTGATGATCTTACCTTATTGTTGTTAAATGTGGAAACATGATAGTTGTATAGTAGCTAAATTGTTATAATAATTTGATTGAGGTGAGTTCATTATTTTAATTCCTATGAACTTACTAAGCATTCGTAATGCTTACTCTGTTTCGTTTTCTATTTTTGTAGTTGGCATTTTGCGGAATGTGTCTATTGGATCACTTGAGAGCTCACACTATCGAACTTCAGACTCGATAGGTTTTTGAATCATTCTTGAACCGACTATGTGAAATGTGTTTAGGTTTAAAAGTGATTAAATGCTTATTTTGGATAATGATGAATTGATCCATGTTTATAATGTTGCTTGAATGTTTACACGATATGAGTAAAGTACTTGAATTATATATGTGTGTACTTAATGTGTTCATGAGTTAGAGTAAAGAATGATGTTGGATTTGAATGCTTTTATAGGAGGTTAATGTGTGCATAATGACATTAGGATAAGCTCTGTTTGAAGCTATGAATGGCCAATTTGGATGAGCGAAAATTTAGCTAATATGTTGATAATGGTAAGATGGTTTGGATACTAATAGATGATAGTAGCATAAGTTTAAGTACATGTTTGAATAGTATGGAATGACATCAACTTATTTGAGTGTCAAGTAATACACTTATGACTATGCTTTATGTTGGTGCCATTTGAGGCAAATTGACATAATGCTTGAATGTGTTTAGACTGTGATAAATTGACGTGTTTTCTATTGATTTTATGCAAGTTTTGAGTTGGTTTAAACGTGCATTGGGTCATAAAATAGGCTATTGATTTAGTTTGGTATGAAGTTGGCATTATTGGCATATTTTTGCACCACACGATTTGTCCACTCGACCGTGTGTTATACACGGGCTGATGGCATGACTTTGTGTCTATGGGAAAATAGGATGAATTAGGATCACATGGTTCTCGATTGTCACATAGGCTAGCCACACGCCCATGTGAGTATTGTAGATTTGGCAAATTAAATTTCACACGGTTTCAGTTTTTTACATGGCCTAGCCACATGGCCATGTGACTTTTGATGTAATTTATGCAATTTGATCACACGATAATAGTGAGTTATACAACTTGGACACACTGTCATGTGATCCCTATTTTGCATGATTACTTATATCTTTTGAAAATGTTACAATTTGATCATTATTTGTGTTCAGGATAACTTAAGAGCTTTCGTAAGCTCAAATAAGATTCAAATTTAATTGTATATCATAATATTTGAATTTTTATGATATGATTGATTATTTAAAGGATTTATTTATGATTTAATTGATCCAAAAGTTTGGAAATGTTGCAAATTAGTCCTAGTTAAATTCTAGGTTGACATTGGAGCATACGTAAGCTCGAATAAGGCTTGAGAAAAGTTATAATTGGTGATTATGCATTGGATTGACTATCATTGTGTGACTCATGTTTAATTTGAATATTAATTTTGTATTTATGAAGTAATTCCATGTTTATTTGATATAAACAATATGGATTGAATGCGTTTAATTTATGCAATTTGATCACACGATAATAGTGAGTTATACAACTTGGACACACTGTCATGTGATCCCTATTTTGCATGATTACTTATATCTTTTGAAAATGTTACAATTTGATCATTATTTGTGTTCAGGCTAACTTAAGAGCTTTCGTAAGCTCAAATAAGATTCAAATTTAATTGTATATCATAATATTTGAATTTTTATGATATGATTGATTATTTAAAGGATTTATTTATGATTTAATTGATCCAAAAGTTTGGAAATGTTGCAAATTAGTCCTAGTTAAATTCTAGGTTGACATTGGAGCATACGTAAGCTCGAATAAGGCTTGAGAAAAGTTATAATTGGTGATTATGCATTGGATTGACTATCATTGTGTGACTCATGTTTAATTTGAATGTTAATTTTGTATTTATGAAGTAATTCCATGTTTATTTGATATAAACAATGTGGATTGAATGCGTTTAGTTCCGACATTGTCTATAGCATACTATAGCTTGAGTCCGGCGATTGGATCAGGTGAGGGGTGTTATAGCCAGCAACAACCGAATGTAAAGGTGCCTTCGATTTGTACCAAGGCTTACAATACTGGAATGCTTCTCAACATTGCTCAAAAATCCAAAAGAAACGATGGAACACTTGGCATCTATGGACCAATCGATCGTTGTAGTACTGAGGCTCTATTTCCAGATCGGTTACACAAACTGGTATGTACTAATCCAGTACTTGATACCACTTCCACAAATCATTATACGATGCATCCCACCTATTATGCATACTCTCTAAGGCCTCTACTTTGTTATCTAAGCATTGCGGTAAGACCACATGTATTCGTACTGGGTATAGATATTTGCAATTAAAACCAACACGAGAATCCTAGGACTCGCTTTCACCATAGGTAATATTATGTTAACGATCATATCGAATCCAATTTTGGATAATCATGTGTAATACTTGCAACAACACAAGAACGTTAAAATTAGGAATTCGATGCCACAAATATTAGACAATCTTGACGCAGTACCCGCGACAAGACATGTATACAGAGCAATATTTTTTTTATGGTCCACAATCCCGTTTTTTTCTTCACATAAGTCATGATTTTCCATGCACATCTACTATCTTACATTGCCCATTTTGCCTTGAATTTCTCCGATTGGGATTTAACAATGTAGAAATTTACCCTATTTTTTATGTTGTATCGCTTCATTGCTGCGAAAAAAACATCTTTAAAGGAAAACTCCTTCCTCGCTTCTAAATCACCCAAATCCAACGAAGAACTCACATGGCTCGATCTTCTGTGTGAGAGTTTTAAAAACTCCATTTCACATTCTAATAAGAAGTTCACATTATGCTTGTCGGTTAGAGGTGAGTATCCCTGAACCGTGGATCTTTTTCGACATCTTCGTTTGGACCTTCACCATTTGAATCTCCATCTTTTTGTTCTATTGGAACCGGTTCTGGTTCAGAAAATAATGTAATTTTTGAACCATCTGCCCAGACTCTCAGATTAGATAATCATCGAATTTAATGTCTTCTTCAATCTCAACCCCCCAATATGTCCAGGGTTGGATGTCCCCTCGCTAGTGAAGATTGTAGGGAGTAAGTCATCATTTATTATATAGTTTTCGGAACAACTAAAATCACCTGTGGATTGCCTATACGTGGAACTTGATGTTATAACCCTGTAAGTGTTCTCGGTGTAAAACATTGGTTGACCGAAGTTGAAATTAAACCACTAACTGAGTGTTGTGCCTCGCCAAACCTCGACTACTGGACGTTCTACCTGCCGCGATTGAAATCTAAGGCTGAAACCTATGAGTGTCTTCCCATTGATGATTCTGAGATATCATGATGAGAAATTTCTAACAAAGCCGTGAACCCACCGCACAACTGTGTCATCGGACTCTTAGCTTGCTCTTTCGTTCTGGCCACTTGAACTAGAACATATGTTGATCTTCGACTGTTTTCATATGTGTTTGCAAACTTCACATATAACTCGAGTATTGGTGATCCACTAGCAATATGCATTTGGACCATTGCTTCCATCCCCATTGCGCCTTTGATATCGAAAGCCTCAGATTTGACGAGGTCAACCGAAGCACAAAATTGATATTTCAATGATGATACTCTCATTTTGGTGGATCCAATAATTTTCTGCCTAATTCTTGCATGAAAATCTGGAAATTGTATGTTCAGGTGGAAAACCAACCGCGTTGTGTTCTCTGACGAAAAAACAAACCCAATGTTGGTGTCACAAATTTCACTGTCGTAATAAACAACATTAATTTGTCCAGTCATTTCAATGAAATAACTTTTTTTACATGTTGGAAATGAAAACATTATGTAGAAAAAATAGAGTTGTAATTATATATGAACAACAAAAATCGAACCTTACTTGATACAATTACGTTTTTGCTCAAAATTATACTTTATGAAACATTTTGTGAACTTCATCTTCATGCGAGTCTTCGTGCTATTAAATATGCTTGAAATTGGCTTATGGCATTGAATGCTAAAAATGATCCATTTATACAGTAGGGGTGAGTGGAAAAATGGTTCACAATGTCACATCCCAATTTAATGGACTCACGTTTTGGCGAGTTGATCAAGATGAATTGAAAAAGATTAGTGTGGGAGCTAAGTTTAATTCGTGATATTGGACTGATTTTGTTTTGCCACTTCTCATCAGGCGAACTGTTTCATGGCGTTCCACCATCTTGCAGACTCTCATTCTGTTTGGCGAGCTCTTCTGTTAGCAAACACGTTTGTGTCAAGCCCTTCTCTAGCGAACTTGTCCATTTTTTATGGAACCCTGATGGTGGACATGTACAAGATACATGTAAAGTCTTACGTAGGAACATGTCATTGTGCATGACACTTGGAGAGTTACATTTGTTGTGCCTAACTATGGTATTCTTAGGTGATTACTGGATTTGTGTATACACATATTCTGATTGGTAGTTGGCTAAAAGTTTTGTTTTGTTTGAGTTATGTTTCCTATATGTATAATCATGAGGGGAGGGAACAAGGACTTTAGTTCTTCTTTCTTTATTTTTCATTGTTCTTTTTGTGTGAGGCTGGAGGTGTTAACTTGTTTACCTATGGAAAGAATCGTGTGTGGATTAGAGCTTTATAGGAAGATATTTTAAGTTAGTTCCCATCCCCTATTTATTGGTGAGTTAAGAAACTATTTTAAAGATGTTGTATGTCCAAGAAAAAGGTTTGATTATGTCTTGAATGATATTAGGACTATTGACCTGCCGTCAAATGTAGTAGTCAATTCAGGTTATTTCTACACTTAAGGAGCTTGCTTTCTAGGTAATTTAGTATTTAATATTATGTTTTCATTAATTAGTAGTTAGATTTAAATAGTAGTAAAATAAGTGTTTTTTAACACATTTTGTGAGTGTTGTGACCTATTAGGTTGACACGGGCCTTATGTAGTTCTAATGTGTGTAAATGAGTGTGTAGGATGAAGATTTATAAGCCCAATTAATGTGGAAGCAAGGGAAGAGTGATATAAAAGTTTCCCAAGCTATCAAAGCATGAAACGAAACCAAAAAGGCACAAAACACCTGTCGTGTCGCGCCATACAAGGGCTATGGAGCGACATAGGCCGACTTGCTACCCAAGGATGTTAATGTTATTTTTGCCCCTACAATCGACTTTATACGAAGACCTAGGACCTAATTGGGCTACCAACACTCCAATAAATAATTAGGGGTTTGATGTAACTAAGTCATCCTAGACTTAATAAAATACCCTAGTAGTTTAGGAGTAGAAGTAGATTAGTTTTCTTTTGGCTTTTCTAAACTCTTTTGTTTTTCCTCTTGGAATCAGTTTCGATCCAAGAGTTCTTTTATTTTATTAAAGTATTTTAGTTTATTTCTTCTTTAAAATTGACATATTTAATTGTTCTGATCAATAGATTTACTACTCCATTCTCTATTCGATATCAATCCACGATTATTCAATTGAGATTATGAATAACATGAGTGGCTAGATCCCTTAGGGGAGATTATCGATTGGATGAGGACGTGATTAAAAGAGGATTTAGGGTTTCTCGAGAGGACTAGTTAGCAAAAATACGTATTAAACCCTAGGCTTGACAACCTTAGGAAGTTATCATAGGTTAGATGAGATCAAGAGATAAGTCAAACAAAGTAAATTGTAGTTTATCCTGGTTGAGAAAGTGAGGTCGAGAGATAAGCGAGTATCAAAAAATCAATTAATTAGTTAGAGGTCGAGATATAATAATTGGTTAATTGATAGCTAATCCACCCAAAAACACTAATCCAAAGTTAATTGTAAACCCTGAAACAAGTTAATCTTCCTGATTGGTTTATTAATTTTAGTCGTTTGTTTATTTTTATTGTTTATTTATTTTAGTTATTTAAATCTCTTATTAATTTATTTTATGGTTTATCATAATAGATGATTTAATTTATACTATTTAGACTTGTCATTATAAAAATATTTTTATAGATTTATTTCATCCTTCCTTGGGTACGATCCTCGGAATACTTCCAAGTGTTTCATTGTAAACTATACTATATTACAATTTGATTCATGAACTTGCAGACACCGTCAATTTAATTTATATACAAATTTTTTGGTGTTATTTTTACTATAGTGGTCAACTGTGTATAGCCATCCTTCACAATTTAATCATATTGATCGATAACAGAGTTACCATCTCGAATAATTGATTGTTCGAGTGTTGTTGTTTTGTCTATGTGATTGTGTGTGCATTATAACATGTGCATAATTGTGCTAACTAATAAAAGAATAAAGATTGAATATACATGAATGACTGAATGGACACTCATTCCTTGGAGTACAAGCTTCGTATCTGAATTGGTGGAAGAAGGGGTTATGGAGGTAAGTCGTTGATTTGTGAATGTGATGGGAGAAATGTATGGAGAACATGAAATAATATGTGATTTACCTCCGGTAAGGCATGTTAATGCAAATCGCAATTGGTGAATCCCCCAACTTTGCAGAGGAACACGTAAGTGTTCAAATTAACAAGGAGGATTTGCGGAGGTTAGGTTGGATATACGAATTACTGCTTTATAGAGCAATACTATATCGTGGCTCTTTGGATGGTTATGAGGATCATAAGCTAACTTAAGGAAGGATGTCCAAACGTTTGTAAGTGTATTGCATGAAAATCGTTCACAGATGTATAAATGTTTGCCAGTGAATTTTCTTTTTTGAAATGGTATTTAGATTGTGGATGGCATCTACCATAGGGTTATATTTAGTGGCGACATGTATCTGAATGTAAATGTACTTAGACTTGGTTGTAACTATCTGCAGACTATATTTTTAATACATGGGTGTAATGTATTATTAATATATGTGCGATATGTGCCTATGTGCAAACCTTTTCTATGAGTTGCTTTATGCGAATAAAAAGGGAAGTGTTAGAGCAACGTATGGTAGCCATAAGGGAGAGTTTTCGATGGGATGGTAGCAGGCGGACTATTCTCAGATGAGATAGTATCCATCTGCGGAATGTCTTGTTAAAGCGAATAAAATTAGTCGTGTAACGTGATTCTACTACGACTAATACCCGCATGCAAGTTATCACTACAGGCAAATCAGGACGTGGAATGAGCTGTATTCAAAGGCGAATCACAATTAGTGAAGGCTACGTTTCTATACACCCTGAAGGATTTTGCAAATTGAAGGAACATGCGATGATTTGGCGTAGTGTATAAGGTCCAGTTCTCCTAGTATAGATAAGTATTAGTTATCCATTGATTGTTGTGAGTGCGGATATGTATTCAATATCCGCCAGTGTGTGGTGCAAGTGCGGGCTTGTTAGGTGATGTTTGACAAGCCTAGCTATAGGCATTGTTGTAATCTCATTACTTGATGTTTTGTACTGTTGTATTCTTGGAAATCTTGGGTGTAAAGGTTTTAGTTGTTGTGTAGAACTCATTAAGTTCATTTTGAATGTACCCCGTTTCCTCTTTTCCTTTTAGGTGTTTTAGGTAAGTTGTGTTTGAGAAGGGACTCAACTAGATTGTCACTTATTTTGTGAGCTTTCCTTTGTTTCTTATGTAACATGTACATATCTGGCAGTTCTCATATTTGTTTATTTCAGGTATATGTTTGGGTTATAATCGAACTCATTTGATTTACACCCTTATTCAAATATTATGGAAGATGAATGTAATGGTGTTATGCAATATTTGAACCTTCATATATTGTGATCCTTGCATTTTCTTTTTATCTAACCAAAAGAAAAATGGAAGTATAATATTTTTTTTTTGCCAAATATCGTTAATCTGTTCGTTATTTTCTCTTTTGTCTCTAAGACGTCGAAACCTTAAACTTCTTTCTTGAAATGGAAACTTTGAACTCTTTTCATTACTCCTGGTTATGAATCGACCTCATTGATCACCAAATGTTCTTAAGTTCTTTAGTTGTTACCCCTTTTTCAACGTAACCTATTAAATGAAATATTTAACTACTGGTTTCGCGAGTTCAATTGTCTTCCTGGTAACACCACAGTTCACCGGCTAACCCATCAAACTTGGGGTGTTACACACAAAATATTATATCGGGATTGTCGAAACCGCTTTTTTGAAAACAAAAATTTTGGTTGTCGACTTTTAAAAATAAAAATTGGAGTCGCCACCGATCCTTGATTGGGGTGTGATCGGCTCACCTTAAAAACAATTTTGGTCTGCGAAATTTGAGAAAACAAGTTCGGGAGTCAGTTACGCACGAGGAAGGGTTAGCACCCTCGAAACGCCCAAAATCGGTACCAAATTGATTATTTAATGTCTTGGGGTCGAAAATTTGAAAATATTTTAAAAGAAAACTTTTTATTTCATGAATGAATCAAAATAGTAAGACATTCTTATTTCAAAGAGATAAAACACCACACCCAGTGAGTTAGGGCACAATATTTTAAATCTTCAAAATACCCGAATATTGCCTTTTACTTTTGAAAACTCTTATTTCGAGAAGTTAAAATATCAGGACCAGTAAGTTAGGACCCAACATTTTTGAACTCCCAAGAATAAGCTTTTATTTAAAATTTTTCGAATTTAAAGCAAAATGAATACTTAGCATTCTAAATGCATCGAAGAATAATCGCAATCTAGTAAGTTAGGACACGGTCTTTCTCGAGAATCATGAACGCCAAATACTTTGAAAATTTATAAAATATGATGATATTGACAAAACCAAAATATATTTCCCGAAAGGTATGTTAAAGTTAATGTATAGTGTGAAACAAAACTTTAATTTAAGACCAATATGAATAAATATTTACAAATATATATATATATAAGTACAATATACAAGTAAATTTGCAAATATGTATACGCATATATTTAACACACATATACAAAGATACATATAAAAAGACGAAATGGAATATGTCAATCAAAATCTAATAAAAGCTGCATGTATGTATTTGAAATTCATGAAAATAGAATAAATATAAAAGCATGTACCAGTATATATTTACAAAATAAAATGTATATGTATAGATTTAGAAAAATAAAAAGTGTGTAAGTATATATATAATATAAAGTATAAAAAGGAAAGTAAAATAAAAAAGAAGTATGTATCGTAAAATGTATGCAAATTTAAAACCCTAAAAGTATATATTAAAATATGCACATATATTGTATATAAAAATATGCGTGTATATGAATAGCAAATCATAGTAATAATAATAGAAAACAATGCAATAATAATGATGTAATGTAACATAATAGTAATAATGGCATAATAATAGTAAAAAAGATAATGATATATAAAAAAAAAAGAAAAAATGAGAAGAAGGACTGAATTGAATTTTAAACAAAAATGGGGGCTGATTTAAAATAAATTTAAAAAAAAAGATAGACTTGAACGCGCGCGTAGAGGACCAAAAGCGAAATTATCCCCTCCTTCCAAAGCGCTGCGCAACGAGGGACTAAATTGAAACAAACATAAAATATGCGGCCCAATTTTAAAATAAGTAGAAAGGACTTAATTGGAACGCATTTGCGAAAGGGAAGGCCTAAATGCACAATTATACCTTTAAAGCCAAACGCGCGGATCCTCCTCTTTGGGTCGGGTCACCGCGCGGGTCAAGACTTCGATAAAACGGCGCCGTTTTGAGGTTTCAATAAAACCCAATTTTTCCTTTTAAAAATTTCATAACTCATTTTAAAACAAAAAAATGCTGCACCCCTCCCCCTTTTTGTTCTCTGCTAGGGTTTTATACCCAAGCCGCCGCGCCGCCGTTCCACCATGCGCCACAACTCCGATCGCGACGGAGGTGGCGCCGATCGACGCTTCCGGCCAGAGAGGTAAGCTTCCCTTCTTCTTTTCTTTGTTACTTCTTTAAAAAAACAAAAACGCAAAAGAAAAGAAAAAAGTAAATAAATAAAACTGCAAGAACCCGATTCACTTTAAGAAAAAATCTTTGTATTTTCTATTTTTCTCTTGATTTCTCTCTTGTCTATTTCTCTGTCTTTTACACTCCAAAAATCCCCCTTTTATCCTTTTTTACAATCGGTTTATATAACCGAAATAAAACATCAAAATATCAACAAATCAAAAGAATCCTTATTTTCTTGTAATTGTTGCGATGAATATCGATGTTGGATCCGCTTTTCTCATGCAGTACGACGATCGTGGAGGCGCGATTTGTCTTGGAGAGGGTGAGTGCTGCTGCTATTGGCAAATGCTACTATGGTTCTCTTTTTTTGAGGGGGCTTAAGGCTAGGGTTTAATTTGGGCTTTGTAAAAATTGGGCTGTGTCCCATTATTTATTCCACACGGGCCTGGGCCAATTTGGGCCTAATACAGCTGCCCCTCTTTGCTCGTTGTCGTAAGACTACAAGGCCCAATTGTGCCCGGTCCTACTAAGCCTCGATTTCTTCAGTACTTCTCTACTTCAGGTAGCCTCATTCCTTCCTACTGCATCTTCAGAGGTATAGGAACTGGTGCTTCAATCTACTCCACTGCAATGTATGTCAGGGAGATAGGATTCGTATGTTGTAGCTTCTCAAAAGAACTAAATTTGCTATCTTTAATCTACTCCACTGCAACTTCAGGAAGATAAGACCTGTAGCTTCAATTTGTTCTGCTACAACTTAAGGATAAATCTGACGTGATCTGCTCTACTGCAACTTCAGAGAGATGAGATTTGCGGTTTTAGTCCACTCCATTGCAACTTCAAGAAGATAGGATTGGTTACTTCTATCTGCTCTACTGCAACTTCAAGGAGATAAGACTGGATGCGATCTACTCTACTGCAACTTCAGATAGATAAGATCTGTGGTTTTAATCCGCTCCACTGCAACTTCAGAGAGATAGGATTAGTTTTTTCTGTCTGCTCCTCTGCAACTTCAGGGAGATAAGACTAGATGCGATCCGCCCTCTGCAACTTCAGAGAGATAAGATCTGTGGTTTTAATCTGCTCCACTGCAACTTCAGGGAGATAGGATTATTGGCTTTAACCTGCTCCACTGCAACTTTAGGGAGATAAGATTCGCCACCTTCAGTCTGCCCCACTGCAACTTCAGGAGGATAAGACTTGCTTCATTAGTCTGCCCCACTACAACTTTGATCTACTTCGCTACCTAGGGAGATAAGATCTGTACTCTTCAATCTATTCCACTGCTACCGAGGGAGATAGAATTACTAGCTTCAATGTACTCCACTGTAACCTTAGGGAGGTAAAATCTGCCATCCTTGATCTGCTCCACTACTGCTCAGGGAGATAAGACCTGTAATCTTCAATCTATTCCACTATTGCCGAGGGAGATAGAATTACTGGCTTTAATGTACTCTACTGTAACCTCAGGGAGGTAAAATCCACCATCTTTGATCTGCTCCACTACTGCTTAGGGAGATAAGAACTGTAATCTTCGATCTACTTCACGCTAATACATGAAGACAAGATCTGCTATCTTCGATCTACTTCACGCCAGTACATGAAGACAAGATCTGCTTTCTTCGATCTACTTCGCCACCAGTATGGGTAGACAAGATCTGTTATCTTTGATCTACTTCACGCCAGTACATGAAGACAAGATCTGCTTTCTTCGATCTACTTCGTCGCCAGTATGGGAAGACAAGATCTGCTATCTTTGATCTACTTCACGCTAGTACATGAAGACAAGATCTGTTTTCTTCGATTTGTTTCGCCACCAGTATGGGAAGACAGGATCTGTTATCTTTGATCTACTTCACGCCAGTACATGAAGACAAGATCTGCTTTCTTCGATCTACTTCGCCACCAGTATGGGAAGATAAGATCTGCTATCTTTGATCTAATTCATGCCAGTACATGAAGACAAGATTTGTTTTCTTCGATCTACTTCACCACCAGTATGGGAAGACAAGATCTGTTATCTTTGACCTACTTCACGCCAGTACATAAAGACAAGATCTGCTTTTTCTGATCTACTTCGCCACCAGTATGGGAAGACAAGATCTGTTATCTTTGATCTGCTTTCTTCGATCTACTTCGCCACCAGTATGGGAAGACAAGATCTGCTATCTTTAATCTACTTCACGCTAGTACATGAAGACAAGATCTGTTTTCTTCAATTTGTTTCGCCACCAGTATGGGAAGACAAGATCTGTTATCTTTGATCTACTTCACGCCAGTACATGAAGACAAGATCTGCTTTCTTCGATCTACTTTGCCACCAGTATGGGAAGATAAGATCTGCTATCTTTGATCTAATTCACGCCGGTACATGAAGACAAGATTTTTTTTCTTCGATCTACTTCGCCACCAGTATGGGAAAACAAGATCTGTTATCTTTGATCTACTTCATGCTAGTACATGAAGACAAGATCTGTTTTCTTCGATTTTTTTCGCCACCAGTATGGGAAGACAAGATCTGTTATCTTTGATCTGCTTCACGCCAGTACATGAAGACAAGATCTGCTTTTTCCAATCTACTTCGCCACCAGTATGGGAAGACAAGATCTACCACTACTCCACTGTTGCTCAGGGAGATAAGGCTTTATACTTTCACCGATCTGTTCTCTGGGGAACATGACCTGTATGATTCATTTATGAACCTAATTATGCCTAGTGATTAAGATGTCATGAACAGAATGAATCAAATGCTCCTAACTAGACATGTGTGATTGACATTTGAATGAATGCAGAATTTTATTTTTTTCGAGAATGATCCCGCTTATGTTGTCATTTTATTAAAGTTTTATTGCCAATGTGCTATGGCTACTTTTTGCTCAGCTGGCGTCCCCAGAATGTTTGACCAGATTGCCCCTACTGTAAACCTCCAAGTTTGATCCAATGGGATGTAAAAATTATGCCATCTTTCTCCCGCTGTAACCCAAGAGTAGAAGATTTGGCCTTTTTTCAATCCTCTGCTATCACAATTCAAGGATACAGGATGTGAAACTGTTTGGTCTCTTACACTATTCCTAGGTTGTCATACCAAATGCTCATGCATAAATAAAGAACTTCCTTCTCCAAGAACAACTTCTTTTTATTATTCGGTGATCATTTTTTGCTTGTTCATTGAAGCTTTATCACCAACCCGACATCTTGCCATTTTGTTCAATTAACACTTTAGATAAGAAAATTCAAAGGGATAGTCTTAATTTAGACTCTTCTTTATCAGATTTCCAACCTGGTGCATTCTAAACAATAGTCCTGTTTGAGGTTCCTATATTATTTAGAAACTTCTGGAGTAATATGAAAAACTTCCCTTGTGAAAGTTTTATTAGTCCATTAATCATTATTCTAATGCAACATGCTTGCAAAAAAAATCATGGATAAGAATTAAGTTGGTTCTGAGCATAGCTCGAAATGAATAAGTTGTCAAAGATAATAAAGATGGATAACAAAGGAATTGATTTAGGAATGCATATCTTGGAAATGAATGAAGTGTTCCAAGAATAACAAAAAAAATTATTATAAGGATTAGGTGCCCCAGATATCGCAGCTTGAACTTCTCTGGCAGACTTTCTGAAGACCATTCTGACTTTAACATGTGTTTAGGAGATCTACAGTACTTTGTCGATGCCCCCAAAATGTCGCCTACCCTTTCCTGTTGATTCAGGTATAGCAAGACCACTGCATGCCCCATTCTGATCAGTATTTGAGCTGCTCTGATAATTGCAAGTGCCATTTTGATCAACATTTGAGCCACCCTTTTCGGGTTTTCAACTCAAATCCCCTTTGGTCTAAAGCGCCCTTTGCGGGTTTTCACCTTAGCCTCTCCATTTTTACTTTTTCATTTTTCATTTTTCATTTTCATCTTTTCATTTTTTCACATCACTTCTTTTTTCTTTTTTTTTGGGACTCAAACTGCCCTTTGTGGGTTTTTACCTTGGTTATCTCCTTCTTTAAGCGGAGTATTTCCTGACTGAACCTGAGTTTACAAGACTTTGCAGGTTTACCATCCATCTCACTCACAATCAAAGCTCATTTGGAAAAGACCTTCTCTATAACATAAAGTTCTTCCCAACTTGGTATCCGTTATATTTTTTGTAGAGTGAGGATCTTCTTCAGCATTAGGTCGCCATCGTGGAATTCTCTGGGACAAACCTTTTGCTATAGGCTCGCATCATTCATTTCTTGGTACATTTGACCCTGATGACTAGTTTCTAGCCTTTTTCTTCAACTAGGTTCAACTAGTCATATCAGGATTGGATCTTCATCCTACTTCAGCTCAGCCAAAACTTGAAGAGAAAAAATTTCAACTTCAATGAAAAACGTGATAAATTGGAAAGAGTGGCATTACCCCGGTAGAGTTTTCATTACTCCATTCATGATATTCACCTTGAACATATTGCAAATTTCTGATATCGTGCTGTTGTTCAGATTGCAATGATAGCGCTTGAACCGGGCACATCCTGGTATGACCATGCGAAGACATCTTGAAATGCTTGAAGTAACTCAGCAACGTCTTTTTTTTCGATCATACATGTTCTCTCAAGGTCGCAGTCTCTATTGTCTCATTTGTTTCTCTTATTGCTTTACCATCCTCAACAAGTCAGGAGATAAGCTACAATTTATGACATCTTCAAAGTCATGTGATCCCTCTAAACACATGTCTCACTCAAAAGGAGATTCTGAGTCTGTAGCAGCGTCACTCATATCATTGATATTCGGGGACCCATGGTGGGTACCGAAGAATATACAATAGAATGTATGAATAATATGAGTGAATGAATGAATAATTTGGCAGGAAAAATCTGAAAGAATAAAAAAAATCGTAAAGAATGAAAGAACATTTGCTCAAAGATGATTGCAATAATGTATTTCATTAAAATAATAATGTTCAGACGTGAGCCTATTTCACAAAGAAATTCCTATTGCTTCTAGGCTGAAAGCAACAAGTGTGTTCTAAACATTACTCTAACTGACTCTAAATACTTCAGGGGTTTCCTCTGCAGTCCCATTATTTAAAACACCTCTAAGACGAATATCTAACAAGGACTCTTTTAATTGTGTCTGCATATATGGCATCGATGTGCAAACTTCTCACCACTTCTTTCATACATTGCAGTCTCTCCATCCTCAATCATGATTAGGTAACAGATTTTCTGCACTGGACGAGTCACCAAACTTGACAATACCCATGTTGATAAGTCTTTCAACTCGCTTCTTGAAGGCAGTGCAATTCTCAATCGAGTGTCCTGTAACCCGAGCATGGTATTCATATTGTGTGTTCGCATCATACCATTTAGGATACGGAGGTTGTAGAGGCTTCACATGAAAAGGGGAAACAACATGTGCATCAAACAAATTTTGATACAGTTCCTTATACGGTACTAGGATGGCGTCAACTCGAACTTCTCAGTCTTCATGCCAGAATGTTGCCTCGATAAATTCTATTGATTATCAACCACCTTTCTTGGCTGACTTACAGTAACTGATTTAGAGTAACCCCTGTTGTTCACCTCATCCTTTCTTCTCCTTGAGACTGACATTCTGTTACTCTCTCCAGCCTCGATTTTCCCACTCCTGATGGCATTCTCAATCATCTCGCCATTCATGACTATGTTAGGAAAGCTTTTTGTGGCACTTCCTAACATATGTGTAATGAACGGTGCCTTCAAGGTGTTAATGAACAACATGGTCATTTCCTTTCCAGGAGCGGCGGCTGAACTTGGATTGCGACCTCCCTCCATCTCTGCGCGTACTGCCTAAAGATCTCGCTCGGCTTCTTCTCCATATTCTGAAGGGTGATTCTATTAGGAGCCATGTCTGTCACATGACTATATTGTTTATTGAATGCTTGTGCCAAGTCCCTCCATGAATCAATCGTGGCACGACTCAACTGATTGTACCATTTGGATGCAGCCCCTGCAAGGCTGTCTTGGAAACAATGTATCAAGAGTTGGTCGTTGTTAACATATCCCGCCATTCGCCTGCAGAAAATGGTGATGTGAGCTTCTGGGCAGCTTGTCCCATTGTACTTTTCAAATTCAGGCATCTTAAACTTATGAGGGAGTACTAAATCTGGCACTAAACTCAGCTCTGTTGCGTCAATGCCTCAATAACTCTCAGTGACCTCCATCGCCTTGAACTTCTCCTCGAGCCACCTACACCTTTCCTCTAACTGTTTCGGTAACTTCTCATTCATTCTTTCCTTCTCAACCACTTCATCAAAGTCAGGAATGGCAGAGTTAACAGGATTATTTTCAGGATTAGAACGCGGCCCGCTTGGAAGTTCAAAATACCAGCCCGAAACTGCTGAGGCATGATAGTGACAGTAGATTTGCACGGGTATTCAGCTTGAGCTCGCATATGTGGAGGGGTGAAACCTGGAGGATAGAGAGGTTCATCATCATTTCCCTCATCGACATTTGCCATGGGGCCTTTTCCTTTATCACTTCCCTTAGTTATCAGTTGGGTTAGCTTTGCCACTATACCTTCTTGGGATTCTCGCATCTTTTCAGACATCTCTTGTTTCATCTTGTCTAACCGCTCCTGCACCTGTAGCTGAAGTCGGTCTTGCATCTCCTTTTGACACTGTTCGAGTTTTTACAATCTCTGATCCATGTCCTTAATCTTTGCTCAAGTACCGTAACGGTGTTTGGTTGGTTGGTTAGTTTCCAGGTTAACTGAGCAATGATTTTAGTTAATTACGATCTTTTAATAATCTTTGATGCATATGATGTAATGTAATGCAAATGCATGAAATGAATGCGAAAAGAGACGTTGATTCATGTTCAATTTTTTACTAGAAAACTTTACTAGAAAACAAATTTCTTTACATAAAGCGGATATATATATACGGCTTTACCCTCATACTCCAAGTGAAGACATCGGCCCTTCAGATATTAAGATACATCTGACGAATTTGATCTCCGTTTTGTTTGATCTAGGTCGTAAATCCTTGCTCATTCACGTTCATTAGCTTCTTTATGAGATTGGGACCTTTGATGACTTTTGAATAAACTTTGACAATTTGGATCCCCAGGTCATGCAGCAAAGTCGTATACTCCTCTTGTTAGGCTTTTCGTGCCATGTTTTTTCGGACCACCTTATTATCTTCCACCTTATCAAGAAACCCGTATTCCATAACAAGCTTTCTAATTTAGTAATCGAACTCAAATCAACATCTATTTTCTAAGATGCAAATGCAATGTAATCAAAACAAAATAAACCCAAGTCAGTATCACATATAAAGATATAATCCAATATAAAATAACAGGAACACTTATTCAAGAAGCTACTAAGGTTCGGTATAGTTCTACCTAGGGCAAGTTCCTAAAGCTCACTATATGAGGTTTAGTTTCTAGAGTAAGGGTACCCGAACCAGCAGATTCCTCGATCCTTACCCATTATAGGCTCATATGGATCGAGTTCAGTTCAGGGGGACACATTTCCCTATGGCCGCATGGAGATGAAAATCTCACGAAGACATAGGTACGGATGTATCCCGGAAGCGGTCCACTACCCTGCACGGAGGTGAAAACCTCACGAAGGACTAGTTTCTCGCTCCCACTTAAGGGTAAAATGCAAATGCAAAGTTACCAACATACCATGATGAAAAGTCAATGAGTGCGAAGGGAACTCATGATTTTTTTTAAAAACTTTTGACTTTCGACAAAAAGACAAAGCATAATCAATTCATGGCTCGACTCTCAAAGTCCCCAGCGGAGTCGCCAAGCTATCGAAACCGCTTTTTTGAAAACAAAAATTTTGGTTGTCGACTTTTAAAAATAAAAATTGGAGTCGCCACCGATCCTTGATTGGGGTGTGATCGGCTCACCTTAAAAATAATTTTGGTCTGCGAAATTTGAGAAAACAAGTTCAGGAGTCAGTTACGCACGAGGAAGGGTTAGCACCCTTGAAACGCCCAAAATCGGTACCAAATTGATTATTTAATGTCTTGGGGTCGAAAATTTGAAAAGATTTTAAAAGAAAACTTTTTATTTCATGAATGAATCAAAATAGTAAGACATTCTTATTTCAAAGAGATAAAACACCACACCCAGTGAGTTAGGGCACAATATTTTTAAATCTTCAAAATACCCGAATATTGCCTTTTACTTTTGAAAATTCTTATTTCGAGAAGTCAAAATATCAGGACCAGTAAGTTAGGACCCAACATTTTTGAACTCCCAAGAATAAGCTTTTATTTAAAATTTGCCAATTTAATGCAAAATGAATACTTAGCATTCTAAATGCATCGAAGAATAATCGCAATCCAGTAAGTTAGGACACGGTCTTTCTCGAGAATCATGAACGCCAAATACTTTGAAAATTTATAAAATATGATGATTTTGACAAAACCAAAATATATTTCCCGAAAGGTATGTTAAAGTTAATGTATAGTGTGAAACAAAACTTTAATTTAAGACCAATATGAATAAATATTTACAAATATATATATAAGTACAATATACAAGTAAATTTGTAAATATGTGTACGCATATATTTAACACACATATACAAAGATACATATAAAAGACGAAATGGAATATGTCAATCAAAATCTAATAAAATTGCATGTAAGTATTTGAAAATCATAAAAATAGAATAAATATAAAAGCATGTACCAATATATATTTACAAAATAAAATGTATATGTATATATTTACAAAAATAAAAAGTGTGTAAGTATATATATAATATAAAGTATAAAAAGGAAAGTAAAATAAAAAAGAAGTATGTATATGTAAAATGTATGCAAATTTAAAACCCTTAAAAGTATATATTAAAATATGCACATATATTGTATATAAAAATATGCGTGTATATGAATAGCAAATACAATAGTAATAATAATAGAAAACAATGCAATAATAATGATGTAATGTAACATAATAATAGTAATAATGGCATAATAATAGTAAAAAAAAGATAATGATATATAAAAAAAAAGAAAAAATGAGAAGAATGACTGAATTGAATTTTAAACAAAAATGGGGGGCTGACTTAAAATAAATTTAAAAAAAAGATCGACTTGAACGCGCGTGTAACAGTGGAGGACCAAAAGCGAAATTATCCTCTCCTTCCAAAGCGCTGCGCAACGGGGACTAAATTGAAACAAGCATAAAATATGCGGCCCAATTTTAAAATAAGTAGAAAGGACTTAATTGGAACGCATTTGCGAAAGGGAAGGCCTAAATGCGCAATTAAACCTTTAAAGCCAAACGCGCGGATCCTCCCCTTTGGGTCGGGTCACCTCGCGGGTCAAGACTTGGATAAAACGGCACCGTTTTGAGGTTTCAATAAAACCCAATTTTTCCTTTTAAAAATTTCATAACTTATTTTAAAACAAAAAAATGCTGCACCCCTTCCCCCTTTTTGTTCTCTACTAGGGTTTTATACCCAAGCCGCCGCGCCGCCGTTCCACCATGCGCCACAGCTCCGATCGCGATGGAGGTGGCGCCGATCGACGCTTCCGGCCAGAGAGGTAAGCTTCCCTTTTTCTTTTCTTTGTTACTTCTTTAAAAAAACAAAAACGCAAAAGAAAAGAAAAAAATAAATAAATAAAACTGCAAGAACCCGATTCACCTTAAGAAAAAAATCTTTGTATTTTCTATTTTTCTCTTGATTTCTCTCTTGTCTATTTCTCTGTCTTTTACACTCCAAAAATCCCCCTTTTATCCTTTTTACAATCGGTTTATATAACCAAATAAAACATCAAAATATCAAAAAATCAAAAGAATCCTTATTTTCTTGTTATTGTTGCGATGAATACTTGATTTGGATCCGCTTTTCTCGCAGTACGACGATCGTGGAGGCACGATTTGTGCGGAGAGGGTGAGTCATGCATGACTCTTGGCAAATGTTGCTATGGTTCTCTTTTTTGAGGGGTTAAGGCTAGGGTTTAATTTGGGCTTTGTAAAAATTGGGCTGTGTCCCATTATTTATTCCACACGGGCCTGAGCCAATTTGGGCCTACTACAGGGATAATATTTTGTGAACATTTCGAGTAGACCTCCACCTACCGTAAATTTCGGATGACCAAAATTTGATTCGATTGAGAAAAATTGAAAAAAAAATACGAACTTCGAGTTAATCGAATCAAGTAATTCGAGTTTTGATTTCGAATCGAGTTAAATTTTACAATTTGAATAATCCGAATAACAGATTAGTATAAATACCCTTTCGGTACTCGTCAATTTTGAAAATTACCAAATTAGTCTCAAAATAATGTCAAAAAATTCAAAATAATATTATTTTTAAAACTCAAATGCTTATAACAATTCTAAAATTTATATTTTCCACTAAATATAAATATTATAAAAAATTTCTAAAGAATATATAAAAATGTTAAAAAGTAAAAAAAACCCTAAAATAATATTTTTGGGACCTAAACTCTAAACTCCAAAAATCCTTACAAACCTTAAACAAAAACCCTTAAAAATCCCTAAACCTTAACCCTAAAAAACTTAAAAAAAACCCTAAATGAACCGTGAAGAGAAAAAGGAAACACGTCCAGCTGGATATGCTTTGCTGCCCGAGCAGAAAAGCGCATTTAGCTGGAGGCGTTTTCCTGTCAAATTCGTTGAAAATGCGTTCAGCTAGGCGCATTTTTCTTCTCTCTCTCCAGAATCGGCTTAATCCAATAAATTTCAAAAAAGTCGGCCTAATCTAATCATATTTCTAAAATTCAGTATTTTTAGGTAATTCACCCCTTTTTATCTCCCTATCCTATCTTTATCTTTTTCTTCTCTCTTTCAAGATAAGTCTTTCTTTTTTCTTTTTCTTTTTTAACTTCCTAGCTACGTCTTTAATTTTCATAACTCAACATTTTTATAACTCAAAAATGCCTTCAATCAAACCCAAAATGACGAAAGAAACCAAAGTAGTTTCCTATAACCAAACATCTTTATAACTCAAAAATGGCTCGTCTTCCATGGAAAACCCATCTACGAAAGTCAAAAAGGGTAAGGGAGCCTCGTACTAGGCCCATTTCAAACCGGTCCTTGTTCGGAATCTAGAGAGCAGCCCATTCTTTTAAACTGATGTCTTCATCGCCTCAAATCTTCCATATTCATTGCTGAGCACTTAAAAGCACAACTATTGCCCCAATTTCAGCTCCATTTTATGACTCTATTCTTGGCTATGTAGAGCTTTTACTTTGATTTTGAAATAAAGACTTGAAAGATTTTTAGTGTTTTTAAGTTTAGGATTTAGGAAATTTCATCTAGAATTGGGACTTGAGTTTCAAATTGTGTATAAAGTTTCACAAATAAGATTTTAGGATTTTAAGGTTAAAATTTGAAGGAGTTATCGTATTAATACAAATTTTTACATAATCTATACAAACTTAATTTGAGTGGATTCTTATAAATTATTTTACATTCTGGTTTTGTGCAGATAAATTATATTTTTAGTTTGAGAATATTTTTTCTATTAAGTAAAAGAATTGAGAGCATGAGAGTCAAAGTGGGGTTGTTATTTTTTTTTATTTTGAACAATTTTAACTTAAAAGAATAAAAGGTAAAAACCCAATCCAAGCGTTGGGTTGGTTCATTTAAGAAATATAATCAACCATCATGTTTTTGGTAAAGGATTGGATGGTTCTGTCAAATATACCATGTATTGAAGCAAACCTGAGTCAGATACCACTTGCATTCACTTCCGTGATTCCACCAAATAGCCATCTAATAACTGTTACTTTGTCCTAGAAGAAAATCCAAGGTAAGTTGTGAAGTCAGTTCCAAGTGGTCCATCCATCAAAGCAAAAATATCCCAACTCTCAACCCATAGCTATCCAAAATGAAGGGTTTCGGGACCTATTGTTTGTAATTCAAGACATGAGCCATGGCTCACTATGGTGCAAAGGTAGTGGTGCCTATAGACCTGAAGAAAAAGCCATGGGAACAAAAACATCCCCTCCACAACCGGTGGCACCCCGACATACCAGTTGTTGCAGAGGTTAAAGATGGAGAGGTTTTCAGAGTTGAAATGGTGGATTTCAGTGGAGGTGGAATAACAAGTGACTACTCTGCCGAAGATGTCAAGCATGCTGATCAATCTATTGTGAGTTTCTAACACTTTCCTTTCTTTCAACTTCTACTGCAACCTAAAGCTGTTCCTATAATTTTTCTTAATCATTTTTCAAGTAAACAATAACTTCCAGTGTTTCTTATTGGCAATTTTAATCAAACCCTGTTGTCTAGTTAGTGAACCTTGGTATTTCAGTCTAGTAAAACCAAAATGGGACCATTGGAAAAATGGTCGAACCCATTTGTCAGCAAGTAGAGTATTGGTCAAGACTCAAGAGTCAATACTTGCTTCAATGGGTGACATTTGGCAAGACTGAAACAAATATCTCAACAATCTCCCTGTTTTTCCCAAAGCTTAATCCATGGCTCCTCCAACTCCAAGACTAGTGGTGTCAGTAGATTTGAAGAAGAAGCCATGGGAACAAGCTCTACCTCTTCACAATCGTTGGCACCCTGAAATCCCTCCGGTTGCCCATGTTAAGGTCAGTGAGGTCTTTAGAGTAGAAATGGTTGACTGGACTGGAAGTGTCATAAAAGATGATGATTCTGCAGCTGATGTAAAATTTATAGACATCTCCACTGTAAGTAAACAAACTCCATTATCTGAGTCAGGGAAAAAAGAAATAAGCTAAATATAACATCTTATGTCAGATAATAATCTTTGAATTGAACTTACTGGTTATGATAAAAAAAAATATTATGCAAATGATACAGGTTCATTATCTGAGTGGGCCTATAAGAGTTGTAGACAAGAAGGAGACACCTGCCATGCCAGGTGATCTTCTTGCAGTGGAAATATGTAACCTGGGTCCTTTACCGGGTGATGAATGGGGTTATACAGCAACTTTTGACAGAGAAAATGGAGGAGGGTTTTTGACGGACCATTTTCCATGTGCAACAAAAGCTATTTGGTATTTTGAAGGAATCTATGCCTACTCTCCTCATATACCGGGTGCAATTTCCATTAATTCCCACTAGTTATAAGCTGTCAAAATGCTTCCCTTCGTTTATATTGTCATTTAAAAAGGTTCATATGAGTTGCAGGGGTGAGATTTCCTGGGTTGACTCATCCGGGAATAATTGGAACGGCACCATCAATGGAACTTCTGAATATATGGAATGAAAGAGAAAGAGAAGTAGAAGAAAATGGCCACAAGTCCCTAAAACTATGTGAAGTTTTGCATTCACGACCATTGGCAAACCTTCCTTCAACCAAAGGCTGCCATTTGGGGAAGGTATAGTTTACATCAGTTTGCTTGATCAGTAGCTTAATGTCTGCTGCCTTCGTGTTTGAGATTCAACTGCAATTAGTAGGCCATGATATGCTACTTAGATGCAATTTTCAACCAGAGAGTGATAATACCATAATGTACTGTAATGATGACAATGTGTAGATAAAAAAGGGGACTGCCGAATGGGAAAAGATTGCTAAGGAGGCTGCGAGGACTATTCCAGGAAGAGAAAATGGTGGAAATTGTGACATAAAAAACCTTAGTAGAGGTTCTAAAATATATCTTCCCGTGTTTGTTGAAGGAGCTAACCTTAGCACCGGTGACATGCATTTCTCTCAAGGTGATGGTGAAGTCTCATTCTGTGGAGCAATTGAGATGAGTGGTTTTCTTGAGCTTAAGTGAGTTTCAATTTTCATCGCACCGGAAATTTAGTAATTCTCAGAGTTGTTGCATATATTTAATTGCTTTCATAACTGGTACCTGGTTTAATAGGTGTGAAATTATAAGAGGTGGAATGAAAGAGTACCTTACTCCAATGGGGCCAACCCCTCTTCATGTAAATCCGATCTTTGAGATCGGACCAGTGGAACCGAGATTCTCGGAATGGTTGGTTTTTGAGGGAATAAGCGTGGATGAGAGTGGAAGGCAACATTTCCTTGATGCAAGTGTTGCATATAAACGCGCAGTGCTCAATGCTATTGACTACCTCTCCAAGTTCGGGTACTCGAAAGAACAGGTATGTATGTTCCCTCAATATTGAATAATAAAGAAATATATCACCTATGGTTAAACCATTACTGATCCGAACGGAACAACGGTGCTCTCATCAGGTTTACCTTCTTCTATCCTGCTGCCCTTGTGAAGGAAGGATCTCCGGAATTGTAGATGCACCAAATGCTGTTGCAACTCTTGCAATTCCAACTGCTATCTTCGACCAGGTATCCTTCTCCGAGAAGATTAACTCATAGTATCATCATTCCATTCTTTTCTAGGCTCCGAAATCTCCACTTGCATGACATAAAGTTTAAAATGATGGTCGTGTATCATGTGCAGGACATTCGTCCAAAAGCCGGAAAGGTGCCGATAGGGCCTCGGCTAGTGAGAAAACCAGATGTTTTAAGATGCAGTTATGATGGAAATCTTCCCACAACGAAGAACCCAGCTGCCTCAATGTAACTTAAGTCTACGGAACTAAGACCAAGAAACTGCAATATTGGGTTTTCATTTCTATGCCTTGTGGAACTTTTATACACATGGAAACAACTATGGATGAACGACATTAATGTAAATAATAAACTCCAGCTTCTGGACAAGATCGTATCCTCGATAGGATGTTATATGTTTTAAGAACTTATGTAAGAACAGCTATAAAAGAGCCTTCAATCTATGCGCATATACATACACATTGAAATGCTAGTTATGTCTTGGTGAAGAGATGAATTTCTAAGGAACTATTTGATTTAGAAAACTAAGATCATTGAAACCAGTTAAACATGGAAGGATGCCATTGAATAACAAGACGCTCATCCTCAGAAGTTATGTTCCATACAACGATATACTCGGTTATATATTGACAGTGTTGAATGATGTTGGAGGATGCGCATTTGACATAAACACTGTCGAAACATTGTCATCGTAGTCCGATTCTTCGGTTTCATACAATCCAAGTGACATGTTTTATGGAGTGGGTGACAACTTTTTGATGGAAAGAATTTAGAATCAGAAAAACAAATAAAGATAAGAATAACCAAATAATATAAGTTAAGAAAACTACAACTCATTAATGGCAATGATGGAAATCAATACACGGAAATACATCTAAGTATTACATAAATCATGTGAGGAAATATTAAAACATCTTTTCCCAAGGCTGTTATAAGAAGGGGTATTAATTATTTATTTACAAAAAATATATTTTGTTTGTCTATTTCCCTATGGTCGGGTGTTAATCTCAGGCAAAAGGGGTTTTGAGGTTTGGTTTGGTTGGTTGAAAGGCTAGGCAGAGGCTGAGAGGTAAACCCTAGTTGTTGACAAAAAAAAGTAGAACCAGTGTCCAGTGTTGCAGACAATGGTTTGGTTGGTTAGGGTTATTAATGTTGAAGCTTAGTTTGTGCATTGGCCCATATAGACTTGGTATCATCCTTAATGGTGGAGACAAATCTTTGTAGGTCAAAAAATAAAAAATAAAAAAATGCAGACAACAAACAAAGAAAAACAAGATCCTATTCCCACCTACATACATGAATATAGCCTCCTTTTGCGTGCTCTTTTAAGCTCAAAGTTCGACAATATATATTAAAAAGAACACCATGGCATTGTTCAAATGACTATGAAGGCACAAGCTGAGTGCCATACATAATATTGAGGCAACTCAAATACATGAGAGTTTTACTAGCGTGAATCAAGGGAATAGGGATCCCAAGTTCACATACTCGAAAATGAATGGAACGGATTGTTGAATTACAGTCTCAATGGGGTATGCTCATATATATCTACTAGAATTTGTCAATGGATGGAAAAAAATAAATATTTTATGCATAAAAGGTCATTTGAAAATTAATTATATTTTTGGCAACTTAATTTTTTAAGCATGTTTGATAACTTATAATGAAAACTACATTAGTAGATAGAAATTTTTCTACAAAAATATAACACCCCATACCTAACTCGATCGTCGAGTCCGAGTTACGAAATGTCACATTCTTTGTCAGTGCAACTACAATCAATTATGTTTCAAATTTACAATTAGTACATATTATTAATATTAAAACATCACTATGACATGTTTACAAACATGTTCAAGTTTGATACGATCTTACGAAAGCTCTTTAGATGACTCAAGGTCGAATAAGGATCAAATTGTAAAATTTACAAACTATCGGTTTGATGTTGCGACTTTGGGGGTTCTAAGTCATGATGTAACTCATTGACTTGTCCTTGTCGCGACATAAGGATCCGACGTCACAACATGACCATCTATTTTCAAAATGTACAAATGGTACCAATTCATGACACCTGAAACAAATGAATAAATGTCTCAATTTAGCCCTTTCAAATGATATACCAAATCCATACATGTCAAAATATACCAAAATCTTGATTCAAGTTAACAATATTAATTAACCAAACTTCCAAAATGACCACTTACGATGCAAAATTGACTCAAAACCTAAGTACATGTCATTTATCGAAAACGAAAGGAACTATATAAACATTGATGAGTCAAGGATTGTAGATTGATTGGATGCTGAATAATATCTCGAGACTTCGAGATCCACCTATACCTGCGCACAAAGTAAACAAATCATATGCTAAACGATAAAACTCAGTAGTACTTTCATGTTTCAAGTCATAAGATGAGTATAATCACAATAAGGATTCAATCAATGTATACTAAGATTCATTTATGTCAATTTACATGATCACTATTCAAATGTCAATCTCTTATACTAGCTCATTTAATAACCAATTGAAACATTCAATACCATGTCGTCTGTTAACATGTATACAAACAATCCCATTCAAGTTTCAAGCACATATGCATTTAAAAATATGATACTCAATCCTCATTTTTAATAAATTTCACTTGATTATACTAATATCACATTTTCATATCAAATCTACTAATTCACTTAGTTTCCAAATTGGCTTTCTAGGCTCGTTTAAATTGATTCGCAAGGTCTTTAACATGCTATCGATAATCATGTTTCACATATATGCTCTTATAGTGATATTTCATATTTTCAAATCAATTCAAATATCATTTAACCGATTCGCATTTTATATTCCCTATTAATCTGACTCGCACTCAAATGGATACACAAATCATCCAACCAACATACCAATCTGATACCTAGTGCCTCATCGGAACATTCGAAGTATATAAATTATGCTCATCGCTCATTGACATAACCGAAGTAAAAGTGTGCCCAGAATCATCGGAACGTCTGAAGTAAAATGTGCCTAGTGGTCATCGGTATAATCGAAGTAACCCGTACTCAATCTAACCCTATGGCATGTTAACTTGATCCGGCTCTGCCCGAACAGTAAATAAGGTACCAATGATCTAATTTCATTTTACAACAAGTTCACATATCAATTCATAGTCAATACCATAATATCATTTCAATTCATTATCACTTCATATATATCTAATATCACTTAGCATGGTTCATTTCTTATTCATATCACATATCATTATCAATTATATCATGTTATATTCTACTACATTCAATTCAATCCAATTCTAAATATTCAACATCATTCAATACAAACCAATTCATATGATGATTTGAGCTTACCCCAATAGTAAATCATGCAATCAACATATATAGACATATATAATCAATGATCTCGAATCATAAAAATACAAATTGATAGTTCAACTACTTGTAATGACTCTCACCTTTCCTTTCTCTCGCGATGGCCCAACATCGTCTTTAGCTACTTATTAGTTTATATTCAATTCACATCCAAATACATAGCCTTTTATATTTTATATTTTATTCAATTTAGTCCATATACTCGGGATACACATATTTCTCGATATCTAACATTGGATCAAAATTTGATTTTACATTCTTTCATTAGGAACTTCATACTTCCTATCTCTAACACAATTTCATGAAAGGTTTTCCATTTATTAAATTTAGTCCCTAATGTTACAAAGTTATCTAACAAGTTTAATCAACTTTACTATTTAGTCCTTATCATGATCTAAGCTTATTAACTATCAAATTCAAGCCTAATTCATCAATTTCTCTATAATGGAAACTTGATAAAAACATAACAATTGAACAAATTGATATATGGGCTAGTTAAATCAAGCTCCCATGATCATAAATCTATAAAAATTTCATGAATTTAGCTTTGTTACATTGTAATTTTTTATGGCAAGATGCTAGAAATTGAACAAGGTTTTTCTTTTCTTTTCTTTCTCAATTTTGATGGCATGGACTAAGTGAGGAAGATGATGTCTAAGTGAGGAAGATGATGTCTTCATATTCCACTAACTTGGCTTTTATAATAATATTAATTGTTAATTAAAATTGATTAATCATACTTAATTCATTATGTCACACCCAAAAAATAGTGGATCCAAAAAGACTAGTGAGGTATGCATGTTAACCATTTTGGCACATTATGGTAGCATAATTCGACGCCTTGCTGGCTTACTGGCGAATTAGAGTATTGGCGCATACTAGCGTTAAAGTTCTACTCGTTGGCGGTATTTAAGGATTTCATTACAGGGTATCTTCAAGTGAAGAAGGAATACATTTAAGAAAGAGTGCGCTTAAGGAAGAGTATGCCCTAGAGTTTTAGCTTAGCACAAAGAGCCTACCAAATATATGAGAAAGTTGTACGAGACTTAAATTTCTTTAAGACCAAGACATACGAGATTCATTGCCAAGGTATAGTATGCTCGGCTTACATGAGCACTGTTCAAGTTGGTTTTTATAATGAGATTAGTTAAGAGTCAATTGGATTGACTTAACCTTCCCTATGACTAGTCAAACAATAACGTATATCTTTGCAGGATTTTATTTTACCTACCCTTGGATTTGGTAGGGAAATCAGGGTGACCGGGAGTATATATAAGGAAAATGGAGGGGGACTTTGGAGATGGTTTTTCCTTTCTACTCAACGTTCTAGTTTTTCTTTCTAACCTAAATGTTCTTTTCTTCTTCGTTAATCTAGAGCTAAGATTTTGTTTAATCACTGGATGATTCAACCTTTTGGTAAGTATTGTAGCTCTGCATGTTACGATTGTTGAAGAGCAATGATGTTAAAAGATATAAGAACAATATGATGTGAGAGGAAGACCCTGCATGGGGGTCATATATATTTGGAACATTATTAAACTATTTGTAATGGTGATTCTAATGGAAATTCCATAATCTTTTAAGCAGTTGTTACTGTTAGATCGGGAAGGAATATTGGAACAGAAGCTTAGGGCCGAGGTAAAGGTGGATCTCTAGTGAATCTTTAGACTCGACTTCTACATGATATTTTATGATGATTTCTTATATGGTTGATGTTCCTGTAGATTTGCTTGAGGAGATGTTTTATGTATGTGTGTGTGTATTTTCTGTGAATCATCTGCATGTAAATGAAGTATACAATGTGTTGCATAAATATGACGATATAAGCATGCATAAGAAATTATGTGTTGGAAAGTATGACTTTGTTATGGGTATGAGTGAAATCCATATAAATGTGTCCATTATGATAATTGAGTGATGCATGACAAAGATAGTTGGTGATAAGGGGGTTCGGGCGGAGTGTTGGGGAAAAAAATGCTATGATAATAGCCCTCGCGGTGGTGCTTTAATGACATCCGGTGAGAGAAAAAAATACTAGTGTGGTAGATATGTGGAAAGACCATGGCCATGACACATTTTGGAAATGGCAGATAAGCCACGTTTATCTCCTAGGGTTTCTGCATGTCCCGAGGGCAATGATGGGCAAACCTCAGGCAATGCTGAGTTTAGGCTAATCTATATCGCCAAACATAACAATTTATATGGTGCCTTGGTGGCAAACCACATTGGGCCTTGGGCCTTTGTGGCAAGTTATCTGAAAAGCCTATGTGGCGTATTACTTGGGGAACCTTTGTGGCAAGTTATCTAAAAAGTCTATGTGGCATATTACTTGGGGAGCCTTTGTGGTAAGTTATTTGAAAAGCCTATGTGGCGTATTATTTGGCGAGCCCTTGTGGCAAGTCATTTAGAAAGCATTTATGGAAAATTCTATAACATCTAAGTGGCAAGTTGTGAAAGAGTTAGTGACAAGATCTGGGTATTCCTTTAAGGCATTTTCTGAAGGAGTTCTCGGCAATGTACCCAACTGATGAATCCGCCATAATAACCCGCTAAGACAGGGAGCTTGGAACATCAAGAATTATGGGTAGTGTAAGTGTCCGCCAAACCTGGGAATTCTTACGTTATGTATCGATGTCATCTGGGATTTTATTGGATGTTCTAAAATATTACATTCATCGAAATAAGTTTGTTTTCTAGATTGACTTAATGATACGTTGTGATTGGCCTTTTGACAGCTGCCAAAGCCAGTTTAAGAATCCGTATGTATATCATTCTGAGAAATGTATCTAACTTCTATCTTCAAAGAGATTATGAAATAGGATCCGCAATAAGGTGTGAAGTCTGTGATCCGCCAATTGAGCAGGATGTGAATAAAGAGGTCAAGTGTAGAGGCTAGTGTATAGTTATCCACTAGGAATCAAAAACTATCCACCAAAATCTGCAAGGAAGTTTCAGAATCTTTAATTCGAGGAATCAAACAATAATCTTTAAATGTAATATTGGTTAAGACTCTCTAAGTTCCGTTGAACTTATAAACATCTATTGGAATGCAGGTTTTTGGAATTGAACCAGTGCATCAGGAGGGAACAAACCAGGAATGGGCCAAGGTGGCGATTCGAAGAGCGATATTATGCATACAAAATGGAACTTTAAGGAATATGGCATATAGTACTCTACGCCATGATTAAGTTTGGTTTAACAAAGATTTAAGTCGTAATATCTTATACTATTTTGAGAATTTGTTGTAATCAATAAAGGTTTCCTTTAGTATTGTTCTTGTTATTTGAAGTGTATCCAACTACTATCTGTAAAGAAATTGTGTAGTAGGATACTGGGTATAGTGTAAAGTTTGAGATCCGTTAGTTGAGTGAAATGGATAAAAGATGGTTAAGTGTAGATATTGGTGTATGGTTATCTGCTAACAAAGAACTAGAAAAGTATCCACCAAGGTCTAAGAAGGAATCCAAATCCTTGAGTCGAAGAATTTTTCAACACCATTTAAAAGTATTAATGAGTGAGACTCACTAAGTTCCTTTGAACTTACATGAATCTTTTCGTATGTAAGTTTGTAAATTGAACTAGAGCGCTGAGAGGGACCAAGTTAGGGATGCGCCATAGCGGTAACCGAGTGCGATATTATGCATACAGAGGGACCTTTATAGAAGCATGTTTTTCAAATGAAAAATAGTAAGATACGCTACGAATATGTCTAATTTATCAAACAATTTGATGTAAGGTCTTATTTTACATTTAAATGTTTATGAAAAATAATAAATGTATTGTTTCAAACCTAATGGCTTAGAAAAGATTTTAAATAAATAAGAGGCACATTTAGCATGATTTTTCACAAGATGAAAATATTAGTTAAGTATGTAAGTATTGTGACATCTTATATTCGGATCTGGTAAATTGGGTCGGGTATAAGGTGTTACATTAACAATTCAAGACACACAAGTGGTTGGTTGACTTCTATGTTGTTGATTAATCTTTGGATTAGGGATCTAAAAAGCTTAAACTTCTAATTGGCTCAATTTTACCTCTCGATCACTATTTCTCTATTTTAGATGATTTAGATTGGTTTATCTCTCGATCTCACCAAACTAACCCGAGACAATCAAATTAGTGATTAATAGGATCTCCTCTCAGTCTCATCTATCTAAATATTCACCTTAAGGTGTCAATTGTAAGTTTTGAATTTTATTCGATTTAATCCAATTTTTACAATTTAGCCCCTGTACTGAAAACTAACCAAGCAACATTCCCATCAACCAACCACCATAGATTTAGTTACCTAACACCATTTTCATACAAACAACAACCCAACACATACTTAAATCATTCATTCAAATAAGCACAAGAGTATGGTTAAAGAAAGCGTAGAGTTTTCTTGGTAGTTGCTTGAAGATGATGACAAAAACAACAATGGAGGTGAGAAATACCAACAAAGTTCAAATTTTTACACTTTGAAAAGAAATGAAGATGAACTATATTAAAAGCTTTGCATAAAAATGAAAATACAAGATGAAGTTTGAGTACCAAAATGCAAATAAAACCAAGCTATAGTAGAAACTAACTAACAACTAAACTAGAAAAAGCTAAGCACTAAACCTCAAAAATGGTGAAGAAAACTACTACTTAACTAAAAGAATGATAGAAAAGTAAAGACAAAGTTGACTCCTTTAGTTTTCAGCCAAAAGTGTCTTTTAACATCTTATTACAATCTAAGAAGTTGACAAGAATGCCCCTAGAAGATGTGTTTTGATTAGAGATGGTGTTGGAAAAAAAGACTAACCCTGTAGCTATTTTCTCCCCGCCATGCAGTGGTGTCGCAACACTCAGACTTTGGTGTTACAAAACTAAGATAGTAGTGAACTTATGGATCTTAAGGGTCTCGATGTCGCGACATCCACTGGTCAGTGTCGCAACATCACTAGATTTGGCCTTAATTTTTGCACTCAACACCTTTAGAGGTATCACGACCTTGGAGGCACGGTGTCATGACTTTGGCTCGGTGTCGCTGCATCTTACCTTGGTATAGTGACTCCCGCAAAAATATGACACTTTTCACCGTACAAGTAGTGCCTTCAGATCTTTAGAGCAAATACCACAACAACAAGCCCTAAATCATGCGTTGGGTAATTGAGTTCATGCATTTTTAGCTGGCGGTATACATAAGCAATCACTTTACCATCTTGCACTTGCACTAGGCAAAGTCAGGATTGGCGCTTCTATCAACATAACTTTCAACTTCTCAAAACTATCCTCACTTTGATTATCCCACACAAACGAAATGTCCTTGTGCAAGAGCTCTATCATAGGAAAAGTTATTTTGGAAAACCCATTCAAAGATCTCCTATAATAATCAGCCAAGCGAAGGAAAATTTGAATCGAATCATTTTTCGGTGCTTTCCACTGAAGAATAGCTTTAATCTTTTTAGGGCCAACCCGAATTCCCTCAATAGAGATAACATACCCCAAAAATAGAACTTCAGATAACCAAAACTCACACTTACTGAGCTTCCTGAAAATTTTCTTCTAATGCAACACTTGTAATACAATTCTCAAATGCTTATCATGTTTACCCTCTAATCTTGAGTATATCAAGATATCATCGATGAAAACCACCAAGAACTAATCCAGATAGGGCTGGAAAATGTGATTCATAATATCCATGAATGTCATAGGTGTATTCGTTAACCTGAATGGAATCACAAGAAATTCATAGTAAATTTAATTAAATTTTCAATGGAATCACAGAAACGTCAAGAGATCTTGCAACTGAATTTTCATCTCTTTCTACTTCGTTGGCACCATACGATACTGAGCAATTGACATAAGAGTTGTACCCAGGTAAACTTCAATTGCAAATTAATCCTTACAATTAGGAGGCAATCTTAGAAATTCTTCAAGAAGCACATTTGGGAACTTACATAATGTTCAAATATTGGCAATCAGGAGGCTGTGTAACTTTCGAACAAGGGACACACGACTGTGTTCCCACCCGTGTAACTCACTGAGTAGCCTCACATGCTCGTGTGCTAAGCTGTGTAACTCTCTGAGTTGCCACACATGCCTGTGTGTTAGGCCGTGTAACTCACTAACTTAAACACTAAGAAATTCTCATAGGACAAACAACCGTGTCGACAAGCTGTGTGTCTCAATGGTCGTGTGATAGCCCGTGTCCCAGGCCGTGTGGACCTAAAGTTTTTCATAAAATCAAGTTATTTCTTAACCAATTCATGCATAACTAACCCATTCATTTACACACACTTTTACGGGATCTATGCATCATTCAAATATGCATAATCATACCACTTCAAACAACCTAATTCATCTAACCAATGTGTCATTCAAAAGCACCACAAATATATCTAAACATTACATACCTAAACAAGCCAACAATACTTTAATTCATACATATAATCTAGTTCCAACACTTACCAAAACTTATTTCAAATAACCATTTTCAAGTCATCGTAAAATACCAAAAAGGAACCTTATACACAAGCACTTGAAAGTGTCCAAAATGACAAAAACTTGGTGAAAAATTAAAAACACCAACCCGAATATAACCCTTAAAGCATAAACATACCAACACTGTTTTACACTTCTCCCCTATAGAGCTTCAAACAGTGCCATTTTTATACTGAACTAATAACTGTTATTATAAGTGAATTTAGCTAATAGTAGATATTTTTCCTAGCTACCCTTAAACTCGAGAATACAACATTGTAGCATGTCCTCTAAAATCTGAATTACTCGTTCTAATTGCCCGTCTATCTGAGGATAAAACACTGTACTGAAATTGAGTTTAGTACCCAAAGCCTCGTGAAGTTTACTCTAAAATCTCGATGTAAACCGTGGATCATGATAAAAAATAATAGATGTCGGAACTCCGTGCAATCTCACAATCTTAGAAACATATAATTTTGCTAGCCTCCCAAGTGAGTAATATGTTCTGACTGGAATAAAATGGGCCAACTTAGTCAATCTTTCAATGATCACCCAAATCGAATTTTTCCTTTTAAGAGTTACAGGAAAACCAGATACAAAATTCATCGTGACTCGCTCCCACTTCCATCAGGAATCATAACAGGCTATAATAATCTCGACGACAACTGATGCTCTACTTTTACCTGCTGACAAATCAAACATTTGGCTACGAACTCACATATTTCATGTTTCATACCCGACCACCAGTACATCTATTTCAAATCACAATACAACTTTGTGCTACCCGGATGAATGGAATAGGTACTATTGTGAGCCTTTGATAGAATATCACGTTTCAAATTTAAATTATTCGGAACATAAACAGTATCGCGATAATGCAATGTACCATTATCATCAATACTATATTCAGTAGTCAAATTATCCCAGACCAAGTTTCGTTTCATTATCAACTTCTGATCGTCATTTTTCAACTCTCGAATTCGTTGTAGAAATAAAGATTTACTCCTTAATTCCACCAATACAGAACTATCGGCATTCAAAGCCAAATAAGCGCTCAACATTCAAAGTGCAAACAATGATGACTTTTTGCTGAGTGCATCTGCAACCACATTAGCCTTTCCTAGATGATAATCAATAACCAAATCATAATCTTTTAGTAGCTCTAACCAACGTCGCTATCGCAAATTTATTTCCTTTTGGGTCATTAAATATTTTAAGTTTTCGTGATCAGTATACATGTGACATTTCTCGCCATATAAATAATGCCTCCATATCTTCAGAGTGAAGACAATCGCGGCTAGCTAAAGATCATGAATAGGATAATTCTTTTCATGCGGCTTTAACTATAGAGAAGCATAAGCTTCCACTTTCCTTGACTACATTAACATGCAACCTAAACTATTGAGAGATGCATCACTATAAAAAAACATTTGTCGTTCCAGAATCAGGTTGATCACATATTTTTAAGCTGATCAAAACTCTATTGACACTTATCAGACCAAACAAATTCAACATTTTTCTATAGTAACTTGGTCATAGGTGAAGAAATGATTGAAAAGTTTTTAACGAATCACAAATAGTATTCGACTAATCCCAAGAAACTTCGAACGTCAGAAATATTCTTCAAAATTTTCCAATCAACGATTACAAATACATTATTCGGATTAGCCCTGATTCCATCAGCAAATATAACATGTCCTAGAAAATCAACTTCTCGTTGCCATAATTCACATTTACTGAATTTCATATACAGTTGTCTTTCACGCAAAGTTTGCATCACAACTCTTAAATGTTCAGCATGATCTGACTCGTTAAGTGAATAAATCAGTATGTCATCAATGAATACCACAACAAACCGATCTAAATATGGCTGAAATACCCGATTCATCATGTCCATGAATGTCGCAAGAGCATTAGTTAAGGTAAATGGAATCACCAAAAATACATAGTGACCATATCTAGTTCTGCATACAGTTTTCGATACATCTTACTCTTTAACTCACAGTTGATAATATTTGGATCTAAAGTCGATCTTTGAAAACACTGTAGCTCCTTTTAACTAATCGAACAAATCATCAATACGAGGTAACGACTATTTATTCTTACTGGTGGCTCTATTCAATTGTCGATAATCTATACATAGTCTTATTGACCCATCTTTCTTCTTTACAAACAAAATTGGAGCACCCCAAGATGACACGCTCAGTCGAATAAATATGTGATTTAACAACTCTTGCAACTGCACTTTTAACTCTTTCAGTTTTGTAGGGGCCATCTTGTACAGTGTTATCAAAATTGGAGCTATTCCAGGCACAAGTTGGTGGCAACCCGGGCAGTTCTTCAAGGAAAACATCAGCATACTCTTTGACGATTGGTACTTGCTCAATTTTTGATTCAGTTACTTTCGAATCAAGATGTAGGCTAAATAAGCTTCACATCCCCTTTTAATCAATTTTAGAGCTGACAGTGCTGAAATTACATTTGTAATACAATTGACCCCAACTACCCTAACACAAACAAATTCACCATTCGGATGCTTCAAACTAACTTGCTTCATTCGGCAACTCACTATTGCGTCAGGCTCAAACAACCAATCAATTGCCATAATGATATCAAAATCATCAAAAGGCAACAACATTAAACTAGCGGGAAAATCGTAACCCCTAACTTTCAGAGGACACGATCTACATATCTTATCAACTAGTGGATTCATAATTGTGACAGTATATTCAGTGAACTCAACAGGTAAATTATTTTTGTCTACTAATGCAGTACATATATACGAGTGAGTTGATTTAGGATCAACCAATCCATATACATTAATACCAAAGAGAGAAAAAGTACTCGCAATAACATTTAGGGCAGTAGCTTCCTCACGAGCTCTGATTGCATAACCTCTAGCTAGTATTCTCGCTTCAGGTCGTTCATTCATCTCACTATTCTTCCCTCGACCAAAAGTACTGTTTCTAGAGTTTCTAGATCATCTACCACTCTGTGAGGTTGCTTCAGGCTTGTTTGCTTGATTGCCAAAATCATTCTGCCTTTTTGGAAAATCACGAAGGAAATTATCAATAGATCCACAATGGAAACAAGCTCCCGACTTTGACCGACACTCACCAAAATGTCTTTTGTTGCAATCCTCACAAACAGGAACAGGTCTCTAAACATTCCTTACACTTTTGACACATAGCTCTGATACCACTAAATGTAACACCCCTAACCCGTCTCTGATATCGAACCCGTCTCTGTTATCAGACTAGGGTTACGGAGCATTACAAAACAATACTCAATTATTTATCTATATAACATTTAAAATAAATACATGACATTCAAAACATATCAATCATAGATATTTCGTCCCTAAATTGAGATTCGAGACCCTAAAAATAGCTTTGAGGCAATTCTAGAATAATTTGAAACAAAATAGAAGTTTTAGGAAAAAGTTATGAAAATTGGAAAATAGGGGTCACACGACCGTGTGGCCAGGCCATGGGCTAGGCCGCTTAACTCATTGATTTGGACACTAAAAAAATTCTCATATGACACACGACCGTGTTGACATGCCATGTGTCTCACACGATCGTGTGACAGCCCGTGTGGACTTAAAATTTTACCTAAAATCAAGCCATTTCTTACCCAATTCATGCATAACTAACCCATTCATTTATACACATTTTCAAGGGATCTAAGCATTATTCAAATATACATAATCATGCCATTTCAAACAATCTAATTCATCTAACCAATGTGCCATTCAAAGGCACCACAAGTATATCAAAACATTACATACCTAAACAAGCAAACAATATTTTAATTTAAGCATATAATCTAGTTCCAACACTTACAAAAACTTCAAAGCATAAACATACCAAAACACCATTACAAAACATCCTATACATTTCAACCACATATTCATATATATATAAATACATGCCACTACCCTAGGAGATACAAAAACTACCAACTTAGATGGATTGTGTGAATCGGTTGATTGATCCTTCCAAAATGTCAGCAACGATTATCTACAAAACAATCCAGAAGAACCAGTGAGCTTACACAACTTAGTAAGGACATAGTATAACATTTAATCTAAATACAATTAGATACAATTCACATTCTACTTGATTCAAGGTTACTGGAGTATAAATAGGGGCACGTATGTGCAATCAGGGGTACCGAAGTACAAACAGGAGCACGTCTATGCACTCATCAATAATTATTTATAAACATGTCAATTAAAGGACAATAATATAAGATTACAAGTAAAACTTCATTTACGTATTGAAATACTATGGACTTACCTACGATTTAATTCTGGTCACCACGTAGTGACTATTCCACTATTTTCCCTTTTCCTCGGTTATTGTCTCTTTGATTCAAATCTTGATCTATATAATAATTAAACACAATATATTAATCTCATACACATTTTACATTCCATTCAATGCATATGACCCTTAAACTTTCATTAATTACATATTTTCCCTAAACTTTTACAGTTTTTGCAATTTAGTCCCTTAACCCAAAAATCATCAAATTGACCATTTTCTAGAAATTAAATTACAACTGAATATTCAAGGCCCGTCAAAAGTCCCTATTATTCATCAAATTCACCATGAAACCTTGAAATTTTGACATTTTAATAATTTAATCCTTAAATCAAAATCTAACAAAAATCACTTTACAAAATAATCAAATACCACAATCAAAGCTTCAAAAATATAAATATCATCACAAAAAACCAAGATCCATCAATGGTAACTTCCAAAATTTTTAACAGATTCAAAACGAAGGTACGAGCTAGCTAGACCTAGTTGCAACGATCTCAAAAACATAAAAATTACAAGAAAATGGGCCAATTTTCATAGCATGCAAGGCTAAGAAGGTGATCGAAGCTCCTTAATCTCCAATGGTGGTATCGGCAAGAGGTTGGAGAGAATGAATAAAATGAAATGTCTAATTTTTTTAATTTGTTTAGTTTAATTTTGATTTATTTACAAATTTGCCATTAAACACCTATTATTTTATCATTTTGATAACATTTGTCGTCTAACCATAAAAACTAGGGCTAATTGCCACATAAGTCCTTCCTCATTTAGAAATTTAGCTATTTGATCACTTAAATGCAATAATCACTAAGTTTTACACCTTTTTCAATTTAGTCTTTTTTCTTAAATTAACTATCTAAATGTTAAAATTTCTTAACCAAAATTTAATAAAACGGTAATGACTCCATAAATATTCTATAAATAATATTTATGAGTCGACATAATAGAAATTTGTGGTCCAGAAATCACTATTCCATTACCACTGGAAAATAGGTTGTTACAAGCTTGAACTAATGAAATTATAAAAGTTGAACCACTCGATTTGGTTCCATTTACTTCTGCAACCTCACCATCCGAACTTTGGACCAAAAACTTCTTTTTGCGACAATCCAAAATCACTCTATGCTCAGTTAACCAGTTCGTTCCTCATAATCACATCAAAATCACCAAACAACATAATTAACAAGTCAATATGGAACAATCTATTATAGATTTCCAATGCACACTACCTACACACTTGATCAACGAGCACGGTCTGTCCCAGAGAACTTGATCAATCATTGTAACTTTTGCCAATTCAGATATCAAATTCCTTAATTTTAAAAAACTAGAAATAATATAAGAGGGTTATGAACCAGGGTTAATTAAAGCATATACATGTGTTGAGAATAAAAAAATACCTACTACAACATCGGTAGCATCACCCTCTTCACGAAATCTAACCACATAGGCTCATTCTGGGGCTCTAGCTTCAAATTGTTGAATAGTCGCTTCGATTCCTCTTTTCTGACTTCCCCACGATACAGAAACATTATGAGGATTTCCCCCACCTTTAATAGTAGGAGAGGACATCTGGGTGGCAACGGGAGAAGTATCATTATCCTTTGGACATTCTCGAGAAAAATGCTTTAGAGACCCATATCAGATACACACGTCAGTCTTTTTCCAGCACTCAACTAAATATCTTTCGTAGGGCCTTTGACACTTCCTATCAATATAGATGGCTATCGATCTCGGACTCTCTCTAACTTAATGATCCTCGAATTCGACTACCAAGGTCCCTGAGACTCTCTAGCTTGCTTTGATACGAGGTGCAAACTCGATGTAACACTCTGATACCCGACTCAACCACTAGGTCTAAGCTACAATGTGTCACATTCATTATCGGAGCAACTACAATCAATTCACAATTAAAATATACAATTTAATGCTAAAATCAAACAATTATATATTCAACATGAAATATAATCATTCTTGGGCTTTATACAAGCTTACTAAAGCTCTAAACGTAAAACGAAATCAATAAAGAACTAAAAAAAAGTTTCAAAATTTCAGGGTCGATGACTTGATGTGAGGAATTTCCTCGTCATAATGTGACTCAATGTCTTGGTCTCGTCGCGGTGACGAGGTTTCTCATCGTGGCGATGGGGTTCCTCATCGCACCGTGACCTGGAGCATATTCTCGTCCCACCTACCTACATTTGATGTTGCAACGTGGCCTTCTCATCGTGACATTTGAATGACATCACGATGTCACTCTCTATTTCTGCAATATTCATTCTCAAATCTACAAAGTTTACCACCTTAGCCAAATACCTATTCAATACCATTCAACATGCATGATAAGCTCAAGACATCACACTCACAACATCCAAATCATCCATCATAAACAAGCCATACCAAAACAAGCTTAAATAAATATCAATTTGCCATATTTCCTCTTTACAATATTTACCTATTTAATAAGCCACAATAGTACCAAGCATACTAATTCAAATAATCCATTCAACCAATTATTTCAAACCAATCAATTAACTCATTCAATCTTTCCAATTCAAGGAACCATACATGTCTTTAACATATCCAATACATATACAAATAGCCATATGCATATTACTTGCTCTTTCAACATTCAATCAATCAATTAACTAAGGAATAAGTGCTTACTAACATTTTCATTTCAAAACATACCCTTTTATAGTTAGTAATCTATCTAATTAACCTTTAAATAACTATCATTATACCCTTATTCATAAGTTATCCCATTTCTAATTATATGCCAACACAACATATCCTACTCATGCATTCTATTATATGATTCCAAGATGTAGTATATATATACACATATATTTCATACGAGGTATATCAATTTTCAAGATTAAACATTAACTAAGTAAAATATAAAATACTCTCTTAGGAGCATGCCAACAAAGTAATAAGAAATTTCACCAACGTTGTTGAGTTCAGGATTTCAGCTAGATGTTGATATCAATAAGAAGATCACAACTAAAACCTAACCTAGGCATAGAAAATAAAATTGTACGCTGAATATAAGCTTAATGGTATTTCTATAATCGGAAATATTAATATAACGTAAATAGATTAAAAAATTAAAACAAAATGTCATGAAATAAAATTACCAAAACATTTATCAAGATATACCACCTCACCATATAAATCATTTCATTTATGCCCAAATAACTAGTATAAGTATATCATACTTTCATTCAACAAGTTCTGAACTGAATCGATCGGATTATCTCTCATTTATACAAATTTTTTGAGATTACAAATTCGATATACATAATCATTCACCGTCTCAGTTCATTTTCATGTACCATATTAAATTTTACATGCTTAATTCCTTATTAACCTAACTCGGACTCGGATGGATACACGGATCCAACCAATCACACTAGTTTGGCACTCAATGCCTCATCGAACAAACTTGAAGTATATGAATTGCACCCTACGCTCACCAGTATAATTGAAGTGGTTTGGCACCCAATGCCTCATCGACACATATTCGAAGTAACCCTAAACTCTTCTTATCCTATGGCATGCCAACAATATCTGACTTTGCCCAAACAATTAATAGGGTAACAATTTTACTCAATTTCATTTATAAGCCAATTTCTCAATTCAATGTTGTCATTTCATCAACCAATTTATCAAAATCTTAACACTAGGCCAATTTTGCAATTACAACAATATATAGTATTTCCAAATCTATTAAATTTAGTCCTTATTACAAACAACTAAGTAAATCAATTTAGCTTGAATTATCATTTCCAACTCACCTCATGATCTTAACATGTAAAATAGATCATAAATGCATCAATTGAAATTATTCGAATTACAGAAATACAAACCGCAAACTCCGAGCTGTTCGTCGACGGCTTTATCTTTTCCCTTCCTTTTTGAGGAATCTGGGTTGATGTTAGCTATGGATTAACATAAACACACAAAACCATCAATACACAATTAATTTCATACTCAATTGCAAATTTATACCATTTTCACATTTTATTCAATTTAGTCCCTAAATTCGGGACTAACATAACTTTCATTTTAGAACTCCAAATTTGAATATGATTTCACTGTAGTTTATTTAGGACCTTCTATTTCTCATTTCTATAGAAAGTTTCAGAATTTATGCATTTTAGCCCCTATTGTACAGAACTATCAATTAACTTCACAATTTAGTCCTTTTTCACCTATAAGCTTAAAATCTATCAATTTAATACTTAAAACTTCGAGAAATCAACAATCGAAACTTTCTAAAATTGTATCAGATTCTCAAATTGATATATGGGCTAGCTAAATCAAGCTCCCTTAATCTCAAAAACATAAAAGGTACAAGAAAAGGATTGAATTGAACTTACATAAATTTGGTTGAAAGCTTCAAAAATTTGTAGGTTTTCTTTCTCTTTTTGCTTCGAGTAAGAACTAGGAAGACAATGAATATGGTGATTTCCATCCACTTTCCTATATTATGTTTATTTTATAAAGTTATTTACTTTTTTCTTATTTAATTAAACCTTATTTTTATTTAATTAATATTCAATTAATCCTTACCGCCTAATAAGTTTAATTCATTATGGTCTAATTGTTATTTTAGAACTTTGGTTAATTGCAATTTAAGTCCTCAATTCATTTCCTAAATAAAAATCTATAACGCTTAGGCTTTTACAATTTAGTCCCTAAACCTTAATTAATCATTAATTCGATGAAATTGTTTATTCAAAATTCAATTCCCCTATAAAATAACTTCGTAAATATTTACGAGCTCATTTTATAGAAATAGAGTCTCAAAATTGTATTCTCTAACACCACTGACTTTCAGATCGTTACATTAGATGTATCAACTCGCTTCCAAAAGGCTTAGGAGGGCTCAGTCTTTTTATCAAGGCCCATGGCTTGGTCAACCATTTTCACACATTCAGTTAGGCTAACAAATTCTTTTAGCTTGTGTGATACTAACTGAACCCTCATCTCATCACGCAATCCCCAAATGAATCACTTACAAATCTCTTCTTCAAACAGAATTAATTCTAAAGCATACTTGCTAAGCTGCAAAAATTCTTATCCACAATCGACCACCAACATATCACCTTGTCTCGGCATCATAAATTCTTGTTTTGTCTTCCAATTAGAACTCACTGACATACTTCTTATAAAATTCAAACTGGAAGAAAGTCCAAGTGATTTGGTCAGCTGGCACGTGTTAGGTAACTGTCAACCACAATTGATATGCCTCTTTTTTCAATAAGGACATATTTCAATTGACACACTCGTGTAGAGAGCATTCCAGCTGTTGTAATACTTGACCCGTCAATCCAAGGCAAGCCTCGGCTGAAAAGGGTTTCACCCCTTTCAACCCTTAGGATTCAACCGCCCTATATTTACATAACTCTTTTATCATAGCTTATTGAGTTGTGGCTACTGGTGCGACTTGTAGAGAAGCTCTTGCCACCCGCTGAAGAACTTCTGCTGTGGTACAAATATTCTCACTATCTTAACCTTCCTAACAAGCTCTATCAGCCCTATTCTCTCGATGAAAAATTGGATTTTATAATCAGCATCATTTCTTAGTTCTTCAGACATTTTTAGGTACAAAACAAAAAAAATTATAATCAACATCTAATTCTTGACTTAGACTTGACTCGACCATAGAATGTACCTCTAGACTCAATTCTAAGCTGGATTTAGTCCAAGATTTGACTAAACCTATAGCTATGATACCACTAAATGTAACACCTCGATACCCGAATTGATCGCCAGGTTTGAGCTACAAGGTGCCACATTCATTGCTGGAACAACTAGACCGCTTCAGGATGTACTAATGTCCAGAATGTGAATACTGCAATAAAATATAAAAATACCAGGTGGTATCTGCAAGTATACGGGTCAAGTTGTAATATAGTTTTACAACAAAGTAGGCGAGTACTTCGAGGGTCATACCTAAGGGATGTGAGTGCTAGATCAATTCTAACCTAAACACTAAAAGAGCTAATTAGTACTTTAAATCAACTATAGTACAATAACATAATAAAAAGGTTTTTAAGGTTTCTATAATGGTAAAATAAAATAACATAACATAAAATTCAAGAGATAGAAGACAAAAATGAATCACATATTGATTATGGGTGATTAGCTCGCTTCAGTGATCCCCATCAACCGTCGTTTTGAGCTCCTCGTCAATCAACTAGTCACTACCCTAGTAGGCTCTTTCGATCTTCCACTAACATAATAAGTTAGCAAGGACTACTTATCTTTCGACCTCACAATCCAAACTGACTTAGGTTGAATGTGTTCATGGATGGACTATAACGCCCCATAAATCTAAGTCTTTAATTTTTGCATGTTTTGACACAACTACTTGTTTGCTTCAGTGGTTAAGTGATTTGGGTGTGTTTGGGAGTGTTTGAGAAGCCTAGGTTCAAGTCTTGGCTTCTGCAGAATTTTTAGTTTTGCTCTTGTATGAAACTGGACATTGGCTTATTGGCCTTATAAGTAATAGTGTTGGTTTTATGACACAAAAAGAGCTTGTGGTTTAGTGGCAAGGTGGCGTGTTCTGTAACTGTAAGGTCTGGGGTTCAAGTCTTAGGTTGTGTAATGGAGTATTTTATTTTGCTTCTTGAACTGTGTAGGTAGTAGAGTTGGAATCAAACACAGCTAAGGGAAGTTTGAATGGAATTTGAATTGAGTTGTTGGTGGAGTAAATCAAGGAGGGATAAGGGGAAAGATATATTAGGAGAAAATCAAGGAATTCGATTAGGAGGGGGAGTGTGTACCGTTTGGGGTAATTCAGGCCTTGAGAATTTAGCTCGAGGGAAAAGGTTGTTGTTTTCGGCATTTGGAAGAACTTTTTGGGGTACTATTTGCCAAATTTGGTCTATAGGTACTAAAGATATTCGATTTTGGGTGCCAAATTTTGCCAAGTTTTAGGAAGTACCTCTCGGGTTGTCCTCTTCTGCTCTTTTCTTTCCTCTTTCCCCTCTAATCTTGTTACTTAATCCTCCATTATCTCTCTTTCTTTTTTCTCTTCTCTGCTGGCTAAATCTTCTTTCTCTTCTCTTATTCTTCTTTGGCTGAATATCCTTCTCTTCCTATCTTTGATTTCTACCTCATATTATTTCCTTTTTGATCGAGATCTATCTCCCTTTATTATCTGTGACTCAGCCATATATCACTCTTCTCTGATGGTTCGAACTCCTCGAGGATTGAAGGAGTATCAAGTAATACCAAGTTGCTGAAACCTTTCTCTCTTCTCTCGATCTAAGGTAGGTATGTGGGCTAGCATTCTAGATGTAAGCCGAATGCTTGCTTTATTTCTGTAAGTTATCATGAAGTGAATTTAGACCACATAATTAAAAAAATTTGTTTAATAAATCCATTTGCAATGAAGATTTTCGTCAAGAAGATTGTAGTCAACCTTCATCAGTGGTATAAGTGGGCTAAGCCACTTTTGACAGTCGAGGCAAGTATTAATGTAGTTTTGGTTAAGGATGTAAAGGAAGGAGATTAACCCTATTGATTAGTGACTAATGGAAAACTTGTATGAATGTAGATTTTGGGTGCTCGTGGATCTTGGTGCGTTCTCACAATCACAATCAGCTGTGTAGACACTCTGCTATAACTATTAGACAGCAAAAGCTGAAAAGCCGAAAGTACGACATTTGAGACCACATGAGCGTACGATCGCTCATATGGTAATCCAAATTCTCAAATCATGGGTGATAGACTGTAGAGGCCTCCATGAGCAATTCCGTGGGCGTAGGCTGTAATGGGCCACGTTGGGCCGAAATGGGCCGTTTGGGACCAATGGGCTCGTGGGCCCTCACGGATGAAAACCATGATTTGTGACGAATACTGAATTGGGCTACATAGAACTCATAGCCGTGGCAAATTCTAGGCTGAACGGGCCACACTAGCGTGTAGGCCCATTTGTGCTGTGTAATGGGCCTTGGGCTCATTTATACTGTTATGACCATTTAGGTTACCTGGGTCGCTCGAGGCGACTGCGGACCTTTTGAGCGGTCAATAAATGACCGAAATATCCCCATAGGGTAAAATGATCAAAATACCCTATAGGGTAAAATGATCGAAATACCCTCATAGGGTAAAATGATCGAAATACCCTCATAGGGTAAAATGACCGAAATATCCCTATAAGGTAAAATGATCGAAATACCCCCATAGGGTAAAATGATCGAAATACCCCCATAGGGTAAAATGATCAAAATACCCCCATAGGGTAAAATGATCGAAATACCCTCCATAGGGTAAAATGACTGAAATACCCCCATAGGGTAAAATGACTGTTATACCTCTAGGAGATGAAATGACCGTTATGGCCTTATATTATGTATGGCTAATTTGTCTATGATATATATATGACTATTACTGTGTATAATGTTTGGCATACACGTATAATTTCTGACATGACATACTACATGGGGTTGGGATACTGATATGGGGGAGTGTACTGAACTGGTGGCTTTGCCACATATACTGTTACTGGTGGCTTCGCTGCGATACTATTACTGAAAGCTTTACTGCGATATTGGTGTGTTGGCTGGATGGGTCGATTTTCAACATGGTGTGTTAGTGGTACAGAGTGGTGTGTTGGTTGGATTGGGATGGGTTGCATTATGGCACTTTACTGTTATTGTATTGGGCTAAGGCCCACACTATTATTGTATGGGGCTAAGGCTCACATCATATCAGACGCTAGTCCCACACTGCATCGACATCAATAGGCTCAGCCTGCATCACATCGCATGTTGTATGTTGACTGTTTGGTAGAGGATTACACACTGAGTTTCATAAACTCACCCTCTTCTTTTAACTGTGTAGGTAATCCCTAGCCATAGGCGATTCGGTGCTACGAGGGACTTGGAGGTGGCCACACAACTGCTGTTGTTTACACTTGCTTTTATTTTTATTCAGTTTATAAGTTGGGTTTTGTTTTTGTAATAAGACCTTTAAGTTGGTTTAAATTTTTAATTGGGATTTTACTTATATATTTTAAACTGCTAGATAGGAGAAGACGAATTTTTTAAAATAATTACTAGTTTCAAAGACACGAGTTTTGAACAATGGAATTTAAAGAAATAAAACTTCCGCGATTTTAGACCAACTTATTAAAACAATATCAAATAACAAGACAAACATTTTGTCTAGTTGATTTGTTAGATAATTAATAAAGGGGTTTATTTTAAGCTTAGAAACAAATTTTTACCAATGAGTTAAATTTTTGAAAGACACTTCAGTGTGACACGTCAGATTCGTCCATAACGTCTAGGCTGGGTTTCGGGTGTTACATGGACAATACCAATTTTGGGTTAATTCCGACCTTGATGACTTCCTAGGGTTGTCAGGCCTAAGGTTTGTATCACGTTCTTCCTTTTCCAAATAGTTTATCCATTGAGTAACCCTGCAAAACAGTTAATAGATCATACCTCCACTCGTTAATCCTCCATAGGAGGATTAGTTCCTTATGGCTTTCATAAACAATATGGAATAGATGAAAAGAGAAAACATGATAAATCGATTAAAGTGTAGAGTTTAAGAAAATGCCTGATTTGTATTAAAGATGGAAATGAATCCATGGAGTTTGATGATCTCCACAAATTAGATATCTTGAAAACAAAGAACAACTGAAAATAAATTCGAAAAACCTAAGAAGGAAAGAAAACTAAACTAAATTTAAAAAAGAGAGAATCTAGACTAATTCCATGATGTCCATAACATGTGCCAAAAGAGCCTATTTATAGATTATAAGTGGTCTTCATCCTTAACCCTAAGTTAGTTGACGTTCTAGAGCTTTAAGTTTGATTGTGTAGACCAAAACGCCCCTGTTTCATGTTTATCTCCTGTCTAGAGTCGATGTCGCGACACATCAGGACCTGTGTCGTGACATTGCAGATAGTGTACTCCTCTAGGGATATCTTTAAGGGTATGCCGTGACACTCTTGGTCTGTGTCGCAACATTAAAGGTAGTCTTGAGCTTTTTCCATTATGCTCCAGATGTTACGACATCGAACATCGCGTGCTGAAACGTAGCAACTAGTATCAATTTAGTATGCCTTCTAAAGGTCTCCTGCACACTCACAAAGTGCGTTAGCTCACCCTTAGGCCTCATTCGACCCTTAAGGTCAATAAAAGACTCAATTTGCAAATTTTATTAACTAAGTGGAAATTTTAAGAAAATATAATTAAAACTTAATAAAACACTTATCTTCAAGCTTTTAAAGTGTGAAAATTAGTTTAATCTGCTACATGAATTATGGCAGATCAAACTCCCCCACACTTAAGTTATTGCTTGTCCTCAAGCAACACAAACATAAGCAAGAAATAAAAGTGACGACCCTTGATAAAATATGATACAAGTATTGACTTCGGAGCACATGACTTAGGTATTTCACATTCACTAACGACTTTAACATGATGAATAATTGATTTACCACATTTGAATACAAACATCTAAGTTCAGTATGTTACAAAGTATACAAGCATTAAGGGTCTCACCTGTAGGGATCCATCAATAAAGCATACAAGTAGTTTGATTATCTGAGCAGAATACAAATAGTCGTTTACGCGTATGTTTAGTATAATGTCCATTTATGTATAAGGATATTTAGGTCACATAGGACTTTTCGGCTTGTAACGTTTTGAGGCTTATGACAGGTATGAAGTTAAAAAATAGTAAGCATCAAGAGGGTCACAAACACAAAAATAGTTTGGCACATCATATCGGTCATTATTCTTCCTCCTTAGTGACCCTTACCCACTCACTGCCTTTCTTCTCCTTCTTTCACCTTCCTTGTCTCCCCACATAGGAAATCATAGCATAATATAATAACTACGGGTAACCTACGAGTTTCTAAGCACTAATGAACAAGTTTTTTTTTTATGATTGTAACTTTGTCACTTTCTTTTTTAGCTTATGTAACACCCCTAACCTGTATACGTCGTCAGAATAGGGTTATGAAGCATTACCGTACAAACTAAACATTAAACATACATTTCATTCATTGACATTGACATGATATAAACCATTCATGCATATACATATCGTCCCTAAATCGAGCCCTTAAGGCCCTAGAAAAAAGTTAGAAAAATTAGACTCAGGGGCCACACAGCCAAGTGGCCAGGTCGTGTGCCTCACACAGCTGAGACACATGCCCGTGTCTCAGGCCGTGTAACTTTCTGAGTTTGGTTACATGGTCAAGGCAAACGCCCGTGGCCTAGGCTGTCTAACTCTCGAAATAGCCACACACACCTGTATGTCAGGCTGTGTCGCCTGGTTGTGTGTCACACACGGCTGAGTCACATGCCCGTGTCTCAAGCCATGTGGACATGAATTTGGCAACAATCAAGCACTTTCCATTACCAAATCAAGCTTGTACCTAAAAGTATTTTGTGCATATAATCAAAGCATCGAAACCTCACCAAAACATGCATGAAATGACCAATTCAATCGACCAAATTCATTCAACTAATATGTCGTACAAGGCACCTCAAATGCATTCATTCAAATCTTACTTGAACATGTATACGTTACCACATTTCAATCATGCACATCAAGTCCAATACCTTTTCAAAACATACCATATTGGTCATTGAAACATGCATTAAACCATTTCCACATTAACACATACTAATCAGGCATCAAAAGTACCAAGATGACACAAACCAATTAACATCACATGGTGCCAAAACAACTTATACATGCCAAAATCATCAACCAACATTCAACTAACATCAAACACAAGTCCACCTATACATGACACTATAACATTGGCCAAAACATCAAAAACCACAAAAATTTATGCTAGATAGTGTGATAGATCTCCGACGAGTTCCTAAATTGATAGAGCTTCTGATTATCTATAAAACATAGGAAAGAAAACTACGTAAGCACTTAATGCTTAGTAAGTTCGTAAAACATGAAACATAACTTACCATTTCATTAATTAACACAAGTATAAGCATAATGTAATCTAACCACAAGCTTGGCTCAAGCCTAAGCACCATCATCAATACACAAGTTAGGGCATTCATACATAGCTCAATTGAATTTAACATATGGTAATTCATTTCCATGGAACATGCATCATTTGACTCATTCTTCATTTTCATTTTTTGAACATAAACGTACTTCCATTTGGAAGCTTATATTTCAATCATTTTCATAAATACCTGATATAGTTAATTTTGAACACTTACCATTCCTATCCTTTTTATGCCCGTTGAACCACTTAGAATATCATTGGGTACTCGGGAAAGTTCACATGAAGTGTGCTAAAACATATAACTCTAACATTTCCTTTCCATCGTTGCTCACACGAGCTGTGCATAGGCTTGCTCACACAAGCTGTGGGTTGAAATGTAAGCTACACGATGCTGCTCACACGAGCTCAATTATATGACAATTAACATAATAACATATAGTCAAAAATAAAATTTAAACGATATTTATTCATACGAACTTACCTCGACGACCAGGGCATAAAAACGAGATCGAATAATCCGAGACTTTAGCTTTTCCTTGATCTATATCCATACGTGGTTTATCTTGATCTAAATAGACAAATTCTTTCCATTTAATACTTCTATTATTTAATTCAGTCCATTTTTCATATTTTTGCATAATTATTATTTTACCCCTAACATTTTAACTTTTTCACAATTTAGTCCTTAAGTCCATAAATTGAATATTAAACATTTTCATCCCTCATTCAAGCTAACCGATTTTATTAAGTACCTATATCGACTTATAAAGACCATCATTTCATAAATTTAACTTGAACTTTTACTACTTTTACAAATAAGTCCCTAAATGTAAATTTTATAAAAAAATCACATTATATAACTTGTTTATTTATCAACAAGGACTCATAATATTTCATTACACATCAAGAATCATGCCAGAAAATTCATGGCAAAACCCTAAATCTTTAATAGTTTTGCAAATTAATCCCCCGGCTAGCTACGTTAAGCTACAACGATCTCGAAAACATAAAAATCATTAAAAGTGGGCTTGAAAAACCTACCATGCATTAATAATTTCCATGGTTGAAACCTAGCAAGCTTCCATGGCCATTTCCGATTGAGTTTTCAAATTAAGAAGATGATACCATCTTTTTCTTTACTTTTGTTTTATGATTTAATTACCCCCTTTTTACTATTTTACCCTTTAAAAACATTAATAATTTCAATAAAACCTTACCATAAACATCCACTGACAACATAAATGGTATAATTATAATCTAAGTCCTCTTACGTTAAATTTTCATATTCATTTGACACCTTTGACAAATGGAACCCTACTTTTGTACTTTTTACAATTTAGTCCTTTTCACTTAATTAAGCATGCAATCATCAAATTTTCTTAACGAAATTTTTATACGACCTTACTAAAATCTCATAGGAATTAAAATAATAATAATAAAATAATAATTTACTCGTTGGATTTGTGGTTCCAAAACCACTATTCTAATTTCACTGAAAATAGGTTGTTACAACTTAACTCACTCAAGAATGTTTTGTTGCTTTTCGAGAACCTTTTTCTACTCGTATTTTTTTTATTTTTAAATATTTTTTCTTTTGTTTTGCACTTTCAGGCTAACCTATAGTTCTTATATCACACCAATATTTCCTATTTCACTCTTTTTTTACAAACTCTGTCGTGATGATTTTCTTAACCCTCAATACGTATGGCCAGACATCTATAGTTAGGCAGTGCAGGACTAAAGAAAAAAAGGTAAATACAAATTAACATTTTTAGGCTTAAGTTTTGTAATGAGGTTCATCAAGAAGTGTCAACAAGCTCAAAAGTTGGTACTAAAGGTGAAATACAAATAGATCAGATTTTTGGCTCTAGATGTGTTTCAAACAATGCCTTAGGTCATCCCTGAATATCTCAATATGCAATAATTTAATCAACCAAACAAACTCAAATTCAAAAATTTATCATTCATACTAGCATACTCATTTTCTTGTATTTTCTATATCATTTGGTACAATTTATTGCTTAATGCCTATTTACAATGTAACATATAGAACTTAGTAGTCTAATAATCAAAAATTTCAAATCATCTACCATCATGCCAAATTTATTTGTAAACACATGCAACCTATGTACATGCTCTTAATCAATCACTTATATTTCTACAAGCTCAAGTGCACAAAAGAAAAGAAAAAGGTAGAAATTGACAACAAATAAACAAATTTTCTATGTTACCCTTCACACTTTAGTTGACATATTGTCCTCAATGTGTAGATCATAAACAGATAAGGGAACCAAGTTACCTAATTGATCATGGTAGCTCCAACTACTAATGGTGGGTGGTTCCTCCTTGGTTCGTGTAAAGCTCGAATTGCTTGTATCTCATTCGTGTTGGGTTCCTACATAAAAAATTTGAACAAACTACAAAAGAAAAAGTTTTATATATATTCCTAATCCTAAGAATAGAATTACATCATCCCTAAGGTAATTAATACAATCCATAAAATAACTATTCAATTTAGTAATGAAAAATACAAATCCCTAATAAGAAACACATTCAATTTTCCTAAGTTCATCCACTCCTAAAACTAAAATCCTACTAGAGTAACTCTAAATATTAGTCCTCATCTTCCTGAAATCCTCTTTTTCTCCTTTCCTTTTTTTTGTTTCATCTGTAGAAGAACAAATTGCTTGAATAAATCATCACCAAGTACTTTCCTTAGGGGATTCATGGTTTTATCCATTCACTCGATAGGTACTCCTGCCCTTTTACACTGTTCGATAATTAGATGAGGGAAAAATATTCCCTTTCCTATATTCCTTGTGTAGTCAACCATATTCTTGTACATCCATGTTCCAATACATATTTTATTCTTTTGAAGGATCCCATATGTTATGATGGCTTGAATTGGGCTAATCTCGGACATTTTTCTTATAAGTCATATTCTCGAACAGATAAATTTCATCCACATCTTGGTTTTTGGTGTCATTAGCTCTTGATTGAATGTTTCAACTATTGTTGTTCCCGTTCGATATGTCTACATCTCTTTCCCTTCCATTAGAAATCGCAATAATAATATGACACATCATAACATTAGAAAATAATCATTTAAGTTACCGAAACATTAACCCCTCTGAATTTCACAAAAGAACGCATTTCGTAGAATGGTCTGGTTGCTTCCCTTTGTTTTAATGCTAGATAAAATTCTTGCTTCATAGGAATTATTATAAGCTCTTCACATGACAAACAAAATTTTGTCTATTCTCTTTCAATTGCATTCTCCCATATTCCTTTGCAATTCCTCATTGGAGGACCAAATCCCTACTCTTGACTAAATGTATACAACTGTAGTTGTTGCAAGTATTTATCCATGTCGCCTTCTTAGAACTCAACAGTTGGTCTTGAAGCGCTTACACTAAAACTGGCCATTTGATAACTTGTTCTTGCTGAAATTCCCTGCAAAATCTATTATACCTGCAATTTAATTCTTTTCTTTTCTTTTTTCCTTTCTTTGTTGGTGATAAAAGAGAGTAGTAATGTGGTTTATTTGTAGATTAGAAGGAAAGAATAAATTATTTAAGATTTATAGTTCATTTCTACTAAAGAGTTCAATAATAAGAATCCTAATGTAATTAAACTACCAAAAATGTCAACAATTATTATTAACTCAGAAAACAGAGTTAAGTAGTGGTGTCGCGACATCCCTTAGCGATGTCGCGACATCAAGAGCAAGATCTACAATTGGGATGTTTTTTTTGTTGTTGCGGCATTCGTGAGTGGTGTCGCGACATACAGGCTAAATTTCCCTATATTTTGTGAAATCAACACCTTGGTCTTTTTCATCATCATCACTATAAATCCCATAGAGCGCTACAGTACAACATCTATTCATCAACTACTATATTGATCATTCCTCCAAAATAATGTTTTACTCTTTGGCCATTTACCAGAAAAGTTGTCCCCCTTTTTCCAATCAACTCTATTTACCATGAGGAGTTACCTGGTGTATAGTGTATGGACCTGTCCATCTTAAATTCAGTTTGCCAGGGAATAATTTTAATCTTGAGTTGAATAATAGAACTTTCTGTCCAGGTAGAAATTTGTGCATTCTAATCTTCTCATCTTGTCAAAGTCTACTCCTCTCCTTATAAATTTTAGTGTTTTCATAGGCTATAAAACGGAATTCTTCCAATTCCTGGAGTTGAAATAATCTTTCTTTCTTGGCTACCTCCGGGTCCAGATTTAATTCTTTGATTGCCCAATTTGCCTTCTTTTCCAATTCAATTGGTAAGTGGCAGTTCTTACTGTAAACTAGTTTATATGGAGGCATATCTAAAGGAGTCTTATAAGCTATTCTATATGCCACAATGCATCGTCTAACTTTGCTGCCCAATCCTTTCAACTTGGGTTTACTATTTTCTCTAAAAATTTATTTTATTTCTTGATTGGACACTTCCATTTTCCCATTAGCTTGTGGGTGATAGGCCGTCGTCATTCTGTGTCTTACACTATATTTAGCTAAGGCTACTTCAAACTGCTTATTACAAAAATGAGATCCTTCGTCACTGACCAACGCACATAGTGTACCAAATCTAGGAAATATGTTCTTCCTCAGGAATCTCACTACTAATATTGTATCATTGGTAGGAAAAGAGACAACTTCAACCCACTTCGAGACATAATCTACAACCAAAATAAGGTATTGATTCCCAAAAGAACTTGGAAAAGGTCCCATGAAATCAATCCCCCACACATCAAATACTTCTACCTTAATTATCCATATTTGCAGCATTTCATCCCTTTTTCATATATTCCCAGTTCACTAACATCTATCACACCCTTGTATGAATTCATAGGCGTCCCTATTCATAATTGGCCAATAAAATCCTGATTGTAGCACTTTTTGGTTTGTCCTTTTTTCCATCGAAATGCCCTCCGCATGGAAATGTATGGCATCTTTGTAAAATTTCATATATCTCTTCCTTCGCTACACATCTCCAAACCAATTGATCTTTACATTGCCAAAACACGTATTGTTCCTCCCAAAACGTAATTTTTTGATTCATGGGCTATCCTATTTTTCTGTTGCCAAGATGCCTGAGTGAGAAAGACCCCTCTTACAATATAATTGACATAGTCTACATACCATGGTGTTATATTCTTACAAATAATTGTTCATCTACGACAGTCTCTTTAATTTCTTCACTATTCTCTACTTTTTAAATTATTCTCGATTCTAGATAAATGACCTACAATCTGGTTCTCAGTCCCCTTCCTATACATTATCCATAAATCAAATTCTTGAAGCACTAACACCTATCTCATTAGCCTGGCTTTTGTCCCTTTTTTCTTCATCACATATTTCAATGCAAAATGTTCAGTATACACATGTACTCTATTCGCCATTAAGTAGGGTCAAAATTTTTCACAGGCGAACACTATCACCAGCATCGTTTTTTTAGTTGTAGCGTAGTTGCATTGTGTTAGATTTAATGTTTTGCTTTAATAGTTAATAGCCCCAAATATATTATTCTGCTTTTGTCCCAAAAATGCACCTATTGCATAATCACTACCATCTCACATAATAATAAAAGGTTCTAACTAGTTAAGGCTGATGATTATTGCATCATTAGTTGCTCATTACTCTGCCTCCACCAATCAAGTTGGGATACCATGTGATCATTTTCTTGCTCAACACTATCTCCTTATTCTATTTCGTAATCGTTTGATTCTTTTATAATTAACTCGAACTAGTTACATTCTTACTCTTTTCCATTTTTTATGTTTCAGTCCTTTAGTTTCCTCTTCATGGTGTTCTTCCTAGGTAGATTCATTAATGTTAAATTTCTCCAATATTTCCATAACTTCCTCCTGGATTTTTGTCCAAATACTTCTACCAGTCATAATGTCAAAATTCTGTCTATTCTGACTGTCTAACCCATAATAAAAATGTTGTATCTGAACTGCAAAATGTATACCCCCTCCTAGTATGGGTTTGAAAATTGTTTTAAATCTTACGCACGTCTGTCCCAATGTTTTAGTAATATTTTGCTTCAAATAAAATAATTGTGTATAAGTACTTAGTACCTTAGTCATGGGTACTTCTCAGTGAAGAAATAGCTACACAAACTCAGTCCAGGTGGTTGTGGTGCCTGGAGAAAGTGTTTCTAACCACTCTTTTGCCTTCCCATCTAGTGCAAATAGGAATAATAACAATTTGATAGCATCTGGTGGAACACCTGCGTAAGTGACAGTACTGCATATATGATCAAATCTCCGCAAAAATGCTATAGGGTCCTTAGTTTTTCAATCGGTAAACCTAACATTTTCAGAAATTCATGTTAGTAAAGAATGATTTAGTTTAAAATGTGAGTTCTGAATGATAGGATGCGAAATACTTGGTCATAAATAGTCTATATCAAACAATGTTCCCAACACTTGCATGATGTTAGTAATTTAACTTACAGCTAAATAAATCGTATCTATGATCTAAGATTTCCTAATTATTATTTTAAAAGTGCAAAAATAAAAATAATACTAGTGACATTGCCTCCCCAGCAATAGCGCCAACAACTTGATCGCCTCTAGACATACTGCAATAAAATATAGAAATACTAGGCGGTATCCGCAAGTGTACGGGTCGAGTTGTAATATAGTTTTACAACGAAGTAGGTGAGTACTCCGAGGATCATACCCAAGGGAGGCGAGTGGTAGTTCAATTTTAACCTAAACACTAAAAGATATAATTAGTAATCTAAATAAGTTATAGTACGAGAACATACTAAAAGGGTTTTTAAGGTTTCTATAATGATAAAATAAAATAACATAAAATAAAATTCAAGAGATAGAAGAGTAGAATGAATCAAATATTGATTATGAGTGATTAGCTCTCTTCAGTGATCCTTATCACCCCAAAACTACTGCATTTTGCTTCTTTCGAGAGCTAGAATTAAAGATATCATTCTAAGTCTTTGTATGTCTACAAGTCTCAAGAAAAATACCTAAAAATATTCTTCCTTACTCTGTACAGGTCACAACTCTATATTTGGGTGCTACAAGTATTTGCTCCAGTGCTCGCTCGTATCATTCGGTTATGATCCAACTTATTTAACCTTTTTAGAAATAAATCAAATCTATTGATATACTATGCATTCATCTATGTCTAGAGCTTGCATACAAATATTCAGAATAATTCAAACTGAATAAAACAGTAGATCTACTCAAAATATCACCATGATCATTAAATGTATTGTAACGTTGGGGTTTGTGCAAGTGTACACAGTCGTTATCAAGTAATAAGTAAGTATCGAGTTATCGTCTCCACAGGGATTGTATTTGTGCTAAGTCACTTAATTTGTAAAATTATATTACCAATTTGATAAATTAAAACACAATATAGTTGAGAAGTGGTGATTAAAATATATTAAACTAAATGCAATGATCCCTAATGCAAATTATCCTAAGTATGCAAAATTTAAGAATGAAATAGATTTTAGTAAAATTAAACACAATTTGCAACAATTATAACATAAATAAACTAGGACAATTAATTTAATTAAACTCAATTTATTATCAACATGCTTAATAATATTCGAAAAAACATTCCATGGCAACTCAATCTTTCATGAGTTTGGAAACCACATTAGGTCCTTTCGGAATCCTTTACTTAGTACATACGCATTTTACTGATCCTTATTTACTAAGGGTTTCTTAGCATTCGTGTGAGGTAACTGGGACGTGTTAGGTTTGAAACAATGTAATCACACAAATCTAAAAACTATGCAGATAACAGAGTTTCGTTAGAGTTTTTATGCAACCTACAATTCAATCGGGTTAGGATCTAAATTGAGCATGCACATTTCAATTATGCGTCCATTAGCCGTCGTCTGGTTAGGATCGCTCAGCTAATTCAGGTGCATTTCAATCATGTATGGATGAAATACATACTTGATTTTAATTGAAAACATGATCGATTGAGGTACAAACATTATAAGCATGAATCAAATAAATATTATTTAATCAAAATAATCATCCTAGCTTAAATAAAATTAAGCTATCATTTTTGTAAACAAGAACAAAGAACACATAGCAAACATCTTTAAATTAAATTTAAAGAAACGAAAGATTAAACTCAATTCAGAGTGGCTGTCACCCAAGACTCTGACTGACGAGGCTCCTTCGCTTCTTTGCGTTGCTCCTTTGCTGATGGCTCTCCAAGGTGGCCGACCAAGGGTTATTTAAGAGGCTTAATTGCTAAAATTATTATGTAAGGATGATGAAGGGGAAAGATAGCTAAAAGAGTTGAGAGAATGATGAATGAGTGAGAGATGATGGGATGAGGGATGATTGAAAAAGTGAGAAATAAGCTCTTATTTATAAGTGAGGCAAGAAAGCTAGTTTGCTAAAAATAAGAGTGTCCATCCTTTGAAACTTACTCCAAGAGTGGCCAGCCATGAATTGAGGAAAGGTGGCTGATTTTTCCTTGATTTTTGGTTAATTTGAGTGCCATAACAACTCAAGACTAAGACTCGGTCATCAGTAAATCTTTGGGAAAATCTCTGGTTTCTTTAACTCTTCAAGGACTTTGTATAATTAAACCAAAAAAATGGTTTATGACATCCATGTGCAGCCAAAAATTGGGTTGACTTGGTCCCCAATTTGGACGGTTTGCAATTAGAAAAAAAACTCTCAGACCTGTCCAAAAATAGTAAATAGTTTAGAGGACCAAATAATATAATTTAACCACTTTAATTAATCAATTTACTTAATTAATTAAAACCCAATTTATTAATGAATTATTCAATATAATTTTATATTTTATTATTTAATTTAATCATGCATGGCCCACTTTATAGCTTAAAAATATAATATGCTCAAATTAATATAAAATAAGTCATTTTATACATGAAAACTATATAATAAAGTATAAAATCACATTTTAATAATTTCTATGTCCTAATTTCATATTTTCGCATATTTCATTAATTTATTAAAAAATTACTTGGTTTTAACAATAAATTTAAGTAAAAAGGTAATGAATTATATAGGAAAAATCCTATATATTTTTCAGTTTACATGTATCAAGATAGATCCAGTAATTCCAACCCAAATGAAATTAGCTCATGGGTTGGGATTTAAAATCCAAAATCAGAATAACATTCAACACCATTGTTAACAGTTTAGAAATCACAAAAATTAATTAACAGAATGAAGGTAGAACTGAAGGAAGCTTTCGCCACTCTAGCTTTCACTTCGATGCTGCTGAATCATGCAAGACCTAAGGCTAATTGCTCGTCTCATTCCTTGCGTCTCTGTCCTCCTTTTAAACTACTAACCTCTCATTTTCTCTAGAATTTCTCACGATTTTTCTAGAGAGAAAATTGCTCTCCCAATTCCCCTTTAAAAACCTCATGTAAATTCCCTCCAAAATCTAATCTTCTCTTTCTTTTCTCTTTCCTCTTTTATAGGGTAGGTCCCCCTCTCTCAGCACACACCTTTCTCCCTCTATTTCAGGTGGATTTATCTGGTACACATCCAACTGGTTAAGAGTGATAAGGACTGATTGTTGCGTCAGCATTTTCCTGGAATTGCCATGGCATTTGTGTTGAATCCATCCAACCTTTTGCCATGGAAATATTTCACTTCCTTCATTCATTTCCTCCTTTCCTTCATCCTTCCTACACCTACTGCATACAACAACCAATTCTCTTCTTTTCAACAGTAAAAGTAACATGAAATGACATTTAAGGCACAATCCAAGCGTTATGATGGAATGTTCTAAAAATAACCTAAATTTGCAATTATATCTTATTAAGTATAGGCATTTAATCAAGCTTAAAGGTTCAAGATATAACTCTTTTCAAGAGTTATAACACCCCCAAACCTGAGTTTTTGCTTGCCCTCAAGCAGAATATGTATGAATGCATTAATGCATGAATTTGTCATAACTATACAATTGCCTCTTGTACTACTAAACCAAATGAAACATATTTTATACCTCCATTATCAACAGTCTTTTGTCTAAATAAAGAAAAATTGGTTCAAATTTTTTTAGGTTTGTTTAGCATACGAAGTGCAGAAAATGTTACCTAAAAACAAAAGTTCCTAAATATTCATGCAATTCTGACTATAGCAAGCACCTCCTAATGTACTTAGTTTATCTTTCCACTAAACTCGATTTTTTTTCTTCTCATATTTATTTTATCATTGCATTATATAAAAAAAATTCTAGGGAATTCATCTTGTCACTTGATTTCTTTTCTTGACAATCTCAATGGAGCATACACTAGATTGCTAGGTATTACATCACGCCACAATTTGAATGTAATTCACTCATTAAGCTAAGGCTTTTGACTAAAAAGATTGATGGAGCAAACAACTACCCCATTAGCTACTCAGCCTACTACTACAGTGGAGTGCCTCTGAACTTTTTTTTTTACTCACTCTTATTTGATATTACTTTTCTGATCAATAATACAATGAAGCAAATAGAGTATTACTAGTCTACTCAACAATTTCAAACATTGGAGTGCTTTATAGTTTCTTTTTAAATTTTATTTTATTTATTCATATGCCCTCAGCTTTTCTGTGATATTTATTATTACACAATGCTAATTTACTGATCTTGGTTTCAAGACTTTTAAGTATATTAAAAGAACCCTACTATAGACTAATTGCAATTATACTTAGGTCATTCTACTTTTAGGCATCAATTTTCACATGACTATCCTAAGCTAAACATACCTAATCAATTACCACAATTTTCACAGTTTGAAGAGTTATTATCCTCATCGAACATCACAGATAGGAATATACTTCTCATGGTCTAACAGTCATTTAGCATTTTTAAGTCATGGAAAAATGAGTAATAAAATGATTTAATTTTTAAACAAAATATCTCATGCATGCAATATGTACAACACACCCCCAAACCTAAGGGGTGTATTGTCCTCAATGCATGATCAGACACAAATTTTCATGTATGCAAAACTAAATATATATGTAGAAAATGAAATGAAAATAATTATGAATGCATGAAATACACATGTAAAAATGAAAAAAAAATGCAAATGAAAAGTAAAAACAAAAGCTTGGAAAGGACTTGTATTACTTTAGTTAGGTCGGGTGGATTTCCTAGTGGCGTGCTTGTAGCGCTGCTTCCGTTTGAACTGATTGATTGGCACCTCTTCATTATCATCATCTAATTTTGTGAGATCATCAATCAATTGATTAATCTCACGATCTTGCTTCGATGTGGGTGCAATGGTTTGAGGTGCAGTAGCAGGTTCCTGTGGTGCAAAAGTTTGATTCATGTTATCTCCTTCCTTATCTGAGTTCATGTTCACCAATTTTGTTTTCTCTTCCTCCCCCTCTATTTCTTTGTTCTTCTATTCTACAGTGACTAGATGTGTGGTAGTGTTCGTCACAACGACTTTGATTTCATCCTTATCTTCATCCTCTGGCTCTGATAACAACTCTTTGGGAATAGTAAGGAATGCAGGCATGGGCCTGGTAAAATTTTTTCGAAGAGATTTCTTGATGGAATTATCCCTCCTTCTGACATAGCCCAAAATAAAGTCATTTCTTCTTGAGCCTTTCTTAAATCAGTAGCTATCCTTAGTTGTTGCTTCACCATCAAACGAAATTGTTGTGTTAGCATCTCAAAAGCACTAAGCACTTTACTACTCAAAATCATTATGAGATGTGGATGGAGTGGCATGTGTACCAGTAGGTGGAGAAGAGGTTGATATAGAGCTAGGATGCTGTGGCACTTCTTCCCCTAAAAATCTCATGGCAATTTATTTGGTGATGGCCCTTTTGTTAGGGATTTTGTTCTCATTTACTTGGATAGGGACATTGACCGTTTGACAAAGTGCAAAAATGAGAGATGGTTCAGGGTGCCTGTTTTCTTTTGTGTGCAACGATAAACTTCTTTAAAAATAATTTTTCCAACATTTATCTTTCTTTTAGTTAGAATAAAGTGCAGTAACAACATGCGTTCCTTTGAAATAGTACAGTTATGAGTTGAAGGGTTAAGGCAAGATTTAAGAAAATGGTATCATACCTTACAATGGGCTTTAAAGAAACACAGTCGAAGGTGTAGCAGACATTCCGAGAAACTGTCCATTTAGTCCTTTCCACACATAAATCCGCAAGAACTTGATTGAGTCCTTCTGTTGTTATTGTCTTGATAAATTGAAAATATTCATCAAGGCCTTCAGGTAAACCATATTGTGCGTTGATGGAGTATTCATCAAATAACACTGAAACCGCGTACATAGAAGAAAGCATTATCTGGAGAGATTAAATGGGCATAAAATTCATTTACAACTTTTATGAGTACATCATCAGGATAAAGGCAAAAAATTCATGTTTCTCTACCACAAAAGAAATTGCTTTAATGTATCCCATAAAGGCTGCATCTTGAAAAAAAAGCCTTTTTCCATATAAAAGGGTCACTTTGATGTGTTCATGTTGTACTTTTCTTCAGCGGTTTGCTGAAAAATGTTTTCAGAGGCATAAAGTTTGATGGAGATGGCATACATTGAGCAATTTAAGGAAAAATAGTAACTGTAAAAAGAAAAAGTTAAGACCTTTACAGTTATGGAGGAAAAACTAAAAATGATGAAAAAGAAATAAAAATTGAAAATAACTTGGAGAAAGAAAATGATTCGACTAGGGTAAAAATAAGAGAGAATATATTGGTGGTGTGGGGGATAAGATTAGCCTGAAATTATGGCCTGAGACAGTAAAGTAAAAATTAGGCAGGAAAAGAGAAAAAAAATAATATAAAATTAAGCTAAAAATTTGCAAATATACTAAGTGGGCTACCTATGACAAAGCCTGGGCCAAAATCTACCTACAACAAAAGAAAGAAATAAAAATTACTTAAATCTATAAAAGAAAGAGACCAAAACAAATTAATTAACTAAAACCAAGCAAAATAAAACACTACACAATTCGAAGTGCAATGGAATGTTTATCACGAAGTATGGGAGCTCCCCAATAATGTTTCAAACATTGGCCATTGACTTTGAAATTAAAACCAATCTTGCCATCTTTGACTTCTACAGCTGTATGAGGGTAAACATGCAATATGTAGAATGGGCCAGACCAACGAGACATTAATTTGCCAGAAAACAAATTCAACCTAGAATTGAACAACAACACTTGTTGTCCAGGTTCAAATTGCTATGGCAAAATCTTCTTATCGTGCCATCGCTTTGTCTTTTCTTTGTATTATTTGGTATTCTCATAAGCTTGAGCTCTGAATTCTTTTATCTCATTCAGCTCTAGTAGTCGATTATTTCCAGCATTAATCTAATCCATGTTTAATTTCTTAATTGCCCAAAATGCCTTATGTTCTAGTTCAACAGGAAAATGGCAAGGCTTCCCATAGACCAGCTTGAAAAGCGACATTCCCAATGGTGTCTTGAAGGAAGTAAGATATGTCCACAAAGCTTCACCCAATCTGGATGACCAATCTTTGTGAGTGAGATTGACTACTTTCTCCAGAATTTGCTTAATCTCTATATTAGAGACCTCAGGTTGTCCATTTTTCTAGGGATAATATGTCGTGGCAATTTTATTTTTAACCCCATATCTATTTAAGGTAGTAGCAACTAATTTGCAGTCAAAATAAAAACATACATCACTAATCAAAGCATGAGGAGTACCAAACCTGGTGAAAATATTCTTATGCAGGAACTTTAGTACCGATTTGGCATGATTCGTAAGCAGAGTGATAGCTTCAACCCACTTAGAGACGTAATCTACAACTACAATGATGCATATATTGCCCACGAGAGTGGAAATGGACCCATAAAGTTGATTCCCCACACATCAAACAATTCGACTTCTAGAATGTTTTGCAATGGTATTTCATACCTCTTTGATAAGTTCCCAGTTTGTTGACAATGATCGCAAGCTTGGAAAAATTCACGTGCATCTTTAAACATGCTTGGCCACTAAAAGCCAGATTGGAGAACTTTTGCAGTAGTTCACATTCCCTCAAAGTGTCCTCCATATAGTGTTGAATGACAGTAGTGTAAATTACTCTAAATCTCATCATCCGGAACACACCTCTGAATTATTGGATCTTCACAATGTTTGAATAACAACAGGTCATCCCAATAATATTGCTTAGGATTATGGAGAAATTTTCTTCGTCTTTGACTGTTGACCTCATGTGTCAACAATCCATTTACTAAGAAATTAACAATATCAGTATACCAAGGTAATGACGTGGCAACAAACAATTGCTCATCTAGAAAATCCTCCTTAATGAGTTGAATATTACCGTCTTCATTTCCTACTTCAAGTCTCGACAAGTGATCAGCCACTTGATTCTCTATGTCTTTCCTATCTCGAATTTCGAGATTAAATTTTTATAGCAACAATATCTACCAAATTAATCTTGGCTTGGTGTCTTTCTTGGTCACCAAATACTTAATTGCAGAATGATCTGTATAGAATGTAACTTTGGTGCCAACTAAATAGGATATGAATTTTTCGAATACAAATACCACAACCAAGAATTCCTTCTCCGTAGTGGTGTAGTTCAACTACGTATCTGTCAGTGTCCGTCTTACATATTAAATGGCATGAAACACTTTCTCCTTCCTTTTCCTAAGCATTTCTTCTACAGCGAAATCACTGGCATCGTACATAAGTTCAAAAGGTAAAGTCAAGTCCGGTGCTATGACAATCAGTGCTGTTAGCAATTACTTTTTCAATTCCTCAAACGCTTGCACACAAGGTTCATCAAACTTGAAAGCTCTATTATGTTCTAACAATGCACATAGGGGTTTAGATATCTTCAAAAAATCCTTAATAAATCATCGATAAAATCTTGCATGGCCAAGGAAACTTCCAATACCTTTAACTGTAGTAGATGGTGGCAATTTTTCAATAACCTCAATCTTCGCTTTGTTTATGGCAATCCCTTATGTTCAAGTTCAACAGAAAAATGGCAAGGCTTCCCACAGACGAGTTTGAAAGTCGACATTCCCAATGGTGTCTTGAAGGAAGTACAATATGTCTGAAAAGCTTCATCCAATCTTTGCCAGTGAGATTGACTATTTTCTCCAGAATTTGCTTAATCTCTATATTAGAGACCTCAGCTTGTCCATTTGTCTAGGGATAATATGTCGTGGAAATTTTATGTTTAACCCCATATCTATTTAAGGTAGTAGCAACTAATTTGCAGTCAAACTAAAAACCTTCATCACTAATTAAAGCACGATGAGTACCAAACCTGGTGAAAATATTCTTATGCAGGAACTTTAGTACCGATTTGGCATGATTCGTAGGGAGAGCGATAGCTTCAACCCACTTGGAGACGTAATCTACAACTACAATGATGTATATATTGCCCACGAGAGTGGAAATGGACCCATAAAGTTGATTCCCCACACATCAAACAATTCGACTTCTAGAATTTTTTGCAATGGCATTTCATACCTCTTTGATAAGTTTCCAGTTCGTTGACAACGATCGCAAGCTTGGAAAAATTCGTGTGCATCTTTAAACATGCTTGGCCAATAAAAGCTAGATTGGAGAACTTTTGCAGCAGTTCGCATTCCCCCCAAAGTGTCCTCTATATGGTGCTGAATTACAGTGGTGGAGATTACTCTAAATCTCATCATCCGAAACACACCTATGAATTATTAGATCTTCACAATGTTTGAATAAAAACAGGTCATCCCAATAATATTGCTTAGGATCATGGAGAAATTTTCTTCGTCTTTGATTGTTTACCTCAGGTGTCAACAATCCATTTACTAAGAAATTGACAATATCAGCATACCAAGGTAATGATGTAGCAGCAAACAATTGCTCATCTAGAAAATCCTCCTTAATAAGTTGAATATTACCGTCTTCATTTCCTACTTCAAGTCTCGACAAGTGATTAGCCACTTGATTTTCTGTGTCTTTTCTATCTCGAATTTCTAGATTAAATTCTTATAACAACAATATCCATCAAATTAATCTTGGCTTGGTGTCTTTCTTGGTCACCAAATACTTAATCACTGAATGATTCGTATAGAATGTAACTTTGGTGTCAACTAGATAGGATATGAATTTTTCGAATACAAATACCACAACCAAGAATTCCTTCTCAGTAGTGGTGTAGTTTAACTACGTATCTGTCAGCGTCCGTCTTACATATTAAATAGCATGAAACACTTTCTCCTTCTTTTTCCTAAGCATTTCTCCTACAACGAATTCACTAGAATCGCACATAAGTTCAAAAGGTAATGTCAAGTCCGTTGCTATAACAATCAGTGCTGTTAGCAATTGTTTTTTCAATTCCTCAAACGCTTGCACACAAGTTTTATCAAACTTGAAAGCTCTATTATGTTCTAAAAATGCACACAGGGGTTTGGATATCTTCGAAAAATCCTTAATAAGTCATCAATAAAATCTTGCATGGCCAAGGAAACTTCCAATACCTTTAACTATAGTAGGTGGTGGCAATTTTTCAATAACCTCAATCTTCGCTTTTCTATGGCAATCTCTTATGTTCAAGTTCAACAAGAAAATGGCAAGGCTTCCCATAGACGAGTTTGAAAGTCGACATTCCCAAGGGCGTCTTGAAGGAAGTACGATATGTCTGCAAAGCTTCATCCAATCTAGATGACTAATCTTTGCGAGTGAGATTGACTACTTTATCCAGAATTTGCTTAATCTCTATATTAGAGACCTTAGCTTGTCCATTTGTCTAGGGATAATATGTCGTGGAAATTTATGTTTAAACCCATATCTATTTAAGGTAGTAGCAACTAATTTGCAGTTAAAATAAAAACCTTCATCACTAATCAAAGCACGAGGAGTACCAAACTTGGTGAAAATATTCTTATGCAGGAACTTTAGTACCGATTTGGCATGATTCGTAGGGAGAGCGATAGCTTCAACCCACTTGGAGACGTAATCTACAACTATAATGATGTATATATTGCCTACAAGGGTGGAAATGGACCCATAAAGTTGATTCCCCACACATCAAACAATTCGACTTCTAGAATGTTTTGCAATGGCATTTCATACCTCTTTGGTAAGTTCCCAGTTCGTTGACAACGATCGCAAGCTTGGAAAAATTCATGTTCATCTTTAAACATGCTTGGCCAATAAAAGCCAGATTAGAGAACTTTTACAGTAGTTCGCATTCCCCCAAAGTGTCCTCCATATGGTGTTGAATGACAGTAGTGTAAATTACTCTAAATCTCATCATCCGAAACACACCTCCGAATTATTAGATCTTCACAATGTTTGAATAAAAACAGGTCATCCCAATAATATTGCTTAGGATCATGGAGAAATTTTCTTCATCTCTGATTGTTTGCATCAGGTGTCAACAATCCACTTACTAAGAAATTAACAATATCAGCATACCAAGGTAATGGCGTGGCAACAAACAATTGCTCATCTAGAAAATCCTCCTTAATAAGTTGAATATTACCGTCTTCATTTCCTACTTCAAGTCTCAACAAGTGATCAGCCATTTGATTCTCTGTGCCTTTCGTATCTCGAATTTCTAGATTAAATTCTTATAGCAACAATATCCATCGAATTAATCTTGACTTAGTGTCTTTCTTGGTCACCAAATACTTAATCGCAGAATGATCCATATAGAATGTAACTTTGGTGCCTACTAAATAGGATCTGAATTTTTCAAATACAAATACCACAACCAAGAATTCCTTCTCAGTAGTGGTGTAGTTTAACTACGTATCTGTCAGCGTCCGTCTTGCATATTAAATGGCATGAAACACTTTCTCCTTCTTTTGCCCAAACATTGCTCCTACAGCAAAATCACTGGCATCGCACATAAAAAGGTAATGCCTAGTCCGATGTTATGACAATCAGTGTTGTTAGCAATTGTTTTGTCAATTCCTCAAACACTTGCACTCAAGGTTCATCAAAATTGAACGCTCTATTAAGTTCTAACAATGCACACAGGGGTTTGGATATCTTCGAAAAATCCTTAATAAATCATTGATAAAATCTTGCATGGCCAAGGAAACTTCGAATACCTTTAACTGTAGTAGGTGGTGGCAATTTTTCAATAACCTCAATCTTCGCTTTGTCTATGGCAATCCCTTGCTGTGAAATTTTAGGTCCCAGAATAATGCCTTCACAGACCATGAAATGATATTTTCCCCAGTTCAGAACAAAGTTAGTCTCTTCTCACCGACAAAGAACTAGCTCTAGGTTTTTTAAACAACCTTCAAAAGTATTTCCATGTCTAAAAATCTTCCAAAAATTTCTCCACTATGCCCGAAAATATTGCCATCATACAACGTTGAAATGTTGTAGGGCCATTGCACAATCCAAATGGCATTCGTCTGAAAGTGAAGGTTCTATAAGGACATGTGAATGTGGTCTTTTCTTGGTCAGTAGGAGCTATGGCAATCTATTTATACCCCGATTAACCATCCAAAAAGCAATAAAAGGTTTTTCCTACTACTCTATCTAACATTTTATCAATGAATGGAAAAGGAAAATGGTCCTTCCTGGTTGCTTTGTTGAGCTATCGATAGTCCGTGCAAACTCTCTATCCCGTGACAGTACAAGTTAGAATGAGTTCGTTGTTATCATTACTAACCACAGTAACACCCTCGTTGTTATCGATAGTCCGTGCAAACTCTCTATCCCGTAACAGGGCTCACCCACAAACTATTAGAAATAGGATAGATTATTCCAACATCAAGCCACTTGGTAATCTCCCTTTTAATGACTTCCTTCATAATGGGGTTCAGTCTTCTCTGCTGCTCGATAGAATTTCCATGGTAATCCTCCAGTAAAATCTTATGCATGTAAATGGTCAGACTAATTCCCTTACTATCCGCATTCTTCTACTTACCCTTCTTAGATGCAGTATTTTTTTCAGTTAGTTCTGGGATCTTTACCTGGTTGTTACTTGCATTATCCTCTCCTACCGTAGTATCATGAACAACACCACTCAATTGAGTCCCGCTCCTAAGGGTGATAGCCTTGCACTGCTCCTTGCCTTGTGTTCTTGAATTCTTGGTATCACTTGGCAATCCTCCTTGTGGCCTTGAATTTAGAGCGTTTGCTATTTGCCACACTTGATTGTCAAGCGCTCGAAGAGTAACAGCCTGACTCTAAATTATAAGATCATTCTTGGTCATATATTCCTTTAACAAAACTCCAATAGAAGTAGAATATGATGCTTGATCGTATTGAAAATTTTTCCTCAGCATAGGTTGAACATAACCAGGCGGTATATTCTTGACATTTTGTCTTGCGACATTATTGAAATTTCCTACACCTTGATTACCTCAACTAAAATTCGAATGCAGCTTCCACCCTGAATTGTAGGTGTTGGAATATGGATTGCTATTTCGATTAGAATTACCCATGTAGTATATTGACGCTGGGTTTGATGGCCATTCGTCAAACACATGATTTTCCCGCAATAAACACATGACAACTCTGTTGATTTCATCCCATGGACTATAGTTGGATTTTTCATGGTTTTAATCATATTAGCTAGAGAAGATACCTGGGTCATTAACGAAGTGATTACATCAAGATTGATAGTACCAGCAGCTCTCTTACCCATCCCAACTCTCATGATCTGATATTGATAATCATTGTTGGCAATCTTTTCCAAAATCTCGTATGATTCATTATAAGTTTTGTCCAACAACGTACCATTGGAAGACGCATCAACTACCATCCTTGTATGCGTATCAACCCATTGTAAAGTATCTCTATTTGAGTCCAGTGTTAGAATCTATGCATCGTACATTTCTAAATTAACTCCTTAAATCGTTCCCAAGCTTCATTAGTGTCTCATCCTCCATCTACCGAAAAGATGTAATATCGTTTCTCAACTTGGCATTCATAGTAGGCGGATTATACCGTAGAAAGAATCTCTGGCAAAGATCATTCCATGATGCCACTGTTTCCTGATGGCAAAGCATTTAGCCATGCTTTCGCACGACCTCTTAAATAATACGGGAATAGCTTAAGTCTCAAGGCAGCGTTAAGAACACTCTGTTGTTTGAATGATTCACATACTTCTAGAAAAAGTCTTAAATGTAATTGTGAGTCTTCAGTGGGGAGTTCACTGAACTGCTCTACAATTTGTAACATTTGAAACATTACCAGTTTCAACTCGAATTGTTGAGCTTGTATATCGGGTCTAACTGGAACGACGAAAATGTGCAAGTGTACACAATCACAACAAGTAATAAAGTGACAAGTAAATGTCAAGTTATCGTACCCACGAGGATTGTAAAAGAATTATTTATGAAAGTAAGTTTAAACACTTTGGTGAAAGAAAAATATTTGGATTTGGGAAAATAATCAAAAACTAGAAAACAAAATGAAATAAAATAAAATAAAATAAAGTTCTAATACACGATTTCAAAAGTTGATTTTAATCAAGATGATATAATTGTGTTGGATTAATTACATTTTCTTACCTTAGAATCATTAAACTTATGCTTATACTTATTACTAATAAATCACGACAACTCGATAATTTGCTAACTTATGAACATATTTACAAATAAAAATCCATTCATTTCTCGTACACATTCCTATGTCAATTCGATGATAAAACAGATTTATAAAGATGAACATGTTATTGCACATACATACTTATTAGATCAAACAATCTCTCGCATATTCCTATGTTGATTCAAATGATTAATTCAACCTAATAAACATATAAAAGACTATGTGAGGTAACAAAGTATCCTTACCTTGAAACAATTTAATCATAATAATCTTGCAAGTTATGCAAGGCATATGTATCGCCAAATACAATACTAATCTAATCTTCAGCTACCTTAGAAGAATTAAACATGCACTAATTAAGTACTGTGTCCATTAATTACAATTTCAATGCGTTTAAATAATTAATTCTTTATTTATCTTAAAATTGTAATGCAAGAATAACTTAATCATGGTTTTACTTAATCAAACATTTTACTGAAGCCTATAACAACATAAACATAAGTTTAACAAATCAAGAGGACGGAATGCAATCAACCCAACACGAATTAAATTCAAGCTAAGCTGATTAAATTAACCATTCCAATAGCATAAATATTCATAGATATGTTCATCATAAAAACAAAAAAAATTAAATAGATAAGGAATAAGAATCAAATCTGGAGGTTTTCCGTGGCTTGACTAGGTTGCTCCATTCTTCCTTCTCTGTTGCCCTCGCCGGTCAAGGCCGCTATGAACACTCAATTGCTGCTCCAAAATTTCTGAAGAATACCCCTTTCCCAAGAGGAGAAATCGACACAAGAACAAGGAACTTTGAGTGGGAAAATGAGAGAAAAAAGTGAGAGATGAGAGAAGAGTTGTGAGAGAAGAGATGCGAATGAGGGATAATTTGAATGATCAGCAAGGGGTGGCTTTTATAGCTGATTGTGGCTGCTAAAAATAGCAAAGCCGATCAGCTGAAGAGACCCCCCTTGGCTGGCCAAACACATGGCAAACTTGAGAGATTCAACTTTGCTAAAAATAGCCTGGGGCAAATCCATAAAGCCATATTTTTTGGAAGGGTTTGAATGCAAGGTTGAAAGTTCTTCAAGGGCTTCTTTGCAAGCTTATTTAGTCAGCTAAAATGCTGATTTGGGTCAGCATATGGACGGTTCTGGGAAGCCCAATTGGTGGCTGGTTCGGTTCACTAGATTTGATTCAACCAATGCTGTTCAACTAGACCTTTTTTTTCATAATTAATTAATAATAATTTATTTAGCCCAAATTAAATTGGGAATAAATTAAAAAATTATTTATATTATGAATTAATACACATTTTTGGACCCTCTTAGGCTGGAAATAAATTTTCCTTGATGCTTCAAATTGCTTCGCGGTTTTATTCTTCGAGCATTGTCTGTCGAACCAATTTTCGCCCTTTGTGCGAATCTGTCAAAAATAGTCAAAATTAACCAAAATTAACTATAAAATTAATTAAAATTCATCATGTTTATATTTTTAACATAATTTAATTATTTTATAAGATTTAATTACTTTTCGACAAGAATTTAACCGAAATAGCATGATTTTAAGTTAAAAAGGGAATGTAAAAACACATAAATTTTCGTGTTTCCACTAACTATCCCTGGATTCAGATCATCCAGCATTGGGATGACATGCTCTCTAATTGGCCTATCTTGATCATCCACCACACGTCGAATGGAAGAATTTTCATTGCGATCATTTGGATTACCATTAGGATCATTCCTATTTCCAGCCATTTTTCTCAATTTTTTTCTCTTTCTCCACAAGGTTCTATAAATCTCTGGATCAAAAAGATATTTTATGTTAGCAAGAATGCCTCTTCTCATGCATTGATGGAAAACCTAGAAAAATTAAATACACCAAGTTAAATAAAACTACTAAGTAAAATAATCAAACCAAATTTCACCAAATTGCTGATCCCCGGCAACGATGCCAAAAACTTGTCGTGTGTAAAATGATATGTGATTTTGTGCAAGTATACATGTCGGTTTAGGTAATAAAGTGATGAGTGAGTATCGTTCCCAAGAGGATCGAATTGAGGCACAAAAGTGGTCAAGTTATTATAATAAAATGCAATTAATGCTATGGTAAAGCTATAGTAAGTTTGCAGTGGCAATTAAAAGGTATAATGATATATGCGATATGTGGAATTAGTGAATACTTGGAAATGCTATGGCAAAATGAGAGTAAAAGTGCAATGCCAATTACGAAAAAGATTATATGAATAATAAGTAACTGAACAAGATGGTAAAGATACTACGGCAAAGAATAAGGATAGCGTGATGTTGATTCGGAAGGTCGAGACTACCCAAAATCAACCCTTACTGTCAATAATGCCTTGGCAAAATTGTATCTACTTTACTGCACAGAAGAGTTCTAAAATGGCATGCCTGAGAGCAAAAACTCAAGTTACCTTGCCCGTGTCTATAGGCTTTTTAGATATCTTGCATAGGCTCCATCTGTATGATCGTAATTCTATGTCTAGATTCGACCACAATATTCTATCGAATACTTGCTCATTTCATTTAGTTTTAATCCAACCAATCTAACCCTTTCAGAATTAGAATCAGTTTATAAGTATACGAACAGTCTTCTATGTCTAAAGATCATTTGCATTTTCATTAAGAAATAAGAACAATCAAATGAAATAGTAAAGTAAATTAGATATATACTGCATCCATAAAAATAGTTTAAGGTTTCATTGAAAGTAATCCCAACCCTATGAGATTTAGCTGATGGGCTAGGAAATAAAATTCCAAACCAAAATATTGTCTGACATTATGTTTAACTACTTCAATTTAATTTTTCAAACGAACACTAATGGAAATAACGAAAGAACTTTGGGAAACAACTTTGACTTGCCTAGTCCACACTTTGGTAGCATAGCGTCCTGTGATGGTTAAGGAGGACTACCTTCAACTTTTTTCCTTTTGTGCAGCTGAACCCTTATTCATGCCTAAGGATCTCTCCCACTTTTTCTTGTTCATGCTTTTTGGGTTCCCTCCTTTGGCTTTTTATAGGCTTTTTCCCTAGAGTAAATCCAACAACCCAAGATTATCTTCTCCTTTTCTAAATTCTCTTTTTCTAGGATAAAAACCAACAGCCTAGGATTTTCTTCCCTCTTTCTTAGGAAAATTTTTCTAGTACAAGTACAGTTGGGCTGGGACTGATATGCGTAAAGTGCTGACTCAATTTCCTGGTATTTTCACAGTATTCATACTGATAAAATGTCCAACTCTTTGCCTCGGCAAACCTTCACTCCTTTAATTCTCATTCCTCAACCTGCACCTGTCAAACCACCAAACACATCCCTACCACAAGTGATTAAAAGTACCTAATATTTAAACACAGCCCAAGCTCCTAATGAAATGATGAAAATACGAACAAAATGTCCTATAATGCAACTAAATGTACCTAAGTACAAGCAATTAGCTAGGTCTAAAGGCATGAAATATAACTCTTTTCAAGAGTTATTACATGATTAAAACAATGAAAAATCCAACTGCAGTCTAGGAGGTGAAATCAGCCGAGTTGTCATGCATTTATTGTGGCGAAGATCATGTGTTTGATGAATGCCCACCAAACCAAGCATCAATATACTACATGGGTAATTTAACCTAGAATAATAACCTCTATTCCAACACTTACAATCTGAGATGGAAGCAGCATCCAAATTTTAGTTGAAATAATCAAGGTGCAGGTAGTTCACACAATGTTGCATGACAAAATATCCACAACACACCACCTAGTTATAATCATCCTATACTAAGGCAAAAATGCTCAACAAGGTCAGGCATCATCTTCTAATTCTATTTGTGTGATTAAATACTTTATTTATGTGATTGAGGTCAAGGGTTCCAGCCTTGTTTTTTAAAATTCATGTTATTCTAATTTGATTTTATCCTTATCCTTGAACTATCGATTTAAGTTTAATTATGTGTGAATTTGGCTCAAGAATGAGCCTGCTAGTTCGATGGTTAACCTTTTGTATTCTCTCTAGTCCTGTGTTCGAGTCTTGGCGCATGCGTTAAGAAATATTTTTGCTAACAATCAGAATTTTAGTTATTGGTTTTAATTAAAAAAGTCTAGTTAACGTTTCTTCTTCTTTTTTATTTTTTTAATTACTTCTTTCTATTTCTTTTTTTTCTTTTTCATTTTTTCTTCTTCTTTACTTTCAATTTGCTTCGATAATTTTGCTACTGGGTCTAACTAAGGGTTTACGTTGTTCACTACATCAATTGGAAGGTGATTGAGTAAGTTTGTCCTATTATCTCCTCCTATTTTCGTGAAATTTTTGTTGTTCTTCGTTCGTGTGTTCAGAATTGGGTTTTTCTATTGTTTCACTTGAATTCTCTATTAAATGACCTTTTGGCTTTCTTTTTAGGCGTAGATATCGAAGGTAGTGATTCCCAACACGCTAATTTGAGTAATCGCTGGTGATTCGACGGTAAGTGTTGGTTTCATTTTAGGTCCCGGGATTTTTATGCATCATTCCTACTTTAAAATTATATTAAGATTATACTGAAAACTCGATTTTCCGCTATTTTCAAATGTTAGAAAACATGGTTGTCGACACTACATGGTCGAAATGGGAGCGTGTGACGATGGGCTTCTTCAGTGGGTTGCCTTTGACACCCACTAAGAAGGATTCAATTTGGGTTATCGCTGATCAATTAACTAAGTTTGCTCATTTCCTACCTGTTAGGACAGATAATTTGCTTCAAAAGCTAGCTAAGTTGTATGTCTTTGAAATTGTAAGGCTGCACAGAGTTCCAGTTTCGATTATTTCTATTAGAGATCCACATTTTACTTTCTGGTTTTGGAAGAAGCTTCACGACGCTTTGGGCACTGATAACTCTTAAAAAGAGTTAAATTTCATGCTTTTAGATCTAGTTAATTGCCTATATATAGGTACATTTAGTTGTATTTTAAGACATTTCATTAGTATTTTTCTTGTTTTAGCATTACATTAGGAGCTTGAACTGTATTTAAATGTTAGTTATCTTTAATTGTTTGTGGAAGGGTTATGTGTAATGGTGGATTGGTAAGTGCAGGTTGAGGAACAAGAAGTAAAGGAGTGAAGGATTTTGGGACAAGGGGTTGGAAAATTTACTAACACAATTGCGTACTGATCTTAGGCCCTATTGAACTTGTACCAAATATATCTACCTGAAAAAAAAAGGGAAGAAAATCATGGGCTGTTGGATTTACCCTAGGTAAAATGATTATAAAAGCCAAATGAGGAAACCCTAAAAATGACAGAAGACAAAAAAAAGAGAAAAAATAGAGGGTAGCGACTGAATAGAAGAGGTAGACGAAGGCAGTCCCTTTCAATAACCACAGGACACTGCATTGCTAGAGTGTGGGATGGATAAGCGGAATATCTTCCTAAAGTTCTTTCATTATTTCTTGATTATTCTTCGTGAATTGATTTGATGAAAATGATGTTGATTGATACTTTGCATTTGAATTTAATTTGCCAACCCATGAGCTAAATCTCATAGGGTTGGGATTACTTGATGAAACTCTTATTTTCTTTAATGGTTGAAGCATAGATCTGCTTTAATACACTGTTTCATTCAATGGTTTTTTACAAAATTGTATGTTTGCAAACTCTAGACATGGATGTGCATCATGCTCATTAAATTAATCTAATTCTGACAAGGTTAGGTTAATGAGATTGAAATTGAATGATATGAAAAAGTGTTTGACAGAATACTTGTAGCAGCCTCCAGACATAGAACAACACTCATACAGAAAGAAAACAAAATAGTGCAAGGTATCGTGCTAAAGGCCTATATACATATATTGCTTAAGGCTAGGTAACTTGAGGTCTTGTTCTTGAAAGAAGCAAACAATTTTAGAACTCTTCTAAGCAGTAGATTGAGTATGGTTTTGCCGAGGCATTACTGTCAGTAAAGGCAGATTCTTAGTAATCCCGACCTTCCAAATTGACATCATAGACCCTCTACCCTTTGTCATAGTATCTTTGCCATAACATTTTTAATTGTTTACTTCTACGTTTGCATATTATTCACGTAATTATTCTTGAATTTTCCATTGCATTATTACTCTTGTCTTGTAATAGCATTTTCTATTATTTATCAGTTACACATATTGCACACATCATTATTACTTCAAATTACCATTGCATTCTCATCATTATTTTTGTCATAACATTAATCATACTCATTTTAATAAGTTGACCAAATTATACTGTTCTAATCCCTATGGAGACAATCTCACTTATCACTTTATTACTTGATTTGACATGTATACTTGCACAATTCGTATATCATTTCACATGCGACAAGTTTTTGGCACCGTTCCCGGGGATTGGCAATTGGTGAAATTTGGTTTTGTTATTTTCTTTTGTTTTCTTATATTTATTTAACTTAGTTTTATTTAATTTTTACAGGTTTTTCGTCAATTTATGAGAAGAGGCATTCTTGCTAACGAAAAATATCCTTTTGACCGAGAGATTGAAAGAATTTTGCAAAAGAGAAGAAGGGAGTTACATAGTATGGCTAGGTAAGGAAATAATCTTGGCCTCAATGATCCTGGTCTCAATGATGATGCCATTGGTCAGGAAGTTAATTCTCTTGTTCATCATGTGATAGATAATTGAAACAGACCAATTCAAGAACATGTTGTTCCAATTTTGGATGATTTTAATCCAGGAATAGTAAGACCATACATACAAGCTCAGTAATTCAAGCTGAAACTAGTAATGTTTCAAATGTTGCAAATAGTAGGAAAGTTTGGTGGATTACCTATTGAAGATCCAAGACTACATTTAAGACTCTTTCTAGAAGTCTGTGACTTGTTTAGACAATAGGGTATTCCTGAAGATGCCTTGTGGCTTAAATTGTTTCCATATTCTTTAAAAGATCATCCAAGAGCATGGTTGAATGTGTTGTCGTTGGGAACAGTGGCATCATGGAATGATCTTTGCCAAAGATTCTTGCTACGTTATAATCCACCAAATATGAACGCCAAGCTTAGAAATGACATTAGATCTTTTCGGTGAGTGGATGATGAAACATTATATAAAGCTTGGGAACGATTTAAAGAATTACTTCAAAAATTTTCAATGCATGGATTCCAGCATTGGACGCAGATGAAGATATTTTATAATGGGTTGAATGCGCATAAAAGGATGGTAGTTGATGCTTATGTAAATGGTACCTTGTTGGATAAATCTTATAATGAAGCATATAAGAAAGATGTTGGAACCATGGAGATTGATGCAATCATTTCATTAATAGCCCAGGTATCTTCTGTAGCTAATATTATCAAAATAATAAAGATGCCTACTGCAGTTCAAGAGATGAAACCAACCAAACTATCGTGTGTTTATTGTGGTGAAGACCATGTGCTTAATGAATGCCCATCAAACCCAGCATCTATATACTACATGGGTAACTTTAACCGGAATAATAACCCTTATTCCAACACCTACAATCAAAGGTGGAAGCAGCATCCAAACTTTATTTGGAATAATCAAGGTGCAGGGAATTTAAATAATGTTGCGAGACAGAATGCTAATAGTGCACCGCCTGGTTATAATCATCCTATGTCGAGGTAAAATGTTCAACAGGGTCAAGCATCATTTTCTACCTCCATTAAAGCCTTGCTGAAGGAATGTATAGCCAAGAATGATGCTATAATTCAGAGCCAGGCTACGTCCCTTAGAGCTCTTGAGAATCAAGTGGGGCAGATGATAACTCTTGAAAAGTGTTATATTTCATGCCTTTAGACCTAGCTAATTGCTTGTACTTTAGTACATTTAGTGGCATGTTAGGAAATTTTATTATTATTTCTATCATTTGTATTAGGAGCTTAGGTTGTGTTAACATGGGCCAGGTAACTTGAAATCTTACTCTCAAAAGAAGCAGGTCACTTTTGGTCTCTTCTGAGCAGTAGGATAAGTATGATTTTCCTGAGGCATTACTGAAAGTAAGGGCACAGTCTTAGTAATCCCAACCTTCCAATCAACATCGTAGAATTTCTATCCTTTGCCATAGTATCTTTGCCATAGCATTATTAGTTATTTATTTATTCACTTGCATTTTATTAACATAATTATTTTCATAATTATCGTTGCATTTTTACTCTTGTTTTGCCTTAACATTTTCCAATATTAGTCAGTATACATTTAGCACTTATCCTTATTATGTTAATTTACTACTGCGTACTCACTCAGTTTTGCCATAACATTAATCATTATCATAACTTGACCATTTCTATACCTAATTTGATCCCTGTAGAGACGATATCATTTATCACTTTATTACTTGATTCGATGTGTATACTTACACAATTCGCATATCATATTCACACGCGACAAGTTTTTGGCGCTATTGTCGGGTATCAGCAATTTGATGTAATTTGGTTGGTTATTTTACTTAATTTCATTAGTTTATTTAACGTAGTTTAATTTAATTTCTGTAGGTTTTTTATCAGTGCATGAGAAGAGGTATTCCTGCTAACAAAGAATATCTTTTTGACCCAAATATCGAAACCTGTAATGTTTCAAACTGGTGATGTTTCAAATGTTGCAAACAATAGGACAGTTTGGTGGACTACCCACTGAAGATCCAAGACTGCATTTACGACTTTTTCTAGAGGTTTGTGACTCATTTAGACAATAGGGTGTTCTTGAATATGCTCTACAACTTAAGTTGTTTCCATATTCTTTAAGAGATCATGCAACAGCATGGCTGAATGCTTTGCCGTTGGGAACAGTGGCATCATGAAATGATCTTTGTTAGAGGTTTTTGCTACAATATAATCCCCCAAATATGAATGCCAATCTTAGAAATGACATCACATCTTTTCAGAAATTGGAAGATGAAACACTATATGAAGCTTGGGAACAATTTAAAGACTTCATTCGGAAATATCCGATGCATGGATTTCAACACTAAACTCAGATAAAGATATTCTATAATGGGCTGAATGCACATACGAGGATGGTAGTTGATGCTTCTGCCAACGGTACTTTGTTAGATAAACTTATAATGAAGCATATGAGATTTTGGAAAAGATTGCCAACAATGATTATCAATATCCTACCACAAGAGTTGGGATGAACAAGAGAGCTATTGGTACTATGGAGCTAGACGAAATCACTTCGTTGACAGCCCAGGTATCTTCTTTGGCTAATATGATTAAAACAATGAAAAGGCCTACTGCAGTCCAGGAGATAAAATCATTCGAACTATTGTGTGTTTATTATGGTGAAGATCATGTGTTTGATGAATGCTCATCAAATCCAGCATTTGTTCGTTACATGGGTAATTTCAACCGAAAAAATAACCCCTATTCCAACATGTATAATCCTGGGTAGACATTTGAACTTTAGTTGGAATAATCAAGGTGCGAGAAATTTTAACAATACGGTAAGACAGAATGCCATCAACGCACCGCCTGGTTATACTCAACCTATGTCGAGCCAAAATGTCCGGCAAGGTCAAGCATCGATTTTGTCATCATCACCTATTGGAGCCTTGCTAAAGGAATATATGGCCAAGAATGATGTTGTAATTCAAAGTCAGGTTGTGTCTCCTCGAGCTCTTGAGAAACAAGTAGGGAAAATAGCGAATGTTTTAAATTCGAAACCACAAAGAACATTGCCAAGTGACACCAAGAATTCGATATCACAAGGAAGGAATAATGCAAGGCCATCACCCGTAGAAGCGGAACTCAGCTTGATGACGTTTCTCAAGATGCCACAGCAGAAGAGGATAACTTGAATAACAACCAGGTAAAGATCCCAAAGTCATCTGAAAAACATACTGAACCTAAAAAGGGTAAGCAGCCAAATGTTGTGGTAGAACATGTTGTCAATAAGAATGCCACGACAAAACAATAGCAGCAACCTGAAGGACAACCACCTTTACCTTTTCCTCAATAATTTCATAATTCTAAACAGGATATTCAATTCAAAAGATTTTTGGAGGTTTTGAAGCAACTCCATATCAAGTCTTGAGGGCATTGAATAATATCGTATTCATATTGTTTACCAAGTTTACATTTTGAAACCCCTATTAACCTGACCCGGACTTGGACAGATAATTGAATCATCAACCAACACACCAAACTGGAAAAGAAATGCATCATTAAAAAAATCAAAGTAGGGTAACTGACACATAAAGTGCATACTAGCGTACAAAGTGCATTCTGGCACACAAAGCGCATATTTGGCACACAAAGTGTATTGCATGCATCCTAGCACATAAGCGTATAAGCCTGTACACAAACCAATCCTATAGCATGCCAACTATATCTGACTCAGCCTGACTAGTTAACAGGGTACTAATGTTCAATTCCATTTACAATTTAATACATATAACATTTTTCAAACATATTCACTATCACAATCTAATATATTAACATATCACACATATACTTCATGTCATTCAATACATTTTCACCCAATCTCATAGTACATATCATATTTTGAGTAATTCATGTTACTTTACATATTATTCATTTTAGTCCCTTAGTTTGGCAATTCACAATCAAGCTCAATTCAGTAGCCCATATTATCACTAAGTACTTACCTTGATATTTCCAAATGCAATTAACATGAAAATGTAATCAATTAATAAGACCCTAAATCATAAATGTACAAACCATGGTCTCGCGTCATTCGTTGAAAGCTCTTGCTTTTCCTTTCCCTCTCAAAGGTTTCGCATCAACATTAGCTATGAATAGCCACAAAACATAACACATTATCAATTTCCAGCCAATTCATAAACAAATATCAATTTACACATATTTTTTAATTTATTCAATTTAGTACTAAAACCAGGACAAGCACAACTTTCAATTTAGGGCTTTAGATTAAAATTTGATTTCACCAAAATTCATTAGGGACCTTCCATTTTCTATTCCTATCAACATTTCATAATATTTTTGCATTTTATTCAATTTAGTCCCTAATGTACGAAACCAACAACTAAGCTTTACAATTTAGTCATTTTCTTACTCTAACCTTAATTTTTAACAATTTCACACCAATTTCATCTAATTCTCAACAATGGTAACTTTCAAAAACTTCAACAATTTCACAAATTGGTACATGGGCTAGCTAAATCAAGCTCTCATGGTCTCAAATATATAAAAACTAAAGAAAATTGGCTAGAAGACTTACTTGAAATCAAGGGTCGAATGCTTCAAGTAGATTTTAAGCTTTCTTTCTTCTTCTAATAAGGTGGACGATGGTATTGGCAAGAAGGTGAAAACTTATGTCATCTCTTTTCCACTTATTTAACTTATATACCTGAACTAAGTTTAATTGATTAACTTAATCATGATTAATTAGGCTTAAATATTTAATTAACCTAATCTAATGATAATTAACATCACATCCTACTAAAGTCTATCTCAATTTAGTATATTTCCAATTTTTTCCTTTGATAATTGCTACTAAGTCCCCAAGCTTTTTCCTAATTAAGAATCTATAGAGATTAAACTTTGACAATTTAGTCCCTAGGCCCTAATTAACCATATTTTAGACTAAATTGCTTATCCAAATTTCAATTCATCAATATAATAACTCCATAAATATCTCTATTTCCTATTTACAAACTCATTTTACAAAAATGGAGTTTCAAAACTGTATTTTTCGACACCATTGGAAACTGGATCGTTACAAATATTTTCGTAATTTCCCTAATCGAGTTAGTGCCTGGTTGACTCATGACACCAACTCAGTTAAGGATTTTATTAATAGTATAGATATATACAATTGATGGAGAAAATAAATTGTCTTGTTAAATAAAATGTATAAAATAAATTAAAATGAAGGTTTGATTTAGTAATTTAAGGTTTTACCAATGCAATTAGTTTGGGTTTAAATCTTATACATATATTTTATTGGTTTTTCTTAAAATGAAAAGACTAAAGTACTCTCAAATAATATAACTTATTTAATTAAGGAATGATACTTTGTAATTTTCCTAAGCAAGTTGGTGCCAGTTGACTCATGATACCAACTCACCATGGATTTTATTAATGGTATAGATATACAATTAATTGAGATAATAAATTGTGCATATTAAAAATGTATAAAGGAAATTAAAATAAATCTTTGGTTGAATTGTAAATTTAAGATTTTACTACTCCAATTGATGCAGTTCAAGTCTCACCATATACATATTTTTCTTGGTTTTATGTTAAAATGAAAAGACTAAAATACCATCGAATAATAGGAATTATTTTTAATTATGAAAGTAAATTTCCGTAATTTTCTAACCGAGTTGGTATCCGATTAACCCTTCACACCAACTCAGTTAGGGTTTTATTAATAGTATAAATATATATAAGTGGTGTGGATAATAAATTGTGCATATTAAAAAATGTATAAAAGACATTAAAATAAAATTTTAGTTGAGTGGCAAATTTAAGGTTTTACTATTCTAATTGGTGTGGGTTCAAATCCCATCATATACATATTTTTCTTGGTTTTTGTTAAAATGAAAAGACTAAAATACCCTTGAATAATGACTTGTTTTAGTTACGGAAGGACATTTCTGTAATTTTCTAACCAAGTTGATACATGATTAACCCGTGACACCAACTCAGTTTGGGGTTTATTACAGTATAAATGATAAACTTTAGTTGATAACTTACTTATTTAAAGCCTCAAATTTTTCATTTTGAAATAAAAATAAAAATTTGACTTTTTATATATTTTTAAGATTTTTTAAAGCCTCGAGTTACCAAATCATTGGATTTCATAGCAATTGATGCTCATATCACTAACAAATCATCCTTCTAGTAAGTTGTATGGTCATCATGGTAGGATCACTATTAAAATATAAAATGTCAATACAAATATAAAAATATTTAGAAGGTAATGGATTTTAAGGTTTAGAGTTCTACTTTACCTTTTAGCTAAAGGAAACTAAGAGCTTGAAATGGTATAGGTACAATCCATAAAAGTTAATATCACCCTTACGATTGTAAAATCACAAGGCAACCATTTACTTCCTCATTCCCCACTATACACGCTTTGTGTAGCGCCTTGTATAGGCATGCCAAAATGAAAGACCCTCAACTATATGTACTAATCGTTTGGAAATTTGATAACAATGAGAGTACATGGTATGGATTAAGTTTCAAGATTTTTCTAACATCATTACACCTTCGATCAAGTGAAGAATGTATGTTCTAATGTCATAGGGCTGGACTTTCAATCTTATAATTCGTATTACCTTAGGCGATTTTATCATTTCAAATACTCCTAAGTCAACCTAACTCTCATAAAGTGAGGATTCTCGTAAAATTCTCTAAGGCACCAACTTATATAGCGGAAGTAACTCAAGCCAAAAGAATGCTCAAAAGAACAGAATAGTCATAGAAAAACAATGCATGAGAGGCATTTAGTAAATGCTCTCAAAGAATTCTATTACTCTAAGAATTCGAGATACAATGGATGATTTACAACTAAGGGGGAGGCTCTCTATTTATAGTTGAGCTCCCTCAAATCCAATGATCTAGCTAAATTTACATCAACGAACGAGATGAAGCCTATCTCTACAATTAAGGGATTTACAAGATCAAATCTAATCTAATCTTATCAAATATTATTCCCATCAATCTTCTAAGATTGGTTTCCTTATTTACCAACGTGGCTTACTTTTCCATATCTACTTCATTGGGCCACCCAGGCGTCTTCATAAGTTCATTGAATCAAGCCAGTTCTCATAGGTCAAATGATCCCCATCTAACCGATAAACCTCCATGGGACACATTTTGTGTAATGGTCACGGGTTTTGATTGCAGCCCGTGACATTCTCCCTCACCCATTCTCGCAATGCCCTAGTTGCGCCCTCAGAATGGAACTAACTTGATTCGCCTCAGAACTTTCTCGATGTCTTAGCTCTTTCCCGACTAGTCTCACTCTCAAATAGTCTCACCCCTCGGAACCTTCGCCTCGACTTTCATCGCCACTTAGGTTGACCCCTTCCACTTGTTGGTCTATCTTTTGGCAAGAAGCCCTCGCTCTCACTTACCTACATTTTAACTCACCTCGATCGAGATCCTCTTGATCTGCAAAACTAGGCTTCAGCTTGCCCACAAGCCATTGGCTTCCCTGCTTCAAAACTTTGAAAGGGCCCCTACGTTCTTTCCAAGCCAATGGTAAGTCAGAATGTAAAACACTACCACAGTATTTGAGATTTACCTCTCTCGTTGCATTTACTCGACTCGACTATCCAATTTGCATCGCTACTTTATCCTCAAAGTCTGATGCACAACCCACCTCTCCCTTGGCTGGTAGCTCCTCCGATGACTCAATAAAAATGAGCCTTATTGATCCTAACTTCAAAGTTTGCATGGCTACTTTTTGCCCCTGAGTCCGATGCACAACTCACCTCTTCCTTGGGTGGAAGCCTCTTCGACGACTCAACAATCTCTGTCACTTTCCCATAATTGAGCTTCATTGATCTTAGATTTAATATTTCCATCACTATTTTTCCCCTAAATCTAATGCACAACTCACCTCTTCATGGGTGGAAGCCTCTCCAATGAGTCAACAAGCTTTGTTGCTTTTCTCTTGACCACAAATAACTTGGATTTTTCTAAAAAATTCCATAACTTATCTGGACCCCAACACAAGAAACATTTCACTCTCTTCTTTTTGTTTCTCTTTACCCTCTTGACTTCAAATCTTTACACGATCGAACCAAGTCTCATGGGCACCCTATCTGATCCATTGTTCCCTTCGACGATAGACTTTTTCGGACCATGACATAAGAAGCACTTCTCTAGCTTCTTCTCACTCTCTTTGGCCTAATTGGCTTTGTCATCACTTGCGCTCGACCTAAGTCTCTCAACCCCTCTTTTCAGTTTATCATTTCTTGAAAGCATGGTTCTCTCCGGACATCTCTTCAATATATGTAAATCATCACAAAGGAAGCATTTCATCTTACTCCTCTTTTCCTTCGGGTTGTTAGGTTTCCTCTTCCCATTTCATGGATTTCTGTTACCATATTTGTCATTGCCATTGCCATTATCTTCCTCGTGGTCCACCTATATATGCCTTACCCTTCGGACTTGAAAGACTCAAGCTTATATTTCGTTAGACTAAGCTTGACTATGGACTCCGATACCATCCTGACTTTCGATAACCCTTAAATATCTCCACGTTCCAATTCCTGTTTGACCCACGATTTCAACCCATTTTTAAATGCAAAAAACGCCTCATTCTCATTCCCATCCAAAATTTGGAACATGAGTTCTATAACGGGAAGCTCATTGAGCCTTGTACATGAAGCTTATCTGGGAAATATAACGGGAAGCTCACAAAGAGCCTATAACAAGTAGCTCCGAAGAGCAATTAACGAGTAGCTCCAAAAAGCAATTAATGGGTAGCTCTGAAGAATACTTAATCAGGAAGCACCGATAGTCATATAACGGGAAGTTAAAGCAAGCACTAACCAGAACCTCACAAAGAGCATTTAATCGAGAAGCTCAAAAAGAGCCATATAACGGGACGCTCATAAGAGTTGTGGTGTGCCCACAACACATGTAGGGTCACAACCGATCGAGATGCTCTGAAGAGCATTTAACGAGAAGCTCACAAGAACACCATATAACGGGAAGCTTTAGAGGGCTTGTAACGGGATGCTCTTTCGAGCTACGGTATGTCCACAACATATGCAGGAACACTACCATTTCGGGAAACAGAACCCTATATCCATCGAATCTCATTAACCAAACGGGACTTCTTTATTTATCAAGGATTTTCATTTATGAAATCAATTACATACACATATATAACATTTACACAATTGACATATTCAACACTCAATATAAGCATATAAATATACACAATTAAGTTACATGAATTTACCTCGACAATGTTCGTGAGTTGTAATCTACTAATCCGTTACTTTTTCTTTACCTCGATCTAGCTTCGCATTTTGTCTTTCCCGATCTATACGAGTAAGTTAACTCAATTTAATACAATTTACATTCAATTCAATCCAAGCCACATCTTAGGTAGAATTACCATTTTGCCCTTATATTTTTAATTAATGACGATTTCATCCATAGGCTCGAAAAATGAAATTCATGCAATTTAATCCTTATTCCAAGCCCAGTCAAATTTTACATGTATCAGTAGCAGCCCATGTATTTCAAAAAAATTAGAATTTTTCTATGAATTTTTCATTTTTACAATTTAGTCCCTAAATCACATTTTTATCAAAATTCATTTAACAAAAGTTGTTTATCTATCAGTAACTTTTCATTTTCTACCATAAAAAATTATAATTTAACTATATTGATTCATGGAAAAATCCTAGAACTTTGATAACTTTGCAAATTAATCCCTAAAATAGCTTAATTATGCTAATACAATCTCGGAAACATAAAAATTACTAAAAACGGGACAAGAGTTCATACCTAATTAAGCCAAGAAAACTTGCTTGAGCTCTTTTCTTTTAGCTAGGATTTCCATACAAAAATTTGGGAAGGTGATGATCAATGATGATATTTTCTTTATTTAATCATTTATCATCTTTTAATATCTTTTATTTCCAATTTCATCCTTTTCTTTAATTAAATTTCCATGGATGAATCATCATCCTTATCTACTAACTTCTTTTAATGGTCTATTTGCCATATAAGGTCCCCAAACTTTGAATTCCATATATGTTTGATACTTATAGCTACTAGAACCCAACTTTTGCATTTCATGCAATTTGGTCCTTTAATCAATTAAACATGTAATCGGTAAAATTTTCTTAACAAAAATTTCATATGATTTTCCTATTATAATTCAAACCATAAAATAATATTAAAAACTTTCTTTTCGGACTCAAATTTGTGGTCTCAAAACTACTATTTCAATTTCATTGAAAACGAACTATTACAACTATTCCTCTTAAAGAATTTTCATCATCAAAAATCTTACCAGTAAAGAGGTTTGGATATTGCTTCCTCATTGTTTCCTCCGGTTCCCAGGTAGCTTCTTCGATTCTGTGTCGCTGCCAGAGGACTTTTACTAACGCTATCTTTTTATTTCTCAATTCTTTTGTTTCACGTGCCAAAATTTTGATCAATTCCTCAATGTACGTATATCAGGCTGAATCTCCACATCTTTCAGAGAGATAACATGTGAAGGGTCTGACTGATACCGTCGTAACATAGACACGTGGAAAATATTATGAATTCTCTCGAGTTCTGGTTGTAGTGTAACACCTCAAACCCTGCTTAGACGTTACAGTCAGATCTGGCGTGTCATATTGGGGTGTCTTTCGAAAGATTGATCTCGTTGGTAAAAATTTGTTTCTAAGTTTAAAAAAGTTAACTCCTTTATTATTAAAAAAAATGTTTGCCTTGTTATCAGATTTTGTTTTAATAAGTTAGTCTAAATCGTGAAAGCTTTTTAAAATTTTTTGTTTAAAAACCCTTATCTTTGAAAACAGTGACTATTTTAGGACTCGTCCTCTCCTAACTAGTAGTTTAAAATTGGTAAGCAAAAGCCCAATTAAAATTTTAAACAAACTTAAAGGCCTTATTAAAGAAACAAAACCCAACATTTAAATTAAATTAAAATAAAAGCAAGTGTAAACAGCAGCAGATGTGTGGCCACCTCCAAGTCCCTCACAGCACCGAATCGCCTAAGGCTAAGGATTACTTGCACAGTTAAAAGAGATGGTGAGTTTACAAAACTCAGTGTGTAATCCCCTTCTAGACAATCACTATGCAACATGCAGAATCAGTTTAGGCCTAAGCCCTATACAGTATCAGTACAGTGTGGGCCTTAGCCCAATACAATAATGTGTAGGCCTTAGCCCAATACAGTAAATAGTACAATGCAATAATGCAACCCATCCCAATCCAACCAACACACCACTCCGTACCACCAACACACCATGTGGGGATAAAATCAATCCACCCAGCCAACACACCAATATTGCAGCAAAGTTGCCAGTAATAGTGACGCAACAAAGTTGCCAGTAGCAGTAACACAGCAAAGCTGCCAATAACAGTATATGTGGCAAAGCCACCAGTACAATATACTTCCCCTATATCAGAATCCCAACCCCATGCAGTATGTCATGTCATAAATCATACTTGTATGCAGTATGTCATACTCAGTAACAGTCATACAAATAACATAGATCAAATCGGTCATACAGTCATTTCAACTCTTAAGGGTATAACAGTCATTTTACCCTATGAGGGTATTTCGGTCATTTTACCCTTTAGGGGTATTTCGGTCATTTTACCCCTCGAGGGTATTTTGGTCATTTTACCCTTCGATGGTATTTCGATCATTTTACCCATCGAGGGTATTTTAGTCATTTTACCCTTCGGGGGTATTTCGATCATTTTATCCTTTGAGGGTATTTCGGTCATTTTACCCTTCAAGGGTATTTTAGTCATTTTACCCTTCGAGGGTATTTCGGTTATTTTACCCTTCAAGGATATTTTAATCATTTTAGCCTTCAAGGGTATTTCAGTCATTTTACCCTTCGGGGGTATTTCAATTATTTTACTGTTTGAGCGTATTTCGGTCATTTTACCCTTCGAGGGTATTTCAGTCATTTTACCCATGAATCGTAAGTTGGGCTTGCCACTCGAGCGATCACACGCCCGTGTGGTATCAAATGCCATGATTACGGCTTTTCAGCTTTTCGCCGATCTAAGGTTGTTGTGGGTGATTACACACTTTTTGTGAAAACGTACTAAGATCTACAAACACCCAAAATATGCATTCATACAAGTTTTCCATTAGTTACTAACAATAGGGTTAATCTCCTTCTTTTACATCCTTAACCAAAATTAACTAATACTGACTGACAAAAATGGCTTAGCCCACTTTTACAACTGATGAAGATTGACTTTAATCCTTTTTGACGGATATCTGCAAAACAACGAACTTTATTAAACAGTATTGTTTAATCATGTGGTTGAAAACCACACATGATCATTTATAGAACCATAGGAATATTTGGCCTACACTTAAAAGATGACTAGCCTACTTACCTTGATCGAGGGATGAGAGAGTGGTTTCGATGACTAACAATGCTTACACTGCACCACTCCTCGAGGAAAACTCTAAAACCGCAACAAGCAGCATGTCAAGAGAAAAGCATCAGCAGTCAGTAATCAAAGATTATGAAGGAAGGTATTCGGTTTTAGGAAAAGAGAAAGAAATAAACAAAGTGAAAAGTATAACACTTACCGGTATTCGACAACACTTGTAGCACTAGAATGAAGAGAAGAAGATGAGTAGAGAAGAGAAAAGAAAAAGGGAGAAAGAAGATGAATGTATTCGATGCAGGAGGAGAGGGAAAGAGAGAATAATAGAGTAGAAAAGAAAAGTGAGCAACCCGAAAAGTAATTCCCAAGACTTAGCAAAAATCGGCACCAAAAGCTAATAGGAGAACACGAAACTGACCCAAAATCGAAAATCTTTAGTACCTAAAGACTAATTTCGGTAGATGCTACCCTAAGAAGTTCTTCCAAATGCCGAAAATGACAAACTTTTACCCCCTAGCCGAAATCACACATTCCCCCTTCTCAAGTTCCTTGATTTTCTCCTAAAAATCCTCCCCTTATCCCTCATTCATTTCCTCCACTCAATCACAATCCTACAATTCTTTCCATGACTCACTCCTCCATTCAAATCCACAGCATTTCTATCAAACTCTACCACCTCACTGCACAGGTGATAAAAATAAACACTCTACAGTGCAACACAGGACTCTAACCTCAGACCTTAAGAGTACTTCTCACGTCACCTGCCACTGGACCATTAGGCTCTTTTTGTCATAAAACAAGCACTAAAATTTATAAAAGCCTATGTGCCAGTATCCAGATTCATTTAAGGGAAAAATTAAAAATTCTGCCAAGGCCAAGACTTAAACCCAGGCTCCCCAAACACTCCCAAACACACCCAAATTACTTAACCATTGAAGCAAACAAGCAATTTTTGACAAATTATGCAAAAATTAAAGACTTGAACTTTGGGGCATTACAGGTAGTACCAATTGGTATGCAACAGGTCTGATTCTTTCAATTTGCCTTTACGGCCAAACCGAAGAACTTTCTTCTAAGGCGAAACTTTCAAACGACTTGGAATTCTATTTCTTTTCGTTTAAGATCCGTGTAGGATTTCTATTGATCAGATGCTGCTTTCAAGCTATCCCGGATCACTTTCACTTTTTCTTCGGCTTCCCGGACCAAATCAACTCCATGTATCTTTTTTTCACTAAGCTCGGTCCAATATAATAGAGTTCTACATTTACGACCATACAAAGCTTCATAAGGTGCCATTTTTATGCTTGACTGATAACTATTACTATATGCAAATTCGACTAACGACAAATATTTTTCCCAATTGCCTTCGAATTCTAATATACAACACCGTAGCATATCCTCAAGAATCTGAATTACATGTTCGGATTGACCATCCGTCTGAGGATGAAATGCAGTACTGAAATATAATTGTGTACCCAGAGCTTCTTGTAACTTTTCCTAGAATCGGGATGTAAATCGCGGATCTCTGTCAGAAATAATAGAAACTGGTACTCTATGTAGATTGACAATCTCAGAAACATACAACTTAGCTAATCTATCCAGGGAGATATTCATATGTACCGGAATAAAATGTGCAGACTTTGTCAAACTATCAACAATTACCCAAATAACATCTTTCTTTTCATAGATAAGGGTAAGTCTAATACAAAGTCCATAGTAACTCCTTCCCATTTCCATTCTGGTATCGTAACTGGCTGTAGCAAACCTGAAGTTACCTGATGTTCAGCTTTTACTTGTTGACATATCAAACATCTAGCTACGAATTCAGAGATATCACGCTTCATTCCCGCCACCAATACATCGTTTTCAAGTCATTATACATTTTATTACTCCCCGAATACACAAACATAGTACCATTATGAGCTTTATACAAAATCTTCTGTATAAGTTCCAAATTCTTCGGTACACAAACTCTACCTCTGAATAACAGACAGTCATCAGATCCAATCTGAAATTCTGGATCAAAAACTGATTCATACTGTATCCATTTAACTTGCAACTTGTTATCACTTTTCTGAGCTTCGCAAATCTATTATAGAAATGTCGGCTTAGCTTTTAACTCAGCTATAATCGAACCATCATTAGACAATGACAATCGAGTATTCATTGCTCGCAAGGCAAACATAGATTTTCTACTCAGAGCATCAGCAACCACATTTGTCTTTCCCGGATGATAATCAATAACCAGATCATAGTCTTTCAATAATTCAAGCCACCTCCGTTGCCTCAGATTTAAATATTTCTGCAACATCAAATACTTTAAGCTTTTGTGATCAGTGAATATGTGGCACTTTTCATCAAACAAGTAATGCCACCAAATTTTTAGTGCAAACACAATAGCTGTTAATTCAAGATCATGTATTAGGTAATTCTTTTCATGTGGCTTAAGCTGTCTAGAAGTATAGGCTATTACTTTACCTTATTGTATCAAAATACAGCCTAAGCCATTCAATGATGCATCACTGTAAATCACAAATTCGTTACCCGATTCAAGTTGAACCAAAACTGGTGCTTCGATCAACAAAGCTTTCAATCGATTAAAGTTTTGCTAGCATTTATCAGACCATTCAAATTTCACATCTTTTTGCAATAACCTTGTCATTAGAGAAGCTATCATCGAAAACCCTTGCACAAATCTCTGATAATAACCAGCTTATCCCAGAAAACCTCTGATTTCAGACACATTTTTTGGAGGTTTCCAGTTAACAATAGCTAATATTTTACTCGGATCAACTATAATACCTTCAGCCGACATTATATGTCTTAGAAAATGAACTTTCCGAAGCTAGAATTCATATTTACTGAATTTAGCATACAACTATTTTTTACATAGGGTTTGCAGTACAATTCTCAAATGATCAGCATGTTTATTTTCATCTCGAGAATATACCAAAATATCATCAATGAATACCACCACAAATCTATCCAGATACGGTCTAAAAATTCTATTCATTAAATCCATAAACGCCGTTGGGGCATTAGCCAAGCTAAACGACATCACAAGAAATTTATAATGCTCGTACCTAGTTCTGAAGGTTTTTTTGGCACATCTGACTCTTTCACTCGTAGCTGATAGTAGCCAGAACGGAGCTCTATATTTGAAAATATTGTAGCACCTTTCAACTAGTCAAACAAATCATCAACTCGAGGTAGTGGATACTTGTTCTTGATTGTGGCTTTGTTGATCTGTCTATAATTAATACATAGTCTCAATGACCCATCTTTCTTTTTAACAAGAAAAACGCACCCCAAGGTGAAGAACTAGGTTGAGCAAAACCTCTGTCAGTCAATTCTTGCAACTGTGCTTTCAGCTTCTTTAATTCAGTAGGAGTCATTCTATAGGGTGATATAGATATATGAGTGGTCCCCGGAATTAGATCTATAGAAAATCCCACCTCTCTAACCAGCGATAATCCAGGTAATTCCTCTAGAAATACATCAGAAAACTCACAAACAACTGGCACTGACTTAATCTTCGATTCAGACACTTTAGTATCCAATACATAAACAAGATAGGCATCACACCCTTTTCTGATATATTTCTGTGCTAATATAGCTAATATCACATTAGACAACTCATCCAGTTTATCAGATTTAACACGGAGCAATTCACCATTCTGAGATTTTAACACAATGCACTTTTATTTACAATTTACCACTGCATGTTAAGTTAACCAATCTATACCCATAATTACATCAAATTCATCAAATGGCAGTAACATCAAATCAACCAAAAAACAATAACCTCATACCATTAACAGATAATTTTTACAACCTTTATCCACCATTACATACTGGCCTAGAGGGTTTGAAACTTTAACCATGAATTCAGTGAACTCAACAGGTAAATTTTTAACAGACACTAAATTCGTGCATATGTATGAATGTGTTGAACCAGGATCAATCAAAGTAGTAATATCAGTATCAAGAAGAGAAAAAGTACTAGTGATAACATTGGGTGCAGAGGCATCCTCACATGCACGAATAGTATATGTCATGGCTGGTGCTCATGTTTCAGGTTTGACAGTTGAATCTTTTGCTGTACCTCGACTACTACTCACATTACCAGGGTTACAAGGTGGTCTACCTCTCGAGGTGGGGTTGCTCAGCCTTGAAGTCTATACAGTATCGTTCTCTGGCTTTCTTGGGCAATCTCTGAGATAATGGTCAAAAGAACCACATCTAAAACATGCTCCGCTTTTCATGCAACACTCTCCAAAATAAAATTTATTACAGTTTTTGCACTGGGGTTTGGATTTCCAACACTACCAGTACTTGCTACAGATGTAGCTCGAGATCTTGAACTGGAACGCTGAATACTTCTATCTGTCCCAGAGTACACCGTAGAGGTAGTAAAACGATCAAAGTTTTTCTTTGATTTCTTTGAGGACGACGGATATAACTTTCCCGTAAGTCTTTTACTTGAAGTTCGGGCTTCAATCCCTGCCTATCTCTTTTCTCTGCTTAGTTTTTCAACTTTATGTGCTTGGTCAACCAGTACAACAAATTCTTTTAATTCCAAAATCTCAACTAACAACTTGATGTCTTCATTTAAACCCTCTTCAAACTTCTTACACATGGCGATTTCAGTCGAAATGCATTCTCTGGCATACTTACTTAGTCGAACAAATTCTCTTTCATATTCGGATATCATCATATGCTCCTGTTTAAGCTCTAGAAATTCTTTTCGTTTCTGATCAAGAAACCTCTAGCTGATATATTTCTTTCAAAATTCGGTTTGGAAAAATTCCCATGTAATCTGTTCTTTGGCACAACAGAAATCAATATATTCCACCACTGGTAAGCCGAATCTTTTAATAGAGATACAACATATTTCAGACATTCGGTCGGTGTACATGATATTTCATTTAAAACCCTGACAGTATTTCCTAGCCAAAATTCAGCCCTTTTAGGGTCATCTTCGGCTATTGCTATAAATTCTTCCACCCCATATTTACGGATTTTATCAATAAGAGGTTTACCAGTTTTAACAAGTTCTGTACCTAATGGCATGTCGAGAACCGGTTAAGAAGCAAGAGGGGGAGGTTGTTGTACAGCCGGATTTGTTCTTACAAATTCTATAAACCACTCATTCATCATTTAGAAGAAGACTTCTTTAGTCTTTCCTCCTTGTTCCTCAGATACGGGCCTTCTACTACTCGAGGCTACTCTTTGTACTAAAGCTTGAGCATTATTATATGAAAAACATATTTAAATTAGTCAAGAGATATCACTATCACATGTTATATAATGGCATGTATAGCTAGACTCGTATTTCGTTACGTTAGTCTGAGAATCGGCTAAACCGTAGCTCTGATACCAATAAATGTAACACATCTGTCCCATATCCGTCACCAGAATAGGGTTTAGGAGCATTACTAGAGTTTTCAGATCAAACTCAGATATTTTATATTACTTAACATTCATATCATAAATTAATTATAATTTAATTATATTGTCCCTTATATGAACCCTTGCGGCCCAAAACATACATTAGAAACAAGTTGAGAGCACACGGTATAGGGGACACATGCTCGTGTGGCCAAGCCGTGTGGCATTTGAAGTAGAGCACACGGTCATGTCCCCAATCCGTGTAACTTTCTAACTTGCAATACATTTAAGTGCAGGGGTCACACGGCCAAGCCACACGCCGATGTGCCAAGCCGTGTGAAAATTCTTGTGCATTCTGTTTTGAATTTTTAAGATGCAGGGGACACATGACCAGAACACACGCCCATGTCTTAGGTTGTGTGTCACACACGGCTGAGACACACGCCCATGTCTCTGCCCGTGTGGAAAAAATAACGTAATTTCCAAGCCTTATTCCTCACCCAATTTCACCTTCCACCTACATAAACACTTAAACACATTTATCAACCAATTCAAAACATTTAAACCAAGCCAAAACCAAGTCTTATGCATGATACTTCATCACATGTATTCCTATACTCAATCTTACCTAATTGATCAAATTTACATATAAGCATACTTTATCAATTATGCTATCTCCATCCATTCATCCATATGTTTACCATCATTAAACCATTTCAATTTCACACATCAAACATGTTTAAGGCCATATATATATACACTTTTCAAAATATACCAAACACAAGTCATACAAATGGCTAGTTACAACCAAAATATTTAAAATGCCAACAATGGCCAAGTTACCCTATACATGCCATTATAACCAAAATTAGTTTCATAATTGTACCGAAATGGGCCGGTGGATAGTGTGAGTGATCTCTGCCAAGCTTCCAAATCAACGAGCTTCCGAGTACTATAAAACAGAGGAAATACAACTGAGTAAGCACTTAATGCTTAGTAAGTTTGTATAACGGAAATTAACTTACCATACATTTATACATAAAGTAAGCATACAAAATGCATCCAAAGCAATTTGGCCATTTGCCTAACACATAACTTCACCAAGCATGTTAGTCATTCATTTCATGTAAATATCAACAATAAGGATAAACTCATCAAATATAAAAATCTAGTCTCATGTAATTCATGTATATACGGGTATTGATTCATCTTGGTTTCATATGTTCTCATATTAGAATTTCACCCGTTGAATAATTTGAAATCTCGATGGATACTTAGGTAGTACACCTGAAGTGTACAATACTATAAATCCGCCAATTTATATCCGGAAGTGCTTTTATGAGCACTTAAACAAAAAGCTCTCTCTCAAGCACTATAACGGGAAGCTTATCCGTGTAATATAACGGGTAGCTCCGATGAGCACTTAATTAGAAAGCACCAAATAGCCATATAACGGGAAGTTCAAGCGAGCACTAACGGGAAGCTCACAAAGAGCCATATAACGGGACGCTTATAAGAGCTGCGGTGTGCCTACAACACATGTAGGGTCACCACTGATCGGGATGCTTCGAAGAGCATTTAACGAAAAGCTCACAAAAACACTATATAACGAGAAGCTTGAAAGGGCTTGTAACGGACGCTCTTTCGAGCTACGGTACGTCCGCAACATATGCAGGAACACTACCATTTCGGGAAACAGATCCCTGTATCCATCAAATCTCATTATCCAAACGGGACTTATTTATTTATAAGAGATTTTCAGTTATGAGATCAATTACATACACATATATGACATTTACACAATTTACATATTCAACACTCAATATAAGCATATAAATATACACAATTGAGTTACACGAACTTACCTCGACAATGTTCGTGAGTTGTAATCTACCAATCCGTTACTTTTTCTTTACCTCAATCTAGCTCCGTATTTTGTCTTTCTGGATCTATACGAGTAAATTAACTCAATTTAATAAAATTTACATTCAGTTCAATCCAAGTCACATCTTAGGCAGAATTACCGTTTTTCCCTATACTTTTAATTAATGACGATTTCGTCCCTAGGCTCGGAAAATGAAATTCATGCAATTTAATCCTTATTCCAAGCCCAACTAAATTTTACATGTGTCAATAGCGGCCCATGTATTTCAAAAAAATTAGAATTTTTCAATGAATTTTACATTTTTACAATTTAGTCCCTAAATCACATTTTCATCAAAATTCCTTTAACAAAAGTTGTTTATCTATCAACAACCTTTCATTTTCTATCATAAAACTTCATAATTCAACTATATTCATCCATGAAAAAATCCTAGAACTTTGATAACTTTGCAAATTAATCCCCAAAATAGCTTAATTATGCTATTACAATATCGGAAACATAAAAATTACTAAAAACGGGACAAGAATTCATACCTAATTAAGCCAAGAAAGCTTGCTTGAGCTCTTTTCTCTTACCAAGGGTTTCCATAAAAAATTTTGGGAAAGACGATGATAAATGATGATATTTTCTTTATTTAATCATTTATCATCTTTTAATATCTTTTATTTCCAATTTCATCCTTTTCTTTAATTAAATTTCCATGGATGAATCATCATCCTTATCTACTAATTTCTCTTAATGGTCTATTTGCTATATAAGGACCTCAAACTTTGAATTTCATAGCTATTTGATACTTATAGCTACTAGAAACCAACTTTTGCATTTCATGCAATTTGGTCCTTTTATCAATTAAACATGTAATCGGTAAAATTTTCTTAACAAAATTTTCATACGATTTTCTTATTATAATTCAAACCATAAAATAATATTAAAAAAAATTCTTTTCGGACTCAGATTTGTGGTCCCGAAACCATTGTTCCAATTTTACTAAAAACGGGCTGTTACAAGTTCCCTGAACTCTCGCACATACTCTCCAATTTTGCCTCGTTCCATTAACAGAGGAATTATTTTTTCATTAGGTAATCTAAACCCATATTACCGTAAAGTCGAGCTACAAAAGAATACTCTAATGTTACTGCATTCTTGACAACATGTCATTGTTTAGATCTCAATAAGTGAACCACCATTATGATATGTTAGGAAATTAAAAGTTTGATATACTTATTAATGTAGGATATGGTAGACTGTAGAAGATGATATTTTTTATTTTCTATGAAAAACTAACAAGTTTGATAGGTTATTTATATGTATTTTAAATTAAAGTTTTATTAGAATTTTTAAACTATTATTCAAAACTCGATATCAATGTATGTCTAGATAGTGTAATCATTTCAAAATAATTATCATGATTCCAATTCACAGTAAAAAAACTTAGCAATGTAAATAGTCTCACTAAACATAACACTTTTAGATGTTGAGAAATTCTTAAAGTTGTATTCTCAAAAATAATTTTGTATACAAATATTGTAATAAATAATAAATAATAAAAGAAGAACATTTTCATATAAACAAACCTAATAAAGAGCATGTAAATCTAATAAAATAATTAATTGATTATGAAAGATTAATGGGTTGGGTATTATCCGATGGTTCATCCGAATTGTGTTAGTCCGGACTTTCAGAACCATAAGCATAGGGATAGCAATTGACTAAACGGCGCGTTTGCTATTGTTGTGCATGTTGTTTTTTTTAAACAATTAAGTTAGAAAACGTTGTCGTTTAGTAAGAAAAGAAAAACCTGCCCTTCTTTTTCGTGAGAAGCCAAGCTGTAAATGGCCATAAGGTCCTTGAATTTCATAATAATCTCTCTTGACCACCATTATCATCACCAGCACCACCACCACCGCCACCACCGTCTTAGCCTCTCCCTCCTCTCCTCCTTAACTTCCGCTCTCTCTCTTCCCTCTCCCTATCTTCTCCGTGGAATCGTCTCCAAAACCTCATACTTTCCCTTCTCTCAACAACAACAGCAACACAAAAAAGGCCTTTGTTTAAAGGAGCTAAAAGAAGCCGAAACCCTGGCTCAAAAGATCGGAAAATCCAACAGGCGCCCTGGCGCCCCATCTAAATCTAGGGTTTACGCCGATGTCAACGTTATTCGTCCTAAAGAATATTGGGACTACGAGCTCCTCACTGTTCAATGGGGGTATTTTATTTTCCTTCCTATTCTCCCTTCTACCTACGAACCCTCTATTTTCCATATACGTATTGCTACCTGTAATTTGTTTTATTTTAATAGTTTGAAACTTTTATATTTAATGCAGTTTGGTTATTGGAAATTTGAATCTTAGGGTTTTTATTTTATATTGGCTGGAATGTTAGATTGAACTTAACTGGTTATTGGAAACATCGTAATGATTTGTTTAATTGATTGATTTGAGTATGGTTTTGGCAGCGAACAAGATGATTACGAGGTGGTGAGGAAAGTCGGGCGAGGGAAATACAGTGAGGTTTTCGAGGGGGTTCATATTACGGATAACGAGAAATGTGTTATCAAGATTCTCAAACCGGTCAAGAAGAAGAAGGTTTGTATTACTTAAATTTAATTGTGTTTAATGTAAGTTGGTTTAATTAAGAATGACTGTTTGGAATGCAGATTAAGAGGGAGATTAAAATACTGCAGAATCTTTGTGGAGGGCCGAATATTGTGAAGTTGCTGGATATAGTTAGGGATCAGCAGTCGAAGACTCCAAGTCTTATATTTGAATATGTGAATAATACGGATTTTAAAGTGCTTTATCCGACGCTGTCTGATTATGATATTCGATATTATATCTATGAACTTCTGAAGGCAAGTACATGATTTGCTAGTTGCTTTGTTTATTCAGAGATACTACTGACATTGAATTTGAAGTTGAAATGAGATGCATATTTGTAGGCATAAGGAGCCCTCGCTGCAATTATACATTATGTTCAACTAGTTCATGATGGGGGATGAGAGATGATTTCCTTTGGTTTTGGTACCTAGCCTCTAGTCAAAGAACTAGAAGTATATTTCTGTTGATTAAACTTCAAAATTAGATTAAATGTAGTCATTTATCCTATGTCAATGTTGTTCTCATAAATCAGGAAGGTATTGTTGTATTGAGATGGTGGGTATAGGCCTTGTAGATGCTACCTAAACTTGAGGCGATTGTCGTATATCAGTATATATCTGCAAGTTTATACTCAATTTTTTCTTTTTCAATGTATTTGAACCACCATATGCCATACCCCATCTGCAAATATGCATCGAACACAAGTACTTCAGGGAAAATAGAGATTCTGTTTAACATAGAGCCCTGTTCATACCTTGTACAGTACATGCTTGAGCAGTTGGATTATGAAATTTGTGAACCACATTGACTTGGGGTAATCATTGGCTCTAATTTTAAGAAATACTTAGAAAATACCTAGATTTCTTTGCAATATGATAGTGCCATTTTGGCGAGAGATTATAGTTGTTTGTGACAAAATTTAGTGTGTCTGAGTGATAGACCTAAGGTTGAATACGCCTTTAGTGTCTGATTTATTTCTCTCTATTTTGGATTGGAGGATCTTATATGAGGATAGATGCCCATAGACTGGAGGCATCTTATGTGTGCACAGTTGCGAAGGATGTTAATTATTTGTAGACTGTTTCTGTGGCATTATTAGTATACATATACAATGTAATGGATGCTGTCGTATTTCCTATTTTTAGGCCTACACTCTTTCCCGTTGTGGTTTATGTCTAATAACTTTTCTGCCTGTTGTGATTGAAAGATCGCATGAGATGTCTGTCATAGTCAACTGTGAGAATTGGTATTTTTTTAATATGAATTTGTTGTCTGCAGAACCTTTTTTGATGTAATGACAATATTTTGAATTTTAACTGATGTTTGTGCATGCTTATTTGCCTTGGCTTCAAAAAATTTCAGCACATCTAGATTTCTTTGTAAGATGGCTATGCATACGATGTGAATTTTTATATTTTCCCCATTGTTCATAAAGAAAAGAGATGGTTCAATCTTTAAGTATTTTGAGATTTTATTTTTAGGCATTGGACTATTGCCACTCACAAGGGATTATGCACCGAGATGTGAAGCCCCATAATGTGATGATTGATCATGAGCAGAGGAAACTTCGTCTTATTGATTGGGGCCTTGCAGAGTTTTATCATCCAGGGACAGAATACAATGTTCGTGTTGCTTCCAGGTTTGTCTCCTTTTTGGCATCTGTCTTTTAAGTTCTCAATTTTTCGAGTGGCCTATGTATATGTATGTTAACAGTCTGCATTATTCCACCTATTTTTGATTAAAACTACTCATCTGTCTTAAATATAGCTTTATCAAAAGTGCCTAATATTTGAATTGGATAGCTGACACAGGAGATGGCAATGGAAGTTGATTGATGTGTTTTAGGGGGAAAAGAGCAAAAAATCCATAGAACTAGGCTGAACAAATGAGTAAGAAAGATGGAACTCTACTCTCTATTACTTCAAGAAAATAATAAGAAAGTTGTGGCTGAATAATTTACAGCTTATTTTTATTAGGGTTACAAATAAACTCTTAATCCTAGCCCTAGATTTAAACCTAAAGATATCTCATAATCCTAGTCCTAGATTTAAATCCTAAAGGTAACTAATAATCCTAGCTATCTATCTATATGTCTAATAATAAACAAGACAAATAATAAAATAACATCATAATAAAAAAGGTTGCATGTCATTGATTTACCTAAATTATGGTTACTGGTGCTACCATAAATTATTCATTGAAAATTGTGCTTCCTACATTGGTTGACTTTTTGAGGATAAATGCTCTTTCACTTGTGAATTTATAATGTTCAAATTCATTAAGTACAGCCATGAGACCTAAGGCCACAATCCTCGTTACATGTCTTAGTGGTGTTCTAGTAGCCTGTACTTGAAACATTAAAAATTAGAGTTGAATAGCTGATGGCATGGAGCTAGAGGCAATCACCAAGACATGCATTCCTCAGTGCAGTTGAGGATTAAACATGATATGCCACTGAACATTTTAAAAATCAATAAGATTATTAGGAGCTGAAGACTTTGTATGTATGAGAAACAAAAAGGATAAAGGGTGGGAAGAGCTGGGGGTAGAGTTTTGTTGTATAGGAATTCTTCTTAAGAGATAAGGTTGCTTTGTATTTTATGTAACTTCTTGTTACTTATTTTAGTGCTGAAAATATGTTAGTTTTAGGGTGTTATTACATATTAAAAGAGGATCTTTTCAGTGGATGTCACATTTCTTGTTACTATTTTTTTTTGCAAATCTATCAGCTTGTGCTTTTTCACAATCAAGCTTATCTTGGTATTTGAAATTTATCCTTAATTGATGTGTTACCTTTTCTCTCCTTTATACTTCATTTATGGTTTGCAGATATTTTAAAGGTCCTGAGCTTCTTGTCGATTTGCAAGACTATGATTACTCTTTAGACTTGTGGAGCCTTGGTTGTATGTTTGCTGGAATGGTGAGTACTTCCTTTAGAATTTTATCCTTTTAGGCTTAGACCACTTCTCCAGAGGTAGGTTTAACAATCCTTGCCCTGGTTATTTATACATCTAATTCTCCTCACGCACATTTGTGGTTTTATGCAAGTAGACCTGGACTTATCTTCTGGAAGGCCTGATTATCTTGATTTCATGGCTGAAAAGCCACCCTCAATATATGGTTATTGACAATCAGGCAAATGGAATCTATTCTCCCAGGACCGTTTAAATATGTTTAAATATCACTGTCCATTTTTATGGGATAGAATATCTCCATAGATGAGTGTATCTTGATCTGCTTGCATATATATCCCTGGGTGGCAGATAACAGAGGAGGATCGAAAGTTGATATATTACCAAGGTTTTAAATTCTCGCTTTCTTGAGATGCTTATTTTTGAGGGTTGTGCTATACAGATATTTCGGAAGGAGCCATTCTTTTATGGGCATGATAATTATGATCAACTGGCCAAGATAGCCAAGGTATGTGAACTCGTGGATGCTTTAAGTAACAATGAGCAGCATAACTGTATAGATCCTTGTCTTGTTCAGATATTCTCTTCCTATTCATGTTTGGTGTTGGTTTTTTTAAGAAAAACCATATTTCTATAAAGCATCACTGACATCTTGGGCGAGAGTCCTTTTATTTAGTTGGGAAATAAACTTAAATCTTTACAGTTCTTGAGTAGTTTCCATTTCATGCCTTAGGTTCTTGGGACAGATGAATTAAATGCTTATCTGAATAAGTACCGCATAGAATTGGATCCACACCTTGCGGCCCTTGTTGGCAGGTTGGTATATAATCTTTTAATCAAATTGATGATGCAGAAGTGCTGTTATTTCCAATTGAGGAGTATATTCTTTTCTTGATACAGGCACAGTCGAAAACCTTGGACAAAGTTCATTAATGCCGAGAATCAACATTTGGCACTACCTGAGGTAGTATATCTAGCAAGTTATACAAATCAGAATGTTCTGTGTATTGTATTTCCTCTTTAAGTTCTGTTTTTCTTGCTAGGCCATTGACTTCCTCGATAAGTTGCTTCGATATGATCATCAGGAAAGGCCAACCGCAAAAGAAGCAATGGTAAACTCCTGATCTTTATGAACCTATTGAAGAATACTTCTGTATTTAGTGGACACAATTTCTGGATAAAATCTCTGCATGTGCATCTGTAGGCCCCTAGTAATGGTATTATATTTTAACGTCTTGAGTCTCGACGAGTTTCCTAAGTAGCTGATTTTATTGTCATTCAGGCTCATCCTTATTTCAACCCAGTTAGAAATGCGGAAAGCAGTAGAACTCGTCCCTAGCATGCCAAATTTGTGAGGCAGTCAAGACATGGCATTTTATCTTCTTTGTGCTGGGCTGGGTAAGGATCCTGCCTGTGTAATCTGACTGAAGATTATGTGTATGTGGTGCTTTAGCTTTTGAAGTTGAGAATTCTTTCAAAAATGTTTTATTTGATTTCCTGGAGTCCCCCAACGGAAACTTTAGTTCTTATTTCAGACTTTCATATTTCCCGTAATATTGCTGATTAATCTTTTGAGTTCTTCAGATGGGAACAGTTCCTAAATCTGATTTCAGTGTGCTCCTTACTAGTAAACTGTACATCTCATCTTTGGCCTCAGATATGATACTATATTATTGTCTTTTCATTTCATCTGGTCTATTCTTGTGCTTTCCTTTTGGCTTTCCTAGCTAGTTCCTTTGATGTAGGTCCATTGGATATAAGTTAGGCCGCTGCTATTTTCTAGATCTGACAATTTGTGTATTTATTTCATGTTTGTGCAATTTCACTTGCCTTAATCATATTCTAAGGTATTTTATATTTATCTAAATTTTGGTACGTTAATATTTCGTGTTATATATGTTTTTCTACGTTTGTTTATTAGTGTCATATTTTCATGCGAGAGTGTATCATGTTCGAACTTGTCATGTTAACTATGGATATAGTTGTTCTATCCTGAGTTGGAGTATTAGACCCCACTGTCTGAAAGTGTTATATAAATGAAATATTAAAGACAAAGGTTAGTGGGGAACATAAAGATTGAAATTGTAGTTCAAGGGTTGGTTCTTGAACTTACACGTACCTAGGTTTTCTTTTTATGTCCAATTTTATAACTAAGCTTTTTGTTAGTGTTCTTTTTTCGGACTGGATCAATCGGTTAGACCAAGAGCCGATCAAGATACCGGTCTGGTAAGAGGTAAATAACCGGTTGATTGGGCTCAAAACTCAGTCGAATTGGTTGAACCGATTTTTATAATTTCTTTTAATAATTTTTATTTGTTGAAAATTTTAATAATTTATTTGTTTTCATTTGCCTGGACTCGGGAACTGGTGGGTTGACCTGTTTGATCACCAGTTGAGTTCCAAAACAATTATTTTTTTTGTCCAATTTGGTACTTGAATTAAACACGTATTCTTGATATGATATCTAAGCTTACATTTTATCCAATTTGGTACTTAAACTTGTCAAATGTTGTACAAATTATTTTAATGTATTAATAGTATTATTCTTTATAAGGTAGCAAAAATATCAATGAATGATAACATGTTAATTTTACGTCAAGTGCCACACGTTGGTCATATATTAATTTTTTTTCTTATTAAAACAACATGATCAGTGTTTTGAGATTATTTGTATAACATTTGACATCTCAATTACCAATTGGAAAAAACAGTTTAGGTGATTCAAATTGAAAAACGTAAGCATTAAACTGTTTTTAGAAATTTTTAAAATTTTAACTTTCTTTTACATATTCTGTAGAATTTTTATAATTTTTAAAATATAAATTTTAGGAAACTTTATAAATGTTTTGAATTTTATAAATAATTTTGAAATTTGAAAATTATCTTGAATTTTTTGTAATTTTGTTGAGAGAAATTAATTTACTCATTTTCAAAATTGACAGAGTCCAAAAGAGTATTTACATTTATTTGTAATTTAAATTATTCGAGTTATTCAATTATAAAATTTAACTTGACTCGAACTCGAAACTCGAATTATTTATTCAAGTTTATTTGAATAACTCAAAATTTGATTTTTTGGAATCAAATCGAGTTTTGTTTATCCTTAATCTTGTATCATAAATTAGATTTTTTAAACATAATATTAAGAGAAGGATGCGGTTGGGGTTATATAATTTGAATTTGTATCAAATAGGTGTTTGAAAAGAACTTTAACCACCATTTTATACAAATAAAGACTATTATAAACTAGATATTGCAATCCTAACTCCAAAATATTTTTAATTTTATCGTTAATATTATCAATATTGAATTCATTAATCACCATTAATCACCAACAAAATATGTAGGTGATTTTTATTAGCATAATAATACAGTTAGCTCTAAATATTTATGTATTTTCTCTTTTCGGTCTCATTCTAAAAATAAATTTAGCTCTCCCTATTTATGTATTTTATTAATTTTATCTTCATTCTAAAAAATTATAAAGTTAAAAATAGAAAAATAGAAAAGCATAAAAGTTATAAAACCTTCCCTCTTCTTAAATGGCTTTATTCCAAAACTTCGGATACTATTTTTTTTTTTTGAAAAAGTGAATTCATTTCGCAATGAAAATTTACTAACTTTTACCACCTAATAATATTGGCTTAGGTGATGTTTATAAAAAATGAACTGATTATTTCTTTTCATTTACGAAAAGTTTTAGATTGAAGATATAACCTTTACTAAATTTAGAAAAACCAACTAATGCATTGGTTTTACTTTTCTTTATATAAATATAACACTATTGGTTAACATTAGATTTGATTTTAAGTTGAGTTATTTGTTTAAGATTGAAGACTCACATGAAATTTGGGAGGATTTGAATAAAATAATTAAACTCGTTTAAAATTTGGTTCGAGTTCAAGTTTAAAAATTCAAGGTCTAAGTTCTAGCCCTACTCGTTTTTTTAATTTTAATATCTTATATTATATTATTTTTATATATTATGTAATTTATAACACATAAAAGAAATAAATCCATAGTAATATATAATACTATAATGTAAACTTTAAAAAATGTTAAAAGATACCTATAACTTGCATAGTACCATAATTAATCAAACGCACCATAGCCTTGATGCGAACTTAAACTCTCGATACTGCTTTATGTGACCGCTGGTCCTATTCCAACTAATACAGCCACGTGACAATGAACTTTTATTAACTTAACTACATAACTGTATACGCCGCCCCATTCACCAAAGAGGCACTTAGGCGTAGTCTACTCCGCCAATTATATTACCTTAGGACTATACACCAAACCCTGTACATGCCAGAGTTGGGTTGTTACATAGTCCTTGGCACATACTCTCGCATAGCGGCTATCCACCCCTATAGTTCATTGTATGACGCATCTCAATCTCCGTACAATTGCTCCACGATCATTTGTTTAGCTATCTATGTTTTTCGGTATGACACTCGGTACTAGAATCGTTCTTGCATTTTGGCAATCAGTACCAAAATAGGAATGGTTGGCATGTCCTTCACCATTGACATGATGCAATTGCAGATAGTTTTGGCATAAAGTTTGCGGTAATCTTGTGTCATATGTGTAAAAGTGCATGTTCGAGACCGAACAAATTTTCGGATCTCTCACATTTGCGACCTCTAGATAAATGTAGCTTGTACCCACCAGTTGCACCCTTCTGTCGACCTCCAACACTTCTTAATATATAATGTTTGTTTAGACATGGTGACTTTGTAGTCAATTGACACATTTATGCTATACCGCTTAATGGAAAATACACAATCTTCCTTAGTTGCTAATTTTTGGCTTATGAACAACTCCTCACGTTCGGGATCTGCTGCCAATTGGTGAGCAAGTAGTATATTGGGGTACTTCAGGAATTCAAATGCATTCGCTGTATCAAGATATACAATTCACATGTGGCCCCCAGATCATTGCATATGACAACGCCTCAACTCGGGTTCTCGACTAAAGACGTGTAACATTTCTATCGTCATTCGTACATTCATTGTCAATATCATCCGGGACCTCGTCTAGATCCGAATCATTATAATCTTCAACCTTGTTATCAGAAGGATCATTATTATCATATACATCATCACCATTCGTATCAATCTCAATCACCACTGAATGTATTTGTAAACGGGGACCCAGGTTAAGGTTTTTAGATGTAGATGGAGAATTAATATCGATGTCGAACCTACATACAATCGATTGCCTATCAACAAACGCTCTCGGAACCTCTTTACATGAATCTTGAACTCTATGTTCTTCACTTAATGGAGTGAAATCTTGAGTTGGCTCCACATCAGCTAACTCAACAAACAACTGAATTGGTTCAGCGTGACAACTTTAATTCCTACAATAAAATGCGACCATTGTCTCCACATCTTCATCATCTATAAGTTCCTTCTCGATGAATTTGATGTGATTTGTCGAAATTGGGAATTTGTAGAATAGTTTCGAGATCCTCCTCCCACAATGTCTAATAATTTTTGCACTGATCCTTTCTTTCATATCATCAACCGACACATTTCTACTATATCTTAATACTATTTGTTGGTGACATTCAAATATACATCAAACTGTTGTTGTTAAAACTACTCTATCAAAATAATACGAAGAATTAATTATCTACCTTCAATACTAAATCAGTGAAAAATAATTAAATTTCTAAATAAATTATTGGAAAAAAAATCTACTGTAAAATAAGATAGAATTTATATTGTACTAACCTTACGAATTCTTCTTTGTTTTCTCTTAAATATATTTTCCTCTTTTCTTCTTATTTGCTAAACCGTTCAAGAAAACATCGTTTAAATAGGGCCTGGTGTCGCTTGACAACACCCTTTCACCATGGGCTTGAGTGTCGCCTGACACAAACCCTCCACCTCTCCAACTTGTATTTTAATCTGGTTTTTACCCATATTTTCCACCAATAAAGTATTTTAAAAAAAAACCCAATTATGGCCTAATCATGGCTTCATGACTGTGGGGAGTTTTGGGTGGTGCCGCCACTTTCTCAGGCACCACCCCTCAGTCACTATTCATTTCATCGTATTTTGGTAAATAATGCCATGGGGATGCCATTTTGGAATATAATTAATTTTTTATATTAATGGGGTAAAAAAGTAGTAAAAAGGTTTTCATAATTTATTCCATCCTTCCTTGGGTACGATCCTCGGAATACTTCCAAGTGTTTCGTTGTAACTAAACTATATTACCATTTGACCTGTGCACTTGCGGACACCGTTGTTCTAAATTATTATATATTTTTGGTGTTATATTTTACTATAAACGATAACTCGTTTATAGGTGATCACTGGTGACATGAGTTCAAACATCGACAATTTTAAATTTTTTATTGTTTTTAAAAAAATAAGAAAAGGATAAAAGTATCGTAATAATATATAATTTATTTAAATTATATAATATTATTTTAATAATTTTCTTGAATGAGTTGGTGTCAAGTGGACTTGTGACATCAACTAAATCACACATTTATATGCAACCAAAGTGGGTAAAACAATGTGTGTCAAGATAAGAAATTTTTTTTATAGATATTGGTGGCATTAATTCAAATCTTAATATTTGTAAATTTTATTGATTTTTAAAATAAGAAAAATACAAAAGTATCCTTATAATAATATAATTTATTCCAAATATATAAGCTTATTTTAATAATTTTCTTAATTAAGTTGATATTGAGTTGACTTGTGATACTAACTCAATTACACACTTAAATAATAGTATAAATTAAGATCATCCTAAAAATAAAGTTTGAATCATCCTAAAATTAAGGTTTTAGACTCCAATAAAATTTTGCCACGTTAATTTCTTAAAAAAATTATTGTATACGGGTTTATATATGATATAATCCTGAATTCAATTTAACTTTAATCAAATTATTTATGAGAAAAAATTAAGTTATTTATAAATAAGTAATTAAAATTTGAAAAAAAAAACAAATAAATTTAGAGTAAAATACATCCAATGTCACTAAACTATTAGTAAGTTTACATTTTGGTCACTCGACTTCAAAAAGTTACAAAATAGTCATTGAATTATTCAAATGTTTTCATTTAATTCACTGGACTGTTAAGTCTTTTTTTTTTTTTTAAAGTTTGGCCGGCAAGTTTCGAGCGATGATTTGATAATTGGTATAGTGGAACAATACCCATCGATGAGTAGAAGATCATATATCATATCTAAGTTGATCTGATACATAGTGTCAGAGATCATAGAAGAATGTTATTCGAATTTTGGTTTGCAAATTCGTCAAAGTTGTTTCATAACTGTAATAGAAGAGGGGAGGTTTACCCTTGCAATTGGTTCCAAAGGTGAGAAAGGAGAAAGTTATACAACGGCGATTTTATCAACTCATGACTTAAATGGAAATTTTCGAATAGTTTAGTAACTGTTCTGTAACTTTTTAAAGTTGAGTGATCAAAATGTAAATTTACTTTAATGTAGTTTACCCTTATATTTATCAGCGATTTAATGAAAAAAAAAACATAAGCAATCAAAATTGAGTTCCGAAAGTTTAACCATCCAAATATTGTTCCTCCCTTTGCTTTAGATGTGACTGTGAGGCTTTGAAATGCAGAAATGGTTTCATTGTTTTCATTGCATAAGAACGATTTGTAGCTTGATTTCGTCACGCCTTGCTAATCGGTTTTTTTCGGCTTTTTTATAAAAATAACCCTAAAAATTTAATTAATTTCTTAAATAATTTATTTTTTTGATAAAATCGAAAATAATCTAAAATCTACAGTAAAAGTTGATGGAGCCAAAGTGTTTCGTGCCACTAACATGTCACGTCAATAATCTACATTAAAAAACAATTTTTTGATAGTCATATAAAATAGCGCCACTTGTATAAATACTAGAAAAATATTGTGATTTTTGAAAGTATTGGGGAAGTTTAAGCAATTTTACCTTTTCCTAATGAAGCTTAAGCAATTTTACCTTTTCCTAATGAAGCCAAATAAATTGATGTTACCAGATTCTAAGAGAGTAGCAGCTTGTCTCCTATTTCCCTATTGAAACAGGTAAGGGTAATTTTTATTTTCATTAACGTTACTTTTTTTGATTTGTCCTTTTTCATTTTTTTTATTTTTAAGTTTTTATTTATTTAGTTTTTAAGTTATTTTTGTCCTTATTTATTTATTTATTTATTATTGGTTTTATAAAATTTGAAATGTATATTTGAAATGTTTTATAATTTTTTAAAATTTTAAATATATATTTTTAAATTATTTTTAAAATTTGAAATATTATTTTTAAATTTTAAATATATTTTTTAATAATATAAAACATTTAAATATTTTAAAGATATGACCTTTCAAATTTATTATTTGTTCTTATAATATTTTAAATATATATATTAATTTTAAATATAATTTTTATAAATTATTAATTTTTAAATTAATTTTAAAGATATTCAAACGTTCTTTTAAATTATATTTAAAATTTTAAAATTAATATTTTATTTGGTGGAGTCGTTCACTTTATTACAAGTGTAATTTTTATGTTTTTAATATAAAATTTAATATTTAATATTTTATTTAAAAATGGCTCCACCTCTTGGTTCTCTAGCATATATAGAATGGTGAAATTGTTGTGTTTAGTAGGAGAGTTCAAAAATTCTGTTAAAGATGAATAATAAGGTATTTTTGGTATACGTTCTTTTTTATGGTGAAATTGTAGAAGGTGATGTTGGTTGTAAATTTCAAGGCCGGCAAAGAGCAGGTTTGCGATTTAAAAAATATGTGAAGCTGACAGAAATGAAAAGGAAGATCAGTGCAAAAATAGTTATCCATTGTGGAAGGGCGATGTCCAGATTATTTTACAAGTTTCCAATCTCTACAGATCCGTTCAAATTTTTTGAGATGCAACTGTTAGATGATGATGACTTGGGCACTATGATGGAAATATGGTGGTCGACTGGGAGTGAGAACCCCCAACCAGTTGAGTTATTTGTTAAGTTAGCGGACTTAGAGCCTGTTGAGAATGTTAGTCCAATAAGTCAACATCGTGAATTTGACTTTGATTTTAATGTCGGATGGAAAGACCAGTTAGAATGCGAAGGGACATCACAGATACCCGAAAATCCAAATTATGGTGGGAGTTCGTATAACAACCCTACCCCCGGACCTCATCTACAAGTAAATCCGGAGGTGATAATAAGCACAGAGGCAGATGTCAGAGAAATGACCAATAATGGTGAAGATTCTGATTAGGACACTGAAGATTTTAGTGACCCCGATGTTGATGAAGTTTCAGACGATATCGATGATGAAGACCCAGAGGAGGTTGAAGATGTTCACGGCCCTTCATTCAGTAACCCGAGTCGTGGCATTGTTTTACGAAATGAACCTGGGAGTGACATGTTGAACGTAGATCCAGATGCAGCGCATGCATCCGAGTTCTTTGAGTACACCGATATAGTACCTACTCATAGATTGGCGTCAAATTCGCAGTTCGAGGAGTTGTTCATTGGGCAACAGTTCGAGAACAAGGTAGACTGTGTGTTTGCCATCAAACAATATAGCATAAATTTGTCGATTGATTACAAAGTTGCCAAGTATACATCGACATTATATGTTGGGGAATGTTGGAAAGCCGGCGATGGGTGTGGTTGGCGGGTTTAGGCTGCATGTATATAGAGGAATCAACAGTGGCAAATACGAAAATTAGAAAGGCGTCATACATGCACTGTCGTGCATATGTCTCAAGACCACCAGAATTGAATGCTAAAAGTATTTGCAACTGCATTATGCCACTAATGAAAGATAGCCCAATCATTCATGTGTCGACATTGATTGCGGACATGCAAGCTCGATTTCAGTACAGAGTTTCATATAGGAAAACGTGATGGGCGAAACAAATGGCCATGCAACAATTGTATGGCGATTGAGATTAGTCATACAATGAACTTCAAGGTTGGATTTTAGCAATGGTGGAGTACATCCTAGGAACTGTCATGGACTTTCAAAGGTTGCCTTATAGAGGCCCAAATGGAAAATTATAACTAGGGAGACGAGTTTTCCGTCGAATGTTCTGAACTTTCGATCCATGTGTTAGGGCCTTATAAGCACGCCATCGAGTCATGTACCACTGCATGTATTTAGTTAAGGGACTGAAGTCAAACATGTAAGAGTGCATCTCAGGCCGCCTGTTGTACCAAACATTCCATAGTGCTACATAACATTGATGTTCCACGCTCTAATCTGTTGTATGTTTCCCCCTCACAATTTTACCGTGGACATCAGCAAATTGTTGTGGCTCGACCGGCACAAATTGTCTACACCCAAATTGTCGCATAATTCGATCATCGTTGTACCACTCAACGATTGAGAAGTTGAGCACCGCCGTGTTAGTGCATTATATATGGGCTTCAGCGTGAACTCACTAAGGAATAAGGGTTGCAATGTTCGGTACAGAATATGACATTCACAAGAACTGCACAATATAACATAATAAGTCAAGTCACACCACATACTACAAGTGGATAAGTTAAATTAACGTTACTTAAACCATATTAATATTTATTACTTTCTCTCCGGCGTACACCTCTATCATTTGGCAGTAAATGATTAATGTTTGGCTTGCACCAATTTCCGGAAATGTGACCCATCTGAAACTGAAACAAACACGTTAGCAATTAAACTTTGGAAAATATTATCCACACTTATGAGTCGTTAAATGTTAAGTATAATTTTGTTTTTACCTATTTATAAGTGGCCATGAATATGGTTGGTGCCTAACAACCACTAGAAATGGCATCCTGTATAGAGCCCAAGACTGTAGTAGACCCAAACAATCGGCCGTGTTACTAACCCCATGTTTTGTCGCTCGGAAAAGCTTATAGTACAATACGACCAACACTGCAGATCCCCAGTTGTAACTACCGGCACGAGAGAAATCCTCTAATAGAAGCAAGTACTTTAAGTTGACCTTATTAGATGTGTTGTTCGGCATAAGTACCCCCCAGTCAGTTGCATAATATACGCTCGAGCAGCACACATCACCTCGTACTCAGTGGCATTGCTCGATAACTCCTTAAAACTTGCTCTCAACCATGTCAATGTCAAGCATGTGAAATTCTGTTCCCCATCACTAGGGGATCGTCCAAGCAATCTGTGGCATAATACTGAAGGTTCCAACACTTTGCTTCGATCCGTGACCACAGCACCGTCAACTCGTAACCCAAGTTGCATAGTGACGTATTCCAATGTGATAGTCCACTTCTCACACAGCATAATGAAGATGAGGGTCTCCGTACACCACCGCTTAACCAAGGCGGATATTAAGTTCGCCCTCAGGTCAAAACTTCGGATCAATGCGACGTCCCCAAATCCCGCCAACTGTAAGTATGGCATGACCCGCTCGTCCGGATCGCACTTGGGAAAATGAAACCGCGACCTCAAAACATGATACCCATCCTGTATGGTAAATTTTTTTATAAAAATATGATAAATCAATTATTTATATAATTTAAACATAAAATTATATATTGAAGAGTAAAATTGACAGGTTGAGAAAACAAAAACATCACACTTATACTATACCAACGCCGCCATTTTAAGTTTTTTTATTTAAGTTAAATTAAATAAGTAATAAAATATTAATAATAGAACAAAGATTTGTCATAAAATATTAATAATAACACGTAGAAATCAAATGTGATTATTATGTACTAATCATAGTTAAGCATTAAAACTAAAGGCAACTATATAACTATAAAAAGTACATAAAAATAACGTCTTAAAAAACATAGGTGGTATAGGTAAATATAAAAATAAAAAGACTTATTTTATTGAACCAATATCTATAATAATACATAGAATTTTACATATAATATAAACTAGGCATATTCAAACTAGAAAATTTATATTACATACAACAACTTTTATAAAAAAATATATATATTCACTCGTTAAAACTAATGTAACTTTTGTGTACCCCACAAATGGAACTAAGCACAATAACAATGCAAAATTAAGCAGAAAGGTCGTCATATTAAAAAAATTAATATATAAATTTATGAATGTATACTAAATTAAAAAAAATTATAACTAACACGTAGAGATCAATTTCATGCAAAAATGAGTTAAAAAGGGATAATAACAACCAAATAGAGATCAGTTTCATGCAATCAAAACACGTTGAGCAAAGTAGTGCTTAGCAAGAAAAAACGAGAAACTAAAACGATTTTTTATTTAATTTATAATTAATTTTACTGTTTCGTTGATCCTTAATGAAGTGTGATCCGTATTTTCCCCAGAAGACATTTTGATATCTGCATAATTTTAAAAAAATACATAAATAAAATATAATTAATTATTATATTATAATAACTATAAAATATAAAAATACAAAAATAAAAATATAAATAACTTACTTTCTTTTTTCTCTTTCTTCCTTCCTTCTACAAATATTTGAAGGGGGACAAAACCCCACCTTCTTATATAAGACGCTCATCTTCTTCCTTTTTTTTATAACTAACAATTACACTAATGATTGGTCACATAGTTAATGTCACCGACACGTTGTGACCAGTTATAATATATATTTTAATTTTTAATTTAAAATTTTACCTTTTAATATATATTTTAAAATAAAGTCATAATTTTTAACAAATAAATTCTTTTTTAACAAATAAATCATTTTTAAATTTTTTCTAATTAATTCAATTTTCACTTTTTAAATAAAATATTTTTACAACAATTTAAATATAATCTAAAAAACGTTTGAATATCTTTAAAAATAATTAAAAAATTATATTTAAAATTAAAAATATTTAAAATATACATATAAAATATTATAAAATAAATAATAAATTTGAAACTTCATATCTTTAAAATATTTAAATGCTTTATATTATTAAAAATATTTAAAATTTAAAATTAATATTTAAATTTAAAACAAATAATTTTAAAAATATATTTAAAATTAAAAAATATTATAAAAGTTTCAAATATACATTTTAAATTTTATAAAACCAATAATAAACAAATAAATAAAATAAATAAGGACAAATAAAAATACTTAAAAAGTAAATAAATAAAAATTTAAAAAGAAAAATGAAAATGACAAATAAAAAAAGTAACGTTAATGAAAAAAAAAATACCTTTACTTGTTTCAATAGGGAAATAGGAGACAAGCTGCAACTCTCTTGGAATCAGGTGGTGTCAATTTATTTGGTTTCACTAAAAAAGGTAAAATTATTTAGATTTTCTTATACTTTTAAAAATTATAATATTTTTTTAGTATTTATACAAATGACGCCATTCTAAATGGTTCCACCAAAAAAATAATTTTTTAATGTAGTTTATTGATGTGGCATATTGGTGGCGCTAAACACTTCGGCTCCACCAACTTTTAGTGCAGATTTTGAATTATTTTCATATTTTATCAAAAAAATAGATTATTTAAATAATTAATTAATTTTTTGGGGTTTTTTTATATAAAAAAAAAAGCCCGTTTTTTTCGTTCGACCTTGCTAGCTGAGTTTTGAGAAATCTTTTATCTGTAGTTGCTATAGCCTATTAGTTATAACCCATTGGGTTCTTTTCCCAAAAACCTAAATTAGTTTCAATATTATTTCCTTTTCTTTTCATTTTTTCTTTTTAAAATAATTTTTAGAATTAAATTGAGTTTGAGAAGAAAATAGATGTAGATAAATATATAATAATTTTAAGTTTTTAAATTTTAAAATTTGATAAAATTTAATTGGTGCTTAAAATTTTAGATTTTAAAATTTTAATATAAATTATTCTCATAAATGAAAGAGGGTTGTTATTTTTTATAAATATGTTGGTCCTTCCGTCCACCATCTTACGAAAATAAATAAATAAATAAAATTTTATAAACAAATTTATTTTAGATTGTTCTAGAATTAAATTATTTATATGTTTCGATAGATCGAATTGAAATTATATTTAATAAAATAATTTTATTCAAATTTATTTATATAAATAAATTTTAAAAGTTATATAAAAATAATAAATTTTAATAAATAAATTTTATTATAAAAATGTTTATGCATTTTAATGAAATTTTTAAAATTAAACTGCTTAAACTATAATTTAAAAAACTCTTACATGGAGTAAAAGTTAAGTTGAGTGATTTAATAATCTTTGGTTGCGGGCTTGAACCTTAATGCTGGAGGTACAAATTGATCCATTGTGATTTGTTTGAACCTTAATGTACATATTACAAATTAGTTTATTATCTCCGTAGAAATTAATTGGATGTATTAATTATAATTTATTTAATTTTTTTTTGTATATTCTCACAAACAATATAAAATAATATAGCTTAAATCTTATTAATAAATTTTCGTAATTTCTTGTTCATTTCAAGCTCTTCAACAAATTTTTATTAATTTTAAGTTGCTCATTGTACAGTGTTCTATACATCTCTATCTTACATTGTAATTGTTCAATGCCTCTTTCATTTGAATTCATTTTTAAATCTCTAATGAATGATTCTCTTCCATGATCTTAATATAAAAATTTGAGTATAATTTATGTTAAAACAAATGATTCAAACTAGAATTAAAAAATATATAGTAAAAATAAGAAAAGATTGAAAATAAAAAATAAAGTTAAAAAACCTTAAACTATAGTGATTTGATTTAAATTTTTTTGTTTTATTCATTGTTGCATAAATCTTATTTATAGGCTTTCATAAATGTATAAAATGAAAGGAAAAGGTCAACTTTGAATATTGATTTTTATATGAATTATTCCTTAATTATTTTGGTTCTTTCCATAATTTTTAATCAATATTAAGGATCTTACTATTACTTTTTACATTAACATTAAAAAGAAAATCTAATTTCTATAATATATTTATTACTATATATAATATTAATGTACTTAAAAATAAATCTTTAATTGCTTTAAAAGACAGGAATATAAATAATGTTTAAAATGAAACGAATTGTTGACATTATAAGTAATTAATATATTTATTATCTATTATTATGGTAATTAATTAGTTTAGTTATAAATTGTGTTAGTAGTAAAAGTATAATCCATAATAGAGTATTAAAATCAATAATGCAAATACAAAAAAATGTATTGAGGAATTATTTAAAATATTTAATAATTTGTAATTTATAATTAATATAATTATACATCATTATTACTTTATTATAAAAAAATCATATTTAGAACAGGCTCACTTTAAATATAACTAAAACATATTTTAAAATATAAATAATTAATATACCACACGCTTGTGTGACCCACACAGTTCAAATGGTCAGCCTGTGTGGCCCACACAGCCTGACACATGGCCCAAATAACCCAAATCATGTGTTACACACGGTCCAGTACTCGACCTATCACATGGCCGTGTGACGTCTATAGTGTTGTTTTTTTTGCTTTCATCATTCGCTGATTTTCATGTTTTGCGTTACACACCTGGTATTCTCTGGAAACAAACCGAAACACGAGCAATCCCACACCTAAATCGACAATTAACACAACCGATTTCAGTAATGATTCACGAAACTCTAACCATTAATCAACCACAATCAAAATAAAATAACCATTCAAAATACATCCACACACTTACCGTTTGAATGAACAACTACTACACAAATCCTAAGTCGCTGGAGGGTTGCCCACTGCCTCTTGTACTACTACGAAAAAAAACACATCAAAATTAATAACAATATCCACTATATCGATTTAACGCAACTCAATGCCCAACACAACTACAAATAGCACATAAAAATACTGAACTTAAACATTTTACCCTTAGATTTGAAGTTAAAGAAATGTGAACTATTACCTCAAGAATTAACAGCAGCCCAAACGATTAAAGAAAAAATAAAGGACAAGGAATGAACGAAAAGAAAAAGAAAGAAAAAGAAAGAAAAAAAATCAAAATCAATTAAGAGGAAATGAGAATGGCGGGGTGGATTTGGGGAATAAGGGAAACAGATGTGGGACAGAACAAAAATTTGGGAGCAGCTTGTTTTTAGTAAAAAAATAATAATAAAAGAAATAATAATAATATCCCTTTTTTTCTATTATAAAACTATTTATTATTAAGCCAAAATCAAATCCAACTACCCACTAACCCCCAAATGCCATCCATATCCAACAGATTTCCTATAGTTAAATTTAACTCAACTTCTACCAGCTGAACAACATAAAAAGAAATTCACAAGAATGCTCTTTCAAGGATTCTAACACTAGACCTCAAACACACCAGTAAAGCACTTAGCCACAGATATAAAGACTTAATTGTAATGAATTTTATCAAATAAAAAAAATTAGATTTTTTGGGTGTTACAACTCTCCCCCCTAAAAGAAATTTCAACCTTGAAATTTAGCTGATTTAAACAGTTGCGAATATTGCTGTCGAAATAAGTCATCAGGTTCCCAAGTGGCTTTCTCTGTGCCATGATTCAGCCACAGAACCTTAACTAACAGAATAAATTTTCTCCTCAAGACTTTAACGTCTCGATTCAGAATCTGAACTGGCTCCTCCTCAAATGTCAAATTCTGTCTAACCTCAATTTCCTCAACAGAAACAATATGAAATGGGTTAGACCAATACCACCTCAACATGAAGACATGAAACACATCATGAATACGATTCAATTCTAGAGGTAGCTCTAACTGATAGATAACTGGACCCATACGTTTCAGAATCTGATACAGTCCAATGAACCTAAGGCTTAACTTGCCTTTACGTCCAAACTGTAGAATCTTCTTCCATGGGGATACCTTAAGGAAAACATAATCACCTAGAGAATACTCGATGTTCCTCATTTTTAGATCTGCATAAGACTTCTATCTATCAAAAACCTCCTTAAGACGATTCTGAATCAGTCTAACTTTATCTTCAGTCTCAGAAACCAACTCAGGACCTAAAACCCGTCGCTCACCCAACTCAGTTCAACACAACGGAGTACGACACTAACGACCATACAAAGCCTCGTAAGGTGACATCTGAATACTGGAATGTAAATTGTTATTGTAGACGAACTTGGCTAACGATAGAAACTCCTCATAACTACCTCGAAAATCTATCACACAACTCTGAAGCGTATCCTCAGTATCTAAATCACCCTCTTAGCTTGACCATCGGTCTGAGGATGGAACGTAGTACTAAAGTCTAATCTCGAACCCAGGGCCTCGTGAAGCTTCCTCCAAAATCGAGAAATGAATCCAGGATCTCTATAAAAAATAATCGAGATTGAAACCCCATGAAGTCTTACGATCTCCGAAACATATAACTTGACCAATTTCTAATAGGAGTAGTCTCCCCTAACAAGAATGAAATGAGCAGACTTGGTCAATCAATCCACAAAGACCCATACAAAATCCTTCTTAGTGGGTGTTAAGGGCAACCCACTAACGAATCCCATAGTCACCCGTTCTCATTTCCATAGGGGAGTCTTAACGGGTTGGAGCAAATCCGAAGGCAATTGATGCTTAGCCTTAACTTGTTGGCAAGTCAGACAAAGAGAGATGAAATCGGCCACCTCCTATTTTAAACTAGGCCACCAATACAACTCACACAGATCATGATACATCTTATTTCCACCAGGGTGCATAGCATAAGGGTTACTATGCACTTCTTACATAATGGACTATGCAACATCTCGTTTTGGAGTCTTATCAGAATAGGGCTTTTGGGACCACTTAACCGAGTCAAAATATTTATTTTATTGTTTTAATAAGTTTTAAAGTATGAAAGAATTACCGTGTGAAAATTTCGTAAAGAAATTTTTCCGATTAAATGGTTAATTTGGTAAAAAGGACTAAATTGCATAACGCGTAAAATATGAGTTCTATTAGTTAAATGATTTAAATGACTATAGAATTAATAGTAGGAGTCCTTGCATGGTAAATATACCATGAGTGATATGGATGGACGATTATGGGTTATAAAATGTGATTTCCATGTTGACTTTATAAGGTTAATTTTGTAAAATGGTATTTAAGTTAAAATTAATTAAAACAAAAATGGCATAATAGTTCATTCATCTTCTTCATGCCATTTTTAATAAAAGAAATAAGCCATTTTAGGGCTTTGGCATTCGTTCAAGCATAGACTATTAATTAAGGTACGATTTTCGTCCCGTTTTTAATGATTTCTACGTTTTTAAACTCGTTGCAGCTCAATCTAGCTAGTCCGTGCCTTAATTTCTGAAATTATTGATGATTTTGAAATATTCCATTGTTGAATACATGTGTATTTTGAAGTTTCTTGCTAGATTATTGATGGTTGTTAATAGATATACAAGTTTTATAAAGAGAATTTTGACAAAATTGAGCATTAAGGATTAAATTGTAAAAGATAGAAATGTTGTGGTTAGAAAAATGAATAAATTAAATATATGGGTTTGTATGGAATACAAGAGTATTTGGCTAAGTATAAGTATAAAGAAATTTTGTATATTTTGTGATTTTGTGAATTAGGGACTAAAGGGTCAAAATGTGGAAATATGAGGGCTGTTTTGTAAAAAGGCCAAAATATATGTATATGGATTGAATTGAATGATTTGGTGAATAAATGGGCTAAATTTTAATTTATATAGATCAAGATAAATAAATACCAGAACTTGATCGGGGGAAACAAAAGTTAAACGGGTAGACAAAAGTATTTGAGCAAATACAAGGTAAGCTCGTATAATTAGAATTGAACTTGTTATATATTTTAAATGGTTGAATTGAATATTTGTATGAATGTGTATTAGAATATTAAATTAAATTTCCTATTGGTTAAGTACTCCGAATAAGTACCGAGTCCCGTTTGAGCCGTAGAAAGTCGTAGGATACAAGTGACATGTTACTAGGGTTACCGTTTGGTCGAGCTTCGGCATTTGTTGCGGACTCACCACAGCTTGTATGAACTTACTGTTTCAGCTCTTATGAGTTTACCATTTTAGGTGTATGGAGCTTACCGTTCAGCTCGATAGAGCTTATCGTTTACCAGCTCAGGAGGAGAAAATTGATCATGGCTCGAAAGTGCGTACGTGATGATGAATTGATGGATTTTCAATCTATACACTTAGTGTGTATCACCCGAGTATCCCTCGATATTTTCGTAGGTTCAACGGGCATTATACTGATATGTGTTGTAAAGATTATATAATATAATAGCTATATGATTTATATAAATTGATGAATGAATTTGGATGTCAAAAGAATGTTATATGTTTGGTTTCATTCTTATGAATGGATGAATATACAAATGTGAAATGACTAATTTGTGAATGGTGATGTGAATAGGCTTTGTGGACAAATGAGTTGGTTTTAATTGCTTTAATGCTTAAATGTTAAATTGGTAAGTTTAATTCTATATTATAAGGGCTTACTAAGCTTAATGCTTATTCAGTTCATTTTTCCTATGTCCTATAGATTTCGGAAGCTAGCTTGATTTCGGACAAGGTCGGAGACTTGCTATCACACTATCCAGACGATATTGGGTACTTTTGGAACTTATGTAAATATGCCATGTATAAGCTAGTTTATAGGTTGAATTATATGGTCACTTATGTTAGTGAATGTGGTATGAATTTTGGGTTTGATCAAGCTATGTGATATGGCTTGAGTTGGAAATGTTTGGTTTGGTATGAAAGCATTATGTGTTACGTTCATTTTACGGTGAATTTGATAAATGGTATTTTAGCATAAATGAGGTGTAATTATGGATATGTTAGTATGAATGGTGTTTTGGTTTTATGTCTTAGTTGAGAAATGATATGAATGTCTTATAAATTAGTTCAAGTTAATAAGCTTAATACATAGCATATATGTTTGTGGTGTTTGATCATATGTTTCAACAATGAGAAATGCTAAATATGATTTTTATAACTTGGCTTGGTTTAAAGTGAAATGATGAGTATGTATTGAATGTGAATTGATTATTTAGGTATGGTTTCAATTGGTAAATAATGATATTTTAATAAGTAGGTTTTGTTTGCTAAATGGATGAAAATAAATTGGCTTTATAAGTGGCGTTTTGGCATAATACAAAGCATATGAAATTAGTATGATTCTCGTGGTTAATTTTGCTACCCGAATTGATGAGAAACAAATTGGTCTTGGGTGTGACATTTTTTTTTGGTATGTGGTATATTTTGTGAAATTGGCATGTCTTGATTCGGCATTTGTATTTGTGAGATGACTATTTTTGATCAAATGAGAAGCGATTAGATTGGTTATTTACTTTTATTAATGAAATTTGGTCTTTTGGTAATACTTGTTTGTGTTTAAAATTTTGTCTATTATGCTGTATGAAAAAGTATAAATTCAGCTAATTTCCGCAAGTTGATAACATGCAAATTTGTCAATGAATTTGGTTAGCCATATGTTGGTAATGGTATTCATAAATGGTTTTTTTTTACCTTGTCAGGAGCATGTATAAAGTTCATAAAATATTAGGTTCGGTCATGTAGTATTATTATTAAGGTCGCACATGTGATTGCTTATTAATTAGTATAATATGTTCGAGTGTTTTAATTATGCATTAGTACAAAAGCTAGGAAATGATATGTTAGATATTCACTTAATATATATATCCGTTATATGAATTGAATGATATATGCTTGATTATGTTTTCAAATATTGAAATTATATAGCGTGCGAACATAGCTTTGATTTATGTAAATTGGTTCAAAATATTTGGATGAGACAAGGATATTGATGTGATTGAATTTTAAAGCACAGTTGTTTATGAATTATAGGTAATGAAGTATGAATGATTATATTCAGTCATGTTTTTCATATGTACAAAATAAATATATGATAAATGACTGTGCGGAATTATGTTATGTTCGGTAATGCCTTGTAACCCTATTCTGGCGACATATTCGATTTAGGGGTGTTACAGACTATCTCAATTAAAAATCATTAGGTACACAAACCCATCTTCGGAAACACAGAATCCCATAACCATTCAACCTAAAATCAGGAGTACTTCCTTCATCGACTTGACAGAAACACAAAACCAGAAAATCATCCCTCAATTGTTTAACCCGAATCTGCTCAATCCATGTCGGCCTAACTTGCACTCAACTAACATACCCCAATCATCAAACAAACTTAAGTAAGTAAACATCGCCCTCAAATCAGACATCGCTCTATGACTAAGAGCATCAGCGACCACATTGGCCTTACCGAGATGATACTCAATTGAGCAGTCGTAGTCCTTGAGCAACTCAATCCATCTACGTTGCCTAAGGTTTAACTTTTTCTAAGTAAAGATATATTTGAGGCTTTTGTGATCAGTGTAAATGATACACCTTACACCATACAGATAGTGCCTTCAGTTTTTTAAAGCGAAAACCACTACAGCTAACTCAAGATCGTGCGTAGGATAGTTGCCTTCGTGTGACTTAAGCTGTTGGAACACATAAGCCACTACCTTCTTGTATTGCATTAGAACACAACCTAAACCAACATGAGATGCATCACTGTAAACCACAAATTCCTTACTTGATTCAGGCTGTATCAAAACAGGAGCTTGAGTCAAAACGGATTTGAGCTTCTCAAAGCTCGATTGCTGCTCATCAGTCCAGACATATGGGGCGTTCTTACGTAATAGCTTAATCAGAGAAGCTGCAATAATTGAGAACCCCTCATCAAACCTTCGACAATAACCTGCGATCCTAAGAAAACTACGGATCTCAGAAACGTTCGTAGGCTGTTTCCACTCAAACACAACCTCAATTTTCTTAGGATCAACTCAAATCCCTTCAGCAGAAACTACATGACCCAGAAAAGTTACCTCCCTTAACTAGAATTCGCACTTGCTCAACTTAGCATACAACTATTTCTCACGGAGTATTTGAAGAACTACTCTAAGAAGTTCATCATGATCATCCTTAATCTTAGAGTATACCAAAATGTTGTCGATGAAGACCACGAAAAATTAATCCAAATACGATTGGAAAACATAAGATCCATGAATGCAGTCAAAGCATTCGTCAAACCAAAAGGAATTAATAGGAACTCGTGGTGCCCATAGCAAGTCTAAAAGCAGTATTGTGAAAATTAATTTCTTTAACCTTAAGCTAATGATACCCAGAACAGAGATCTATCTTGGAAAACACAGAAGCCCTACGAAATTGATCGAAGAAATCATTGATCTTCAGAAGTGGGTACTTATTCTTTACCGTTAACATATTCAATGGTCTGTAATCGATACACATCCTCATAGTACCATCTTTTTTTTACAGATAGAATTGGTGCCCCCATGGAGACATACTAAGACGGATTAACCCTCGATCGAAGAGTTCCTAAAACTGAGCCTTTAATTCCATAAGCTCCTTCGGTGCCATACGGTAAAGAGCAATGGACACTGGAGCTGTACCCGATAAAATCTTGATACCGAACTCGACCTCTCGATTCAGAGGCAATCCCAGTAACTCATTGGGAAAAACATCCGAAAACTCCTTACTCGTCTGAATATTCCCAACAGATGAATCCATAGAAGCAGAAGTACACATGTAGGCCAAAAATGTCTCAGACCTCTTACGAACAAACTTTTTGGCCACAAAAGTGGAGATTACATTGGATAAGTAATCTCGACAATCACCGATCATAATTACTTCCACATCATTCTCAGATCTCAGAACTACCCTCTTAGTAGCACAATCTAAACTGGCCCGATGCTATACAAGCCAGTCCATCCCCAAAATCTGATCGAATTCCCTATGGTAGCTCCATCAGATTAGCTAGAAACACAACCCCTTGTATCTCCAATGGTACATTCCTATACAATCTATTAACTCGAACTGGTTGACCCAATGGACTAAATACAATAATCTCTCCAGAAGTGCTCTCAACAAGAATCCCTAAATTTATAGAAACAAAACTAGCTATATACGAGTGTGTTAATCCTATATCTATCAGTCCAAAATACGGAGCAATATATACCAGTGTAGGCTGTCTCGCCTCATATGATTAACACATCTGGCCGATGCTCTTTAACATCTCCTTAAACCATTAGCACCCCTAGACGGCTGATGAACTGCTTGTTGAGGCTAAACAAATCTCAAAGCTGGTGCTTCCATCTGATCAGAATGTTGTGGACAATCTCTGATGCGGTACTCCATCGACCTGCATCATAGACAAGCTCTTAACCTCCTCCAACATTTACCCGAATGGCGTCTACCATAATCCCTACACAGTTGAACAACAGTAGGAGCAACTAGAACCTCAACTCTTGGAGTCCCATCAGATCTGCCTATTTCTTAGGCCTCGAAACAGAACTAGAGGGCTTCGAATCCCTCTTATTCCTACCCCTCACACGATCCTTATTTTCACGCTCAATGCGTTTAACCTCCTCAGCAATTTTAGCCTTGTCCACCAAGATGACAAAAACCCACTCCCTCTGTGGAGCTATCAGAACCCTAAGGTTATCCATCAATCCTTTCTCAAAATGAATGCACTTTTCATATTCAGTTGATACCATCCCCCGAGCATATCAGCTCAATCTCAAAAATTCGGCCTCATATTTAACCATAGTCCTATCTCCCTAGGTAAGGCTCATAAACTCGTATCTACGAGCATCCACATAACTCGCCCCTACATATTTACTTTGGAAAACGCTCTTAAACTGATCCCAAGTAATCTGATTAGGCTGAGTACCCTCCACAACAGTTAACCACCACTGATATGCCTCATCACGAAGCAGCGATACTAGACCCTTAAATTTCAGTTCAGGGATGTAGTCGATGTCATTCATAATCCTCTCTGTGACCTCCAACCAATATTCGGCCACAGTCGAGGCAACTCCCATGACACCTCTAAATAATTTAGCACCATTAGACTAGAGTCGCTCAGTTACCGATTCATGGCTCCCAGAACCAGAATGGGGCCCAACAACCCTCTCCAAAACTCTCAGCATGGCTTGAGACAATGAGTCGTCCCTAATCGAGTGACTTTAAGACCTAGTCTCAGCAGTAGGTGTACTACTGATCGAGGACGAATCAGCTCGAGTCCATGAGTACCGTCCACAAATGCTCATCGTATTTACAAATTATCTACATTATGAAGTTTTATGTATCAGTTCCAATATTTATTAACAAATATTTTATGCTTTAAAATGGTTACCAGAAGAAATTTCAGAAATGTTTTAGTTTCTAACTATCTTAGTACAGTTCTAATCATTTCAGAGTTTTCTAAACTAAAGTGTTTCTAATTCAGAAGTACTTATAGGATTGGCGCCAGAGACACGATACTTCACAATTTTTTTTCAGATTCGTGCAAAAATAAACTTTACTTGAACAAACAGTTTTCACAAAAAACAATTTTGAACAAAAAATTTCATAGCTCGAGTTTTACAACTTGACTCTGATACCATTAAATGTAATACCCTAAACTCGGTTTAGACGTTATGGCTAAATCTGGAGTTGTTTCCTAAAACAGTTGGAAATTTAGTTTTTGGAAATTTTGAAAAATGGCGTAAGACTTGTTATTTAAAAACTCCGATTAAATAGAAGTTACCTTTAATTTAGCTTCTTAGTTGAAACAATAATCGCTTACGTTTTCTATGATCAGTTAATTTGCAGCGAAAATTCTTAAGTCGTTATATTTTTGGAAAACCTAGTTTGTTGTTTCAAAATTGGTTGGTTTGCAAAATAAAAATCAACACCTTTTTAAGAAAATGTTTTAACCAATATCATGCGAGAAATAAAAATAAGTTCAAAAACTAAAACAGTCCCAAAGAGTCCAAAATTACAAACCATTTTAACCCTAAAATTTCAATAAAAATAATAGCAAAATTGAGCGAAAAAAGTTATATAACCGATCTCTAGTCGCATCGACCCATCTAAGTTTGAAGGTTACCTAAAAATAACAGTCAAACAGAATGTGAGTTTTCAAAACTCAGTGTGTAACAAATAGCTCAAACAGATAATTTTTATCAAACAGATTTTACAGTAATAGAGTCTTTACAGAGCAATACAGATACATATATATTTTTCCTACCCCCATCTACTACACACCATCTTTGACCATCCCAACACACTATATGTGGTATAAAGCACCCATCCAACCCTACACACCACTTAGTGTCATTAATACACTTACAGAATAAATTGCAGTTGAGCTGCTAGTATAATGGGCGAGATATCACCACTCACAGAAACACTTCTTCCACATAATATATCCCATCCCAGAAACAGACATAATCAAAGCAGAAATTCATACATGCTACAGTTTTACATGCATGACATATCAGATACAAATCACATACAAAACATTTTTCAGGTTTACTTATAATATGATATCTTAAACATACTTACAGAAAGCAAAATTTATACTAGTAGATGACCTGATTTCATGTTTTACAGTACATGTAATCACATACCTACCATACAGAAGGCCCATGGTTGATCGGAATGACGTGTATGACCTTAAGGAAAAAATCTAAATTTTGGGCCCACATGCCCGTGTGACCCACACAGTCTGGCACGTGGCCTAAATATCCCAGACCGTGTGTCACACACGGTCCAGTACACGGCCTTATACACGGTCGTGTGGCGTCGATAGTGTTGTTTTTTTTGGCTTTTGTCGTTCGCTGATTATTGTGTTTTGTGTTACACACTTGGTATACTCTGAAAACAAACCTAAACATGAGCAGTCCCACACCTATATCGACAATTAACACAACCAATTTTAGTAATGATTCGTAAAACTCTAACCATTAACAAAGCACAATCAAACTAAAACAACCCTTCAAAATACATCCACACACTTACCGTTTGAACAAACAACTAAAACGCAAATCCTAAATCGCTGGAGGGTCGCCCACTGCCTCTTGTACTACTCCTAAAAAAACGCATCAGAATTAATAACAATACCCACTATATCGATTTAACGCAACCCAACGCCCAACACAACTACAAATAGCACATAAAAATACTGAACTTAAACATTTTACCCTTAGATTTGCAGTCAAAGAAATGTGAACTATTGCCTCAAAAATTAACAGTAGCCCAAATGATTAAAGAAAAATTAAAGGATGAGGAACGGATGAAAAGAAAAAGAAAAAGAAAAAAAAATCAATTTAGAGGAAATGAGAATGGTGGCGTGGATTTAGGTAATAAAGGAAACAAACATGGGAGAGAACAAAAATTTAGAAGCAGTTTGTTTTAGTAAAACAAAAAAATAATAAAAGAAATAATAATAATAACAATATTGTCCCTTTTTTTCCTATTATAAAACTATTTATTATTAAACCAAAATCAAATTCAACTACCCACTAACCCTCAAATCCCATCCATATCCAACAAATTTCCTATAGTTAAATTTAACTCAACTTTATAAAAAGAAATTTGCAAAAATGCTCTCTTAAGGATTTGAGCACTAGACCTCAAACATACTAATAAAGCACTTAGCCACAAATATAAAGACTTAATTGTAATAATTTTATCAAATCAAAGATTAGATTTTTGAGGTGTTACAAACCAAATATTGAACCCTTTTACTTTCCTTCCCCCCTCAAACCCTTTTGCTTTCCCTTCAATAATTTACTTTAACTTAAACCCCTAAAACATTTTTCTTTTACTTTTCCCCAAAACTTTTACTTCCTCCAAACCTTTAAAACTTTTTTTCCTTTGTTTTCCTCCAAAACTTTTATTTCCCCCAAATCTCAAAAACATTTTTTTTTCGAATTTATATCTACTATTTATATTATTGAATTAAATTTCACATGTTGTGCTATTTATATTATTGAATTCTTTAATCATGCTGAATCTTTATCATTTTCAGTTAAAATTGAATTATTAATTATGCCATAAAATGTTTGTGTTAAAATTTTTGTTGGTATCAATTTCACATTTTATCTTTAAAATAACTTTTATTAACAAAAATCACATTTTTACATTTAATATATATTTTTAATTTCAAAATACATGGTGACAATTGAAGCAACTAAGTAAGCAAAAAGCTAACCCATATATAAAAGATTAATAAATAAATTATAAGGGATGAAAGTTAATAACAAATTTAATTACGGTGGGTGACAGTGGCTACAAGGACTCAAATTCATTTTTTTTAATTTAACTCGAATAAATATATTTGATTCGATCTAATTCGAATTTCATCTTACTCGGTTTGATTCGAGAAAATTCAAATCGAGTTAGGATGATAAAATATGATTCATCAACTCAATTAATTTTTAAAAAAATTCATTCAATTTGATTCGATTCGATCGAACGCTCACCCCTAACCACATCAACCTCCTATCTTCCCTTACTATAATAATTTTAGTGCTTTGAGGGTCCTTATTGTCCCATAAATCCATCAAATTGAGAGAGGATTTTACTTTTTATATTGTGACTTACAATAATGAATTTTGTATTATCTTTTTTATGAACTTTATGCTATTCATAATTTCAGTTTACTAATAATAGTAATAGGGTTGTAAATGAACCAAGCTTGAACGAATAAATTTTTGTTCATGTTTGTTTATTTTTAAGCTTGTTCGTGTTCAGTTTGTGTTTGTTAAGAATTTCACATTTTTGTTCATGTTCGTTATTTAAAATTATGTGTGTTCATGTCCGTTTGTTTAATGTTCACGAACATGGTCATGAACATATAATTGAACGTATTCACGAACAATGTTAATAAATAATAAACAAACAAACAAACAATAAATACATACACACATATATTGTTTAGATATAAAATAGTCAAATATAAATATTAATAATTATATTATAAATAAAAAAATACAAACCAAGATAATTTTATTAATATATACTAATGGAACAATAAACGAGTTTTAAGATAAATTTATTAATATATACTGATGGAATTTTTATAAGAAAATATCATTAATCGATAAACGAGTCAATAAACGAGCCAATAAACGAGCTTTTAAACAAGCTTATTCGTGAACATAAACGAACCAAACACACCCCTGTTCGTGTTTGTTCGTTTATTAAATGAATATAAAAATTTTGTTCATACTCATTTATTTAACTTAATAAATAAACATAAACGAACGTTATACGAACGATTTACGAACAACATCGAACGTTTTGTTCATTTACATCCTAGATGATAACAATAAGATGTCCACTGCCTAAACTATGGCTTATGGTTATGGGTCCCTAAGTTTTCAAGAATACCCAAGAATCTCCCCACCAGGCCTCTTTTTGAGGGGATACAGAAAGCGTGTTACAGACGCGCCGGAAAACGAGGGTATGGGATCAACATACGTATATGTAAGTAAATATAAAAAATGGAGTAGGAGACAAAATTTAGGACATAGGAATCCCAAAGTTGACCTGTTTATGAGAGAATTGGCATCTAATCCGATACTGGGGACCCTTCCGTTTCTTCCACCTTTTAAACACTGCATTCCTACGGCTTTCCCTTCGGGAATTTGATTCATTTTGGGTTTATTCTATTTCCCCCACATTTATCTCTCTCCCTATCACCATTCCTAATCTTTTCATTGAATCTCTCTTTATGTTTCCCTAGAATTCAATTAAATTATACAATTAAGTTAGGCAAAGACAATAGATTTAGTTCGATTGGGGTTGGACTTTGGAGGGTTTCAAAAGCTTTCATACTCATATATACACCTCTCCTTTTGGCTAAATTCTTTTTGTGCACATCAAGTCAACATCTCTATTAAGAAAAGATCCCTTCCCCGTTTTATTACAAACCAAAGACCTATCAAATTGCAGTTTTAAATGTGTGTGCTTGCTCAGCCTTAAAATTTAATAGACTAATCTATTTCGCTTGTTTGAATGCATGCTTTATCATGGATGCATGACACATGCATTTCCATTCATGATGTCATGACAGTGATGTAGATGATAGGAACTGGACGACGTCGTGGCAGCTCCTCCGATTTTGTTCTTATCCTTAACATATACAGTCCCCCCCTGGATTTTTCTTTTTCTTTTCCAGTACATAGCTAGAACGTACAAAATAGGATGCAATAGCCATGTACTATAGTACATGTCTAATAATAGGGTCTTTTAAATGTATTTTACTATATATAAGAAGAATCTGCCCTAATATCTAAATCCTAATGGAGAATTGTTGGCTGCCATTGGATAACAATAAGTTCCTAGTCGAAATTCTTGGCAAGAAAAAGCATGCAATTTCCCATATTTTCTTTTTTTTAAAAAAAATATTAGTTATAGGACAAATTTCAAACTAGGTTTATTAGTGTCACGAATACATCAATCAACTGGTTCATAATGGGATTAGGATGGACAAGCAAACTGAAAATTTTTAAAGCTTTGGAAACATTGTAGATTATAAAAATATAGTGAGAAATGGATTTTTCAAATAGAGGAACAACGGATGCATTACCCACAAACTATGGGCTATGGATAATTATTTAAGTCTCCCAATTGCAAAAAACAAATTAATTAAGATGGTGATGATCACCAAGTGTTGCTTGAATGATTAGCATTTTCATATTCAACACCACTTGCTGATTTAAACAAGTGGCCGTTTGTTTTGTTTTATTTTTTGGGAAAATTATTAGAAAGACGAATATTAAATAATGCAACATGATAGTTCTTTTTTTTTAGGGTATGCAACATGGTAGTTAATTATATACAATATACGCATTGAACTCAAACGCAAGCATAAAAGGCATGCAATCCAATTAATTGATGTCAAGATTTGATTCCCTACTAGAATCTTTCTTCGTAAAGTCCCATCTTGTTTTCTGCATGGATTTACTTGAAACGATATATTCCAAAAATGGAAAAAAAAGGTCACACGAAATACTTTATAATAGGTGATGATACACTAAAGGTGGTATAATTCTATACACGCACATCATGAAAAATAAAATTTAAATTTTTTAATAATGTATCGTCATATAAAAAATTATACCTAATATAATATTAGGTCAAGCTTACTCCGCGACCCTTGAAAGAAGTAACGAGAAGGAAACAAGAGTGTGATTTCAGGTTTTCTGTTTGGGCTTAAAATATTAGCCAAATCCACACCTTTCGACCAGAAAATATTTGACGGTCTCGGCAACAAAAAGAATCATTCCTGCTTCCAGCTGGAACTCAACCCTAGTCTTGGTTTCTTTTGTATTTCATTAATTGAATAACGATATGTAAATATAATTATATATACTAGAATTTATTGTATATTAAAAAGTAAATTTTTTTAAAGAAATTGTATCTCACAAGAAACAATAAGTTCAAAGAGTATACGTGAGAGTAAATTTGTCCTTATTTGTCAATTTACTCCATATTTAAATGGAATTGAATAAAAATATTATGTTTGAAAAAAATTAAGAATGTTTCAATAACACAATACCTTATTTCTTTTCTTTTTTCATATGTATTATGTAATACTAAATGTAAATGGTAAAAATTAGGTGTATTATGTTTACAAATTTAATAAAAGAAAAAAATTAAATTACTAAATATTAAATAAAAACTATAAAATATTTAAGAATTAATATAGGTGGGCTTAAATGAGTTTTGGTTAATTATTTATAAATATGAGTAAATTTAGATAAAATTTGAAATTTATATTGTAAGTTAGGTCGAGTTGGAGCAACTCTATATTATATTTCTAATATGCATGGTCTTGGCTCGATTTAGATTAGATTTGATCAGACTATAAATACCTAGACTAAAATTATCTTTTAAGAGATAATTTAAAGATTCAAAATTTAAGTAAATTTTGACAGATATAATTATTTTTTAAAATTTAAAACTCCATATAGCTTCAATGTTATTATCACTTGATTCATAATATATGTTTGATCCTATTATGTATAATGCGAATACTACAATATAAAACGAGGGAGACAGAAAAAGGTCACCAAACTCTTTCCACATCCTTTCTCGAGCCACCCAATAATCACTCCCCCCCCTCCCCCCACAATTTTCATTTGATGTTGGTAGTGGTCAACTTGCTTAACCCTACTTTCCAACTGTCATGCTCCATTTTTTAATCACCCCATTAACAAAGCTTGTTATCCCTTTAATTAGACAAACACAATTTGAAAGATAATTGGTATAAACATGTTGGCTACTTGCTCCTTTCTCTATTAATCCAATGTCTGGTTTCACACAATGCACGAGGATTTCGTCTAAAACATACTTTAATCTCATCACCCTACGCTCTGTAGTGATCACCAAGAGACATTAGGGTTTAATATTCAAGCAAATGACCAAAAAAAAAGAAAAGTCGGTTTGAGACAATGCCTAATATCATGATTTCATGTTTTTAAGTCGACCCTACAATGATAGTTGCGCTTTGAAATACTTAAAATCATTAGTAAGCAGATATATGATTATGAGGTTAAAAGTTCCGTACTAAGCATAAACTAGATTAGATGATAGAAGGAATAAGATCCCCACAATTACGATTTTCGAGAAAAATTATAGTGGAATTTTTAACTGTTTATATATTTAGAAAAAGAATTACATGATAATTGTCGAGGGCCCATATTCTTCCTTGATCACCATAAAGATATGTGTGATTTGTGAGATTATCATATATTCTCGGAACTAGGGTTTTGTTAACATGGCTATAGGTGTTTATTTCGATCCATTATCGACCTAATCAATCTTTTGTGTTTGTAAATCTTGACCAAGCAAGAAAATTCGGAACAAAAGCCAAAAACTTCGCGAGAATCATGTGTCTTTTTTTTTCCCCATGTTTATCATGTTCTCATCATATGTTAAATCCACTCATAATTTGTAATATTTGGGTCCATCTTTAGTGAGAAATATAAAATTCCTCTTCAAAAATTTTCTTTTGATGTTAGAGATTGAAGATTTGATATTGATCTAAAGTTTCTAACACTGAGCGTGGTTAAGATATCTCCTTTTATTCGAAATCTTTAATGATGGCTCGATGAAGAAAGAATAAGATAGATTTGTTGAATGTATAGGCGGATTCTTAGGATCACACGAACAATTCGGGGATAAGGGATTAATAAAATATAGCGAGCAATGCAAATATTCTCATACCCATGACATGTTTATTTCATTGCCACTTTATTCTTGACCCAATATATATTTTTGATAATCTATTCTAGACCCAATAGTTTTACCATATATAAAAGAATATATTCCTTTACCAAATTTGACCACCAATCATTTGAAACAACTATATGTCCCTTTTTTTAATTAAATATATTAAAAATTCGCGTATTTAAACACCATAAAGTAATTGTAAAAGAGTGTAACTATTAGTATAGTAATTGCATCATTTTTTTTAATTATAACATTTTTTCATCCTCGAGATATGTTTAATTGATAGAGAATAATTATACCTATATCCAGGGGAGAAGCCAAAAATTTCTTTTGGGGCCAGAATCACTACACCAAAATAGGCTTTTAGCGGCGTTTGGATAAAAAATGCCGCTAAAGATCGATCATTAGCGGCGCTTTACGGAAAATGTTGCTGAAAATAAGCATTAGCGGCGTTTTCCAGAAAGCGCCGCAAAAAACCTAAGCCCAACGACGTCGTTTTCTGAGCTTTCGAGGATTTAGCGGCGTTTTTGAGAAAGCGCCGCAAAAAGACATAAGCCCAACGACGCCGTTTTCTGAGCTTTTGGGGATTTAGCGGCGTTTTTAAGAAAGCGCCGCTAATGCTCAGGGCTTTAGCGGCGTTTTTGAGAAAGCGCCGCAAAAAAAAAAACATAAGCCCAACAAAACCGTTTTGTGAGTTTTCGGGGATTTAGCAGCATTTTTAGGAAAGCGCAGCAAAAAAACCTAAGCACAACGACGCCGTTTTCTGAGCTTTCGGGGGATTTAGCGGCGTTTTTAAGAAAGCGCCACTAACACTCAGGGCTTTAGCGGCGTTTTTTAGAAAGCGCCGCAAAAAAACTAAGCCCAACGACGTTGTTTTTTGAGCTTTCGGGGATTTGCGGCGTTTTTAAGAAAGCGCCGCTAATGCTCAGGGCTTTAGCGGTGTTTTTGAGAAAGCGCCGCAAAAAACCTAAGCCCAACGACGTCGTTTTCTGAGCTTTCGGGGATTTAGCGGCCAAAAATTTGGGGGCTTTGGCTGCGTTTTTGAAAAAGCGCTGCTAATGCTGGGGGCTTTGGTGGCGTTTTTGGAAAAGCGCCGCTAAAAATATTTTATCTTAATTGGTTTATTTATATTAAATAAAATTCAATTTATTTCTAATTGAATATTTAAAATCTTCAGAAAAAAATAATGACATGTAGAAATAATTTGAAATAAAACACATGGAAAAATTAAAATACTATTATTTAAAATAATTGTAAAAGAGATAATAATAAATTTGTTTAGGGTTTTTGGTTTAGGGTATATGATTTATTTAAGATTTAAGACCGGTTTAGGAGTTCATATTTTAAGATTTAGGGAGTATGGGTTTAGGGATTATGGATTAGGGATTATGGATTAAGGGTTGAGATTTAAGGTTTAGGGGTTAGAGGTTTAGGGGTTAGACGTGCTAAGGGTTAAAAGTTAGGGATTCAAGGGTCGAGTTAGGGTTTTGGGTTTAGATTAATTATTTTTTTAATTTATATTTTAAATATGTCTTATATAATTGTAAAAGAGATAATAATAAATTTGTTTAGGGTATATGATTAATTTAAGATTTAAGGTCGGTTTAGGAGTTCATATTTTAAGGTTTAGGGAGTATAGATTTAGGGATTATAGATTAGGGATTATGGTTTAATTAAGGGTTGGTCGTGATTTAAGGTTTAGGGGTTAGGGGTTAGATGTTAGTGGTTAAGAGTTAGGGATTTAGGGTTTAAGGTTTCAAGGGTCGAGTTAGGGTTTTGGGTTTAAATTAATTTTTTATTTATATTTTAAATATGTTCTTATGTAATTGTAAAAGATGTATAATTTAGGGTTTAAATTATGCCTTGAGAGAGAGATATATAATAGATAGAGTACTTAAATATTTATATCCCTTCAATGGTTAATTTAGGCGGTTTAATAAGATTAAGGTTTAATTGAGATTTGGAATTTTATACAATTAATTAATGCTTTTATATTTTAAAAAATTTGAATCTAAGCCATTTGATATATTTAAATATTAGCTTAAATAGAATTAATAAATAAGTTAATTTTATTAATTAATAAATAAAATTAAAATAGAAAAATAAAATGAAATAAAACCCCTAAAACTGTTAATTTTATCTAATTTATTATAAATATTACTTAAAGGAAACTAATAAATAAGTTAAAAAATTAATATATAACATTTGATAATTTAGGAGAGGACCAAATTAACAAATGGAATTAAATTAAAATAAAAAATAAAAATGAAATAAAAACACTAAAATTTATAATTTTATCTAAAATTTATAAATATTAGTTAAAACACTAAAATTTATAAGTTTTATTACTATATATTATAAATATTACTTAACAAAACTATGGAATACCAAAACGGCACCGTTTCAATAGAAAATTTGATTTGATAGTGGCGTTTTCATTAAAAACACCGCAATAAACGAGACATTAGCGGCGTTTGGAACAAAAATGCCGCAAAAAATTCTTAATTTTATAGATAAAACGGCGTAGCTTTAGGCTGTGATTTTAATGGCTTTAGTGGTGCTAGGAGAAAAACGCCACTAAAGGTGCACATTAGCGGCGTGTTGATGAAAACGCCGGAAAGTTGGGCTGTGGTTTAAGCAAAACGACACCGTTTTGTTTGGGCATTAGTGGCGCTACTGTAAAAACGCCGCAAATTTTTAATCTATTGTAATTAAGACGCCGTCATTTTTGTAACCCTCGAAATTATGGACTATTTACCTTAAATACAATTAATAAATAAGTTAATTTTATTAATTAATAAATAAAATTAAAATAGAAAAATAAAAATGAAATTAAAACACTAAAAATGTTAATTTTATCTAATTTATTATAAATATTACTTAAAGGAAACTAATAAATAAGTTAAAAAAATTAATATATAAAATTTGATAATTTATGAGAGGACCAAATTAACAAATGGAATTAAATTAAAAAAATAAAAAAGAAATAAAAACACTAAAATTTATAATTTTTACTACTATATATTATAAATATTACTTAACAAAACTATGGAATACCACAACGGCGCCGTTTCAATAGAAAATTTGATTTCATAGTGGCGTTTTCATTAAAAACGCTGCAATAAACGAGACATTAGCAGCGTTTGGAGCAAAAACGCCGTAAAAATTCTTAATTTTATAGACAAAACGGCGTAGCTTTCCGCTGCCATTTTAATGGCTTTAGCGGCGCTAGGAGAAAAACGCCACTAAAGGTGCGCATTAGGCGCGTTGATAAAAACGCCGCAAGGTTGGGCTGTTGTTTAAACAAAACGACACCGTTTTGTCTGGGCATTAGTGGTGCTACTGTAAAAACGCCGTAAATTTTCAATCTGTTGTAATTAAGACGCCGTCGTTTTTGTAACCCTCAAAATTATTTCTGTTTCCAAATTTCCCCATACCCAAAAACCTTGGTTCTAGAGGTGCTCATGGGCCGGGCGGCCCGGCCCGGCCCGACGGCCCGCTCGAAATATGGGAGGGTTTGGGTAAAAATATAGACCCGAAATATGGGCTTGGGCAAAAAAACGAGGCCCGATTAAAAAACGGGCCGGGCCTCGGGCACCACTTTTTTGGCCCGGGCTCGACCCGGCCCGAATATAATAAATATTTTTTATTTTTTTAATTTTAAAATACTTTTAAAATACTTTTTTTAAATTTTTTAAATTTTAAAATTTTTTTAAAATACTTTTTAATTTTTTTAATTTTAAAATATTTTTAAAATACTTTTTTAATTTATGGTTTAAATTTTAAAATAAATTTTTGGTATTTATTTAAAAAAAAGGGCCGGGCCCGGGCTTATGAATTTTTTCTCGAGCCGGGCCGGGCCAAAATTTTTTTTTGGGCCCGACCCGGCCCATGAGCACCTCTACTTGGTTCTATTCCCCTCCCTATTTTCCCCAAAATTCCCCCAAATCAAGAACCCTAGCCTGCTGCCCTCGATGACCCGAACCTTCCCCAAATCTGCTGCATTGTCGTAGACCGTCCCTTCTGCCAACGCTCGTCTATCGTCGCACTCGTGGACCGTCACAGGCCTCTACCGTCACACTCCTCTACCGTCAGAGAAATCGATAAGATTCTTCTATTTTTCTCAAAAATCATCCGGTGGTCTTGAGCAATGTTTTTATACCCGTTTATTTCTCAGAAATCGGTAATTTTGTCTCAAAAAATATTTATACCCGTTTCGGTCTTGAGCAATGTTTTGAATTAATTTCTAATTTTCTCAACGTTAACTTGTTACTAAGAACCCTAAACCCGTTGCATTTACTATTTAAATAATTTTGGTTGCTTGGACGCCAGAAAATAGTTTTGGTTCCAGATTGATAGATACCCAAAGTTAGATTGACTAATTGGATAAAAAGAAAAAGAAAAGTCAGGTGCTGTGCTAAATTTTGAAACTGTTATGAAATAATGTTATGTTCTTACAAATATGTTGAAATACATGAATATTTCGGATTGATGTAATACTGATTTTAAGGAGGTGCTTAAAGTTATACTCATTTGAAATATACAAATCCAATAAAGGCTATATTACTCAAGAGTCAAAATTATTCAATTAGTGGGTAAGTGATGGAGATTATGAATTAGAAAACTGTAACCCTGCTTTGGTTGACAGGGTTTTGTTGTTTTGCAAGGAATTTTGTAACTGTAGATCATTTGTCGTACGCATGAAAATTAGATTATGAAACCACTTACATAGATTTTCAATATATATATGGAATAGAAATGGAGATCAAATAATTTGTTTTTGATTAGCAGTTACGTTCTGAATTATGCTTTGGTTCTGAAATCTAGATCTGGTTTTTTTGTTTTCCTATGCTTCTTTTATGTACTATTGGATAAGAAAGTTGGGTCTTTGTCTGCGTTGCTTTCTTTGCTTACTGGGTTGGAGCTAGTTTCATTGTTTGTAACTTGGCTATTCTTTGGCGTGGAAGGTAAATTTTATTGCTGTGATTAGCCTTACTTTGATGGAATTATGCTTTGGTTCTGAAATCTAGATCTGGTTTTTTTGTTTTCCTATGCTTCTTTTATGTACTATTGGATAAGAAAGTTGGGTCTTTGTCTGCGTTGCTTTCTTTGCTTGCTGGGTTGGAGCTAGTTTCATTGCTGCAGAACTTGGCTATTCTTTGGCGTGGAAGGTAAATTTTATTGCTGTGATTAGCCTTACTTTGATGGAATGAACGGAATTTTCTAAAGGTAAATTTTATGTTGCAAATAAAAGGTTTTTTAGTTAATCATCTTTAGTTAGTCATCTTGCTGTCCGAGGCACTGATATACCCATTGCATTTAGGCGCTTTGACATGTACTATGCAAATCCCGAAATGGTTTTAAGCAAGTGGACTTTGTTTATTTATTTATGTACATAATACTTTTCTGTTTTATTTGTTGTACAAGTTGGTATCTCACAGTTTCTGAATGAATTTCTGCAAGTTGTATCCAATGCAAATTGTTTTAACAACCATTTGATCAATTGTTGTAGCCAATGCAAATTGTTGTTTTAGCCAATGCAAATTTTATTATTTAATAATAGTTCTTTTTAATATTTCTTTATAACATATTGGAAGATATGTTCTGTTTTAAGTTAATATTTTTGAAACATAATATCTTATTCCTCACAAAATCCTATTTTGAAAGGCTTAAATATTTTGTGCATAATGAAAATGGTTGTTATATATATATATATATATATATGTATATATAACCTATATTTAAATTTTATTGATAATAAATTTTATAATTTTGCCAATAATTGTAAATGTTATTTTAAAATTACATAACATATATAATATATTAAAACCTCTATTTAACATCTATTTGTAATATATGCAAGATGGATATTTTTAGTAATATCTAACTTATATTTTTAATATAAGATATTTTTAATATATGCAATCTATATTTTTAATATGTCACCCCATATATGGTATGGATATGTAACCTATATTTCAAATTTTATTAGTAATAAATTTTTAATTATATATTACAAATTATAAATAAGATACATAAAACTGATATAATTACATAATACATAAATTACATAACAAAAATTTGTAATATATTACTTACATTACTTATTAATATTTTTATAATATTTTAATATATATATATTTAAAATTTATATATTTTTCAAAACTTATAAATCATATCATAACTTACATAACTCAAATTTATCAATCATATCATAACTTATATATACACTTACATAATACATAACTTAAATAAAATTTTATTTATTCTTACATAATACATAACTTAAATAATAACCTACATAACTTACATAGAAACTTATATAGAAACTTGCATAACTTACATAATAACATAAAAACTTAGATAATACATAACCTACATAACTTACATAACTTACATAATACCACTTACATAAATAACTAGCATAATACATAGCCTACATAACTTACTTAACTTACATAATACACCACTTACATAACTTAAATAACTTACATAATACTTAACTTTAATAGTACACAACTTACATAACTTAATTACATTATACACAACATACATATATCATAATATAAATATTGGTCTTATTATATATTTCAACTATTTTATATGTGCTATTATTGTTGTAATTGTATACTAAGTTTTCAACTATTTTATTTGTTTTGCAGATAAAATGCCTAGAAGAAAAGTGCGAGAGCTAAGCATTCTTCAAGGAACTCCAAACTCGGCGGAAATAAACAGCACTGAACAACAGACTGCTATTGGATCTTCGAATGTACCGATTACACCTGAGGAACCTACAGAAGTTGAAAGTAATTTAACATTTAATTTACATGCGTGTTGACTTATTGTTTATTTATTTTTAAAATTCTTATATTACAATATAACATTTTTTAGCTGAAAGTGGTGGGACGCGGAGAGTTCGAGGACGTACGCTACTGAGGGATTTATACGAGCTAGATCCAGTCGAGCGTGTCAAAGTATCCAGTAATAGCTTTGGCCAGCCTGTTGGATCAGAAGCTCGCCTTTTAGCAGGATACTTGGGCATTCTAGCACGGAATGCAAATATATTGCCAATTAACTTTGAGTCATGGCATAAAATGCCCGAGAGTAACAAGAACCAAGCTCTCGATAACATTAAGGTAACAAACGTTAATGTCATTTATAATACTTGGGTTTAAGTTTCATTTATATTTACTTTCTTAACTTGTGTTTTTTGTAGGCGAGATTTGCTCTAGAGGTCTCCGATGTTTATGTAAAGAAGGCATTGGGAAAAAGATGGAGAGACCATAAGAGCACTTTAAAGAAATACTATTTTAAGACAAAAACAACACTCGACGAGAAATTACAAAATGTCCCGCCAGGAATGCTGAGGTACCAGTGGGAAGAGGTCTTTAGATTTTGGACTTCGAAGAAAGGAGAGGTATGTGTTACTACAAAAATATTTTAATTATTTTGGTTTATAGTATTTTCTAATTAACGTACTAATAATTTCATAACGTAGGATCGTGAACGAGTTGGAAAAAGTAGTAGGCAGAAACAAAAATTCACTCACACAGCTGGGTCGAAAAGTTTTGCTTCTATAGCTCAGGCCGAGGTATTTTGAATTTTTAATCTTGGCGATATTTATTACTTTCTATCAAATAATATTTTTACTCTTGTATTGTAGGAATCGTAAATGCGGTCAAAAGTTGTACGCCTTCAACTTTTGACATTACACATAGGAAGAAAGATGGAAACCCTATGACTCTGAAGTTGCAGAAATTATGGTACGTTTGCTTAATACAATTTGACTTGTTTTAATTATTTATAGTGTTTATTTTCTAATGGTTTATTTCATTTCTTGTAATGCAAATATTGTTAAGTTATGTTGCATTTGTTTTTTTAATATATATTGCGTTCTAACTATGTCATTTATTTTTTAGGAAAAACTAAAGGATAAAAAGGCAGAGTACGAAGCGATTGCTTCCAGTGATAGTTCTGTTCATATTGACGACATTGATAACCGGATTATCACTGAAGTTTTGGGTCCTGAAAGGTATGGTCATGTTCGATTTCAAGGATCTTTTGTTAACCTATCCCAATATTTTGGATCCAGCTCGCAACAATATATGCCTTCGGGGAGTCAAGCTCAAGCTGAAGTTCAGAGGTTAAGAGACCAGATGGCTCAGATGCAAGCGACAACAGTTGAGCAAATTACACAACTTAAAGCGGAGGCAGCATCGAGAGAAGCTGAGGTTCAACGAAAGTATGAAGAACTCCAGCTGCAGCTTAAAGCAGATGCGACAGCGAGAGAAGCAGAGGCTGCAGCAAGGGAAGCAGAGCAGCATCGAAAGTACGATGAACTCCAGCAGCAGCTTCAGAATATGATGAAGATGTTTCAGCAATCGCAACAGCCGCCGTCTTAGACTATCGTGTAAATATACTTCAATTTTGACTTTTAATTATCATTTTAACTTTTAACATTTTTGTAAGAATAATACGAATTTTATTTTATTTATTGATATTTATTATATATTATTCGTTTAATCTTAAATATTATATAGATTTATTGCTTTCGGTTGGTTTAGATTTGGTTTCTTCAGATTTGTTTTTACAGGAGAGCTGAAAATATAATTTTTTTTTACAAATTTGCCAAAATTAGTGGTGTTTTTAAAAAAAGCGCCGCTAAAGGTCATGGTTTTTAGCGGCGTTTGTGGGAAAAGCGTCGCAAAAGGTCTTGATCTTTAGCGGCGTTTGTGGGAAAGCGCCGCTAAAGGTCATGGTCTTTAGCGGCGTTTGTGGGAAAAGCGCCGCTAGGAGCCTGTTTTGGTGTAGTGAATTAAATTATATATTTTATGATAAGAAAAATGAAATTTCATTATTTTAATAGCCTATATATTTATATTTTTTTAAAGGATTAAAATCAAAATTTTATCATTTTGGGGGGTAAAGTGCAATTTTACCATTATTTTTTAAAATTTTTATAAACTATAAAAGGATAAAAGAGAATTTTTTTCACTTTGGGGGGGTTGGGGTCCTTGCCAACCCTCTTGGCTTTACCCTTGACAGTATCTTAAAAAACAGTTTGAAAGTCATAATGACTAATTACCTTGTGTAATTCTCCTAATTCTCACCCTCCTCCTAAGGATAGGAGAGTGTAATTGGACACAATGCAGTGACACCCACCAATTACAATGTTTTATCCAAACATATGTAATTAAAGCCATTACACAAAATCCAATTACTAGGTGACTTTTCAAACACAAAATGATATTTGATATCTTTAAATTATTTCTAATTAAAATAAACATTCTTTATAAACAAAAAAACATGTAAATTTAACTATACATTTCTTGAGATAGACCCAAAAATTTTGAGATATGTCCGTATGGATCTAAGTTCCATTTTCATAAGATGTATCAACTATATCAAAATTCTTAGAGATAAATTGTTTTACTTCATATAGCAAACCCTTATCATTGATAGCAAGTAAACTATCATTACGTATACAACAAGGAAATAAATTTTAGTCCTACTAACCTTCAAGTATATGCGTTGATCTATGTTGTTTTCTGAAAACACCAAGTGAAGAAATGATATCATGAAATTTTAAATACCATTGGTAAGAGGTTTATTTCAATCCACATATTGACTTCTTAAGCTTACTTACCAATTGTTCACCATCATTTTAGGAGAAACCTTCTAGCCATTTCATATAAACTTTCACTTTTAGGTCCCTATTAAGAAAGGTTGTTGATCGGTGCTAAAAGTAACATGTTTTAATCTCATTTTTAATAATTTTTTGGGTGATTATTCGATGTTAATGGTGAATTTTAGGCTCCTAATCCTTTAAATTCATGTTTTTTATACTTAGGAGAGCATTTGGGAGCAAAAGGAGCGAAAAATGAAAAATTAGAGCAAGTTATAAGAGCCACACGAGCTGGACCATTCCATACGGCTTGCACACACGATCGTGTGATCCACACGGGTTGCCACACGACCATGTGGCAGACCGTGTCGATTTCACGAATTGTACTCCAAACAACGAAAAACACATTTTTAGGTTTTTTGAGCATTTTAAGACCTATATATGACAAAAATAAGAAGATCGGAGTGAGTTGTCATAAAATATTCAAGAAAACAACTTGAAAAACAACATTGAAGTAGATTCTGAAACAGATTTTCATCAAGATTGAAGATTCCCTTTTGATTTCTTTGGAGATTATTATGAGTTTATTTGTTTCTTATGGTTATACTGTATTTCAGATGTCTTTATTTGTGATCATGGACTAATTTTCTAAATACTTAGGGAGACGAATCCTATGATGGATTTTGTCGTTTGATTTTTACTTTACGCAATAAAGACTTAGTTTCTTATTCTTAATTATGTTTGCTTAATTCTTGGTTTAATATTTCTAGATTATTGATCCATGTTTGATGTGCTTAAATTAGAGGAGGAATATACACTGTTTAAGAGTAGATCTAGCGTAATTAAGTGGAGTTGCATGCAATCCTAGAAATAGAACGATTTAAATCTACTGGATTAGAGTCAAATCCAATAGGGGAATCCATAGATCGAGTTGATGCGATAATAGATGTTTTAATTAGAAAGAAATTTGAATTAATCAACATAGAGTCAATTGCTCTCATTCTTGAAGAGAGATATTAGCATAATTTAGGGATTTTTATGGATCAAGATACTAAGTGAAGAAATTTTGTAATTTAGATCGATAATGACAGATGAAATATAGGTGAATTCTTTCTTGGGCATTGTTTTGGTTTTTGGTTGTTAATTGGTTATTTTCCTGAATTGTTCTTTGTCGCGTTAGTAATTAATTAATTTAGTTAATTTTAGTTTTTAATCAATCACTCAATTTATTGGTTAAATAATAGAAAGACGATAATTACTAGCACTTTTAGTCTTCATAGGAACAATATCTTTGTTCATTGTAACTATACTATTAATTGATAGGTGCACTTGCGTTAGTTAGATTTTTAGTTGGTTTCGTGGACATCAAGTTTTTGGTGCCGTTTCTAGGGACTAAAATATTAGGAAAACTTTATTTATATTAATTTAACCATTTTTTATTTTATTTTAATATTCTTGTTTTAATTTAATTTTTACATTCTAATTTTTTGTTTGTTTGATTCTGACAAGTTTTTTTTGGTTTATGATTAGAGGAAACCCGTTGGAGCTGTTAATTTTTGAAAGTGAGATCGAGAAAACTGCTCGTAGAAATCATAGAGAGGTTAGAGAAGAAAAGAAAAATCAACAGATTTTAATAGACGATCAAGAGAAAAATGATATTACTATAAAGAGAAATGATAATGAAAATAATCAACAGCCCTTTGCACCTCCTACTCCTTATACTATGTATGATTATGCTAAGCCTACTCTGATTGGGGCTGAATCGAGTATTGTCAGATCAACTATTGCTGCAAACAATTTTGAGCTGAAGCCGAACACAATTTAGATGGTACAACAGTATGTTCATTTTGATGGGTAGCAAGATGAAGATCTGAATGCTAATTTGGCTAACTTTTTAGAGATTTGCGATACTTTCAAGATCAATGATGTTACTGATGATGCCATACGCTTACAGTTATTTCCATTCTCTTTAAGGAGCAAGGAAAAATAGTGGTTGAATTCACGTCGATGAAGTTCTATCACGACTTGGTATCAGAGGATTGAGAAGTTTTTATTGAAGTACATTCCACCGGCTCAAATAGCTAAATTGAGGAATGACATCTCTTCTTTTGCTCAAATTGATTTGGAGACATTATATGATGCATGAGAGAGATTTAAGGATCTTTTGAGAATGTGTCCTCATCATGGTTTACCTTTGTGGTTACAAGTTCAAACCTTTTACAACGGTTTAAATCCCTCGACTAAACAACTAATTGATGTAGCAGCTGGCAGAACATTGAATAATAAGACACCTAAGGCAGCTCAAGATTTTATTGAGGAGATGACACTGAATAACTATTAGTGGCAAGTCATGAGAACAAAACCCATTAAAATAGCCGATGTGTTTAATATTGATGCAGTTTCAATGTTAGCCAATCAAGTTGAAGCTCTTGGTAAGAAAATTGGTGGTTTGAATTTTTTTAAGAAGGTGAATCCGATAGTGCAATGTGATGCGAATGGAGCGGGGATGATTAATTCAGAATGTTTACCCTTCGGTTCTAGCATGGAGCATAAGTAAGTCAACTTTATGGGTAATCATTCTAGACCTCAAAATAACCCCTATAACAATAACTATAAGTTAGGATAGAAGAATCATCCAAAATTTTATTGTGGTGGTAATAATTTATCACGTCATCGGGACGAAGCATATCTCTATGTGACGTCGAGACATGCAAAATTGCGTCATCTTGACGTGGCTGATGAGTGAAATGGGCATGTTTTGAAACTTTTGCAATTAAGTCTTGATTTTTATACAATAAAATTAGAGGCCTTAAACACTACAAAATGTTTTGAAAATGTACATGCCTTCGTTTTAAATGATGAATTTAATTTTGTAAATATTCAATTTCATAAATGGTTTATCTGGATATTTTGTAAAATTTACGTTTAGGTCCTTAAACTTCATTTTGGAATTAAAAGAGTTTTAACAATTGTTTTAAGTTGAATTTTTCACAAATGATTCAATATAAAATGCCTAAGATACTTGTTGGATTAAATTCATGACTTACATGTTCTTTCGCCTACATTGTACAAAATGACAATTTTACCCCTGCTTATATTTTATGGTACGATGATAGATGAAGCATGTTTTAGGCTTTGTATGTTTAAAATTACTTGTGTAACACCCTAAAAATATATGACCAAATTCTTTAAGAAATTATCATGAAATTAGTCCTAGTATTAGTGGTCAAAAGCTTAGTAGGAAGCCATGAGAACCAAGGTTCAACTCCCATTTTTTCAGTTTTCCCTTTTATTTTTCTGCACTTAAGGAACAAAGGTTAAAGTAGCTTTTGTATTATTTTTGGTAAAATATGGCCAAAGAATGTGCATTAGCCTAATGTACAAGCTTTATCCTTTCCATCTCCTTAAGTAGAGATCCAAGTCACATTGGTTTCACTTCTTTTCCTTTAATTTTTCCTTGATTCCAGCCAAAAAGGGATAATTACCAAACAACCCTAATTTTTTTTTTCAAATTCCAACTAATAAACCACTTCCTAGCACAATTAGGATTTCCTATTTGATCCTAACCCAAATTGAAACCCTCATTTTCTCTATTTTTTCTCAATTTTCTCTACAAACCTTCTTTTGCAAAATTCTCTCAAAGTTCTTACTGGAAATTTAGTTCTTGAAACTTAACTTTACGATCAAGTCCAAATCAAACCATTTATCATCAATCGTTGAATTTCACACCATCAATTTTAAATTTCTATCAAGATCGGTAAGTTTTTCCCATTTCCCAATAGCTAGATCTCATCAATTCTGGAAAATTATTATTTTCGTTAGATCTTTCATCCGTTACAAATCTTTTATGATATCATCAAAAACCCCCTAAATCTTGAAATTCGTCATTAATTCTTGCGTTTTGTCAATCGAAAGACCTGTGTAGGTAATCTGGATCATACTTGGACGTGAGAACCATCGTACAAGACCCCAAAAGTTAAGTGTACGTTCTTTTACGAAAAATTGACTCAAAATTTAAAACTGCCTAGTTGCATATGGCCTACCACATAGGCGTGTGGCCAGACCGTATGGATCATACAGCTCACACTCGATTATGTCCCCTTTGAAACTCTAAAACTTCGCTTCTCACACGGTCTAGGACTCCCTACACGGCCTACTCACTAGGTCATGTGGCCATTGCTTTTTATTTTTCCTCTGTACGACATATCACACATAATCTAGGGCTATCTACACGGCTCGATCACACGGTTGTGTGGCCCTTGAAACTTAAAATTTCAATTTTAGCATATTCTTTATTATTTTGTTTAAATCAATCCCTGATTAATATTTTAATGGCATTTAAAGAACTAGATTATGCAATTAGGTCCTGGATTAAAAGTAGAACACTAAGATTTATGGATGATTGAATTTATTAACTAAATTACTCTTAATTGATTGCTTGAATAGTGAATAATGAACATGAATTTTATGAATACCCGATTGAATGATCTGAATGCCTAAATTGTTGGAAAAATTGGATGCTTGATTTATTCATGATTGTTATTGATTGATTATGAGATAAAAAGTAAACAATATATTGATTGAATGTCTTGGAATGTATCAATATTTCATTTGCATGGGTTGGGTTGATATGATCGGAGGAAGAACCGATAGTATAACTGCATTTAATCATTTGTTATGTACTCACAGTTACAATGGATTCCAACTGCAACAGTCTTGTTATGTACCCACAATTTCAAGAGATCCTAATTGCGACATTTTCATTGTGCTCTCACGGCCCCTCTGATAGCTCTTATCTATGAGATGGTCGTGTTTTCGCAATTATCAACAGCTTTTATCTACAATTACCCGAATCCGAATGTGGTATTAAGTCCACAAATTGGAGTGATGGTGGAGGGAGTTTGGGGGAACTCTCAATTTTGGAGTGCTAGTGGTTGGGGGTAGGAAAATTGAGTTTTAAACTGATTTTTGGAATGACATATTTGTCAATTTATGCATACATGACTGAATTTACTTGATGAAACGAATTATCTGATTTATGTGAATATATCTTTTGTGAACAGTATGAATAACTCTGAAATTGGCTAAGTTTATTGTCTATGTTTGAGAATATTATTATTGCTTGACTAAAGTAGCAACACTGAATTACCGTATTCGAAATTGATAGATAATTGTAACTAATTGTTATTCTTGGTAATGTTGTACGATGTTATTTAATGTTTAAAAGTATAATTGTATGATTTGGTTTATTGTAAAGGGAGTCACATTGAGCTTCCATAGCTCACTTCCCCTAATTTCCATATTTATAGATAATCCTTCAGGTTAGGACGCAGACACAACACTCAGAGGGTCTCGGCTTTTATTTCATCTTTATTTTCATTATTTTTATTACTTTTAATTCCTTAAAAGGTAGAGTTATTTTTCATTTTCTTTTATTATGAATCGTGTTTTGGATTTAGTTTTAATTTAATTGTTAGGTGCATCTTATTCAGTATAGGTTATAAAATTTAGGTTATTATTTGCTAATATGTGATTAAATTGAATTGTTTATTTAAAAGACTTACGTTTTAATTCTACTGCTATCTCTAATAAATTAAACTAGAATATAAAATGTAAATCACCTGAATAAACTTAAGTTTACTTGTTTAAGCATGTTTTTATTGGTGTGATGGTTGGTTTGCGGTGTGATTGGTGGTAGATAAGGAGAATCACATAAGTGGCTAATGTGACGTTCTGGATTCGTGTCGGTTCGTCTCGGTCGGGCTTGGGGCACCAAAACCCCACTCAATTCCTGGTCCTCTTTTGAAATTTAAAATTTAGTCCTTATACTTTAATTTTGGGACATTGATTCCCTATACTTTTAAAAAAAAAATCTTGGTCCCTTTGTGAGTTTTGCCATTAGAATTGATGATGCTACTGTTATAAAAAAGGTAAAACAACTCTTTTAACCCTTATGATTTACAATTTTTTGACAATTTGGTCCAAACTCTTTAAAAGTACATAAACAATTACAAAAAGTATTATAAAATTTAAATACTATTCTTATTTTCAATAAAATATAAGAATAAATAAATTTGTGAAAAATTAAAACTCTCTAAAATTTAAAAATATAAATATTTTTAAAGTTTATTTTAAAATTTAAAATATGTGAAAAATATATGAATTTCCAAAATTCAAAAAAAAAAAAAAGAAGAAGAAGAAGAAGAAAGAAATTGTTATATACTCCATGAATGGTAATAAGGTCTTTCTAAGCTCGAGTTATTAGTTCGGTCCATATTAAATCAAATTTGATACGTGTTTTTAAATTTTAAGTCAGTTTAATTATATATCAAAATATTTTTATGTGAATTTAATTATAAAATATATAAATATTAGTGTAAAATATCTATAAATAATGATACAAACTCTATATTGGTTAGAATTAAATTTAAATAATGATAAAAATATTTTATATATTAATGATAAACAATATTTGTTCAAAATACACCATATTTTTAAATTAAATAAATTAACTCTTGATTTATATTGAGTAAATCAATATATAAATGATTTGAATTAAATAATAATACAAATTCTAAATTGATTTGAATTAAATTTAAATATATGGAGTGTTTTCTTGTTCAAAATATAAAATTTCAATACTTATTTTATTACCTTTGTATTTTGCCAAAATGGATCCATTTTATATAAAATTATTTTAACATATACGGCAATTTGAACAAAAAATATTAAATCTAATTAGAATCAATTTAGAGTTTGTATTATTATTTAAAAATATTTTACACTAATTGTTTATATACTTTGAAATTAAATTTTCATAAATTTTTTATGTATAATCAATTTGATTTATATTTTAAAGAACTTATCAAATTTGATTTAATATGGAATGAACAAATAGGTCAAAGTTTGGGAGACCATAGTACTATTCATGGAGCAAATAATATATTTTCTTTTAGAAAATTTTTATGTTTTCATATGTTTCGGATTATTTAAATTGAATTTTAATTTTTTAATTTTGAAGATCTTTTAATTTTTAAAAATTTAAATTTTATATTTTATTGAAAATATGAAAAAATTATAAATTTTATTCACTTTTAAAGAGTTTAGACCAAATTAACAAAAACTAAAATTATAAAATCTAAATAGAGTTATTTTATCTTTTTATAACAACCCCATCATCAATTCTAATGATACAGGAGAAACCAAAGTTTTTAAATAAAAATATAAAACTCAATATTCTAATATTAAAATATAAAACTTTAAATTTAAATTTTAGAAAATACATAAACTTTTCATATATGAAAGCAAGCACTAACATGGTGAAATGGTAAGGTATGAGCTTATAAATGTATGAGATGAAAATTTGACATGTTGAGTAATATGAATTGTCACTTTAGGGTAGAGTGTTAAAGTATATTTTACTTTTTAGTGTAATTGAGCATGATTTGTATGATGTTAGAATAGGAAAATTGGAAAGAAGCAAGAAATAGTATGTGTGGATAGGTGACAATGTGTCATATGTATATTTTGGGCATGTTTTGTTATCTTTGCAATTGAGTCCTGAGTTTTGTGCTATGCTCTTGGTATCCTTAAATGCTATGAAATGACTTGAAAATTTGCATGATTAAGTCTTGTTCAGATAATTCCATAATTTTATTCTCGATTTCTCAAAAAGGGTTTTACTAAATATTTTACTAAAATTATAATTTAGTCCTTAAACTTTGCTTTAAAAATTAAATGAGTTTTATTTATCAGCTCTGATATTTTCCTTCAATTATTGTCCTTATTAAATTTTTTTATATTGTACCTATGATTTAATTGTTGAATTATGAATGTTACTTATGTCGCATGTTAAATGACAATTTCACCCCTGATGTTGGTTTGATCAAGAGTAGCACTGCAAAAGCATGTTTTTTTTAGAGTTGTGTGTTTACCTTGAACTATATGATTGATGAATATGCATGTATATATATTCGTGTGGTGTGATTGGTGGTTGTACAGAGGTCACGTAAGTGACTAATGTAACGTTCTGGATTTGGGTCGGTCTGTCAGGACCAGGTTTGGGGCTTCACATTTGGTTAGGTTTGTGAAACCGAGAGTGGTAACGCCTAGAGGTGTCCATGGGCCGGGACAAGCTCAATAAAAAATTGAGGCCCATTTACTAGGCCCGAGCCCAACCTGAAAAATGGGCTTGAAATTTTGCCCAAGCTCGGCCCAGATAAAAATACTAAAACTGAGCCCGACCTGGCCCGACTATCTTAATTTTTTTATATAATTTTTTTAGAAAATATAATACATCAAAAATATTAAAAACATTAAAATAAATATTTCCCAACAAATTTAAAATAAATTAAAAAAATATGTATACTTAAATAACACTAAGATAAATATAACTTAACAAGCAAATGTTAAAAATAGTAAGAAAATTAACAATAAAACAAGAGTTATACAATATCCAAATAGTGACTACAAAATAGTAGCAACATAATGGTGAAATGGTAGCAAAATAGTGATAAAAAAGAAAATAATAAAAAAATAAAAAAAGTAAAAAAATAGTAGGTTTGTTTTCATATTCGGCCCGGGCATGGGCTAAAAAAGCCTTACCTGATGCCCGACTCGTTTTCTAAATGGGCCTTATTTTTGTGTCCAAGCATATTTTTCGGGCCTATATTTTTACCAAACCCGACCCATGGAGCATCTATCCTAAGGTCTCAGGTTCGAAACCTTGCCCCTTTTTTATTTCGTAATTTCCTCAAATACACCCACAAATATATATATATATATATATATATATATATACATACGACTAGGTGTCTAAAATAAACAAGAAATGAGAAACATGCTCAATGGTTAAAGTGTTAGTCCTCCTAGAGATCCTAGGTTTGAGTCGCTCCTCAAGTTCGACAAAAAACTTCGGAAAATTTCATGTGTCGCCCTTAGGGTTTACAAACCCTAGGAATTTAACCAATTCTTTCCTAATTAGAATTAATAAATTGCCCTTCCTCAAAATTCCAGTAGAATTAGAATTCCGCCATCTTTTTCTATTATTTTCTTAATTAGATTTTCATATTGTCCCATTTCAAATCCTAATAAAATTTGCTATCCATCTTTCTATTTATTCTCTTTTTATTTTCTTTCCCTTTTCTGTACACCATATTTTCATCTTAATATTGATGATTATTTTGCTCTCTCGAATCGAATCATCCTCCATTCGATCATTCTTTCTATCGATTTTGTAATCGTCATCAATAGCACACTAACTTTTCCAAGAATCGATAAGTACATCTTGTTTCTGATGTTTAGATCCCTAATTTTTGTAATATTTTTATCTGACTCTAATCTTACGTTCGGTTAATCAATATTTTTTGGTTCTTGCCAAATCTTTTTTTAATCTTGTCAAATCTTGAAACCAATCGTTAATTCGTGAGTAAATGTCGTTTGAAGGATCTAATTTAGGTGAACCAAATCAGAATCAGATATGAGGAACGTTGATCGAACCCTCGGTGAAAGGTGTATGTCTTTTCCCAAGCAAATAAATGGTGATTGTGTGTAGGATTAGGGCCATGTGGTCTCCCACACGGGTGTGTGGGCTACATGGCCATGTGCCTCTATAAACCCTAGACTAGTTTGTGAACCACATGGCCACTGCTCTTCCACACGGCTTGCCACACGACCGTGTCTCTCTAGAAGGGTATTTTTTACATTTTTGATATAGCCATAGCCTGTTACACGACTGTGTAACCCTTCCACACGGCCTATAGCCTCCTACACAGCCGTGTGACCCCTATTTCATAGTTTTTCCTAGAATTTTGTGAATTATTCAGTTTAGTTCTTGTATAGTTCCTGAACTATTTTTAGAGATTTTATTCACTCAATTGAGTCCCTAATAAAATTAATATGCTAAAGTCGGTGATTTGATGACTAATTTGCACCCTTATATGCATGTTATGTGAATGATACGTGCCTACTATTTTTGTATTACTGATAAACTATTACTAATTATTTCTATCACTATATTAATGACTGCATGTTCAACATGCCTAATGTTATTGTTAAAATAAATACATGTTAAGCATGTCTACTGTTTTTGTACTATTCTATTACAAGCATGAAATATTGTATTGCATGGGGTGGGACGATTGAAAGGAGGAAGTACTGACAGTTTATTAATCTTCAAACACTGGTGGTTCATCCACAAATATTGAAAGTTTATCTGCAAAAAAATTTATTTGAAAAAATTGGTTGTTCATCTACAAATTTTTTACTGGTAGTTTATCTGCAAATTATTGGTGGTTTATCCACAATGTGGTGTGTAGGGATGGATGAGTTCTAGGAACTCTTACTGTGGTGTGTAGCGGAGTTTCTCAGGAACCTTTTTTTTATGCTTGAATTGCATTGACATTCATAAGCATATACATGCAAAACTGTGAATTCTGAAATATTATATTGATGTGTAGAATTAAAAAACCGTTACACTAAATTGTTATATGATTGTTATTATTTTGAAAAATGTTATTGTGTAAGATTTGTCTATTGTTTTGCATTGATTCTTTTGTGATGGGATTCCCAATGAGCTTCTTATAGTTCACCCCCTATTTTTTCCATCTTCATAGATAAACCATCAAGCTAGGACGCGGACTTGGCATCTAGAAGGTCTTGGCTTGGATTAATATTTTTATTAAAAAGTATTTATATTTTATAAATTTTGTTATTTGGAACTGTACTGATTTATTTGAACAGTGGCATGGTACTTAAGTTTTGAGTTTATTTGAATGTACGTCATATAATTTGATATTAGGATGTTGAAATATGGATCTTGAATTAATTATGGATGAAATTTGGTTTCCAGTAAAACTATGCTAAATATCACTTTTTCGTTGCATGACTATGTAAACAAAAATTGAAATATATATTTATATTTAAAATTGGAATTCAACTTTTTCAAAATAATCATTAAGATCAATCGGTTTTTGAAACTAATTGTACATTTTGGAAACATGCTAAGTTTTTCTTAAAAAATTAAAGAAATATTTTAAACAATAGTTTTATAAACTCCGATTGCCACTAGGTCATTTCGGTGGCCATTGTAATCTTTTGAATTCGATCTTAACATCTATGCCAAGTTTGGGTGGTTACAATTTCTCTTTCTTAGCTACATTAAACCTAAACAAGTTTTCATATTGACTGCCTATAAACTAGTTATCGTTTATACAATAAATATAACACCAAAAATATAAGAATTGAGAACGATAGTGTCCAAAAGTGCACAGGTCAAACTATAATATAGTCATACAATAAAATATCAGAAGTATTCTAAGGATTGTACCCAAGGGAGGATGCACAAATAATGAAAATACCTTTTACAATATTAAGTCTAAGTAGTAATAGTTAATTCCTATATTACGATGGATCATAAAATAGATTAAGAGGATTAAAAATAAATAACTGACAATAAAGAAAAAAAGAAAGATAAACAAGTGAGTTAAATTGATAAACTAATTAGAAAGATTAACTCGCTTCAGGGTTTGCGACTAACTTTTGATTGGGGTTTTAGAGTAGATTAGTCATTGCTTCAAACAATTATTGTAACACTTCAAACTTGGCCTAAAAGTTTTAGCTTGAATTTAGAGAGCTACATTAGCCACCAAAGTGATTCTCCATTGACTCCCAACCTAACCTCCAACACACCACTTAAGTCTTAACAAAAGTTGCGCTAATTTAAAGCACATCAATGGTAATAGACTTTTCAAACTACAACATAGTTCACATAACAAGAAAACATATGAGTTCACAGTTGAGTTTAAGGCATAGGCTCACATACTTATCAGACTTCGGATGAAATCACATAATACAAGAGTTTGCTTAGCAATAATCAACATAAGTTCGCAAAGCATATAGGAACATATGATTACATACAAAGGAGCGGGTTCGCTAAATATGACTAATGCGCAGATATTTCATGCTTTTGCAAATAGGAAGACTTTGTAATCATAAGGAACATGCATGTAAGATTTATTATATTTCAATAGGGTTCATATGCATATATAGGTTCGTGTGTAATAAAATAATCATAACAGGGGAACGCATGAAATTAAGGTTCATAGCATGCAATAAACTATAATAACAAATCTAACTTGCATGTAAATAAAACACAGTACTCTCATGCATGGATATTATCAACTTTACTTATGAAATAACAAATATTTTAAACAGGATTCGCAAATCATTGTACTGAGAATTTAAATGTAACCAAATAGTCTAAACTTCAAATAATATTTTTATATTTCAAAAAGTTAGAAATATAACATTTAATTCTAAACCCATAACAATAATCCCATTGCCTTTAACCCAAGTTCGCCAACATCTACTCAGGAATGCACTTCGTCACATCATCAACCTCGCCAATACCAATCTATGACCTACTTACTTGAGAAGAAGTAAGAGAGGACTGGTGAGTTCATTGATAACTTAGTGAATAATCAGAAACTATTAGGTTATGATTGAAAACAATGTTTGAGCACGGTAGAAAATTTTAGTATGAAAACGTGTAGAGTGTTGGGTTCGCGGGTGAGGCTGCGAGACCCAATTCACATATTCTATCTGAAAAGATAAGTTTCAAAAATAGTTTTGCAAACTTATTAGCCTTTTCATAAAACACACTTGGAAAGGCTCTCCTTAAATTGCAAGGCCTATTTTGTTTATCAAAAACCTTTTAAAAATCGAGTTTGGATTTGGCCCAAAATCGTAAAGCCAGCTCGCACTTTTTAAAAAAACCTTTTTTTTGAACAGGGTCTGCCTTAGCTCGCAAAATCGGTTCACACTTACGAGGAGAGTCTGCCTTAGATCGTAAAACTGGCTCATCACTTTGTCTCGTTGGATATAACCCAACCGAACTCGTAGAGGAATATGTACTTTGAGACATATCACACTAGCTCATGTAGAGCTAGGCTTACTGAGGAGCATAATCACTTAAGCTCGCATGGGGAGCTTCACTGGTGCATAGCTTGTCATTTAAATTCTTGTGGGGAGCTTCGTTGATACACAACTTGTCACTTAAGCTCTCGTGGGGAGCTTCACTGATACATGATCTATCATAATTCGGTGTGGCAGGTTAAACTAGTTTTCGCATTTGAGGAGCTTGAATACAAGAATTTTATTATGATTTAGTTGAGTTTTTAGAATATCATTTACATGCAATAAAAAGTATAATTTGAGTCTTTTATTAACCTTAGGGGCCAAATGAGGCCTAAAGGTGAGCTAATATAATTTTTGAGTGTGAAGGAGACCATTAGAGGGTATACCGACTCAATATTGGTCGATGTATTACAACACAAAGAGTTTAATGTTGCAACATAGGGAGAAAAGAACAAGAATTCCAAGTTTGCCTTTAGTGTCACGACACAACCAAAGGATGTCGCGACACAAGAACTAGGGTGTTGCGACATGGCTCCTATACGAGAAATACTTATGAGCTAGGGACGTTTTGGTCTGCACAATCAAATATTAAACATGAGAGCTTCAGTTGGCCTAGGGTTGAGGACGAAAACTTTTCGTACTGTATAATTTTCTTTATAGTTTCAATTTTAGTTTTGTTATTCATGTTCATCTTTTACATCAAGTTTATTATGTTTTTTAGATCCATGAGGGATTAATCCTCTTATAGGGGATTAGCGAGTGAAGGTATGATTAATTGATTATTGTGCAGGGTTTTCTTAACGGATCATCTATTTGGGAGAGGAAGAATTTAAACCCTAGACTTGACGATCCTAGAAAGTCATCTAGGTGGGAATTAACCCAAAATTGATATTACCTATCCATGAAGACCTTAACCCCGAACCAGTCTGGACTGTGAGGTCCAGAGATAAGTAGTTCTTGTCGACTTGTTATTTTAGTAGAATATCTAGAGCTCCTGTTAGGGTAACGAGTAGTTGATTGAACAGTGAACCCAGAGGAATAGTTAATTATGATTACCAAAGCGAGCTAATCACCCTTGCTCAGATCTGATTTAATTCCCATATCAAATTTCTCAAAGTCTTTTTCTTTATATTAATTTATTCTTTATTTGTAAAAATATTAAAAATCCTTTTTTATGCTTAGTCATAATATAATTTATTTAAAGTACTAATTAGCTTTATTTTTCCTTAGGTTAGGATTAATTTAGTAGTCCCCTCCATTGGGAAGGATCCTTGGAGTACTCACCTACTTCGTTATAACTATATTACAATCTGACCCGTATACTTGTAGGGGCCGCCTATTTGATATATTTTGTGCAGGATTTTTACTCTGGACATTGGTACATGCAGAGGCCGTCAATTTGTTGACGTCATTGTCGGGGAGGCAACATCACTAAATTGATTTTAATTTTTGTAGTTAATAGAATAATTTGGAAAATTTTAAATTATAGATACAATTTTATTTCTTAGTATTACTAATACCTTGTATTCCCTTTTTTGGTTTAGTGTATGACTCCTAGTAGGGGAACACCTATAAAGCCAGCCACAAATTTAGAAAGAATAATTTATAGGAATCGGTGACAGCAATAGCAGGTGCAGAGCCAACCACCTACTGTAGGCAATTTACCAGCACGAGACAATCCGTTATTCGATGAAATTAACAATAATAACCTAGAAGATCTACCATTACTACCACCATAGCTACCTGGAAATATACATATGGCACACAACGAAGGAGCCCTAAGGGACTACACGCTATCAAGTCTAGAGATGGTTCATAGAAGTATATCAACGCCAACCATCATTGCTAATAATTTTGAGATTAAACCAACAATGATCCAAATGATCCAGAATAATTTGTAGTTCAGAGGCACAATGACGGAGGACCCAAATCAAGATTTAAAGCTGTTTCTTCAACTTTTGTGATACTTTCAAATATAAAGAGATCACTGATGACGCTATTCATCTTCGACTGTCCCTATTCTCCTTAATAAATAACACTTTCTCTTGGTTAGATTCATTGGCACTGGGATCTATCACGACATGGGATCAACTTGAAGGAAAATTCTTATAAAAGTTTTTCCCTATCAATAAAACGATCCAACTAAGGAGGAAGATCACAACTTTTAAACAATTAGAAGGGGAAAGCTTTCATGAATCTTGGAAGCATTTTAAAACATTAATTCAAATATGCCCATACCATGGATTACCCGAGTGGCTAAGGCTGGAGATGTTCTATAATGGGTTGGATGCACATGCATGATCAGGATTGGGTGGAGCCATAGGAGGAGCCCTAATGAATATGACATACGATGATGCATATGAATTAATAAAGAATATGGCAATGAATTCCTGCTAGTGGCAAGCCGAACGCTACACATATGACCAGAAGCCATCTACGGTCAAAGGTATCCAAGATGATGATAGATACCAACAAATTCTAGACAGATTCAATGGTATAAGTCTTCAACCAATGCGTTATCTATATATGGAGGCTATAAACATCTTTTCTATTACATCAATAATCCCACCGAGGATGTGAAGTCCATCAAGAATAGGGGTGGAAACCCTTATTTAAATACTTATAATCTCAGATGGAAAGACCAAACCGAACCTAGGATGGGGCGAAAACTAGGGAGGAGGTAATAATCCTTACCAAGTTAAAAATGCTAACTATCAACCTCCTTATTTACAGAAGCCTCAAGAAAGCGCCAACCTGAATGACTAGACTATATGTGGTTAACAATTGGATCGAATCGAGGGGGATATGTAGTAAATGAAAATGAAAGTAAAATAGGTACAATCTTAATGCACCAATTCTGTGAAAACCTTGACTAGATTAGAAGATCAGATGAGCCAACTAATGAATATGATGGGAGACATTAAAAGACAAATTTGCACAGGTATTCCTATTAATACTGAAGATAATCGTCGAAGGGAAGGGAAGGAGCATGTGAAAGAAATTGTACTCCGTTCGGGCAAAGTATTGAGTAGCCTAGAGACCCTAACACAAGAGTGATTCAAAGAGAATGCTGAAAATCTTTGAAATGAGCCCCAAGAAGCTGATGAAGAACCAAAACTAGAGGGGATAGCCAAGCCGGTAGCTGACCCAGAAGATGGACCAATTAAAGAACCCATACTTGCAAAAGTACCATTCCTTTCACGATTGGAGTTAAAACAAAGATGGGATGAAGATGAATTTGTAAGTTTTCTAAACTTATTTAAATGTTAAATGTTAGCTTACCTCTTACTAATTTAATTGAAAAAGTCCCTAAGTACACCAAATTCCTAAAGTAAATTATGTCTAGGCATAGGAAAATTAAAAACAGAGAAGCATGTTAACATAAGTGCCTTATGTAGTGCGATTATATCTAGACAGGTTCCCCAAAAACTAAAAAACCCGGGAGTTTTTACAATCTCTATAAAGATAGGGAATATTCACTTTATTAAAGCCTTATGTGATTTAGGAGCTAGCTTAAAATTAATGTTCTTATCTATATATGAAAAACTCAAGCTAAGGGACCTTTAAAAAAATGAAATCACACTACAATCGATTTACAGATCTTCAGTGCATCCAAAAGGAGTATAGGGAGATGTGTTAGCAAAAGTGTGTATCTTTATTATTCCGGTAGATTTTATGATACTCGATTTCGAGGAAGACCGTGGGATACCTATCTTGTTAGGCAGACCATTCTTAGCAACATCAAAATCCACCATTGCTCTAGAAAAGAATGAATTAACTATGAATATTAATGGTGAAACTAAAATTTTTAAATGCGGTCACCAACAAGATGAGGTAGACAGAAATAAATTATAGAGACAATGTTAAAATGTCGATGAGAATCCCTAACAACCTTGAGCCAGAGGAAGTATTTTCTGTAATTAATGTAGACTAAAAAAGTAAATTCAAAGAGCGAAACTAGTGTAACAAGGTGAAATGCCATGGCATATATTGGACAGACATTGTTAAAAATAAGGCAAAGAGAGCATCCTTGGGAACATTGATCGAGTTGACAAATGAATCTGGCAACAAAACTTGACAATTTTAATTAAAGTCTAATTTTATGTATATTATTGTATATTAAACTAATTTCTTAGTTTAGACTTTAATTTTTATTGGCATTGTGTTTTGTAGGAACCGAGACACTTTGGAAGCGGAAAATATGGCTCAAAACAGAGTCGATGTCACAACACGGAACCCACGTGTCGCAATACCGCATCCAGAGTCAATAAAATCAATAAAATCATCTCGATGTCGCAAAAAAGGAGACATTATACCCAGGATTTCAAAACTTCATAGTGTGACAACATTAAACTGCCAGGGATGTCACGACATGGAACCCCTGTGTCGTGACATCATTGCAATTTTCTGCAAGGTTGACCTAATTCGATTGCGTAACTCAGTAGCATAAACCATGTTTTAACCCAATAGGATATAGGACCAACTCTTTCCACTACTTCATAAGGACTAATAAACCTTGGGCTTAGCTTGCTTTTACACCCAAACCTTAAAACTTTCTTCCATGGAGATACCTTAAGAAACATGTGCTCGCCCATCTGGTATTCAACGTCTTGTTGTTTTAGATCAATATATGCCTACTATCTATCCAAGGTAGCCTTAAGCCTTTCATAAATCAGTTTGACCTTGTCCTTTTTTTCGCAAACCAATTCAGGTTCAATGATTTTCTTCTATGTAACTCAGCTCAACATAGGGGCCTTCGACACCTCCTTCCATATAGTGCTTCAAAGGGTATCGCTTGAGTTTATGCTTAAGAGCTATTATTATAGGCAAACTTAGCCAACGATAAATTTCACTCCCAACTTCTTGTAAACTCTAAAACACATTTTCGTAGCATGTCTTTCAACACTTGTATCACTATCTTAGATTGGCCATCTGCTTGAGAATGATAAGCAGTACTGAATTGAAGCTTTGAACCCAAAGTTTCTCGCAAGCTTTTCCAAAATCGCGATGTGAATCTTGGATCTCAGTTTGAAGTTATAGAAACTGGCATGCCATGGAATTGAAATATTTTGGCAACATCTGTAACACCTCTAACCCGTATCCATCACTGAAATAGGGTTACAGAGTATTACCAAAGTTTACGGATCAAGTAGACAGAAATTTCAAATGTTTCATAACATATCGATATTCATAATAAAACATTTCAAAATCATATATACTATCCTTTAGACAAGTCCTCGAGGCCCTAAATACTCATTAGAAACAAGTCGGGACTAAATCGAAAACTCATAAAATTTTTCAGAAAACATAGAAAAATTTCAAAGCTGCAGGGGTCACACAGCCTTGCCTCACACGGCCAAGAGACATGCCCGTGTCTTAGGTCGTTTGGGCATTCAAAATATGGACACACGGCTGTGTCCCAGCCTGTGTACATGCCCGTGTAACTCACTGAATTGGGTCACACAGCCAAGCCACGCGCCCGTGTGCTAGGTCGTGTACCCTTCGAAGTAACCTCACACACCCGTGTGCTAGGCTGTGTGCTAGGCCGTGTAAAAGCCTGACTTGCAACCCTTTCAAAGCTACAGGGGACACACGGGAACACCCGTGTCTCTGCCCGTATAGGCCATTTTACAAGACATATTTCTCACCTAATTTGGCATCAACCTACACTCAACATTGTCCATATAAACAAGCCATATTAAGGCATCCAAAATAAGCAAAATCAAGACTTAAACATATAATATATTCACAGACAACCAATATTCCCTTAGGCATCTCAAATGACAATTCATAAACATGTGCAAAAATAAACACAATTTGATCATTTAACCAACAAAGGCTTGACCAAAACTAAGCCATGCCACTTGATTTACCCTTTAAAAACATACCAAAATGGAACATATATGACATACAAAAACTAGCTCCAAATGGTTATATAATTCACATATAACTTGTGCACTAAAAACACCAAATACGTCATTCAAACAAGTACCAATTCACAACCATTCAAAGATTACACAAAATGCATATTCAAACCACCATTTTATCTTCCATCATTCTACCATATCAAGCCATACTTCAACCATATAAGGAAACTTATATACACATCAAAATATACCATTTCACCAAGACAAGGCCAAAATGCAAACCAACCAAATGGTCATATCCACAACCAAAACACATAGGCTAACATTAGCCAAAATAACCTATACATGCCATTACAACCAAACTTAAACCAACCGAAAGTACCAAAAGAGCTGGTGAATAGAGTGATATAGCTGCGACAAGCTTCCAACCCGAATGAGCTTTCGATTTATTATAAAACATAAAAAAGAACACAAAGTAAGCATTTAAGCTTAGTAAGTTAGTATAACATGGAATTTAACTTACCATTTATTCACATATAAGGTAAGCAAATAAAATATATACCAAAATATATTGGCCAAATGCCTAAGCACATATACATCAACCATGTTAGTCATGTAAACACATATATAAACCAAGTCATGGATGAGCTCAACAATTAATCAAATTCCATATACATGTATCATTCATTTCATATACCTATATACCATGTAATATCATTGTCCATGTAATTCATATGTATACCTATAATAGTTCGTATGGACTCACGTTTTATCGTATCAGAATATTACCAATTGAACCATTTAGAATATCGTTGGATATGCGGGATAGCTCACACATAGTGTGCTAAATTGTAATCCGTCAATTCTTGTACATGTATGCTGATACGAGTTATGAATCGATATAGTCTCACAAGCTAGAAATCGGTAAGCTCATATGAGTTGAGAATCAGTAAGCTCTCACGAGCTGAAATCGGTAAGCTCATATGAGCTGTGGTGTGTCCGCAACACATGCAGGACCTCAACCAAAATAGTAACCTTAATAACATGTCATTTGTATCCTATGATTTTCTAAGGTTCAAACGGGGCTCAGTAATCGTCCTATGTCATCGGATATGTAATCGGTATTTATACATGGTAATCATACAAATCCCATACATATAATTCAATTAAAACATATAAATACTCAATTTAATTACACTAACTTACCTCAATCAGTATTCATAGATACGAAGGCGATTACTTCGAGATTTTCTCTTTACCTCTATCTAACTCTGTACGAGGTCTGAATGGATCTGTACGGATAAATTTAATTCAAATTAACATACAATTCATTTAATTTAATCCAAAACATATATTTGGAAAAATTACCATTTTTCCCTTATACTTTTAAATTCTTTGCAATTTAGTCCTTAGCAAAAAAAAAATTCATGCAATTCATGCTTAACCCACTATAGCCGAATTTCATATAGGTCCTTAGAAAACACTATTTTTTTATTATTTCACAAAATTACCATGAATTTGTCACATTTTTCAATTTAACTCCTAATTAATAATTTTATCAAAAATCCCTTTACAGAAATTGTTTATCTATCAACAACTAATCATTTTCTTCCATCAAACATAAAAAACATCCTATATTCATTTATGGGAAAACTTTAATACTTTAACAGTTTCAGATATTAGTCCCTGGGCTAGCTAGAATAAGCTATAACGAACCTGAAAACATAGAAATCATTAAAAAATGAGACGAAAAATCATACCATGCAAGCTATGAGAGATGGCCGAATGTCAAAGCTCCTTCAATGGCTTTCCTCAAGCTTAATTTTGGTTGAAGAAGAACATAGAAAGATGATGACCTTTGATTTTTTAATTATTTTACTAACATATATTTATTAATTTACTAAAATAACCTTATAATTAAACCTTTAAAATTTCATTTTTAACTACCATAATTGTCCACTCAAAATATCAATGGTTTATTTACAACATAAACCCCTAAACATATAATTTCATCTCTATTAAATCCCTTTTATCTTATAGAACTCAAGTTTTGTAACTTTTGCAAACTAGTCCTTTTACTGAATTAAGCATGCAAACGGTAAAATTTCTTTACGAAATTTTTATACAGTAATACTATCATACTTTAGATAATAAATAATAATAAAATAAATATTTTGACTTTAGATTTGTAGTCTCGAAACCACTGTTCTGATTTCACTAAAAACGGGCTATTACAACATCAATCTTGACGAGTGTTTGCAAAAAATAGCTTGTGCGAAAAGCTAAAAAGTGTGAACACTTCGTTACGCGATCTAAAATCACCCAAATTTTGTCCTTCTTGGTTACAATCACTGGAAACCCAATAACGAAATCAATGGTGATTCTTTCCCACTTCCACTCAGGTATTTTGAGTAGTTGTAACATTCTTGAAGGAAATTGATGCTCGACTTTGACCTTCTGATAAGTTAAGTACTTCATCATAAATACTATAACAGCTTGCTTGAAAAAAGGCCACCAATATAGTTCACGAAGGTCATGATACATTTTATTACTGCTTAGGTGCATCGTGTAAGGACTATTGAGTGCTTCTTTAAGTATCATTTGTTGAAGCTCTTCATTACTAGGCACGCAAAGCCTTCCATGGAAAAAAAACATTTCTTCATCATTAAGTGCGAAGTTGCATTGCACTTTTTGTTCCACTTAGTAAACCCTTTATACTAATTCATCATCAGTAATTGTTTTGCTGTAATATTCTATGACAATGTTGACCTTACTTACAATTTCGCAAGAAGTCCCCACCAGTCGTCATACTTAGTTGCGCGAACATAGCTCACAGCTCACCCACAAACTTCCTACTCAAGGCATTAGCTACAACATTTTTCTTACCATGGTGATTCTTTATCACACAGTTGTAGTCCTTTAGTAGCTTGATCCACCTTTTTTGTCATTGATTCAATTCTTTTCCTGAAAGTAAATACTTGAGACTTTTGTTATCAGTGTAGATGGTACAGTTCTCACCATCTAGGTAGTATCGCCAAATCTTCAGTACGAATACCACTACTGCCAGCTCCAAGTTGTAGGTTGGGTAGTTATGCTCATGGACCTTCAGTTGTCTGGGGGACCAGATCATATTGGCTTTGAAAGATCGAGCTTAGAAAAATAGAGGATGACCCTGAAGCATAAAGGTTACGCTAGGGAAGTAACTCATCACTTTTAGTCGAGGAATAATATGGTGGCGAAAAAATTAATGGGATCACAGGTGGATCCAACAATAAAGGTTCAACCAGGATATTAGCTTGTGAAAGGCCCATACCTTCGACAAGGATACCTAGGTAGGTTTCTCTCGAACTACTATTACAACTGGTAATGAGGGAACCAATGAAGAAAGAACTTTTGGACTGGGAAGTCCTTTCCTGTGTCTACGCCACTTGGGGTGTGAGAGCTCACTCTCATCAGTAAACGAAGAATTTTTACTTGCCCTCAGTCTTTTCTGATACATCTTGGAAATGGGCTTCCTTGTAAGAGTAATTGGAGCTCCCTATTTGTCGCAAGAGGTACTCAAAATGGCTCGGATGTCCATGCCTGGCTCTGGGTTGGGCAGAGTAAGAGACTTGGAAATGGACCCTGTTCCATCAATGTGAAAGTTAGCTTCACTTGAAGAAGAAGAAAAAGAAGTAGGAGGATGAGCATGATGAGTGATAAGTCAGTTTTGGAAACGTATCGTAAAGAACTCGTAAAATTAAAATAGGGGCTTTCCCATAGGCCCAGTCAAAATATGTGTTAGGCCGGTATTTCCATTTTGGGTTCAAGCCATAGAAGTCAAGGGCATATTAAAATTATCTAGACAATTAAAATGATCATTTTTTCTGCGACCATTAGGACTCTGATTCAATAGGCAATACTAGAAAATATTCCTACCCATAACGAATTCCACCAACTCTTGAACGCGCTCTCTACCCAAGCGCATGAACTGCCTATCTGCCACCTTAGAATTAATAGGGAAACTTTGAGAACAAGTGGACTCATGAGGAGGTGCCAACGGGTGGGAAAATCAAACCCATCTTCGAGCTTACAAACTACCCTTATGAACTTTTCCCTCCTCCAATGAAGATTCGAAAGGCTAGTTTGGATGATTGGCTCACAGCCTTGACAAACACTGAAGTTGGCATGTTCGACATTTTCTCATTGCCTAGTAATTTTTAGTTGGTAAAACTTTTGGAAGACCCCTAGGAGTGGAGGTTCATTTCGTTGGCAGTAATCTAAGAAGTAGGACAAGGCTGATAGCTGTCCTGGTGCAATGTCGTATTCTGTCAGCACTGAGCAAAAGAATGGATGTAACGATATATGGAAACCAACCTCAAATAGAATGAGAGGAAGGATGAAATCCTGGGTATTGTCACTTAAACGATACCTCGGAGGTATATGAATTTCATAAGTTAAGATTGGAAGATGGAAGCATCGAACTATCAAAAAGCGATCTGCTTCTTCTTGGGTTGTACTACAATCGTATTCAGGAGTGGAAATGATTGGAGGGGAATTTTTGAGTTCTTGAGGGCCAGAAATGGTGGAATGATTAGGGATTGAAACTTGGTCACTTTGGTTATGGCCTCAACCATGAATATTCATTCTTGACATATTGAATGAAAATAAGAAAAGAATGGGAAAATAAGAGGAAATGGGATTACCTTTAATAATTCTAGAAAATTGGAAAAGACGAAGGAAAAAAAGGAAGTCAGGAAGTTGTAAAAAAATTTGAAGGCTTGACGAAGGTTTTAGAGTAAGGTTTAGAGTTCCTGTTTTATAGAGATAAACATGCTCAAGATGGCACTCTGGGAAAAATTGTTTGAATTCTCCAATGTGAGTTTGACATTTGCCAAAAGGGGTAAGCATGAGTTGTCCAAACTCAAGTGTTAACTGTTAAAAATTTGATTTCGTTCGGGAAAGTAGTCTGATAATATCTTTTAAGACTCTTGGAAAGTATTATAGTAAGAAAGAAAAACTCGAAACGCATGTAAGGGAATTTGTGCCATTGATGATTTGTCTTGGCGAGGACAACTCAATTACTTCTAAAAATTGAGATTCTTGAGGAAAAAAAAATTCAGGGGCGAAATTCCTTAAAGTGGTGGAGAGTTGTAACATCCAGACCAGTGAAACCCTAGTATTCAACGATATCTATAGAAGTAAGTGATAAAAAATAAGTCTTGAGTGCGTGTAAAGTATAAGAATTTGACTGAGTATAAGAATTCTTTAAGCAAGCCCATAATACCCCGGTTCTAGTGAGCACAAGGTCTGGCGTAGTCTTTGAAAAGTACGATTGGCGATTTGGTAATTTCCTAAATGCACTTGCTGACGAATAATGGAGGCAGACACATTTGTGTGTTCAAGATATTGAGAGTTCCAAGCCAGATAATTGTAATTTACTAGAAGAAGGATGTGGCCAAGCAAATATATACTGAAGGTATAAGCCCCGTTAGAAGTAGCACACCCTTTTGACTGTGATACTATATAGGTTAGGTTATAAGGTAAGCTGGTTAGGAACTAACCAAACGAGAATCAAGATAGTTAAAAGAGAAATGGGAAGTACTCAATTAGTTTCCTTGAAAGTTGTAGACCCTTGATAAGAGAAGTCAATACTGATGTGACGTTTATAAAGTTCCAATAAAGACTTGGACTATTTTAGTAGGTCTTTAAGTTGAAATAAAGGGAGTTCTCTTATTCTTTTTTGAAAAGATTGAAATATAAGGCTAGAGATAATGAAAAATAATTTTTCTTTAAGTTGAATATAAAACTCTGGATTCTTCTGGAAATTTCTCCATGTCGAGGTGAGTTTTATGGCTCTAAAAAGTATATCTATATGAATTCTTGAAGAAGTAAGGCTTTATTGATGGGAAATTTGTGTTTAATATGATGGAAAGGTAATTTGAATGGGTTTTTATGGTGTTCTTTTTTTTTAAGAGGCAATGGTTACTGCGACTCCTGAAAGGATCTCAAATTTGGAGCTCAAGCTACTATACATTCTCGTCAGGTGAGTCCCTAAGTCGACTATCGTATGTAAGGTATTATTTTTATTGTTTCTATAGATAATGGCCAAACTATGAACGCTAAATGATTCATGCATATATAGTTTGTGTATGAGATGGATGCTCAAATGATGAAATAAACTACTTGAGTGCTTCTGGAATACATGAGATGATGAGAAATGAAATGTATGTTGGTTTTTGTATAGTATCAAAACATGAAAGATCTATTAAGTGAGTATAGATCTGTCTCCGCAGAGTCATTTAAAGGAGTCCGTCGGGACTTCAAATATGATTCTCTAAAAGGAAAAGTCCATGGAACCTTATCGTGTAAGACCATAGCTAGTGGGCTATGGTTTCATATGGAAAGAACTAAAGAAAGATTATTACCTAATAGGGTTTCTGTGTGACCCAGAACAATGAGGGGCAAACCTCACGAATTATGAGTCTAGGCGAATCCCTATCGTGAATACATAAAAAAATGAAAGCCTTTGTGGCGTATTTATGAAATGGAAGCCTTTGTGGCAGTTTATTAAATGGAAGCCTTTGTGGCAACCTATGAAATGGAAGCCTTTGTAAAGGAACACCTTCACGATGCATTCTACAGGAAAGCCCTTATGGCAATCATCTGAAGGAAATGTTTTTGTGACAAACCCTGAAGGAGAAGAATGATAAGTATGAAAAATGTTGAAGGAACGATATGTGAGGCTAGCTCTATAACAACCTAAATTTTTAGATTTTTAAATGTCTTTGTTTGTTAGATGATTTAACTTGTTTTGGTGGTTAAGTAGTTTGGATGTTCACTTTAGGTCTAGTGTTTGAGTCTTGTGAGGCGTAATTATAAAAATATTTATTTCTTTTGCTTAAGCTCTTGGGTATGGTATTAGAGTTTGGGTTGGACTTTAGAAATTTTGGTAGGTATATTTTAGTTATTTTTTTCCCTTAAAATTGTAGTTTAATATTTTTGTTAGGATATTCTAGTTTTCTTTCTATTCCTAACCGCCCACACCTCTCTTTGCTCTCACGTTCCTTTTGTTCTTTCTTTTGTTGGTTTTGTTCTTCTCCTCCTTTCTCTTTCCTTTTGTTTCATTGTTCTGGAGACTTTCTTTTTAGTCTTTGAGGCTTATTCTTGTACGTTGCCTCTTGTTCATTGTGGGTGTAAGTTTCAGTCATTATTTTGTTGATTGTACAAGTTGAATCTTAATAGTATTCAAGTTTAGTTTGGGTTTCCAGTTTCATCCTATATTGTCTTAAGTTCTTCTGTAATTTTTGATTAGACAAAGGTTTGGAAAATCAAGTCCCTTCAACGAAGTAGGTTTCATTTTTGTCGCTGATTTCCTGGTGGTAAGGAGTCAAGTTCGTTTTAGGGTTGTAATTTTGTTACTTTTAAAGAGCAATTTGATTAGGTTTTTGACATATTGTTGGTTTGATTTGTTGCATAATTATAGGTTCGTGAGTTCCATTATCAGAGTTAGTCGACTACACAATTAGGTGTGTGAAAACGCCTAAAAATCCTTTAAAAATTTGATTGAAATCGCAAATATGATGGCTAGATCGTAAAATCATTCGTATGGTAGCTTAAATGCAATTTTATATGAGTGGCAGATCACCACATTTTGGTGTGATTGGATGGATGGACTCATGCAGTCCAATTTGGTATGATTGGTTGGATGGAAATGGTGTGTAGCGGATGGGGGTAGGATTTGATGTGTATCTTACAATATGTTGTTACGATTTACTATGTTATGTTATGTTACGTTATGATAAGATATGATTCGTAAAAAATATGATATGATATGGCTCTCTCTAAATGAAATATGCTATGTGAAATATGGTTTACAGTTTGATATATAAAAGCATATGTTTTTGGTCATATAAGTTGTATCACACTCTGGGCTATTAGCTCACATTTGTATGTTTCATTTCAGGTAATCCTCCAACTTAGCAGTGGACGGTGACACTGGGGCTCGGGTTCATGTTTTGATTTAATTTTATGAATTTGTTTCATTTGTTAAAAGTGGACATTTTTTACTTTGTTTTTGGTTTGTTACGCTTTCGGACCTTCTATATTATGCGTAGAACATTAGGACCAAAACGATTTCTTGCACTTAAACTCAATTGGTTAACAATACCAACTTAAGACAAGAAAAATGAAAACCAATTTTTTCAAACTAATAAAACTTAAGGTTTTCCACCGCAAAATAAATTAGTAATTTCTACAAAAAGGGGTTTTGTAAACAAACATGAAGAAATGAATTTGGCTTTAATTCTTGGAACACAATTAAGTTTTGAATTTATTTTTTAAAAAGTTAAAAAGGTCTTTATTCGATTTCAAAAATTTTCGAACTAGTTTTTCTCAAATTGAATAATGGAGTTCTTGTGTTTAAATTTCGTAACCTTTATAATCTGACCGTAACGTCTAGATCAGGTTTGGGGTGTTCCATTTGGTGGTATTAGAACCATGTTGCAAAACTTGACTATATGTTTTATGGTCCAAATTATTTTTAAGAAAATCTTTATTTGAATTGAAATTTGATTGAAACTATTTTTAAACTTTTGGATAAGTGAAACCGAGACTTCGACGCCAATCTAGGTAGGTACTTTAAACTTTAGATATGCTTTAGAGACACTTTGTATGTGATAACTTTAGTATATGATATGACCTTTTGAGAGTGTAGTATAAGAAAAATACTATTTGTATTCTGATAAGTATTTCGATAGGACTTAAGAATAAAGGTTTAAAACTTAAACTGATTGCATAAAATTTCTGAAAAATTGTAGATAAGAAAATGAGTACTCGCAGTTCTCGTGGACATGGCACCCGTGGGCGTGGTGAATGCCATCGGGGCGCATGAGCTGAATCTTCTTTGATGGGTAGTATGCCCCAATTAGATACGAGTGAGACTGTAGGGACTCTGACTACTGAGACTAAGTCTACGGCTCAAACTGTCGAGGATGACGCACTATCCCAAGTAATGTTGAGGGTTTTAGAGAGGGTCGTTGGGACCCATACTGGATCTGGATCTGAGAGCTGAGGGTCGTTTACTGAACGACCTCGATCCAATGGAGCTAAACTATTTAGGGGCATCACTGGAGTCACCCGAACTATGGCTGAGTATTGGTTAGAAGTCACTAAGAGAATCATGAATGACGTAAACTGCACCTTTGAGCAGAAATTGAAGGGTGTAATATCCTTGCTTCGTGATGAGGCATACCAATGGTGGCTGACGGTTCAAGAGGGCACTCAACCTGAGTAGTTGACGTGGGATTATTTTCGAAATGCCTTTCAAGGTAAATATGTGGGCACAAGCTATGTAAAGGCCCGTAAGTGAGAGTTTATGAATTTCACTCATGGAGAGAGATCAGTGGCCGAGTATGAGGCCGAGCTTTTACGATTGAGTCAGTATGCTTAAGGACTTATTTCTAATGACTATGAGAAGAGTGTATGGTTTGAGGAGGGCTTGTGGTATGACCTCAAGGTTTTGATAGCCCTTCAGAGGGAGTGGGTTTTTGCAGCTTTGGTGTACAAGGAAAAGACAGTTGAGAAGGTTAAACACACTGAGCGTGAGAAGAGGGATTGAGAGAAAAGTCAGAATAAGAATAAGTGGGATTTAGGTTCTTCTAGTTCTTTATAGCGGTCCATGAAACATGCCAGATTTGATAGATCACCGTAGACTGAGCTAGTTACTAGAGCTTAGTAGGTTCTGGTAGTTGGTATTGTAACATACGCCATCTGAGCGAGTGCTGGAGAAGGACTGGGGCATGTTTTAAGTGTGGTGTAGTGGGGTACAAAATCAGTGAGTGTCTTCTTATGGTTGAGTTTGGATGGGTCAGTAACATGCTAAGGGTCATGGTCCGATACGAGGGGGTAATGGTGGTGGTCATGGTCAAAGAGCACTGGGCAAAGGTGCAGGACAGGCTGAGGCTATCTAGCCATCTTTGGTTTATGTAGCGAGGTGCCGTGAGGATAGGGATGTGACGGATGTGATTGTTGGTATGTTCATTATCTATACCATGCCTTATTTTGCTTTAGTTGATTTTGGTTTTACGCATTCCTATATATCTAGTAGTGTTGTAGGAAATTTGGGGATTTTGCCTAAGGATACTAGTAGTGAACTTTCTGTTACTAGTCATTTAGGTCAATCGGTACAAGTTGGTAAGGTATATAGGAGGTGTTTGCTTGAGGTTCAGGGATATGTGTTCCCTACTAATTTGATGGAGTTACCTTTTGAGGAATTCGATTTAATTTTAGGTATGGATTGGTTGGTGGAGCATCGGGTTAGATTGGACTGTGAGTCTAAGCGTATGACCTTTAGGGTTGGTGGAGCATTGGGTTGGCGAGTGTCTAGATTATTTATCTAATGTGATCTCCGTTCTAGTAGTTGAAAAGCTACTTTGTAAAGGTTGTGATACATATTTGGCATATGTACATGATACGAGTAAGGTGGGCTCGGTTGAGGACACTAGTAGTGAACTTTTTTTACATTTTTCTTGAGGAGCTATTGGGTTTACCTTCGGATAGAGAGGTCAAGTTTGGGATTGATTTATTGTCAGGTATAGCTCTGTGTTTTCTAAAATTGATCTTCGTTTTGCGTATCATCTGTTGAAAGTTAAGGAGGCCAATGTACATAAAACTGCGTTCAAGACTCGTTATGGTCATTACAAGTTCCTTGTTATGCTATTCGGATTGACTAATGCTTTGGCAGCGTTCATGGATCTCATGAACCGAGTTTTTCAGCCATATCTAGATCATTACAAGCATCTTTTTACGATTATTCAGATTCTTCGAGAAAAAGAACTGTATGCTAAGCTAAGTAAATGTGAGTTCTGGTTGGGTGAGGTTTTTGGGACATGTAGTTTTCGCCGAGGGTATTCGAGTGGATCCTAAGAAGATAGAGGTTATTCTGGATTGGAAGCAACCTCGAAATGTGACTGAGCTTCGAAGTTTTCTGGGTTTGGCAGGGCTTTATCAGAGATTTGTGGAGAGGTTTTCTTTGTTAGCGGCACCTTTGACTAATCTGCTACATAAGAATGCTTCATTTCTCTGGGCTATTAAGCAGCAATCGAGCTTTAAGAAGCTTCAATCAGTTTTGACTCAGGCACTCATTTTGATTCAGTCTGATTTTGGAAAGGTGTTCGTTGTATATAGTGATGCATTATATACTAGTTTGGGTTGTGTATTGATGCAATGAGGTAAAGAGGTTGTTTATGTGTCTAGATAACTTAAACAATACGAGGGTAATTACCCGACTCATGATCTCAAGCCTACTACGATTGTTTTTGCACTCAAGATATGGAGACACTACTTATATGGTGAGAGATGCATTATCTATACAGATCATCATCGTTGGATCAAGTTCCTTAAATATTACGATTGTTCAAGTAAATACCATCCTGGCAAGGCCAATAGGGTGGTCGATGCTCTCAGTCGGAGGTTTATGACTGAGTTGAGGGCAATGTTTTCTTGCCTAAGTCTATTCAATAATGGTGGGATTCTAGCTGAGTTGCAAGTTAAGCCATCTTGTTTGAATGAGATTAAGAATAAGCAAATTCTGGATGAGTCTTTAATTAGTTGGGTTCAACAGTTGGATAATGGTAAGACTACGAATTTTGGGTATAATGATGATGGAATTCTGTGTATTTCTAAGGACGTATTTGTGTTCCTGGTGATGTGAATTTGAGATAGTCTATCTTGTGGGAAGCGCATAGTAGTTCTTTGCTATGCATCCCGGAGGTAATGAATGTATCGGGATCTCCATGATGTGTATTGGTGGCCTGGGTTGAAACGAGAGGTAACTTTATTTGTATCTAATTGTTCAACGTGCGAACAGGTTAAGGCTGAGCACCAACTTCTTTTTGGACTTTTACAACCCATTAAGATTCCATTATGGAAGTGGGAATGGATAACTATGGATTTTGTTAGTGGGTTGCTTTAGACACCTACTAAGAAGGATTTAGTTTGGGTTATTGTAGATCAGTTAACTAAGTCTGCACACTATATTCTGGTTAAGACTAACTACTTTTTGAAAAAGTTGACAAACTTACATGTTTCTGAGACTGTTAGACTGCATAGGGTTCCAGTATCTACTATCCTCGTTTTACTTCTCGTTTCTAGTAGAAGCTACATGAGGCTTTGGGCAAATGAATGGATTTTAGTATGCCTTTTCATCCTCAGACTGATGGTCAGTTAGAAAGGGTGATTCAAATTTTGGACAATATGCTTCGAAGCTCTGTAATTGATTTTCGAGGGAGTTGGAAGGAGTTTTTGTCGCTAGCTGAATTTGCTTCTAATAATAACTTCTAGTCTAGTATTCAAATGGCGCCTTGTCAGGCCTTATATGGTAGGAAATGTCGCACTCCACTTTGTTGGACGTAGTTGGGTGAAAGGAAAGTTTTAGGTCCTGAGCTAGTGGCTGAGACTAAGGATAAAGTTTGTTTGATTCAAGATCTTCTTAAAGCCACTTCTGAAAGACAAAAATCTTATGCGAACCTTAAGAGACGATGTGTTTAAGGTGTCTTTTTGTAAAAAAGTTCTCAGGTTTGGTCAAAATGGCAAGTTGAGCCATTGATTCATTAGGTCGTATCGGGTTTTGAGGTGAGTTGGGTCAATTGCTTATCAGCTTGAGTTACTTCTAGATTTAGATCGCATCCATGATGTTTTCCACATGTCTATGCTGAGACGTTATCACTCTATTCCATTGCATGTGGTCCTAGTGGAGGAAATTGAGTTAAGGCAAGATTTGTCTTTTCAAGAGTACCGTGTTTAAATGTTTTAACCTTCATAATCTGATCATAATTTCTAGACCAGGTTTGGGGTGTTACAATCTTTGAAAGACTAGTAGGTATGGTAAACTCTAAAAGAGTAGTACATATGGCGAACTTTGAATGAATAGTATGTATGGCAAACCCTGAGAGAAATAGTGCTATATAAAATGTTGTGGTGTATCCTACATAGTCTTAAGATATTACAGAGAAGATGGAATACACTAGGGAATGTGGCGAATTCATAGTACGAACCAAGTAGACTAGAAGAACAACTCAATTAACAATGTTTTATACGTATGGGTTCTAGAATGGGAATAGTTAAGGAATCATGAATAGGCTGGGTGAAGAACATTAGTAATGTACTAAAGATGATAAGGGTTAAGCATGGTCACAAAGTAAGGTACGACGTTGATCGGCTATTTATTGTCACAGTAATAATGTGCTAGCGTACACTGTTGATGTAAGTATAGTAGACAAATATGAGTCTGTCATATATCGAGCTCACGAGGATGGTTGTCTTTTGTCTATCAATGTCAGTGCAATAAATAGATAGGAACAAGATAAATTGTGAGAGTAGTTTTCAGAGCAATAACTTGAAAATAATAAGATAAAATATGATACTAATAAATTGGGATCCCCAACGTGAATATCTTACCAAGCTTAACATCTATATTTAATACTAAGTGCTCACAAGGTATAAAAGACTAGGTGATTGTTGATGCAATAATTTGCAATGAATATCTTACTAAGCTTAACATCTATATTTAATCTAAGACTTAAACATGCACATTAACCACACCTTCTGATGATGGAAATGGAACACCATTAAGAACAAGTGGATTAAATTCCTCTAATCCTTAAGGAACTTTCATTGTCATGCTTGTTAGCTTGAACTGTCGCTGCACTTTTCAGTGTCAGTGACCGCAATAACACTTCCATACTAAAAACATCCAAAACTAAATATTAAAAAACAGAAGCAAGATTAAATAAAATAACATTTAACCCAAAAATCATGTGTTCTTCCATACTAACATGAAATAGAAAGTAATCACTAGCGTTTAAAAAAGAAAAATAAAATAAACATGTGGAGAATACTATTCCCAGACAACTCGACTTGAATCTCTCTATTCCTTCTTGTGTCACACTCTGAGCTCCTCATCAAGAGCTGGTCTGCATCCCTTTTGCGTCGGTTCACCCGAAAGAGGCTTAAGCCGCCATCGTCGATAGCTTCAAAGGATAGCCTGAAGAAGATGATAATCCAAAAGATCTCCCTTTTTTCTTTTCACGTGAATATTTATATTCTTCCCAAATAGCCCAGGTGTCCTTTCATCATAATCATGATGCCTCTGTATGTACAAGTTGGTTATACTAGACTGGACAGCGTACACATTTTTGTTCTTATCCGGAAAGCTATCAGGTGCGGTGACCATTCTGGGCGCAAGATGAAAATACTCATGCAGCGACATTGGTACCAAAACATGACAAAATTAAAGAGAAATAGGCTAAGACCCACTGAGTTATAAAATGCAATTTACTGAATCGAAAATGTTAAAATATGTGCTAAAGATAAATAAATAGCAACAAATTAACCAATAAGTAGGGAGAAAACATATGTTCTTTCTAGTACTATCACACCCCCAAACTTGAGTTTTTACTTGTCCTCATATAAAATAGAAACTAGCAAGGCTACACAAGACTTCTCTAAGACAAATGATCATTCTAGCAACTTGAATCACCTAAAATCCCAATGAACGAGTTATATTCAAATAACAGAATATTGCATTGACAATATATAAGTATGAATGAATAAGATTGTAACTTCATCGAAACCAGCATCATACTTTAAATCCTAAATTCGATCTACCAATACAGCATTTATTGTAAAATGTATGTCTCTTTTTTGTAAATAAGAGATATCGTTGCATTACTATACCCCTGTTCTTGAGAAGTAACTATGGAGTACAACAAACCCCCTGGAAGTACGTAATTGCGCTGACACACACTCATACAGTGGCAGCCTTTGGCCAGATTCATTTTTCTAAATGCTTGCATTTGAGTGTTCCCTCTTTAACATTTCACAATACACCCACTTTGGAGTGTCTCTTATTCATAACTATATATATAAGCAAATAAAAAAGACAGAATCGTTCAAGATTCAAGGAATACTACTAGTCATCCATTACTAATGCAACCTAAATCATTCATCAAAGAATTGAAGATACAACATTCAGTCAAATTTATCCAACTCATTCATTAATAATTCACATGATTCATGAAATAAGCATCGAATGTAACAAATGTTTTCAAACACATTTGCGTTAACCATAAATAAACCTTGCATGCTTCATTAAAATCATTTTTTTTGAAATGTGAGTGTATTTCCAAACCCCATATGCATTCCGCCAAACTTAAAGTTTGCACCATCCCCAATGCACTAGCATTAAAATGCGATGACAATAAAAATGCAACGACAATGTGCACTAACAAAATGGAAATTACAGCTACATTCAATGCTTGAATACTACAGCTAAAACTTAAAATAAACTAACTCAGTTTTTCTCGGCAATCAATGTGGTTGCAAGATGTTTCTTCCTCCTAACATTTTTCTCCTCTTTCTTGCACTTTTTGTCTCTAGAGTGCTTTCTCTTCTTTTCTTTGGGCTTCGCACAATCCTTGGATCACTTCTTAGTTTCCAGCACTACTCCAGCATCATCAGCTACTTCTTGTGTAGGATAGGTCACCTTGAGTAGTCCGGTATAGACCACTATCGCCAATGAGTTGTGGTACTTCTTATTGGTTACCTCTACAGCTTCCACCGGTCTAGCTCCATCTCGCTCCAGATTATCATTAGTTGCATCCACAAACTTGGATGCATTGACAATGTTCTGAACAAAATCTTTCTCAGTAGCTTCTGTCTCAGTATTTTCTTCCTCAGCCTTCTCAATAAGAAGTTCAACACGACTGTCAATCCTTCGCATACACTCCTCACTGCAACTTCCTCAACAGCATACGCCTCTTGACCAGTAATGATGTCACCCTCGACCAGGCTATCAATCATTCGCATACACTCCTCAATGTCCTTTGAATCCTTTTCCTTCTCATCATAAGAGACATGCACAATGGGAGGGGATTCCACCAATCTGTCTCAGTCCTCTAATTCATCTTCCTCGGAGGAGGGTTCATAATCTTGGATGATCGGTGGGAACACTAGAAATTCTAGGAGTGGGGTTGGGCTTAACTGACTTAATGTGGCTACAATAGAGTTGTTATAGGCCCTGGTATAAGTGTAGAACAATTTTTGTGATCTGTCCATTTCCTCTATTGTAGCAATCAGCCTGATCTACTTATTGCTGATGGAATTGGCCAACTTCTCGATATCCTACATTTTGCGCAACAATGATGTCTTGCAGTCAAGTTTGTTCCCTTGCTTTCTGCTTTGGACTTGCCTTTTCTTACCTTGTTGGACTCTACCCCTTTCATTGTTAGTGTCTTTAGCACGAGTCATTCTTTCAATAGAGGCTTCATTTATCGGGCTCTTATTCTCTAGGATTTCTTCATCATCACGGGGCACGATCCTTTTTTACTGGAATAGTAGCACCACCAATGACGGGAAAACCAAAATTTAAGTTTTCCTTGTGGCACAATCAGCAATTTCCTAGTGGAGTATTGCACTGACATCAATCTTTCTGCCCTTAACAATTGAATGTATCAGGCACATCCTATCAAGGTTGACTGTGGTGCTGTGAGTAGAGGGTAGTAGCCTACAGTTGACAAAATGAAACTAAATTTTTCTTTATAGTGTCAGGAAGTGGCGGTGCATCGTATAATTCTTTTGATGGGAACCCATCCACAATACACCTTCGTCACATAAATCCTTCACCAATAGGTCCATTTTGTTGTCTATGATATCCTCAATAAACTCGGAGTGTTCATCTATATCCACTTCAGTGTTGTACAACTCATTGATTTTTTTAGCATCCTATGGGATTAAGCTTTCTCGAACAAAGATAAATTTTAACTCATGGTCATAAAGGTTAGCGTAAAACTCACGTACTAATAAAGGAGAATAGCTTCTAGGATGAGTGCAGAAAGTCTCCCACTTAAGCTTAAAGATAGTTTTGTAGACTTTCTTACCCAAGTCTTGCTGTTACGAAAGGAGAATGCCCTGTTTTGAGCGGAAATGTTGCTTCAAAATGTTTTCTTGAACCAATCATTAGCCACTTTCGATAAAAAGATCACTGGCTCATTTTTCTCCATTAGCAAAGAGGACTCTGATTCACAAACTGCAATTGTAGAGGACGAGTGTTCTTCAACAAAATTGGTGGCTTTCTAGACTGATCCTCTCGTTCTTGCCATATTTTTTTTGTTTTTTGGAGTGAAGATAGTTTAAAGTTGTAAAGGTATGAGCTTGGGGAAGAGAAAGTGAATAAAAATGGCTGCTTTGTATGTGTCACAGTCTGCACAGTAAAAGGGGGTTTATAGCGAGTGAAAGAAGAAGATGGAAAGGCGTGAATTTTGTGAATGGATATAAAGCTGCCGGGAATAATTATGTCCAATGAGAAATGTTCCCCCTCAGACAAATTAGACATCTAGGTGACTTTTGATCAAACAGTGGGATATAAAATTTCTAATCTGCCCTCATTCTTGATGAGTCATAAGTGACAGTACAATAGTACGAACTGCGTTGATAATAAAGCCCAAGTGCATCGAAAATGATACCTAATTATTCTGTAAGAAAGAATAAAATAAAAAAGTAAAAGAAACTTGAACAGAAACAAAAATAAATTACATAATAATAAATTCCATAAAAATTAAAATTTTTCGACCAATTTAATGGTCTCTGTGTGCTTTTGATCAATATTCCCAAAATAATGTTTCAACCACAGGCCATTCACTTTAAAATGGTGTGACTGCACCATGAGGAAATACTTTGACAACTTCAAAAGGTCCAGACTAATGTGAGCGCAGTTTACCCCGGTGCAGTTTCAGTCTAGAATTGAATAATAAAACTTGTTGACCCGCGATAAATTGTCGCTGCAAAATAATTTTGTCATGCCATCGTTTGGTCTTTTCTTTGTAAATTTCAGTCTTTTCATAAGCACTTTTCCTAATCTCCTCTAATTCAGCGGTATCTAACAGCTTTTTCTTTCCAGCAGCTTCATAATCCATGTCTACTTGCTTAATTGCCCACATTGCTTTGTGCTCCAGTTCAACTGGCAAGTGGCATGCTTTCCCAAAAACCAATTGATATGGTGACCTTCCTAATAGAGTTTTGTATGCTGTTCGCAATGCCTATAAAGCGTCATCTAGTCTAGAAGACCAATCATTCGTTAAAGGGTTCACAACCTTCTAAACAATATTTTTAATTTGTCAATTCAATGCTTCGGCTTGTCCATTAGTTTTCGGATGATAAATAGTAGCCGTTCTATAATTAACTCCATATCTCTACAGTGCGGCTGCCACTTGGTTGCAATGAAAGTGTGTACCCTAATCATTGATCAATGCCTTTGGTGTGCCAAAGCGGGTGAGTATATGCTTGTGAAAAAATTTAAGCATTGTCTTTGCATCATCCTTTGGGATGCAATAGCTTCAACCCACTTCGAGACGTAGTCAATAGCTACTAATATATAAAAATTTCCAAATGAACCTAGAAATGGTCCCATAAAATCCATACCCCAAACATTGAACAATTCAACCTCCATAATTGGGTACTGCAACATTTCATAGCATCGGGATATAGAACCAGTGCACTGACACCAATCACATTAATTCACAAAATTGTGGGTGTCTTTAAATAATGAAGGCAGTAGAATCCTGATTGGAGAAACTTAGCGGCAGTTCGCATGCCACTGAAATGACCCCCATAGGGAGCATTATGACAGTGATTTAGGATTGAAAGCATCTCCTCTTTCGAAACACAACACCGAATAATGTTGTCATTGCATACATTGAATAAATACGACTCGTTCCAATGATACTTTACTACTTCACGAAAAAATCTTTCTTCTTTATGGCCTGTGACACCCAACAGGAGTTTTCCACGCACTAGATAATTAACCAAATTCGCATACCAAGGGGTTGAATCTACAGCAAATAACTTTTCATCTGGGAATGCATCGACAATTTGAAGTATGTTTCCATCTTCACTACCAACTTCAAACCGAGACAAATGGTTTGTAACTTGATTCTCTGAATCTTTACGGTCTTTTATCTCGATGTCAAATTCTTACAACAGTAAGATCCAGCGCATCAGTCTTGGTTTTGCGTCCTTCTTCGAAAAAAGATATCTCAACACTGAGTGATCAGTAAATACAGTAACCTTTGCACCAATAAGATAAGAACGAACTTTTTGAAAGCAAAGGCTACAGCCAACAGCCAACAATTCTTTCTCTATAGTGGAATAGTTGATTTGAGCCTCTGTAAGAGTTTTGCTAGCATAATAGAAGGCGTGAAATATTTTTCCCTTACGTTGTCCTAGAATAGCACCCACAGGAAAGTCGCTTCCATCACACATAACTTCAAAAGGTTGAGGCCAATCTAGTGCAACGACATTGGGTGCATTTACTAACTGCTTCTTTAATTAAATAAATGCATCCAAACATGCATCGTCAAAGAAGAATTTTTGATTTTGTTTCAGCAATGAGCATAAGAGCTTTACAAATTTCGAGAAATCTCTAATAAATCTTCGGTAAAACCCCACATGCCCAAGAAAACTTGAATACCTTTCACATTTGTGGAGGTAATTTTTCAATGATTTCCACTTTAGCTTTGTCTACTTTAATGCCTTGACTAGAGATGCGATGGCCTAACACAATGCCTTCAGTTGCCACGAAATGACATTTTTCCCAATTTAGAACAAGACGTGTGTCTTCACATTGCAGCAAAACTATATCCAAATTGTCAGCGCAATGATCAAAATCATTCCCATAGATAAATCATCCATAAAAACCTCTAAAGAATATTCAATCATATCCGAGAATATTGCTATCATGCACATTTGAAATATGGCTGCTTTGTTGCAAAGACCGAAAGGCATATAGCGAAAAGCAAAAGTATCAAAAGGATAGGTAAAAGTTGTTTTCTCTTGATCCTTCAGTGCAATAGAGAGTGACAAGTGGTCTTTCCTTGTGACAACATTAAGTTTGTGATAATCCATACAGACTCGCCATCCCGTAGGAATGCGTGTAGGAATTAATTTGTCTTTGTCGTTGCTAACCACAGTGATGCCACTTTTTTTAAGAACGCATTACATTGGACTTACCCAATTGCTATCAGAAATACGGTAAATAATTCCAGCATCAAGCCATTTTATAATTTCTTTCTTAACAACTTCCTTCATCTTCTTGTTTAATCTTTTTTGTTGCTCAATCGATTACTTGTCTTCATCTTCCAACTTGATCTTGTAATGAAAAAAGATGGACTATTGCCTCGGATATCGATAGTACTCCAAGCAATAGCTCGTTTATGTAGCTTAAGAATATGAACCAATTTCTCTTCGTGAGTTACATCTAGTGTTGAGGAGATAATAACTGGGAGAGTATTATTATCACTAAGAAAGATGTTTTAAGATGAGTAGGTAATGGTTTCAACTATAGAGTAGGAGCTTCATTGATAAATGGATTGAAAATTAGAGCTATTCTACTGGCTAAGTCTAAGGATTCAATCTGCCATCCATGCCTGAGTTTAATATTTTTAGCTTCAACCATATTGTCACCATTATCTAAGAATTCATCATCAGATGTCATTGTAAACTCCTCAGAATGTATTGTGCTTTGGTTATTGAATTCTTAATCAATTAGATCATCTAGCACATCGACAGTATGACATTCTTCTTTATCCTTATATTGAATAGATTCAAAAACATTGAAGGTAATGTGCTTATCATTAAGTCGCATGGTCAGTTGACCTTTGTAAACATCAATAAGAGTTTGTCCGGGGGCTAAAAATGGTCGTCCCAAGATTATGGGAACCGCCTTGTCTTCCTCGCAGTCAAGTATGATAAAATCAGCCAAAAAATGAATTTATCCAGACGAACTAAGATATCTTTGATTTGACCTTCAGGTTGAGCCAAGAATCGATCAGCTAGTTGTAATATCACTGCAGTAGGTTTCATGTGACCAATTCCCAACTTTCTAAAAGTAGATAGTGGCATTAGGTTGATGCTAGCTCCCAAGCCGCATAAAGCCTTACTCAAATAATGGTTGCCAATTGACCATGGGATAGTAAAGCTCTCAGGGTCTTTCATTTTAGGTGGCAACTTATTTGTTAAAATAGCACTACAAGCTTCTATGAGTGCAATAGTTTCCATATCACTGAGATTCTTCTTTTTGGACAAGAGCTCATTCATAAATTTCCAATAATTTGGAATTTTCACAAGAGCGTCTACTAAAGGAATATTCACTTGAAGTTGCTTCAGTGTATCCAGGAACTGTTGGTACTGCTTATCCTGCTCATTCTCCCTAAATCTTTATGGAAAAGGTAAAGGTGGAGATACATCTGTTTGTTCCAACACCTTTGATTGCGTCGATAGTTTTGACGGTAGGAAATTAGGCATATGATTGACAAATTGTGGAACTTTTTTGTCTGATACATTAACAAGCTCTTCAGATTCAACCTTCTCACCAAGGATCACTTCACCAGTATCTTGAGGTGCTACAGTAGTGTGTGTAGTTGACTCGCTAGTTTGTTTACCACTCTTAAGGGTGATAGCCTTACAGTGTTGTTTCCCCCTCGGACTGGGATTTTCCGTGTCACTAGGTAGTGTGCCTGGTGGTCGAGTATTCTGATTCGAAGTAAGTTGTCCTAATTGTGCCTTTACCGCCTGAATAGAAGATGAATTCCCTTGCACAATAGCTTCTATGCCAGTCATATGTTCTTACATTAAAGCCTCAAGAGCTGCTAACGGGTCAAAAGGAGAAGCTTGCGTGTACTATTGTCATCGATGTTCTGGAACATGCTGATGCAACATTGAAGAGTGTTGTGGATGCGTCTGATTTTGGTGTGGATGCATCTGGCTTTGCTGTGGATGCATCTGAGTGTGTTGATTGTAGTTCTGCTATTGTTGATTATAATTCCCTTGTCTTGAATTATAATTGCCTTGAGTAGATATATTCCCATATTGGAATGTCACAACATCTTGTCCAGCATTCTGAGTTCCCAAGACTGTTGATTGCGTGCAAAATTATTAGAGGAGTTGCCATAAGAATTGTTGCGGATGTTACTGACAGAAAAGGAATTCTCTGCATGTTGGGGGCAATCTTCATAGCTCTGGTTGTTACTGTAAATCTCACAACAAAACGTAGGAACATCAACTTGTTGAGCGACTTGTATAGGTGCAACATTAGTAGTCCCTTGCATATATGTTATCATATTTGCAAGAGAAGAAACTTGAGCATTAAGTGCAGATATTGCGTCCAGTTCAATAACTTTCGGTGTAGCTTTTGCTTGGGCAGCTCTAGAAATAGGATATTGATAATCATCAAATAGCATCATTATAAGTACAATCCGGTAAAAGTTGACTGGCTGATGCGTCGACAAGATTCTTCGTGTGTGAATTCAGCCTATTATAGAAAATCTCAATTTGTGTTCCCTGTTGAATGTCGTGTATGGGACAACATTGAAGTAAAGATTTATAACATTCCCATGTGGTGTGAGATTCTCATCATCCAGCTGATGATAAGCTGTAATATCGTTTCAAAAACGAGCATTCATTGTTAGCGGGTTAAATTGCAAAACAAATTGTGTTGCTAGTGCATTCTAAGACGTAATTGATCCGACAGGTAGTCCAAGGAACCAAGTACGAGCTCTTTCCTTTAAGAAATAAGGAAATAATTGCATCTTCAAAGCGTCATCAGGAACGACTTGTTGACTAAAGGAAACACAAATCAATAAAAATGATTTAAGATGTTCTCGTCCATCTTCATGAGGCAGTACAGCATATTGCCCATTAGAATTTAGCATTTGAAACATTACTGGCTTGAGTTCAAAATTTCCAGCTTGGATTGCTGGCCTAACAACTCCCGGTTGTAAGTCATCCAAGACAGGTTCTACAAATTCTCTTATAGTCCTATTTTGTATTTGAGCATCTTGCAGTAACGGTGGGTCATTATCATTTTTATTCTGCATCGGGGGTATGACTTCATAGTTTCTTGGTAAAGCCATATTCCTTTATTCTCGAAGTCTCCTCTGAACGGTTCTTTCAATTTCTGGATCAAAATCGACAATAAACTCTGAACTATTTTGGGTCATACAACACTTAAAATAAAATGTGAAAATAGTGACAAAATGAAAACAAGTTAGTAACAACTAAATGTTATGAACTAAAAACAAACAAAAATAAACATCAAACAAACCCCATCACCGGCAACGGCTCCAAAACTTGATCAGCTATTTAACATCACAACAATAGTGTGCAAGCGTACACTGTCGGTGCAAGTATAATAGACAAATACGAGTCTGTCGGATATCAATCCCACAAGGATGGTTGTCTTTTTTCTAACAATGTCAGTGTAATAAATAGATAGGAACGAGATAAATTTTGAGAGTAGTTGTCGAAGCAATAACTTGAAAATAATAAGATAAAATATGATACTGATAAACTAGGATCCGCAACGTGAATACTGAACAGAATAGGTGATTGTCGATGCAATAATTTGCAATGAATATCCTACCAAGCTTAACTTCTATATTTAATCTAAGACTTAAACATGCACATTAACCACACCTTCCGATGATAGCAATGGAACATTCTTAAGAACAAGTGGATTAAATTCCACTAATCCTCAAACAGATTCCGCTGTCATGCTTGTTAGCTTGAACTATCGCTGCACTTTCCAGTGTCAGTAACCACAATAACACTTCCATGCTAAAAAATTCAAACCAAAAGATTAAAAATAGAAGCAAGATTGAATAAAATAACATTTAACCCAAAAATCATGTGTACTTCTTTACTAACATGAAATAGAAAGTAATCATCAGAGTTTAGAAAATAAAAATAAAAGAAACAAGTGGAGAATACTATTCTTAGACAACTCAGCTTGAATCTATCTATTCCCTCTTGTGTCGCACTTAGGGCTCCTCGTCAAGAGCTAGTCTGCATCTCTTTTACATCAGTTCAGCCGTAAAAGGCTTAAGCCGCCATAGCCGAAAGCTTCAAAGGGTAGGTTGAAGAAAATGATAACCGAAAAGCTCTCATTTTTTTTCTTTTAACGTGAATATTTATATTCTTCCCAAATATCCAGGTGTCCTTTCATTAGAATCATGTTGCCTCTGTACGTACAAGTTGGTTATACTAGACTGGGTAGCGCACATATTTTTGTTCTTATCCGGACAACTGTCAAGTGCAGCAGTAATTCTAGGCGCAATTTGAAAGTAATCATTCAATGACATTGATACCAAAACATGACAAAATTAAAGATAAAAAGGCTAAGATCCACTGAGTTATAAAATGCAATTTACTGAACTAAAAATGCTAAAATATGTGCTAAAGATAACTAAATGGGAACAAATTAAGCAATAAGTAGGGAGAAAACATATGTTATTTCTAGTACTATCAGATGTCTATGGTATGAAGAAGAAAGGTAATCGTCAAAATCAAGTTGAAGAACGAAGAATAATAAAATGATAATGAAACTCCCAGATACATTATATTAAGACAATATCGGTAAATGCAATTTAACTCACTAAGTTCTCATGAATTTACCTTTGTGTATTGTGTTACGGGTAAGTTGATTGGGTCTATGCCTAGAGAGACATTTCCAAGGCTACTCCACAAGTGGCTGGACGGATTATTATGCATACAGCACGTATTGGCAACACAATGGTTGTATGTTATCATTATTTGATATTCACTTGTATTATCACTAAAGGATTAAAACAAATAGAACATTGTAATTAAGTTATGATATTCACTTGTATGTTATCATTATTTGAAGTCTTGTACAATGGTTGTAATTATCTACGGTACATCCAGTTGTAAGTCAATTGAAACAGCATTCTTCAATAAGATGTAAATGTCAAAAATTAGTACGTTTTGTTTTTTAGTAAGCCTATAATAGAATTGTAACACCCAAGATTCGAATTCAGTGAATCAGATCGGATTTAGGGCGTTCCAACTCAACCACAGTAAGAGTCGTTCCAGCGACACCTATAAATATTTTAGCCTCATTCGATCGAAGCCTCTTCACAATAGATCAACGACTCCTCGATCCAATTTGGGCTCCAGTAACCTTTTACAGAACCGTTAACATTGCCTGCAACACTGCATCATATCTGTTGTCATAACCTCTACAACCATTGGCGATAAATTTTTCTACATAATCCTCTTCAGGGATTGGGTTTTCTCCTTGAATAGTGGGCGGTTCAACAAGTGCAACCCTACGCAACCTACACCTACCACGTCTACCTTTAGTGTTCATAGTATTCTTTCGAAAGCTTAAAATCTAAAGTATATCTAAAGTTTTCTAACAAAAGTTCAAACATTAGCTATTTCCCGAATGTTTATTGTCTAAAGATTACAGTTTATTTAAAGTCTCAAAGTAACAATAACTAAAGTAGGATCGACATCGGTGTCTCGAATTCAATTTCCTACAAAAAATCAATTTTTAAAAATTTGTGGCATGGTTTTCCCCAAAATACCCCTTTTCAATGCATGCATGTGGACTCATTCAAATTTCCCTAATCTAAGTTTAGAAAACCTAGGCTCTGGTACCACTAAATGTACCATCCTCAACCCGTCTTAGAAGTTAGGCCCGAATTTAGAATTTTACATTGGTCACTGAAATGGCCCGTAAGCTATTAGAGTTTTTATAAAAACAGTCATTTTAAAAAATTTGCTTATCCTATAAGAAACTTAGCCTATTTTTAGAAAAACTCACAAGTTTAACAAAACTAATTAAGTTTAACATCTTCCTTGAAATAGTGACCAGTTCTAAAAACTTAGTTAATTTTTCCCATTTATTTATTATTTAGAATTTTTCTATAATCTAGTAGTGGAAAAGTGATATCTATTCATATTTTAATAAAAACCATATATCATGCATAATTAATATTCATATTTCAATATCTTATTTTCAAATTAAGTGTCATGCATGCAATTTAAACCTAAAGTCTAAGTCTTATGCCACAATTCAAAAATAAAACAACACAATCTTTGAATAACGGAAATTTAAAATAATAAATCTAAAATAGTTTTTATATAAAATAAAACATTTTTTAGTCGAGACCCTTCAAATGTTGTGTCTGCGTCCTAACCTGGTGTATTATTTTTAAAGATGGAAATTAAAAGAGAATAAGTTTGAAAAGCTCAATGTGAGTACAATCACAAGTAAACCAGTGCAGAACAACAAACCAAGCATATGTAATAACATTTTTAGTACAGTAACAATCATATAGTATAGCAAAATTTGATAGTTCATTCAGGCATGCTTGAAAGTGTCAATGCAATACAATTTCAGTTTTACAGAAAAGGTCATACCCCACCACTACACTCTACAGTAAGAGTTCCCCAGAACTCTTCCAACCCAAACACTCCAATTTGTGGATAAACCACCAGTATTTGTAGGCAAGCTACCAAAAGTTGTGGATGCACAACATATTTTCATATAAAATTCGATAGTAATTTGTGGATGAATCACCAGTATTTCCAGTAAAAAGGTTTGCAGACAAGCTAATAGTAAATTGTAGATGTATATGTTTACCAATAAAAGCTGCTAGTAATTTGTGGATGAACCACTAGTGCTGCAAATTATTAAACTGTCATTACTTCCTCCTTTCAATCGTCCCACCCCATGCAATGCAATATAGTATGCTAGTAACAGTATAGTACAATAACAGTAGACATGCTTAACATGTATTTAGTTTAAGGACATGCTTACCATGCAATCAGTAATACAATGGTAGGAATAATAGTAATAGTTTAACAAAAATACAGTGACAGTAGGCATGTATAGTTCACAAAACATGCATATAATAGTGCAGATCAGTCATTAAATCATAGATTCTAGTATATTCATATTATCAGTGACTTAATTGAGTGAATAAAATCTCTGAAAACAATTTGGAAACTATTCAAGGACTAAACTAAACATATCATAAATTTTTGGGCAAAACTGTAAAATTTATAAAACAAGGGTCGCACGCCCGTGTAATAGGCTATGTGTTGGGATCGTTAGTATGCCCCGTGGCTCAGCAAAAAAATTATTCCAGCGATCCACAGGCAAGGATCCATGTACGAGGAACGAATCGGGTTGAAATAGGATTGAAAATATACCTTCTTTATTGAAAATGTTGAAATGATGCTGTTGATTCGATGTCGATTCCAAGCCACAACGAAAACATCATGGTGTTTATGTAGTCCACCCCGTAAAAAAACAGCAATCACTTTCTCTTGAACTTTTCAAAGAGAACTAAAAATGTTTGCTAGACCTTTTAAATTATTAAGTTGGTAACCTTGACGTACTAAGGATTATCATCCTTTTATCCTCTTTGATATCACATATTAGAAAAGAAAAACTAGGATTATTCCCTTATTAATAGAGAAAGTAAATGGAAAGTTAGAAAAGGGAATTATATTTTTTCCAAAACAATATTAATTTTCATTTCTTTTATATTTTGACCGAAATTAATTAATATAACTATTTATATTAATAAATTGATAAAATATATACGATTAATATTTTTATAAATTAAATTTATATATTAATTATATCTATGTTCTCTTTTTGTGTACAATAAGTTTGTATATATAATGTGTTTAATATTTCACTATCAAATTAAATTAATTCAACAATTAATTTAACTCATGTGACAACTAAATACAATACCAAATGTATTTGGATCCTATTTGTTTCAACTATAGGGTGTGACTCTATAGGCTATTATAACGTTGGTAGTAATATCAGAACGTTTCTAACATTACAAGCAATAAGTGGCACCTAGCAATGCATCATTGCCACCCAAGTTAGAAGAAGTCTTGATTTGACATAATCTTTCTGTGGTAATCTTTTCATGTGTTATATCATTTTATCCTTAATATCTAGATTGGACACAAGTCATGGAATAGTCACACTTGTATAGTCTAATATCATGTTTCTTGATTTTCTAAGCAGACTACAATAAACAAATAAGTGTGATATCTCATATCATCTTATTCGAGCATGGCCATGCATATCTAGTGTCACTCCATCAAGAGACCTAAGATATTGCTCCCATTATGTAGAATGGATAAATCCTATCTTGATCAACCATATCACACTACATGGATTATGGTATACCCAACATCAGATTTTATAGTATAACCTGTTACGGTAGACGTTTTGACTATATCAAAATATACAACTCACGATGTTGGGACAATGATGATCTCAAGTTTGAGATTATACATAGTTATCATTATGAGTAATATTATGACTATTACATAATAATCCAAGAAACATACTTATAGTGGGCAGTCCAATATGTTGTTCTCTAACACATACTCATGTATTGATTTTGACATCCCTATGTCAATGATAATTCTTTGTCATCAATCAATTACACATAGTCTAAATGCATTATTGTTGTCCAAACCCACAATAATATTTGACTAAGGACCGTTTTAAGAATAATCATATTTTCTTATGACTTTATTACAATTTAGTTTGTTTATATACCCAGAAAAAGAAACTGAAATAATAATGGCAATGTCTTATTTTAATAAACAAGGTAACACTGGCATGTGATTACAATCATCTCATGATTGATCTTTGGGCATACTCTAACACTATGGCCATGTGAAAGATGCAAAAATTAACCTATAGGAGGGACACAGTCGTGTGGAGGGATTGTGCCCGTGTGAGAAGAGAGCTACTTTAAGTTCTACAGAGGCACATAGTCGTGTGGTCCACATGCCCGTGTAGGAGGCCGTGTGGCCTTAAACTTCACATGATTTTCTCCTGATTCACTTGGAAAACAATACTCACCTTTTTTCGGGAGAACCATTGATGTTCCTCACGCCCGATTTTTATCCAATTCACCTAAATCAAGTTTTTCAAATGATATTTACACACAAGTTAACGATTGATTTCAAGATTTTTCAAGATTACCAAAATATTTGTCAAGAATTGAAAAAGATTGTTTAATCGAACGTAGAATTAGTGTAGGATAGAAAAACTATAGAAATTTGAGATCTAAACTTTAGAGATGTACTTACTGTTTCTTGGCAAGGTTCGGGATGTTATTGATGGTAACTACGAATCCAATAGAAAAATAAGAAATGGGGAATGATTTAACTAAAGAAAGCAAAAATATTTGATAGGAATGGAATGAAAATATGATGAAAAGAAAATGAAAAGAAAAAGAAAAAAAGAGAAATAAAAAAGATGGAAACTAGATTCTGAATGGAATTGATAAGAGAGCAAAAACCTAGTCTAATTAGAAAAAGAATAGTTAAATAGTTTATAGTTTGAAATCTTAGGGCGGCAAAGGTAATTATTTCAAAGTTTTGGGTCAAAAATAAAAAAATAAAACAAAATGGGAGAAAAAAGTGACTCAAACCTAAGTCACTTAAGAGGGGGAAACTAATACTTAACCACTAGGCTAGTGCCCATTTCTTGTTAAGTTTTATCCCCAACAATATATATTTTAGTGTGGCTTTTATTCTAGGTTGCTGAAAAAGTGGGAAAAAAACAAGAGATGGGTGACTCAAACTTGGGCATTTAGGAAGGACACTAGGCACTTATCCATCAAACTTATTTAATTTTTTTTGGTTATTTATTTCAATTAAACTCTATATTTTGATGTGTGACATTAAAATTAAAATTTCTATATGTTTAAAATTATTAAATATCTTTATAAATAATTAATTGAAGATTGTTATACATTCTATTTATGTTATAATTAAATTGTCTAGTATTAAGTTAATTAATAAAAATTACATATTATTAATATGTATTCCATTTTATAATGTTTATTTTAAACAATTTTTGCACTATATTTATTTAGAAAAAGTTTTATGATAATATTTAAACAAATATATGTTTTAAAAATTTTAAAATAATATAGTCGATTGAGTCTTAGTTCAACTGGCATGAGTATTGTTGTCAAAGTAAGAGGACGTGAATTTGAGTGCGCTGAAACGTATTATCTTCCTATTTAAGGGTTGGAGAGGGGTTATGGGTAATTCTAGACATTGTGCCAAAAATAATAGATATGATTAGAACATATAATAAGATTGTTAAAAATATTTAAAATAATATTGAAAAAATATTTAGTTTATAAAAAATTTATCAAAATTATCAATTTTAAAATATATTTAAAAAATATAATTTAAAACATATTTTAAAACCTATCAATTTTAAAGAATATAATTTATTAAGGAATATCAGTTTGAAAATAAGATGTCTAAATTTTTGAATTATGTGTATTATTATCACTTTGGTAAATATTTTTAACCAATTACAACTTATTTTAAATTGGTTTTAATTTATATTCATCATGAAACAAACTTTCATGTAAGGTATCAAATTTTCAAGTAAATGATTCAAGATATGGATCATGAACAGCAGTTGTTACCCTTTTTTAATTTATAAACTTTTTATCAGAGGTTTATACACTTTTTCAATTGTTATTTATGAAAAGTTAGAATATTTTGTATCAAAATTTGTCAAATAAATATATACTTAAATAAATACACATAGCATTGCTAAAAAACACTAGTTATATATTTTATTTTTCAAATATCAAAAATTAAAAAAATAACAAAATAAAAAACCTGAAAATGCAAAAAAAAAAAAGTGAAAATCTTTTATTTCTTTTGGATGAAGAACAAGAACATAGAAATCCAAAATTTTGATAAGCACGCAAAAATGATTTTCGGGAAACCTTGGAGCCTAAGGTCAAAAGACTTAAAGGAAATCTTTTTGAGCCTATAAAAAGAAAGCTTGCGTGCTTATTTAAGAAAGAATAACAATGGGCACATATAAAAACAAGCAGTAGACAGTGGAAAATAGCACCACAAGAACACATTTTCAGAAGCACATCGACTGAAGGTATTGTTTCAGTTTGAGTTTCTTCTGGGTTGTTTTATTTTTTTTATTTTTTTTTCTTTGGGTGTATTTAATGGTAGACAAAATTTAATCCGATTCGAAAAATTGAAAAAAATCAAATCTCAAGTTAATCGAATTGATTTATTTGAGTCAACTCAAATAAGTAATTCGAGTTTCGAGTTCGAGTCGAGTTGAATATCAAAACGAGTTATTCAAGTAAACTCGAATAAGTAATTCGAGTTTCAAATTCAAATTGAGTTGGATTTTACAATTCAAATAATAGATTTGTGAAAATACCCTTTTGATCCCTATCAATTTTGAAAATAAGCAAATTAGTCTCTTTTTAACAAAATTACAAAAAAATCAAATATTCAAATATTTGTAAGAATTCCAAAATTTATATTTTAAATTTTTTTAAAATTTAAAAATCTAAAAATTATATAAGGAAAGTTAAAATTTTAAAATAATAATATTGAGGACATAAATTAATTAATTAATTATTCAAGTTTATCATATTAAAGGACTTTTTGCTTTAAAAAGTTTTAAATATCTATGGTTTTAAATTTATGGTAGTTATACTATACCAATATTTTAATTTAACTCGAACAATTTCACTCGATTCGATTTGACTTGAATTTCATTTCACTCTACTCAATTCAAAGAAAATTTCAAATCGAGTTAGGATGATAAAATAGGACTCGTTAACTCGATTAACTCAAATTTTTTTATTTGATTTGATTTGATTCGATCAAACACTCAACTCTAAATGTAGACATGAAAAACATTTGAGTTTGGGTTTTGAAATAACGAATAGAAAGATTTTTTTTTTTTTTTCATTTCGGTCTTAAGAGGAGGCTCCGATGAGTACTAGCTACACTCAAATTCAACCCTAAGCTATGAGGAGATGGATCAACTCCTCAAACTCTTAAATGGAAAATGAAAATATTTTTTTAGTTTTTCTTTTAATTTCTCAAAGAAAAATAGAAAATGATTTTTGAAAAGGAAAATATTTATTTTGAAAAAGAAAGAAAAATTAAAAATTTTGCCAATTTTAGGTCCGGCTATTTTACTTAAATAATCCAAAAAAATTAATTATTTACAAGAATGATCCAAGTTTAAAAACAATCACCCAAATGACCTAAACTGAATAGTAAAATTGGATTATGGACACTAGTTGGTCGACACCCACTTAAAATACATTAAAAATAAATAAATTTTTGGGTTATGGTCACTAGATGGTTGATACTCAATTTTTTTTATGATATTGATACTCATTTTATACCAGTATATTTAAAAAAAATTGGATTATAGACATCAAATGGCCGACACAATTTTTAAGATTGTTTTTTTTTTTTTTTTGAGTTTTGGCCATTGCATGACCTAAGTTGTTATAGCGATCAAATAACTTAATTACATTTCAGTTCGAAATGTTAGAATTCATTGAAAAATTTGAGTTCTAGCAATTTAGCTCTTAATTTTTGACTTTATTTTGACCTTCAAGTTTTAGTTTTATCAAAATCTAAACTTTTTTAAATATATATACTAATATAAAATGAGTATTAGTATTATATAATTTGTAAAAAAAATACATGAGTCCAACCATCTAGAGATTATAGCCCAAAAAAAATTTTTTTAATATATTTTGTGTGGGTGTCGGCCATTTGATGTTTATAACCTAATTTTACTATTCATTTCTAGTCATTTAGACGAGTGTTTTTGAATTTAGTTCTTTCTTATAAATAATTACTTTTTTTCGAGTTATTTAAGTAAAATAGTCCAAAAACCAAACAACATTGGGTCCTCAAGAAGCGGAGCCAACCAATAAAGAAGAGAGAAATCAGAGGATATAAAAAAAGAAGAGTTCTTTTGGAAAATACAAGGGTAAATACGAGAAACAAAGCTTTCTCTTGGCTTTTATAGTTGGACGGAAGGGCTAATTAAAAACAAGCCCTTCCATATTTTTTTAGTTTATTTTTAAACAGTTCCGCCTTTTGCAAAAACAATATTGATCCTTGGGTTTTTAATTTCATTCAAAATTTGAAATTCGGCCTAGGGAAATTGCCCATTAAATCCCTCTACTTTAACATTGCTTTTAAAATTAAAATTAAAATTTTGAATTTTGAATTATTTGATTTGATTTACTTTCTTTGAAAATTAAACTTTATACATAAGTTTTAAATAATTTTTCCACAATTCTTTTTACATTTTAATTTTAGTTTTTAATCTAATTTGCTTTGTGCATATAATTTCTTGATGTAATTGTTTATTTATTTTATCTTTACAATGTCTTAACTATTGTGATTAAATTTTTTAGTTATTAAATTTGTTTTTTAACATCCTAAAATTTTTATCTCCTTAACGTGGTACTATTCGAGAAGTGCATGGAAATTTTTAAAAATAATTTCTAACTTATTACTTGATTGATGGTAATGTAGGACATTGGATAACTTATTGAGAAGTGAAAATGTGATGAGGGACTAAAGTGCAAATTTACTACAAGAGGAACTGAATGATCGAATGAATTTGAGAAATGCAAGAAGGGCATTTTAGACATTTCATATGGCTATAATTAAAATTTGGAATTTAAAAGTTTAAGAATAGTGATAAAGAGTAATGTGAGCTATTAGATTTAATTTTATAAATTAAGAGCATTCTTAACCACACAAATTTTGGTTGACTTTTACCAACCTTGTTTTTAAATTGAATAAAAAATAAATTAGGAGCAATCTTGACCACACAAATTTTGGTTGACTTTTACCAACTTTATTTTTAAATTGAATAAAAAAGAAAAAGAGAGAAAAATCCACCTTTCTCTTCCTCAAGAACTTCAACCATTATAACAAGAAAGGAGAAAAATCTCTTCCCACCATTTCCACCTTCTTCCTTTGATCCAAGCCACATTTCAACTTTAAACCTTATTTCCTTCACTAAAATCAACTTGAAATCCTTTCTTAAGCTTGTTTCCATCTTCATCCTCCCATCAAGGCTTAGGGTTTTACTTAAGTTAGTGAGAGGAAATTCAAGTAAAGGTAAGAATGAGTTAGTTTCATCATCTCATCACATATATTTATAAAATTCATGTCTATTAAGTTGTTGAACATTTATTATGATATTTATTATGTGTATTCAATGTCTTAATAAAGAGAAAAGGCTTGGAAAAGGAACTCCAAGTAAAGGAAAGGAAGAAGTGGTTGAGTAGAAAAAAGAACTATCTCCTATTTTTGGTGATTTTGAAGGTAAGTTCTCATGAAAATTCTCTTACTTAATAATGAAAAATCACTAATGAGTTAATTAATGTAATAAATGATGAAGAGAAAGTGTGCAATAAGTTTTCTATTATTATAATATATATATATGTATATGAATTGAGATAAATAAGTAGAGGTGATAATTTGTTCACCAAAATGGTAGAACCTTATTAAATGAGGAAAATGGAGAAATAATGGTGATAACTGAAATAACGACTTGTATATGACTTATGTGAAAGAAAGTTGAAGTTATGATCACGCTATTGTGTCTAAATTACTATAATTGTGAAAGGTTGATCTGCCGTAATTCAGTGTAGCCAATCAAACTAATTTCCACACTTTAAGAGCTTGAAAGCCAGTATTTTCATTAGGTATTAATTATATTTTTGTAAGTTTTTGTTAAGTTAATAAAATGTGCAAATTGAGTCTTTTATTGACGTTAAAGGTCGAATGAGGCCTAAGGGTGATCTAATGAACTTTGTAAGTGTACAGGAGACCATTAGAAAGCGTAATAAATCGATTTTGGTTGCTATGTCGCAACACAGAATGTTTGATGTCACAACATAATAAGCATAATGGAGAAATCACGAAACTACCTTTTGTGTCATGACGTACCCTGAAGATTTCCCAAGAGGAGTACATTGACTGCTATGTCACGACACAAGACCTAGTGTGTCGAGACATTGACTCTAGACGGGAATTAAACACGAGACAGGGGAGTTTTGGTCCGCACAATCAAACTTAAAGCTTAGGAACATCAGCTGACCTAGGGTTAAGGACGACGAGCACCTAAAATCTATAAATAGGCTCATTTGTCACATGTTAAAGACACAATTCACTTAGCCTAGATTTAGTCTTTTAATTTCAGATTACTTTTCTCTTTTCTTAGGTTAGATTTATTTTCATTCTTTCTTGTTCTATTTTGAGAGATCTGTATTGTGGAGACAATCAAACCTTGTGGATCCGCGATCAATCTTAATACAACTCTATGTTATCGATTTATTTGGCATGTTTTCTCTTTATATCGATTCTATATTGTCTATGGAAACCATGAGGAACTAATCCTTCTTTGGGGGATTAACAAGTTAAGGTATAATTTGTTAACTGTTTTGTAGGGATACTCAAAGGATCAACTGTTTGCGAAAGGAAAAATGTAAAACAAGCCTAGTCTTGACAACCCTGGAAAGTCATCAAGGTGGGAATTAACCCAAAATTGGTATTTCCCATATGTGAACACGTTCACCCCAAACTGATTTGGACTATGAGGTCGAAAGATAAATAGTCCTTGTGGACTCGTTATTCGAGTGGAAGATCAGAATATCCTGCTGGGATAACGACTAGTTGATTGACAAGAAAACCTGAAGCGACAGTTGATAGGAATTATAGAAGCGAGCTAATCACCTATAATTAGATTTGATTTATTCTATCTTTTGATCTCTTGAATTTTATTTCTTTATGTTATTTTCTTTTATTATTTTAAAAACCTTAAAAAGTCCATTTTATTTTAAATTTGTACTATAACTTAATTAGAATACTAATTAGATTTTTTTGTGTTTAGGTTAAAATTAATCTAGTACTAGCTTTCCTTAGGTATGATCCACTGAGTACTCACATACTCCGTTGTAACTATATTACAACTAGACCCGTATACTTGCGGATACTGCCTTTCATACCTACATATTTTATTGCAGTATTCATAATCTGAACATTAGTACGTCCGGAGGCGGACAAGTTGTTGGCATCGTTGCCAGGGAGACAATGTCACTAGTTTGATTTTAAGTTTTGCACTTTAGAAGGAATAAATAGAAAATTTTTAGGTTATAAATACAAATTCATTTTATTTATTTATTGCTACTAATATTCTCTCTCTAGATTTAGCGTATGACTCGTAGTAGAGGCACACCTATTGTAGCAATCATAGATCCATAGAGAAACCAGCAATAGTAGTAGTAGCAACAGATGCAAGATCCACCACCACCTACTGTAGGTAACGTACCACACAAGAATCCATTATTTGGCAACATTGACGATAATGTTTTAGGAAATCCGACAACACCACTACTACCCGGAAACGTGCACATGGCTCGTAACGAAAGAACCTTAAGAGACTATGCATTACCAAGACTAGACATAGTTCAGGAAAGTATAACGAGACCGACTATTATAGAAAATAATTTTGAAATTAAGCCGACAATGATTCAGACGATCCATAGTAATTTGCAATTTAGGGGCACGAGGACAGAGGATCTGAATCAACATTTGAAACAATTTCTTCAACTTTGTGGTGCTTTTAAGTATAACGGGGTCACTGATGATGTTATTCGTCTTCGGTTGTTCTCTTTTTCTTTGATCGATAACATCTTTTCTTGGTTAGACTCGCAGACAAAAGGATCTATCACAACATGGAATGAACTTGCTGGAAAGTTCATACAGAAGTTTTTCCCTATTAGTAAAACAATTCATTTAAGAAGAGAGATTGTTGTTTTCAGACAGATGGAAGGAGAACGTTTCCCTGAGCCTTGGGAATGCCCACACCACGGATTTCTTGAGTGGATGCAATTGTAGGTATTTTGTAATGGGTTGGATGTGAACATAAGATCAGGACTAGACTTAGCAACATGAGGAACACTTATGAACAGGACATACAAGTATACGTACTAAATAATTGAGAACATGAAATTGAGCTCGTTCCAGTGGCCAATTGCACGATTTACATATGGCCAAAAAATCACTACGGTAAAAGCTATTCAAGAGGATGATAAGTATTAACAGTTAGTGGATAGACTTAACTGTATTGAATCTGCAAACAGTGCATCGTCTACGAGTGGAGGATATAAACTTCTTTTCCATTACCTTAACAATCCTACTGAGGATGTGAATTATATAAAAAATAACAGTGGAAACCCTTATTCCAACACTTATAATCTTGGTTGGAGAGATCACCCAAATCTGAGATGGAAAGGAAACCAATAAGAATGTAATATTTCAAATCAAGCTAAAAATACTAACTATCAACCTCTTTATTTGTAGAAACCTAAAGACAGGGCCAACCTAAGTGACTATACTACATGTGGTGAATGTTTGGATTGAATAGAAAAAGAAATGCAGTCAATGAGAACATATGTCAAGCAAGTGTAGTTTGAGTACATTAACTCAACCAGAAAATTGACTAAACTTGAGCATCAAATGAGCCAATTGATGAGCATGATGGGAGACATCAAAACACAAATTGGTACTGGTATACCCAGCAATACATCAAATAATCCTTGGGGAGAAGGTAAAGAGCACATGAAATCAATAACGCTTCGATTAAGCAAAGTACTAAATAACCTAGAAAACCCTACTCCGGAGGTAAATATGGAGAATGCTGATGACCCTCAAGAGAAATCCCTAGAGGCTGAAGATGGACCAAAGTTAGAGGAGGAAATTGACTGACAGTTGAGCCAGAGAAAGAGATACCCAAAGATTTTGCTGTCCCAAAGATCCCATTCCCTTCAAGGCTAGAGGAAAAATAGAAGCGGGATGAAGACAAGTTTGTAAGTTTCTTAAACTTGTTCAAAACATTAAACGTTAACCAGCCTTTAATTTAATTATGTCTAGGCATAAGAAAATTAATGTAGCAGAATAAGTTAATTTAAGTGCCTCCTGTAGTGTTATTATTTGGTAGGTTCCCCAAAAAATGAAAGACTCGAAAAGTTTTACTATTCCTATAGAGATAAGAAACATTCACTTTAATAGAACTCTATGTGACCTAGGAGCTATTCTTAATCTAATACCTCTGTACGTTTTTGAAAAACTCGGTTTAGGGGACCTTAAAACTACTCAAATAACATTACAGTTGGCTGACAGGTCTTCAGTACAACATAAAAGTGTATTGGAAGATATGTTAGTCAAAGTGCACTGTTTCACTATCCCAGCAGATCTTGTGGTTCTTGATTTTGAAGAAGATTGAGAAATACCTATCTTTTTACGTAGACTTTTTCTAGCCACTTTTAAGTCTACTGTTGATTTAAAAAAATGATTTAACCACGAAAATATGTATTAGTGGCCAGAAGGTGGGAGTTTTCTTTCCCCACTTGGTGATGACCTTATGCAAAAAGGCAAGTGTACCTATGACATCCACCGAGCAGTTGCTAAAACCTTCCCAAAGTATTATTGGAGACACATTATTCCAACAGTACATAGAGCTACGAGCCAAAAAATAAAGGATTAGAACAAAAAAAGAAGAAGCAATAACCATACCAAATTCATCACAGAGGTTGACATGAGTTCAACAAGAATTTGATGAGATTAGTCATCCAAATCCAGACTAGATGATATAATGGATGCAGAAGTTGGGGCCAATTTTTCAAGAATCTGCTAGGCAAAACAACATTCGGGTCCCTAATTATACACCTAATATGTTTGGGCCAACACATTAGGAACAAGAGGAAGACGCACATGAGAGTGAAGAGGAATGAGAGGATGCGAAGGAAAAAGGAGATAAAGACATGGATCTTGAGGATGATTAGCCTTTAAATTTTATTTCGGGTTGTATTAAAACTTAATGACGATTTTAGTTTGTTTTAGGATAGGAATAACATTTTAGTTATCTAGCTTTGTGTTTGTTTACGATTTTCTTTGTAAAAACCCTATATAATGGAATACAAACTACTTAAGCTTTACATGAATAATAGAGGAAGCACCTACCATTAGCAGTTAGAGCAACCACGATCAAACGAGTAACTTCTTTCCTTATCTATTTATAGGCTAAGTGTGGGGAAAGGTAACATAGAAAATTTGTTTAAATTTTTTTTCCTTGATTTTTCTTGTCTTTTGTGTGCTTGAGCTTGTAAAAATACAAGCAATTAGTTAGGAGCATGAACATAGGTTGCTTGTGTTTGCAAATAAATTTTGCATAATAATAGGTGATTTTAATTTTTTTTATTATTAGACTACTAAATTCTATATGTTACACTATAAATAGGGATTAAGCAATCAACTGTACCAAATGATATAGAAAATACAAGGAAATAAGCATGCTACTATGAATGATAAATGGTTGAATTTGAGTTTGTTTGATTGATTAAATTGGTGCATATTGAGATATGGGATTACCTAAGGCATTGTTTGGAACTTATCCAGAGCCAAAAAGCTAACCTATTCATATTTCACTTTTTAGTTCTGATTTTTGAGCCTTTTGACACTTCTTCATAAACTTCACTACAAGCCCCCAAACCTAAAACATTAATTTATATTTTCCATTTTTCTATGGTCCTACATTTCATGGTTAATAACATCTAGCCATATGTATTCAAGGTTAAGTAGATACATCACAGAGGAGTTGATAGAGTGAAATAGGAAAGATTGGTGTGATACAAGAACTATAGGTTCGCCTAAAAAGTGTAGAACAAAAGAAAAATTCAAAAAGAAAATCAATACGAGTAGAAAAATTTTGAGAAAAGCAAAGAGCATTTTTGAGTGAAAAAAATTGAAAAAGCAAAGTGACAAAGTCACAAGATTGAGAAAAACTCGGTAATTAGTGTATAGAAACTGGTAGGCTATTGATAGTTACTATGTCATGCTATGATTTCCTATGTGGAGAAATAAGGAATGTGAGAGAAGGATAAATAAGATGGTAAGCTAGTAAGGGTCACTAAGAGAGAAGAATAGGGATCGATACAATGTGTCAAACTATTTTTGTGTTTGTAACCCTTTTGATGCTTACTATTCTTGAATTCCATACCTATCCTAAGCCTTCAAACGTTACAAGTTGAAAATTCCTATGTGACCTAAATATGCTTATGCATGAATTGACGTTTCATTAAACAATCGCATAAAGGACTATTTGTATTCAACTTCGATAATCAAATTACTTGTATGATTTATTGATGGATCCCTACATGTGAAACCCTTAATGTTTGTATATTTTGTAACATACTGAACCTGGTTGTTTGTGGTCTAAAGTGGTAAGTTAACTATTCATAATATCAAAGTTATTTATGAATACGAAATACCTAGCCATGTGCTTCAAAGTCAATACTTGTATGATATTTGCTCAATGACTTCTGTTCTATTTCTTATTTTTGTTGCTTGAGGAAAAACAACGAATTTAGTGTTGGGGAGTTTGATCTGCTGTAATTCGATGTAGCAAATTAAACTAATTTCTACACTTTAGGAGCTTGGAACATTTTCATTATGTATTAATTATGTTTTCGTACATTTTCGTTAAGTTAATAAAATGCGCAAATTGAGTGTTTTATTGACCTTTGGGGCCGAATGAGGCCTACGGGTGAGCTAATGACCTTTGTAAGTGTGTAGGAGACCATTAGAAGGCGTAATAAACTGATACTGGTCACTATATCGTAACAAGAAATTCTTGATGACACAACGTACAAAGAAAAATAGAGAAATCATGGAACTACTTTTGATGTCATGACACAGCCTAAGAGTGTTGTGACATACCCCTAAAGACATCCCAAGAGGAGTACACTGACTGCTATGTCGTGACACGGGACCTGTCGTGTAACGACATCAAATATGGACAAAAATTAAACACGAGACAAAGGTGTTTTGGTCTGCACAATCAAACTTAAAGCTCAGGAATGTCAATTGACCTAGGGTTAAGGACAACGACCACCTGAAATCCATAAATAGGCTCCTTTGTCACATGTTATAGACACCATTCACTTAGCCTTGATTTAGTCTTTTAATTTCATTTTAGTATTCTCTTTTCTTACATTAGATTTATTTTCATTCGTTCTTGTTCTATTTTGAGATATCTGTATTGTGGAGACAATCAAACCTTGTGGATTCGTGATCAATCTTAATACAATTAGACTTTTTTTTTAAACTCGATATTTTTGATTTATTTGGCATGTTTTCTCTCTATATCGATTCTATATTTTCTATGGAAACTATGAGCAACTAATCCCTCTATGGGGAATAGCAAGTGGAGGTATGATCTGTTAACTATTTTGTAGGGATACTCAACAAATCAATTTTTTGGGAGAGGAAGAATGTAAAACAAATCCTAGTCCTGACAGCCCTGGAAAGTCATCAAGGTGAGAATTAACCCAAAATTGGTATTGCCCATCTGTGAACACTTTCACCCCAAACCGATCTGGACTGTGAGGTCGGAAGATAAGTAGTCCTTGCAGACTCATTATTCGAGTGGAAGATCGAAAGATCTTGTTGGGATGGTGACTAGTTGATTAACCAAAAAACCCGAAACGATAGTTGATAGGAATTACCGAACCAATCGAATCACCCATAATAAGATTTGATTTATTCTATCTTTTGATCTCTTGAATTTTATTTCTTTATGTTATTTTCTTTTATTATTATAAAAACCTTAAAATTTTCATTTTATTTTAGCTTTGTACTATAACTTAATTAGGATTCTAATTAGATCTTTTTGTGTTTAGGTTAAAATTAATCTAGCAATCGCCTCCCTTAGGTAGGATCCTCAGAGTACTCACCTACTATGTTGTAACTATACAACTAGATTGATGTACTTGTGGATACCGCCTCTCATATCTGTATCTTTAATTCAATTTTCACACTCTGGACGTTAGTACATCTGGAGGCGGTGAAAGGTGAGGTAACAAGATGGAACAATAAGAAATTATGGTTGAAAAGGGTGAAATTTTGATACAATCTTTTATTTTATTTAATATGTGGTATTGATTGATGTGAAAAGTGAAAAAATGAGTTTGGGTGTGAAATTTTCATAATGACATAATGAGAACATGTGGCAAAGCGTTTGTGTATTTAGGTGAACAAGTGTACAAGTGAATATATATAAATGTGTATACATGTGAATATATGTATTAGAATGTATGCACATATTTGTATAATAAGATATTAGCGTTAAAGATAGTGTGAAAATGATTTAATGGAAACTTGCACTTGTAAACTTGGTAGTTAGGATACAATTGGCATGGCAATAAAGACTAGTATGTGTTCTTTAGAACGACAATGTGTTATTGGAATAATGATGTTATGCCTTACAACATAGCACTTATGTTCATTATAGATTCTTTATGTGTATGCATCGGTGTGCTGGGAGGATACACCTTAAGTTCAATATGTGCGGAGTTAAATTGGAATCCCGTGTGTCTGAATCTTATTTTACTAAGGTTATCAAGGGCCATGAGTCTAAATGTGTGAACAAGGTAATGAATAAACTATGTGATGTGAAGTGAAAAGTTATAAGAAAGCTTAATTTTCTAAACAATTTAACATGTTATGGAAATTTAATTGAATTTGTTAAAGTTATTTAAGATGTGAAAACTAACTAAGTGGAAGTAATGTGACCTCTTATATGAGCTTAATGAGTGTATGTATGTGATTGAGCATGTATGTATTAATTGTTTTCATTTACTGATGTTATATTTTCTAATCTAGTTCAATTGCTTAAATCTCACAAGTGAGTTTATTTACATGAGCTTTCACTAGGCATTCATGCTTAACGCATTATTGTCTTCTTGCACATAGTGTAACACCCCATACCCGACCCGATTGCCAGGTCCAATCTATAGGATGTCACATTCATTGTAGGAGCAACAACGATCAATTTTATTCTAATTCTATCATTACACGTTTAGATACAAGCATTACATACATAAAACACAATTTATATACTTATTTTTTGGGTCATATATGAGCTTACAAAAACTCAAAACTATCCTAGGGTCAAATAAGGACTAAACTAAGACTTTTTCAAAACTTCCCAAGCTGGTGTCACGAATTCCAAGGTTTGGTGTCGTGACATAGAAGACAACATGCAAGCTTTCCAACCAAAAGACCAACTTGTAAAGTTTTCAAAATTAAACAGAGTCGAGGTTGTGACCTCAAACAGAGGACGTTTTGACGAGAATGGCTGATGTCGTGACATTAAAGGGGGAATGTTGCGACTTCCATGACAGTCCACTAGGTTACCAATTTCATACATTTTCCAACTAGCATATGTGAACCTATTTAGTGTAAAGTTTCTAAAACTTCAACACCATTTTCATGCATAACCATTAACCATTTCATTTAGGTACTACATCATTACTCAAATTTAACCATTTTCAACTTGAAATAAGATAAACCTAGGTACATTGCATTTGACCAGAATGAAAAGAGATATACAAACTTAGTCAAGTCAAAATTTGCTATCCGAATTCTAAATTCACTTTTAGGGGCTTCAAGGATCACCTATACCTGCGCACAGAATAAACAAACCATACACTAAGCGATAAAGGTTAATGGTACTTTAATGATTCAAAATGTTATAACTTAAACATTAGCAATTTGACATCATTCATATGAACTCAAAGTTTACCAAAACATGTCTCATCATGCAAAACTATTTCATAATCAATTTCACATAAGAGTATGTGACTGGTAACTCTTGAAAAGAGTTATATGTCATGCCTTTAGACTTGGTTAATTGTCTGTATTTAGGTGAATTTAGTTGCATTTTAGGATATTATATTAGTATTTTTTAAGGCATTGCATTAGGTAGCTTGGAGTGTGCTTAAATGTTATTATATGTTACTTTTAATTGTTTGCGGGAAGGATTTTTTTGTTGATTGAGTGGTAGGTGCAAAATGAGGAAAAATGAGTAAATGAGTGAAGGTTTGTCGTTATAAAAGGTTGGAGAGGTTGCCAACATGGATATTGAGGTAGTGCAAGGAAGATAGCACTTAATCGTTATCAGCCTTGCTGTACATGTACTAAAAAAATCATCCCGAAAAAGAGGGAAAAAGATCATGAGATCATGGGATGATAGGCCTACTCTAAAAGAAGAGATACAAAACCTAAAGATAAAAAACTTAAAATGGGGGGTGGAGGAAATTGGGAAAAAAAAGATCCTTAGGCGGGAGTAGATGATACAGTTGAGAACAAGCCAGAGACGCAAGGAAGAAGAAGAAGGTAGTCCCTCTTAGCCAGCTATAGACATTGCAACGTCGGAACTATGGGCTGGATAGGTGAAAGCTATCTTCCTAAAGTTCTTTTGTAATTTTCTTATTTACTGTTTCGTAAACTAAATTGATGAAAATGATATTGAATGCTATTTTGAATCGGGATGTTATTTACCAGTCCATGAGTTAATCTCATAGGGTTGGGATTACTTGATGAAACCTTTATTTCCATTATTGGCTAAAGCCTAGATTAGTTTTAAGTTACTTGTCTCATTCAATGGTATTATTAAATTGCATGCGTGTAATCTCTATACATAGACGAATGTGCGGCATGTTTGTGGAATTAATCGAATTCTAAAATTGTTAGGTTAGGTAAATCAAAATTGAATGATATGAGTGAGTGTTTTAACGAATAATCATAGCGGACTCTAGACATAGAGCAGTGTCTCATACAGAAGGAAGTAGAAACAATCATAGAAACCATACTCAAGGGCTATCGACATATACTGCTCTAGGTGAGGTAACTTAAGGTCTAGCTCTCAAACAAAGTAGACCACAGTAGAATTATTTCGAGCAGTAGAATAAGATTAAACTTGCCAAGTAATTATTGGTTAATGAGGGTAGGTTATTTGTAATCCTAACATTACAAATCAACATCGTAGATCATTTATCTGTTACTGGAGCATCTTTACTTTCACATCCTTAATTGTTTACTTGTTTGTTTTATACATTTTGTACAACTTTATTCTTCTAATTGACACTGCATTATTATTATTGCTTTTTCCTTAGCATTAATCTCGCTTTACTATAATAACCTAACCATTTTATATGTATTCAATCCCTGTGGAGACGATCTTACTTATCACTTTATTACTTGATCCGACGTTTCTACTTGCACAATTCACATACCTTATTCACATGCGACGATGACCACCTATAAACGACTTATCATTTATACTTAAGATATAACTCTACACACCCCAAAATCAGAGAATCCAAAAAGATGAGAAAAGTATGTATGAAAATTATTTGGCGCACTGTGTAACATAATCCACCACCTTGTAGGCCGAATGGCGAATCAGAGTATTTGCGCATACTAGCGATAAAGTATCTTTTCATTGGCGATATCTAAGGAATTAATTACAGGATATTTTCAAGTGAAGAAAGATTATACCAAGCAAGTACGCACCTAAGAATAGTACTCCCTAGAGTTTTGTTTGATCATTAAGAGCTTGTCAAGTGTATGGGAAAGCTAGTCAAGATAGGCCAGTGAGTTGCTAAGGTGTAATCCCGTACTCATCTAATACTGTGATGAAAAAGGAATGCAAGTGGAGATAGAAACCAACCTCTAGTAGATGGAGAGATTGTATGAGACCCTCTTTTTATCACTCAACTATCTCTTTCCCCGGATGATTTCAAAGGCATAAGCGAATTTTAGTAGTTGGATTCCCCGAACAACCAAGTGTCACCATTTCTCCCTGGGTTGTCAGGCAATAGTAAGTAGTCGCTTCCACTGGTGTGCCTGCTTCATAGTTTTAGGGCTCCTCGCCACCTAATTCGTTGAAGTACTTTCACGACCTCAATGCTCCAACCACCATGACCCCGTACCGTACGTCTTAAACCTATCCTAACCCTAACCATTTTGGCATAAATACTTATAGAAAGGAAAATTGAAGAATAGGGGGTTACCTTTAGGATTGATTTAAGATCAGGAATAAAATAGATGAAACACTCTGGTGATACGAATGGAAAGAGAGAGTAGATGAACACGAAAAGGATGAAAAAGAAATTAAGTATTTTTTAAGGAATGCAAGAAAAAAAAATTTAGAAGTTAAAGAAAATGGTGTAACTAACAATTTCACTAACCTAAATTCGTGTTTTAAATTAAAATATCCTCTAGAATTTTTAGGTTTTCAAAATTTGTAAGAAAACAGTCCAATGAGTCCAATCCATGTTCGACACATTTTAGCATCTTAGACGAGTTATTCTAAAAGTGTTTGATATTTTGTTAAGAAAGGAGGGAAATTGTCCAAAAAGCGAAGTTAGTAAATCAAGTATCTTCCATGTGAGTTTGCAAATCACGTATATGCCAATCACGTTGCATAGCTAGCCGCATCATGTTGGATGCAAATTAATTAGATAAGCACCTATGAATGAGGGTTAATTGAAGTACCTGTGCGGATTATTAATTAGAGCACGCAGCTCTAGTACAGTTTATTTAATTCTCTCTCATCATAAGTCAAGTGAAGTGATCTTTTGAACAGGCTTATTGTGTGCAAATGAAGTAAATCACCCAAACTAAGTATGGATGGGAGATGTATACTCCAAGACCGTTGGGAAAGAAGAGTTTTTTGAAGAACCAACATTTTCTTCTGTTGGAATGTAAGAAATTTATGGACGAAATTTCCTTTGAGGGTGGGTGAATTGCCACACCCGGAAATATTAAAAGATAAGTACACTAGTAATTTCAGGTGCCCATAAATATCTAGCTAACTAATTTAACAAATGGTAAGATTTCCATTATTAGCCTCGTTATGTTAGAACCAAGTATTTTCTTTAGGGAAACATTATGTTGGGGGACATTAATGTTGCTACTGATAAATTGGTTTTGGTGTACAAGTGCGGGAGGGTTATATAGGAGATGGATGTCATTCTCTAGGGAATACTGTCTCATTTCAATATTCATTTTCTTTCTTCTATATTCTTGTCTAGTTTGTTTTGGTAAGAGATAAATTATGGAATGGTCTGCCTATAAGGAGAAACTAGCAAATTATCTTATAAATTTGAATTCAGTAAACTGGTAATTTTTATAACTTTTTTGTATCTTTTGATCGAAGATACGGGAAGAAAAAAATTGAGGATTTCAATTTAATTCATTGAATTTGTACTATAACGATTGAGGTTATAGTAATCTTTAAACTTCCTCTATATTTGAATGAATCATAGTTTTATTACATAAGTATGCCTTCTTTTTTGTTTCTAATACGATTGTTAAGCTTAGTTAACCGGTAAAGAGGAGGCTCAAGCAATGAAGAAAAGTTTACGATGATATAGCCAATATCAGCTTTAAGGTATATTCTAGGTGAGTTTCTGAACTTAAATCCTCAATGGTTGTGGAACACCCTATACTTCATCCTATACACGGGTCCGGGTGCCGAATGTCACTATTAACTCGAATAATTTGACAAAACTTCTAGTCTAACTTGTTATAAATATTTTGGCTCTATTAAATTACAAGATTAGCTTCAACTATAATCCTCATCATTCGAACTTTTAGATTCCTACAAGTTCCCTACATTAGCAAATCCGACAGTATTTACAATTATGGCTTAAGTGTATAACACTAATAAATCTGATTTAATCCTTGAGGTGTAGCATTCAGGAATGCCCATTTATACGCATACCACGACTACCACGACCTTCAAACAAAGATGGCATCGTCTAGCTTGGTTCTCTCCCACAACAATTATGCTAACTTTGATCCTGCATCCAAGGTGACATAATTGTAAGTTCAGTTGAACTTAGTGAGAATCTCTAAAATAGTGTAACAAAATTATTTTGAAATCTTCAAGATATAAAATTTTTAAAAGTATAGATTTCAAACTCCTTGTTCATCCTTGGCCTTTTGCAGGTTTCACCGGCGTGGTCGATGCCTTGCCCTTTTTTCACAACTCACCGCTAGCGAATTATCTCCCATGAATTACACTATTATTTATACCCTTTTTTACACATAACTTTAGCTTGTTTGATAGTTAAATCAAAGCATCTTAGTATATATTTAGGTTTTCATACTTAAAATAGTAATTTATGCTTTTTAGTAGTTTTTATTACATTCTATATATCCAAATAAGGTTACATGGTCTTGTAGGTCAAAACGGGAGCTAAAGATGCTTATTTGGGCCAAAATTGATGCCTATGTCGTGGCACCAAGATATTGATGTCTCAACGTTGAAGACAGAAGCTAAAAACAAATTTTGGAGCGAAACTACCTCAATTTCATGACACGACCCTCCTATGTCGCAACATACCCCCTGTGGTTGGTTGCAAAATTGAGAGCCTATTTTACAACGAAGCCTCTACGTAGCCCAAAAAATTCCTGCAGGTTTTAATTACGTTTTTTAAGGAAATTAGGAGTATATGTCCTAGTCGATCTCCAAGGGCTTCAAGAATATTTTAGGCAGTTTAATATTCCGAGTTTAGCCTATATAAAGGTCATTGTAATCAGTTTAAACATAAAATAGGAGGGTTTCGATTTTTAGTTTTTTATTTCATTCTTAGTTTTTACTTAGTTTATTTTATGTTCTTGTAACCTGAAGATCCTATTCTAAACTGAAACTTTCGGGAGTGGATATTGTTCTTGAGCCATGCCTTTATCAAAAAATCTATGAGCATCTCTTTTTCTTATTCTATTCTTTATATCTCTTTCTTTAACATCGTTAGACGAATGTTTGTGTAAAGATTAGAAGCAATTTATGCTTTATGCATATTTTGCATGTTTCAATCATTTTAACTTAATTAATTGGTTGAACAATAGAGTCGGATCAACTTTTTGGGATAGGAAGAACTTAAACCCTAGGCTTGACGACCCTAAGAAGTCATTTAGGTGGAAATTAACCCAAAATTGGAATGGCCTATCCGTGAACACCTTAACCCTGAACCGGTCTGCATTGTGAGGTCAGAAGATAAGTAGTCCTTGCTAACTCGTTATTTTAGTGGAAGATCAGAAGATCATACGAGTTGACATTTAACTGAATGGATGCCCCATCAACCTAGTGTGTTCGTACTTTACAACCTAGCTCTAAGCTACTAGTTTACCTTGTTCCCAAAATTTTTAAAAATTGCCTTTAATAGATAGTTCCTATTGATCTTTACCCTCTGCTACTTTCAGATGGACTGTCCGCCAAAAGGTAACCCTTGGCGGTCTTCTTCTTTTGTTAACCTCATGTGGTCTATCCACCGTTACCTAGTCTTTGTCAAACACCCTTCCTATCTACTGATTCCTAATAAACTCTACCAGTTAGATCATTTAAGCGATCATCATCTGCAAGTTAACCTCGACTGACTTTTTCGGTTTTGGCTGCCCCTTTTACTTGTGGATCCTTAGATTTAGGTCTTCCTTGGGCATCTCATTATCACCTAAATTTTGGTTTATTAGCCAAAATCTGTGGACTCATACCAAGATATTTCATATCTCAGTATAGTTCTTCCCTCCTAATTCCTCATCATCATTAGAGGTTGCATATTCTAGACACAATTTGGCAGATTCTTGACTATCCCGCTTACCACGATCTTAGATGCACTGCATTCATCCAAGCAAACTGCTCTCCGTGTGAGTCATAAATGTTCTTCTCTCCTTATCTTATCATCTTCCATAGCCGACCTATTATCTTACACCTCGTAATCCCTATGTTTAATGTCTTGGTGGACTATATTGGTTGCCATAGCTGAGCTATGGTCTTACACCTTGTAATGCCCATGTTTAATGTCCTGGCGGACTCTATTGGTTGACATAGTCAAGCTACGGTCTTACACCCTGTACCTTTATTGAGGAGTCACCCTGAAAGACCTTACCGTCGTCATGGTGTTGCCCTATAGAGTCAATAGACCATTTTTACAATGTTGCTCTATTGAGCCAGTTGATAGTATTCCACGGCGCTGCCATGCTCCCTTGCCATCCCTTATAAATCCACCCACTATTCCATTTTTGCCAATTATTCCTAACTTCATCTACACTGTCAAGGTAAAATACCTTCATACTTTACAAACACTTTATTCTTGCATTTCATACAATTGATTGTGCTAGTTACTGTCACATACATTACGTGATGCATCAATTAATTAAATCGCAACCATACAACATTCAACAAATACACTTGCAACCATATGAATTCACGGCTTACTTATCCATCATATTCTTACTCGACCAAGGTTTTAGACACAACTCAAGTAGACATAGAGGTGGTTCAAGCAAGCAACACAACAACAGCAATCAGCCAAGACTCGAGTGTAGAGACTCACCTTGCTTCCTTTATCCTCAATAGCTTAGCATGTGTAAACACTCAAGTCTCTCACGTCCTAGTAGCTAAGCATGACAACCACATATATCGGTTGAATTAAAGTCACACAAACCTTAACCTAGAATCCATAACTATACAGAAACCTTAAGACTTACCAACTTATAGAATTTTCGGCTTTCCTAACTTTTAACCTCACATTTACCACCTCATGTGAAGCTTTCTTAAACCTCATCTTCTTCTTCTGAGCAACCCAAAAAGACGTTTCAAACGAGAATGAGATCTTCAACTAAATTTCTCTCTTCACTACTCCTATATATATTTATATATATACAGCCAAAGTTTGCACAATATGCTAGTCCATCTTAGCCAATCACTGCTAATTATTTTGTCTCCCACGAGAGAGATAGCTGGTTCTAATCAAACTAAACAAGAATTGAGACCCAACTAATCACAGCTCCACCGCTAAAATTCTTGAATTTTTGGATAAAGCCCGTTAATTTATCAATCTATTCTATTTAATCTTAACTTTTCTTAAATTTCAGGAAAGAAAATCGGAAGTGAAAACTCCCCCATCCTTTACAAAAATTTCATCCTCAAAATTTCCTCTCGAGACTAGCTCTAAAAGCGAACTCTGAGTAATTATTCCTTGCACCACTCAAGGGAGTCTGCCACTAGAATTTCCTGTTTCCTAAGCACTAACCATTGATTCAACTTTTTCTTTAAATCCATCCCGCTTAAAGAACAAGTTCGCCCATATTCCATCTGTAGCAGTTAACGGAGTTAAGGATAATCTTACCATCATTCTGGCGGAACCTCTAGCCTACTCCTGATGCCAGACGTCCCAGAGTAGAAGTTACTTAACTGATCCTATGTGAGTGCACCTTAATTTGGAGGATACTTGATGGACAACTTACTCTGACGGATCTTCTCGCTATTTGGTTATCGAGGGCTTTAGGAAAAACCCTTCCCCTGATCGACAGGTGTCAAAAGCATGTTCGGGGACCTGAACAGTTGGTTACCTTGTGAATCCAAGCTTCTCTTAGACGTTTGGTTATTTAAATTAAGACACAAGGGAAAAGAAATCATGTCATCTGAAATCAACTTTTCACCCAAATTATTTCATCGATTGAGTTTCTTTTTAAACCCTAAATCTTATTTCTTCAACTTATTTCTATCATTTGTTTCTCCCTTCTTCGTTCCCTTCAATGAAGTTACTCGTCCCTTATGACCACTTCTTAGTTCCAGATAATTTTTCACTTTTATTTTCCTTCATTACACACTATATTGTTATGTCAAGGGCTGCACTCGCATTTGGAGGAAAGGTCAGGGGCTCCACTCCTCGGAGCGAAAGGGGATACGAAAGGAACGTAAATATCAAAAACAAAAATGTTCTATACTATCAAGGGGGTGATACTTCAACGAGAATGCCACTGTATAGTTTCTTAACCACTCTGGAGGAGATGGTACATTACTTGGCAACCCTAGGTATCTGGTTTCCAAACTTCTTATATCACTTTGAGTTCGTCATGGGGGAGAGACATCTAAATGATTCCTACGAGGGCCTCATTCTACCCCTCTACTTGTTGTAAGCTAGCTTTTATATGCCCTTATATCCCTTATTCTACACGGTACTCTAGGAGTACAGAATTGCACCAAGGTAACTAATTGGTTTATCTTGGTAGACTTTGGTGGCATACTTCTTACGATGCAATAGTCAGCATGAGCCGCCCTTGCTTGCCGTCTTCTAATGCTTCTACCGATTAAAGGTTCTAACTCAAGGGCCTTCAACTGGAATGGTCTACTTCAGTGTTTGTTAAGGTCGCAGACCCATTCTCAAATATTGGGTCCCAAACCTTCGTCTAAACTGCAATAATTTTATTTTGGTGAAAAGGAAACCTTCCAATGGTTTCGATTTTCCCATGAAGTGGTCAACTCCTACAGATTCTACTTGCCGCAAATCCCAGCCCTTGGATACAAAAATCGCAATACCATAAGTTGAAAGATTTAATACAAGGCAGACTCTAGAGTTAAAAAGGCTTATTACTGTTAGAAATATTTGTAACGCCATTGTGGTGAATTATCTAAAAAGTCCATGTGGTATGTTTTATAGAAAGCCTATAATTCACCACAATGGCATTACAGATAACTCGCCACAAAGGCTTTTTTGATAATTCACCACAAAGGCTTTACAGATAACTTGCCACAAAGCCTTGGATTGATTTGCCATAAATGCACCACATAAATTGTCGTGTTTAACAATCTGGATTTGCCTAAACTCAACATCACTTGAGGTTTGTCCATCATTATCTCCGGGACACGTAGAAACCCTAGTAGAAAAATACGACCCATCCCCCATTCCCAGAATGTGCCATGGCCATGGTCTTTAACATATCTGCCACACTGGCCTTTTCTCGTTTTTACCGTCCTGGTGGACCTCGTGTTTATGGTCTATATCATATCACATACTTTTCCGACACTAAACCCGAACCCCCTTATCACTAACCATACTTGGTCATGCATCACTCAAATAACATAATGGACACATTTACACAGATTTCACTAATAATCTTAACAAAATCATACTTCATAACACATAATTTCCCATGCATGCTTACCACATATCGTCATATTCATCCAGCGCATCGTACACTTCAGTACATACATTCTAATGCTTCACAGAGAACACATATAACCATACAAACATGTAACAACTTCTCAAGAAGATATGCGCATCTATATGAACATCGACCGTACAAGGAGTCATCATAATATATCATGTAGAAGTCGAGTCTAGAGACTCACTAAAGACCTATCTTTACCTCAACCAAAAGTTTCCATTTTGATTGTCCTTCCTAACCCAGCACTAGCAACTACTTACAAAATCATGGAATTTCCATTAGAATCCCCATTTACAAATATTTTACAAACGTTTGAACTATATGTGACCCCTATGCAAGGCCTTTCATTCATACCCTACTATTCTTACACCTTTTAACATCTTTACTCATCAATAATCATAACTTGAATATTTACAAGATTTAAACAAGGTTGAATCATTCTCAGCTCTATCTTAACGAAGAAGAAAAGAACATTTAGCTCTATCTTAACGAATAAGAAAAGAACATTTCAATGGATAATTTAAACAAGGTTGAATCATCTTCCATGGTTTGAATCATCCATTTAAACAAGATTTGAAATATTCATGTACCTTGTTAGACTGCCTTTACAGTGAAATCTGGACATGGCTTTAAATAATTTTCTGAAAGAATTCTTAACAGTGTATCTAACAGAGGAATCCACATTAGTAATCCACCAGGACGGTGAACTTGGTATATCCAGAGGTATGGTGGGGTAAAAGTCCGCCAAACCTGGATAGTTTCACGTTGTGTATCAAAGTTGTTCGGATTCTATTGGATGATCTAAAATATTAAATTCATCCAAGTAAGTACGTTTGTTTGGATTAATTTAAAGATTTAGTGTGAATAGCGTTTTGCTATCTGCCAATGTCAGTAGGAGAAACTGTCAATAGTAGTATCTATATAAATATCATATTGAGGAATGTACCCAACTATTATATTCAAAGATATTTCCTTGTAGGATTTGAACTATAGGGTGAAGTCTATGATTTGCTAGTCAGATGGACTGTCTATAAGGTGTTCAGGTGTAGAGATTAACGTATAGTTATCGCCAACTAGAAATCAAAAAATAATTAGCGACGATTTGAAAGGAAGTACAGGATCTTAAGGTCGAGGATTTCTTCAGTGACGTTAAAAGGTAAAACTGGTTGAGACTCATTAAGTTCCATTGGTCTTATGGGTGCTCATTTGTAGTGTAGGTTTTTTAGTTGAACCATTTCGTAGGAAGGGACCAAGCCCGGGATGCGCCAAGGTGGTTGATCCTAGTGCGATGTTATGCATACGGAGGAACACTTTTGGGAATATATTTCCAAATGGAAAAATAGTATTATACACCACAAATGTGTCTGGCTTATCAAATATTCAATTTTTAATGCTTTATACTAATTTTAAGAGTCTGTTATAAATGATAAATGCTTCGTTCAAATCTTTTGACTTAGAAAATATTTTAAATAAATAAGAAATACATCCAGTATGGTTTTTGCCAGTCTTGAAAATTTTCTAAGTATGTAAATTTTGTGGCGTCCTATATCAAGGTCTGATATATTCGACTTGGGTATAAGGTGTCCCAAGTTAATATGTATCAGAGCTCTCAATTTAACCAATCCTCTAGAAGTTGAGTTAGATTCAACCATGTATGCATAATACGTTAGACCTAGCATAGTCCTTTGGCTAAGTTGAAAACTTCTGTTAGACGAATACTCAGGCACACTATTAGTATTGTAGTATGTGAGATAGTTGGAAAGAATGATGATAGTTCCATTGCTAAAAGAAGAAAAATAATAGAAACTGAACAATGAAATCAATACAAGAAAAGAGAAAAGTCTACAGTTTTCCTTCTATGCAGGGTGATTGATTAGGTCAGTAGGGGCTTCTTCTGTCTGGTGGGCCTCTCTAGGGACTTACTTCAAGATCAATTGAATCTTCTAAATTCTCCTCCTCTATTTCTAGTTCACTTGGAATGAAGAAGTTGTTCGATTGCTTCCATTACCTTTGGAACTTCTCCCAATCTTCTCCCTTAAGATTGTAGACATTGAAGTTTAGGGATTCAGTTGTGACCTTCTATAGCCAGTTGAAGTTCACCTAACCCAGGTTAAGAGGATGTTCTATAGCCAGGGCAGGAGCAGGAGTAGTGATGGCTATTATGGGAGTAGACCCTCTCCTAAGCTTAAGATGAGTCAACTGTGGGCAGTCACTGCCCTCCATCCTTAGCCTTTTTTCAGTCCTAAGAGTTGTTAGCGTAATGAAGACTCTTTCATTCTTGGGAACCACATCTAATAATGCTAAGGCGTTCATATGGCTGTTGGATTTGTCAAAAATGTACTAGATGCACGAGAAAAAGAAAACCCTGTAACAACAACAAGAGAGTTAGCCAGGTTAAAAGACTGAGTGAAAGATGTATCATAACTAAATATATTCCAATGGCGTGGGTGTAGTCCACATGTATCATAAAAGAAGAAGGAAGGCTCCCTCATCCTCCTCACTAGAATTCGTGCCAAATCATCATTTTCATTGTAAGGCCAAGCCACATCTATAGAAGAGACATTGTGAAAATCCGTCTAAACTAAAAGATCATTCACCTTATGATAGTTTGGACTCAGCCCTTGGAGGTAGTATTGGAAAACATTTCGGACAGTAACAATCTCCCTCAATTTCAAGATACGCCCCTTCCTTAATTGTTTAAATTGTTTCCAAGTAACCTCCAAATCAACGTGTTAGCTTTGTAGGAAAATGTCCTCTTAGGTATGGACCATAAAGTCGAAAAGCTAAAACCAATCATTTTTTAGTCCGAACTTGCACGCGACTCTTTCAAACTTGTCTTTTCGGATATGGAGGTTTGAAGCCCAATTCTAGATGGTAGGCTCGTAACCCTGACGTGTACTAAAATGGGTCATCCAGGCCAACGCACCCTACCTTTTGATCTTCAATTGAAAGATCTTTTGGACAACACCAAGAATACATAGCTTGATGTGCATGCAACAGTCGATGAAATAAGCCACCAATGTCGACCAGTAAAGGACGAAGAGTTGCTTTGGTGCAATGCCATATTCGTTGAGCATTGAGCAGAAAAAGGAATGAAGAGGCAAGTGAAAGCCATCCCTGAGCATGAAGAGGGTAAGAATAAAGCCTTCAGTGTTCTCACTATAGTGACACTCCCCTTAGACTAACCAGAAATCGTAAGCCCTGAGTCAATTCCTCCTTGGTAGTGATGCATTCATACATGGGAGCAAGTACGCAACGAGTACCATTGAGACATTTAGGTCTGATCACGATAGCATTTCTAGGGCTATCGCTTCTACTACTTTGGGCACAGCCTCTTCCACATTTGGTAGTTTTAACTATTTTGAATAACATGAGAGAGAAAAAGAAGGGGGATTACCTTTGAAGAAAATTGTGGACTAAAGGTGAAAAGAACCAAAAAGATTTTAGTAGAGACAAAAATTAGGGCTCCAATGATTTAGTGAAATATTTTGGGGGAAGTGTTGAACAGTCAATATTTATAAGGAACCAAGATTTAGTGAGAATTTTTAAATTAAAGTCAACTATTAGAATTCTTTAATCATAGCTCGACACTTATCAAGGCTACGACTACAGGAAGTTTAAAAACACGGGAGTACCCGCCAACTATGCCCACGAGTTTAGAAGCTACCAATCATAACTATCTGTCTACATTCGCACCAGTTAAAATTTCTAAAGTGTACATCATAGTCGAGACATACGTTATGACTATGTTTGGGCATTCCGCCAAGCAGTATACTACGTCTTGTCTAGGAAGTTGGCCATGCATCCTTGGTAATAGGGTTACCAAGTTGATCAAAATTTGGAGGACAAAATTTCCTTGAAGGTATCTAAAGATTTAGTTACAGGGTATCTCCAAGTAAGGAAAGAGTAAGCCTTAGAGTTTGGCTGAGCACTAAGAGCCTATCAAGTGTATGAAAAATTTGTAGGAGATTTGATTTTCTTTAAGATCACCCCATACGCAATTCACCACCAAGGTATAGCACGATCGATTTACATGAGCACTGTTCTAGTTGGTTTTCGTAACAAGATTAATTTGGAGTCAATTTGATTGATTAGACCCTCTCCATGACTAGTCAAATAATAACGAAGATATTCATTTGACCCTTTATACCTTTCGCTAGATTTTTGTGGAGAAATCAAGAGATTTAGGTTAGGTAAGCATTGTCAATTGTAAAAATCCACAGTAGAGGGATAAGGAGTTTATATCTAGCAAGAGAGAAGACATTTCAAATGACTACACTTTACACTTTATGTTCTAGTTCTTCTTTCTAACCTAAATGTTCTTTTCTTCTTTATTAATATAGAGCTAAGGCCTCGTTTATTCAATGGATGATTCAACCTTCTACTAAGTCTTATACCCTGTATGTTATGATTGTTGATGAGTAAGGATGTTAGAACAGTAGGGTGTGAGTGAAAGGCCCTGCATGAGGGTCGCACATAAATGAAATGTTTGTAAACTATCTGTAAATGGGGATTCTAATGGAAATTCCATGATCTTGTAAGCAATTGCTGTAGCCAAATTGGGAAGGACAATCAAAATAGAAACTTGGAATATTAAAGTTCCTAAATTATCCTTGAAATCCTTAGAGTTTGACTAGGTCAAATACATCTAATTTCCCTCCAAAACGTAATTAAAACATGCAAGAGTTTTTGGGCTACGAAAGGGTTGGTTGCAACATAGGCCTGCAGTGTTGCAACATCCAAGTTCGATGTCATGACATTGAAGGGTCGTGTCATGACATCGATGGCAGTTTCACTCCAGAACTTGGTTTTAGCTTTTTTCTTCGATTTTGAGACATTATTATCTTGGTGTCGTGACATAAGAATCAGTTTTGGCCCGAATTTGCATCTATAGTTCTTGATCTATCCTACAAGACCATGTAACCTTATTTAGATATATAGAATGCAATAAAAACTACTAAAAATCATAAATTACTACTTTAACCATGAAAACCTAAATATATACTAAGATTCTTTTATTTAACTATTAAACAAGCTAAAGTTATGTGTAAAAAAGGATGTAAATAATAGTGTATTTCATGGCAGATCACACCCCTACGCTTAACTTGTTGCTTGTCCCTAGGAAACCAAAACACGTATATTGGGAAAAAAGAAAATAAAAAAATTAATATGAAAATGACTTAATTTCTCTCTTTAAACAATCGAAAGTTAGTGAAGATAGATGCAAATAAGAATCTCGTACCTAAACTCCCCCACACTTAACTTTTTGCTTGTCCTCAAGCAAACAAGTCCAGACACCTAGCATGCAATAATAAAATGCCCTTTGGATTTTATTATTACTAAGAACATGATTGTCAAATATTAAAGGTATAACAATTCCTATTGCACATATAACTTAATCTTGATAGTTTGATGCCTTGAATTTTTTTTAAAGTAAATTAGGATAAGTTTACAAAGTTACATTACTAACAAATTAGAAACAATTCTCATGAAAAAATGTTAAACAATATCACCATTAACATAAATCAAATAGATATGTAGTAGGCACAATTCTCAGCAAGGTATCCAATCAAGGAATCCACCTTAGTAATCCACCAAGTTAGCGAACTTGGTATATCTAGAGGTACGGTCTGCCAAACCTGGATATTTTCACGTTATGTATCAAAGTTGTTGGAATTCTATTGGATGATGTAAATTATTATATTCATCCAAGTAAGTACGTATGTTTGGATTAATTTGAAGATTCGGTGTGAACGATGTTTTGGCAGCTGCCAGAGTCAGTAGGAGAAACTGTCAAGAGTAGTATTCATATAAATATAATCCTGAGGAATGTATCCAACTGCTATCTTTAAAGAGATTGCATAATAGGATTCGAACTATGGGGTGAAGTCTGTGATTCGCCAGCCAGATGGATTGTCTATAAAGTGTTCAAGTGTAGAGATTGACATATAGTTATCCACCAACTAGAAATAAAAAAGCTTTCAGCCAAGGTCTAAAATGAAGTCCAAGATCTTAAAGGATTTCTTCAGTGATGTTAAAAGATAAAACTTGTTGAGACCCATTAAATTCCATTGCACTTATAGGTATTTATTTGTAATGCAGGTTTTGATGTTGAACATGTTCACTAGAAGGGACCAAACCAGGAACATGCCAAGGTGGTTGATCGTAGTACGATGTGATGCATACAAAGGGACAGTTTTAAGACTATCTTTTCAGATGTCGAATAGTATTATACGCTATGAATATGTTTGTCTTACAAAATATTCAAGTTTTAATGCTTTATACTACTTTTAAAAGTTTTTTATAAATGATAAACGGCTTATTCAAATCTTATAACTAAGAAAATATTTTAAATAAATAAATACATCCAATATGGTTTTCACCAATCTTGAAAATTTGCTAAGTATGTAAGTATTCTGGCATACTATATCAGGATCCGATATATTAGGGCTGGGTATAAGGTGTCACATTTCTTATGTCTAGAGAATCAGCTAAACCAAAGCTCTGATACCATTAAAGTTGTAACACCATAGACCGACTCTATCCACGATTTGGGGTGTCGAATGTCACAATTAACTCAAATAACGAGACAAGACTTCTAGTCTAACTTGTTATAGATATTTTGGCTCTATCAAATTACAAGATTTAGCTTCAACTATAATCCCCATCATTCAAACTTTACAATTCCTACAAATTCACTACATTTGCAAATCTGGTAGTATTAACAATTCTAACTTAAGTTTATAACACTGATACATCTTATCCAGCCCCCGAAGCGCAGCCTCTAGAATTGTGTAACCCATTTCTCTGAAGTATCGAAAAAGTGGTTTCGGGGCCACAAATCTGACGTGTGAGTTCGTAAATATTATTATTTAATGCTAAGGAATAATGTATGGTGTGTTGATAAAATTTTATTTGATGATTTATGTTAAATGAAAGAACAATTAGCTTTAAGTGGTATGACCTTAAAGTCAAGTGGTTTTAGAAAATGAGGTATCGGGACCTTGTTTCTATAAACCAAGTTGTAAATATTTTTATAAGTATTTACGGATTGTTATTAAGGTTGTATTAAAGTTTCGTGAAGAAATTTTAATGTTTAGATAGTTAATTAACAAAAAGGACTAAATCGTAAAGGATGTAAAATTTGATCACTATTAGATTTAAATGATTAAAATGGTAAATATACCACTTTTAATTAGTGGGACGACAATGGAGCTTTAAATTTTGTTTTATTCATGATTAAATGTTAAAATAATTAAAATAAATAATAAAATAAAAGGTTAAAAATAAAGAAACATAATGTTTTCTTCTCCATTTGGCTGTTCATCGCTGAATGCTCCATGGAAGCATAATCAAGGTTCAGCCATGGTTAAACCTATGCATGGTAATTTATTTCTCACCCGTTTCTAATAATTTTTATGTTTTTTAAATCATTGGAACTAGGTTCAGCAAGTCCGTACCTTCGTTTTTGAAATTGTTAAAGATTTTGAATGGTTCCATTGATGAATATTTGTAATTTTAGATGTTAAATGATGAATTTAAAATATTAGTTGTTATTTAAAAATATTTTGTTAAGCGATTTTGATAAATTTATCGATTAGGGATTAAATTGTTGAAATAGTAAAAATACAAGGACTTGATGTGAAATTATTGCAAAAACGGAATGAATTGGAAGCTATTAATATTTATCTAGTGTGAATTTTCAATAAAATTGGTTTATTTGCATGATTATGACATAGGGACTAAATTGAATAAAAATGAAAAGTTAAGGGTAATTTTGTAAAAATGTCAAAAGGACTAAATTGCATAAAATAAATTGGTTTTATTTCTAAATTAATGAATTAAATTAAATTGTGAATTTAGATCATGAATTAGTGGAAAATCGAGGAGAAGAGAAAATTACCAAATAGCCCCTATACTTAGTCATTTCTACAAATTAGTCGTAAGTTCGTAGTGATTAGTTATTTAACGTAATTCACTTGTGATTATTATTTTGTTCTCTAGTTAATTGATTTATATATATATGTGAATTACTTCGGTTTTTAATATAACGATAAGTGTTGCAAATACTTATGTATATATGAAATTGAGAAAAGATTACTAGTAATGTTTTTCTTGGATTTGTATTAAAGTTATATCCAAATGAGATAAATTTAAGTATGTATACAGAAATGAAGAAGTGCCATTGTTTGCACATCAGTGCCCCTGTTTGTACTTCAATACCCCTATTTGCACATCAGTGCCCTTGATTGTACTTCGATACCACTGTTTGCACATCAGTGCCCCTAATTATACTTTGGTACACCTATTTGCACATAAATGCCCCTAATTGTACTTCGGTACCCCTGTTTGCACATCAGTGCCCCTGTTTGAACTTCGGTTCCCCTAAATGCACATCTGTGCCCCTATTTGCACTTTGGTGCCCCTGATCGCACATTCGTGCTCTTGATTGCACTTTGGTGCTCCTAATTGCATTTTGGTGCCCTGTTATGCATCTATGATGCCCTTGGTGTGGTGTAGTTGCCTGAGTATCTGAGTCAAGTTACTAGTTCAACGGGAATGAAAAGAAAAGGAACGGTAAGTATTCAAATGACTTATGTCATGAATCTTTGAAAAGGATTGAAAAGGAAATGTTTAATGAAAGTATAATAATGTTCATGAAATTGATGATTTCAAAATGAGGTTGTTCATGTTCAATGAATTACCATATGATATTTCAACTGAATTATGTGTATATGCAATAACATGTGTAGCTGATAATGCTTAGACTTGTTCCAAGCTTATGGTTAGATTATATCATGCTTAATGCTACTGTTATAAATAGAAATGGTAAGTGTCCAAATGGAAATATGCTTATTTTCATGAAAAGCTCATATGAATCAAAAGATGCGTTTTTTATGAATTGGTTTAACATGTGGTTGATCCCAAAATAGTTATGTATAAATACATTAACTTGTGTATTGATGATGATATATAGGCTTGTGCAAAGCTTGTGTAATTGGTTGATGTTTATGCTTATGTCTTGTGTTATGCAAATGATACAAGTAAGGGAATGTAATGAAATGGTAAGTTCATAAATGATATGTAATATGATAATGTAAATGGATTGATGAGTTAAAGGGTTTGTTTGTATGTGAGAAATTTACTTAAGCTATGGATGAATTTATATAGGTCGTGGATAAATATACTCATTTGTGAGTTGATAATGTTATTTAAGCTAAAGTAGGAAATGGAAGGTTTCAAAGTCGTATCAAAAAGGTTAATAAGTGTGTAATATGTCTTATAAAAATCCTACTATGCTAGAAATGTTAATTATACGTGGTGCTTATGGACGTACTCATTTTTGAGTTGATGATTATGGTTTGATAAATCTTGTGGTATTGGTATAGGTTTATATTTACCTTATAAAGTTCATTATTGAAATGAAATGTTATGTATAAAGTTTATACGAGCTTACTAAGCATTCATTGCTTATGTAATTGCCTTTCCTTTATTTTACATATTATCGAAAGCTCGATCTTTTTCAAAGCTCGTCGAAGATCTATCACACTATCCTGCTGTTATATCGGTTGTTTTGATGTTTTGGATAAGGTTATAATGGCATGTATAGGTAGACTTGTTTTTGAATGTTGGTTGATAGTTTCAATTGTATATGTTATTATGGTTGATGTACTTATGGTATTTTTGATGTCTTGATGGTAGGTGTCAATATGGCTAAGTTTTTATGTATGATTTAATTGGCCAATTTGGTATGTGTCGGTAAGATTATAATGCGGTCAGGATGAGTTATGCTTTGAGGTAGATATGAGCTATTTGTAATGGTATAAGTGTGGACAAATCTAGTAAGTTTGGTATGGAATTAGGTTAAGTGTGAATGGTTAAATATGCACATGTTTAGATAAGTTTGATGAATTGTGATTGAGGTGCCTTTTGGCATATTGGTTGTGTGGACGTTTGGTATAGATATTTGGTCATTTTATGCCTGTTTTGGTATGTTTTAATGCATTGGTCAAGGGTGCAAATGGCTTGTAGGTAGTGAATGAAATAGCTTGATTTTGGCCAATTTCTTGTCTAGACGGCCTAAGACACGAGCATGTGTCTTAACCGTGTGTCCCTTGTAGGTTTTAAAGGTTGTTTTTCGAAGGTTACATGGCCTGACACACGGGCATGTGGCTTGGCCGTGTGACCCAAGTCAAAGAGTTACACGGGCTGGGACACGGCCGTGTGTCCCTATTTCGATTGTTACACGACCTGAGACATGGGTGTGTGTCTCAGCCGTGTGAGTAACACGGCTTGGCCACACTGTCGTGTGACCCCTCAGTGTGAATTTTTCTAACTTTTTCCTTAAGTTTTCATATGTTTCCAATCTAGTCCTAAATAATTTTTAAAGTGTTTTTGAGACCTCGAGGGCTCGAAGAAGGATGATATGCATGTGTTTGAATGGATTATTCTATGATTTATGAAATGTTTGGAAATTAAAGATTTAAGTTACGTTTTTATGGTAATTCTTCGTAACCCAATTCTAGCGACTGATATGAGTTAGGGGTGTTACAGATTGCCCCTCTATATGCATGTTACAGATACTGCAACATTTGCAAAAAGATGGCAGAGTTTGGCTTTGTCCTCTCGCACAACGATTATGCTAATTTCGATCCTGCACCCAAGGCATCACAATCGTAAGTTCAGATGAACTTAGTAAGAATCTGTGAAACAGTGTAACAGTAATATTTCAAAATGTTCAAGAGATAAAATTTTTAAAGTAGAGATTTCAAACACCCTATTTATCATTGGCTTTCTGTAGGTTTCACTGGCGTGGTCAATACCTTGCCCTATTTCCGCAACTCACCACTGGCGGATGACCACCTCTGGATGTACTAACATCAAGAGTGTGAATATTGCAACTAAGGATATGGATTTGAGGCGGTTTTCACAAGTATACGGGTCAGGTTGTAATATATTTTGTTCACAACGAAACACTTGGTAAATATTTCAATGATCGTACCCAAGGGATTGCAGTTTGGGGAAAACTACAATTAAGCCAATTACCAACAAATAATTACTAATATACTCGAGTCATAAATTAGTAGTGTTAATCAAGAAGCAAGATGATTATAATAATAAACTAAATAAATTTAACTAAACCTAAATCTACTCTTAGGTTCATGTATCGGCTTTTCCTATTCCTTATTTTGACTACGTGAGTTCCTTTTAGTATAGATCCAATCGTTTTACCTAATTAATTATTAATGTAGAGTTCTAATCAATCAACTAGTCGATATCGTAGTAGGATCTTCCAATCTTCCACTAGAATAACGAGTCAGCAAGAATTACTTATCTTCCGACCTCACAGTCCAGACTGGTTTGCGGTTCAGGTGTTCACTGATAAGCCATACCAATTTTGGGTTAATTCCCACCTTAATGACTTCCTAGGGTTCTCAAGCCTAGGGTATAAGTTCTTCCTCTCCCAAACAGTTGATCTGCTAAAAAACTCTATCATTCAATCAATTAATTAAGTTAAAGTAATTGAAACATGCAAAATATGTAGAAAGCATAAATTGATTCTAATTTTTACACAAACATTTATCTAACAATGTTAAAGAAAGAAATATAAAGAAGAGAAAAAGGAAAAGAGATGCTCATGGATTTATCAATGAAAGCGTGGTTACGGAACAATCTCCTATTGCAGAAGTCTCACTTCGGAACAAGATCTTCCGAACACAAGAACATAAAATGTGTGTTTAAACTAAGAATGAAAGAAAAACCTAAGAATCAAAACTTAAAAATTGTGTGTTTAAACTGATTAGAATGTCCTTTATATAGGCTAAACTCGGAATATTAAAGTTCCTAAATTATCCTTGAAATCCTTAGAGTTTGACTGGGACAAATACACCTAATTTCCCTCCAAAACATAATTAAAACATGCAAGAGTTTTTGGGCTATGCAGAGGTTGGTTGCAACATAGGCTTGCGGTGTTGCAACATCAAAGTTCGATGTCGCAACATTGAAGGACCGTGTCATGACATTGATGGCAGTTTCACTCCAGAACTTGTTTTTGGCTTTTTTCTTCGACGTTGAGACATTATAATCTTGGTGTCGCGACATAAGAATCAGTTTTGGCTCAAATTTGCATCTATAGTTCTTGATTTGTCCTACAAGACCATGTAACCTTATTTAGATATATAGAATGTAATAAAAACTACTAAAAATCATAAATTACTACTTTAACCATGAAAACCTAAATATATACTAAGATTCTTTTATTTAACTATTAAACAAGCTAAAGTTATGTGTAAAAAGTATGTAAATAATAGTGTATTACATGGCAGATCACACCCCCACATATATTGGGAAAAAAGAAAATAAAAAAATTAATAAGAAAATGACTTAATTTCTTTCTTTAAACAATCGAAAGTTAGTGAAGATGGATGTAAATAAGAATCTCACAAATATCACCATTAACATAAATCAAACAGATAAATCAAAAACAGGTATGTAGTAGGCACAATCATGTGAACTAAAAACATTCGTTAAATAAAACTGTTAGCAATTCTGGAAGATTATGCACAAAGAACACTTAAGTCACATTAGTCTTCTCGGCTTGTAACGTTCTGAGGTTTAGGATAGTGTGATTTCAAAGAAAAATATGGCTCAAAACGGTTCAAACACTAGAAATAGTTAGGCACATGACATTGTTCCCTCTCTTTCCCCTTAATGTCCCATCCAAGGTCACCGCCTTTTGTCTTCCTCTCTCACCTACCTTATCTCTCCATGTAGGAAGATACAATATAATACTAACAACTATGGTTGACTTAATGAGTTTTGGTGCACTAATGACTGAGTATTCTTACTTTTGTGACTCTCTATTTTGTCACTTTGACTTTTTACTCTTTTCTCAATTACAGTGCTTTTGTTTTTGTTCTACACTTTTTCTTCTCGATCATTCTTTGGGGCACATTTTTGCCCGACCTAATCACTGTATCACATTGATTCTTCCTTTTATGCTCTTTTTTTAAACCACCGTGATCTATCTACCTAAACCCTCAATATCTATGGCCTGATGTTTATTTTGTAATGTATTAAAGGACCAAGGATAGGGAAGAGTTCAAGTTTTCAATTTATGTGTGGTCCTTGGGTTTCAATTTTTGGAGGTTCATCAAAAAGGAGCTATCATGCTTAAATAAGGAGACTAGGGATTTATAGCATTAAGGTATAGTCATTTGAGAATTGGCTATTCAAACAATGCCTTAGGTCATCCTAAAGCATCCCACCGTACACAATTTCATTCATTATTTGAATTAAACCGAATGAATAATAATCAATTCAAGCATTCTTGTCTCCACGACTATCTATAAGACATATATTTTATATGGCATCATCAAACATTCTTACATAGGTATTTCTAATCTATTACGCAATTTAACTAACCTAATAAATTCCCCGTAAAATTAATCAAATTATCTCATATCAATAAAACATTTCATGCTTGACAAAAATCATTACATGTTTCATTATTGTCAACCACTTTTCGCAGTTTAATATAATCCAAGCACCATGCAACAAAGCAATAAATTAAATTGCTTTTTTAAAATAAATAACCAACTAAAGCAAAGTAAACACATAAACTAATCCTCCGCACTGTCCTCCACACTTTAGAACATACATTGCCCTTAACGAAAAATAATTAAAGTGCAAACCAGAAAACCTCCCTGAGTAGGCTAGATCTAAGCTGTTATGATAATCTCGGGATTTGTGTGCTCCAAGCAGACGAAAAGAGTACTTAAAAAATATATACTATGACAAGAGATATGAAATATAATATAAAGAAAATAAAAAGAAGAATAACAAGAAAAAGTGTTAATAATAGATGACAGAACGTCTAAAAATATTTAGATGAACTTGGGCTTTCAATGTTGCAAAGTGCATTCTATCTAGGATGTCACGTTATTAGGGTACGAAGTCGCAACATCAAGACCAGTTTTTGGCTTCTTTGATTTTTTTTCAATTTTGTCACTCCATGGTATCTACACCTGCTGTGGGAAAAAAACTAAACACAAATAAGATTAATAAAACAAAATAAACGAATAAAAATAAAAATAAAAATAAAAACAAAATAAAATTTAAAACAGGGAATAGAAGTTCTTTTAAAACTGGAACGATCCGTGTTGCCATCATAGAAGAACTTCTAGCTGGTTCTCGACATTTTGATCCATCGTTTGCTCCTCTGTCGATGTATATGAACCAGCCCCTTTTGTCGCTTCCAACGATGTTGCCTTATTTTCAACTGATATGACATTCACATTATGAGCCACTAAGTACCAAATCTGAGCCAATCCCAAATCATTTTTCGGGGTATTACTGCTTCAAGTTTCCTTCTCTCCATGTCGCGTGAAGTTTTGGTCACTCAAGCTTTGTTGCCCTTGTCAGATGAGAATGAGTCAAATTGATCGATCTCTTCAGCTGATACCTTCTGTGCTATGGCCAGAAGGTGTATTGGCTCTTCTACACCTTCATTTAGAATCAGTTTAAGCTCCATGTTTGGGGGTACTTTTACTATTATGTTTGTTTCTACATTAATTGGATCGAGGGCACCTTCAAGTATGTTTAGTTCATCAACGCAGTCCCTAATTCCAAACTCTTACTAATTTCAATCATCTAAGTCCAAATGATTGTTGGTAATACAATGGTCATCATGGTCAGAGTTAAGAAAATCATGTGCGACCTCTTCCCGTGGAGGTAATGCCTCTAATATCTATCGGAGCATTACCATCATTTGTGTCATCTTATCTGACATTCTTGTTAAAATTTTGGGTGTTTCCTTTTTAGCTTGCTAGATTTTATCACACTTAGATGGATGTATATTCAGCTCATGTACAGGTTCCTTCAGATAATTACTTTTACCTTTTCGGTCATAACTCCCAAAGGTATAGTAAAGTAACTCATCCAGATGTTCGGGCATATTGTATTTATTGTTATCACCCCCCCGGTTTGTCAAAGCTCCATTTAACAAAATTTGTCTTTCATTATTGTGCCACTCATCATACCAAAAGGACAACTCATCCGACTCAGGCCAACTATCGTCATCATCAAATTTATCCATGTGTGTGTCTATGTTTTGGGCTAAAGGTTTGTCGGGCTTAATTGTTCCACATGACCATATCTCTGGTGGATTAGAATGAGACTCTCTTGGATATTCGTACATATCAATCTTTTTATCATCTAACTCATATAGAGGTTCATATGAATACCATTCTTTTCCATATTTGCTATACAAACTCCATTGATCCATTAAATCTCCATCTAACCAACTTCATTCCACATCACCATGTAAATTATCCCACGTGTTGCCTTCATACCAACTGTAATCATCATTAATTGCACTCATGATTAAATTTTCTTAGTCAACAAGGGAAATAATAAAATAATAAAAATTATGAAAAACAAAAATTAAGCTGAAATAATAATTTAATAAAATTAGCACACTATCTAACTTGTTCGTCTTTTGACTTATATTATTTGTAAGTAATTGATTCAATAACAATTATCACCGTCACAATCCCCGACAACGGCGCCAACAAATTGACCATTTGTAGACGTACTAACGTCCAGAGTGTGAATATTGCAAATAAGGATATGGATTTAAGATGGTGTCCGCAAGTATACGAGTCAGGTTGTAATATAGTTTGTTTACAACGAAACACTTGGTAAGTATTCTAAAAATCGTACCCAAGGGATTGCAGTTTGGGGAAAACTGCTATTAAGCCAATTACCTAAAATAATTACTAATATACTTGAGTCACAAATTAGTAGTGTTAATCAAGAAGCAAGATGATACTAAACCTAAATCTACTCTTAGGTTCATCTATCAACTTTTCCTATTCCTCGTTTTGAATACGCGAGTCCCTTTTAGCCTAGATCTAATTATTTTAGCTAAATAATTATTGATGTAGAGTTCTAATCAATCAACTAGTCGATACCCTAACAGGATCTTTTGATCTTCCACTAGAATAATGAGTTAGCAAGAACTACTTATCTTCCAACCTCACAGTCTAGATTGGTTCGGGGTTAAGATGTTCACAGATAGGCCATACCAATTTTGGGTTAATTCCCACATAAATGGTTTTTTAAGCCTAGGATTTAAGTTCTTCCTCTCCCAAACAGCTGATCGGCTAAGAAATTTATCATTCAATCAATTAATAAAGTTGAAGTAATTGAAACATGCAAAATATGTAGCAAGCATAAATTGATTCTAATCTTTACAAAAACATTCATCTAACAATGCTAAAGAAATAAATATAAATAAGAGAATAAGGAAAGGAGATGATCATGGATTTATCAATGAAAGCATGGTTACAGAACAATCTCCCCTTACGGAAGTCTCACTTTGGAACAAGATCTTCCAGTTACAAGAACATAAAATAACCTAAGTGAAAACTAAGAATGAAAGAAAAACCTAAGAATCATACACTAAAAATTGTGTGTTTCAATCGATTAAAATAGCCTTTATATTGGCTAAACTTGGAATATTATAGTGTCTAAATTATCCTTGAAATCCTTAGAGTTTGACTGGGAAAAATAAACCTAATTTCCCTCCAAAGCGTAATTAAAACGTACAGGAGTTTTTGGGTTGCACAGGGGATTGGTTGCAACACATGCATGCAGTGTTGAAACATCAGAGTCCAATGTCATGACACCGAAGGGCTATCTCGCAACATTGAGGGCAGTTTCGCTCCAGAACTTGTTTTCAGCTTCTATCTTCGACTTTGAGACATCTCTATCTTCTTGTCGCGACATAGACATTAGTTTTGGCTTGAATATGCATCTTTAGTTCCTGATTTGTCCTACAAGACCATGTAACCTTATTTAGATATATAGATGTAATAAAAACTACTAAAAAGCATAAATTACTACTTTAAGCATGAAACCTAAATATATACTAAAATGTTTTGATTTAATTATTAAACAACCTAAAGTTATGGTAAAAAGAAGGTAACTAATAGTGTATTTCATGGCAAATCAGCGGACTTATTCTCTATCTTAGACGGAAGCATGTTCCTAGTGATAATGGTTCTCTATGGTAAAGCCCTGATTCCACCTCATTCAAGTTTCTTTTATACCTTAATTTACACAGTTATCCATGCACTTGGATATAAAATTTGTAGTCTACCACTGGCGATCTTCCACATATGTTCTCTTCAAAATTCAGATCCTTACCCTAATCCATTCACCTAATAATAGAGTAAACTTAGGATTTTCCACCATAACACTTCCTCCAGTCCGTACTCACAATACTAAAAAAGTTGACATCTAACTGAATGGATGCCTCATCAACCTGGTGGGTACATACTTTACAACCTAGCCTTAAGCTACTAGTTCACCTTGTTCCCAATCTTCTAAAAAATTGGGTTTAATAGATAATTCCTATTGATCCTTACCCTCTGCTACTTTTTGACAGACTGTCCGCCCAAGGTAACCCTTGGCAGACTTCTTTTGTTACCCCCATGTGGTCTATCCGGTGTTACCTAGTCCTGGTCAAACACCTTTCCTCTCTGTTGATTTTTGATAGACTCTGCTAGTTAGACCGTTTGAGCGATCATCATCTCCAAGTGAACCTTGGCTAACTTTCCCGACACTGGTTGCCCTTTTTCCCTGCGGATCCTTAGATTTAGGTCCTACTTGAGCATCTCATTATCACCTAAATTCTAGTTTATTAGTTGAAATTTGCGGGCTCATACCAACGAATATTTCATACCTCAGAATAGCACCTCATCATCATTAAGTCTCACATATTTTGGTTTCTTTTTCGTAACAATTTTGCAGATTATTGACTATTCTACTTACTCGCGATCTCAAACAAGTCGCATTCATCCAATCAAATTGCTCTCCGTGTGAGCCATACAATGTTCTTATCTCCTTATCATGTCATCTTCTTTGTTCACTATATTGGCGTACATTTATCAATTTCCATAGCCGAACTCTGATCTTACAACTCGTAATCACCATGTTTAATGTCTCGATGGACTCTATTGGTTGCTATAGTTAAGCTATGGTCTTACACCTTGTAATGTCCATGTTTAATGTCCTAGCGGACTTTATTAGTTGTCATAGCCGATCCACAATCTTATACCCTTTATCTCTATTGAGGTGTCACCCCGAAGGGCCTTACCATCATCGCGATGTCACTCTATAGAGTCGATAGATTGTCATCACAGTGTCGTTCTAACAAGGCAGTCGATAATGTTCCGTAATGCTGTCATGATCCCTTGTCATCCCTTATCAACCCGTTCATTCATCTATTTCGCCAATTACTCCTAACTTCATTTACCAGTCAAGGTAAAATACCTTTGTACTCCACATACACTTTATTCAAGTATATCATACAATTTGTTGTGCTAGTTACTATCACATACATTACATGAAGCATCTATTCATATATTTGCAACTATACAACATTCAACAAATACACTTGAAACCATATGTACACACAACTCAAGCACACATAGAAGTGGTTCAAGCAAACAACACAACAACAGCAATCACCCAAGAGTCAAGTGCAGAGATTCATCTTGCTTCATTTATCCTTGACAGCTTAGCTTGTCCAAAGTCGTGTGTGAAATGATATATGATTTTTGCAAGTATACATGTCGAATCAAAGTAATAAAGTGATGAATGAGTATCGTTCCCACGAGGATCGAATTGAGGCACAAAAGTGGTCAAGTTATTATAATAGAGTGTTATTAATGCTATGGCAAAAACAACTATAAGTATGCAGTGGGAATTAAAGGAATAGCGATGTATGCAATATGTGAAATTAATGAATACTTGGAAATGCTATGACAAGTCAAGAGTGAAAATGAAATGATAATTACAAGGATAATTATGTGAATAATATGCGAACGAATAAATAAAAAAACTAAGAATTGTATGGAAAAGATACTACGACAAAGGATAAAGGTTCTACGGTGTTGTTTTGGAAGGTTGGGATTACTAAGAATTTGCCCTTACTTTCAGTAATGCCTCAGCAAAATCCTACTCAATCTACTGCTCATAAGAGACCTAAAGTGACCTGCTTCTTTCGAGAGCTAGATCTCAAGTTACATGCTCTGTGTCTATAGGCCTTAGCACGATACCCTGCACTATTTTGTCTTCATTCTATATAAACGTCGATTTATGTCTAGAGTCTACTACAAGTATCTGTTGAGTACTTGCTCATATCATTCAGTTATGGTCAAACAAATCCAACCTTTTCAGAATTAGATTAGTTTATGGGCATGTTGCACAGTCATCTATGTCTAGGGATTGCACGCATACAATTTAGAAATAAAGACAATTGAATGAAACGATAAATTAATTCAGATCTATGCTTCAACAATTAAAGAAAATAAAGGTTTCATCATGTAATCCTAACCCTATTAGATTTAGCTCATGGGTTGGCACATAAAATTCAAAACCAAAATAACATCCAACAACATTTTCATCGTTCAATTCACGGAAGAAAAAAGTAAAAAATATGGAAGACTTTGGGAAGACAGCTTTCGTGTGTCTAGTTCACACTCCAACAGTACAGTGTCCTACGGTGGGTGAGAGGGACTACTTTCGTCTTCCTTTTTTGTCTTTACTCAGCATGTCTTTCTTTTTTATTAGAGTTTCCTTTTTTGGCTTTTTATAGCTTTTTCCCTAAGGTAAATCCAATAACCCATGTTTATCTTCTTTTTTAAAATTCTTTTTTCAACAACCCAAGATTATATTCTCCTCTTTTTTAGGCAGATTTTTCTACTACAAGTACAGTTGGGCTGAAACTGGTATGCATTGAGTGTTGACTTGGTCTTCTTGGAATTGTCACGGCATTCATGCTACCAAAATGTTCAACCTTTTGTCCTGACAAACCTTCACTCCTTTATTTCTCATTCCTCAACCTGCACCTGCCAAACCACCAAACACAACCCTACCACAAGCGATTAAAAGTACCTAATATTTAAACATAGTCCAAGGTCTTAATGAAATGATGAAAATACGAATGAAATGTCTTAAAATGCAACTAAATTTACCTAAGTACAAGCATTTAGCTAGGTCTAAAGGCATGAAATATAATTCTTTTCAAGAGTTATCACAACCCTAAACCTGAGTTATTGTTTGTCCTCAAGCAAAATACATATGAATGCATATAACTATCTTGTACTATTAATCTATTAAAAGAGCAACATATACATCACTTCCCAACAGTCTTCTTTCTCTAAAAACTTGTTCGAATGTCAAAGGTTCGTTTCAACAAAGGTAGTGAAGAAAATTTGTCCCTAAAAACAAAATTTCTTAAGTACTCATGTATGCTTTCTAGCCATAACAAATATCTCCTAATGCACTTAGTTCATTAGTTACCTAAACTCAAGTTACTTTGTAACTTTTGCTCACAGACTTTTCAAGATATTTATTCGTACTTGTTTTTTCTCTTCTTTTTATTATTATTTTTTTCTTTTTTCTTTTTCTTCTTTTTTTTCTTTTATAACATTAAGGGATTTAACATGTCACAAAATTCTTTGACTTAATAATCAAAATGGAGCATACACCAGATTACCTAGTACTCATCATGTCACAATTTAAATATAAACCACTCTTGAAGCTAAGGCTTTTGACTAAAAAGATGGATAGAGAAAACAACTACCTCTTTAGCTACTCAGCCTGTTGCTACAATATAGTGCATTTTTCTTTATTACACACTTTTACTCGGACTCACTTTTCTAGTCAATAGCACAATGAAGCAAACAAAGTGGTGTTGACTTACTCGGCAATTCTAAGCATTTGAGTGCCTATTGTCCTTTATTTAAGTAATGTCGTGGAAAAATAACTGATTTTGGCTTCAAAAACCCTAAGTTCATCAGAAAACACTCGCTATAATCAAAAAGGAAAAAAATGAGTATAAGACATCTCATTTTTAAGAATTAATTTTCACGTAATCTAACTTAAGCTAAAATCGCATCATCCACTATCACATGTTCTAGATATACTGAAAAATATAAGCTCATCATCGAACATTACTAGTAAATATTGAACTTCTCGTAGATAAAACAGTACTTAATAGTCACATAGCATTTGCAAACAACTTAACTATACTAGGATGAACATACATATTAGATACGTCATGGAACCTAAATGCACAATACACCCCAAAACTTAAGGGATGCATTGTCTTCAATGCATGAATAAATCTATGCAAACTATCTATGTACAGACAATGTCATGGCAAAATATATGCAATGTAATATGTATGAAAGAAAAAGAAAACTTTCCTTGCTTGGACTATATTATAGATACTTCATTTTGTCTAATGGGTTGATTTACAAGCAGCAACCTTGTACCTCTACTTCCTTTTCATCCTCACAGTCAGTCTCAATGTTGACAGACTCTGTTTTCTCTAGTTCTTCCTCTAATTCTTTGGGTACATTCACTTTATTGGCAAGATTCATCTCAATGGGCTCTGAGTCACTAACCCCGTCCCCTTCTACAGTTTAACAAACAAAGGAAATGAAAAAACTAAAAGAAATTTAAATCGACAAGCAGGAATAAAAATAAAAAGAATTTTCAAGATGTTGAAGCTAAACATCTTGAAAATCAATGAACTGTTTGTCTCGCTCTACATGAGCATCCAAGTAGTTCTTCAAGCGTTGCCCATTAACTTTAAATGTGTCCCCCATTTTCATGTCTTTGACATCAACAGCTCCATGCAGATATACATGAGCTACCAAGCATTGTTCATCAAAATTGAAAGGTGATTTTGCTCCAGCAAAGTGCACAAGGGTCTCTACTCAAATGAATCTTCACCACTATCAGAATTGCTGTGGAAAAATCTTATGAATTCTTCCTCCACTGCTGTTTCTATCAAGTCCATGGCTTGGCATCCTTTATTCTCTTTTTTTATAAAAAGACCTAAAAGGTCAAAACTTTAATTAATAGCTTCATTACAAGGTCTTGAATATCCTTTGGGTAATCCATTCTAAAATTCCAATTGCACCTATTTTTAATAGCAAAATCACAAAGAAAGTCAGCCACCTTGTTGCAATTATGGTTAACCCATACATCATTAACCGAATCAAAGTTATCCATTTGCTTATAGGCCTCATTAATGCGACTGCCCAAAATAGTAATATCATTACCCCACTTTTTCACCCTGTTGACCAAACTAGCACAATCAGATTTAAACAATGCTTTTGACATGTTGAAAGCACTCGCCACCTCTAGACTTTCAGGGCATTAAATCCATTAAATGTGTTCTGCTGGTCATTCATCCTCATGTTCAATTCATATTTTTGCACATCAATTGAAGTCCTGCCATTAGCAAGAAAAGGTATTCCAAGAATAATTGGCACATCATGGTCAGCTTCACATTCTAAAATAAGGAAATTTGCATGAAAGATAAATTTATCTACCCTTACTAGTATGTCTTCAATTTTACATTTCGGATGGGCATAGGATCGATGAGCCAGTTGTTACTAACCGTAGTAGGTCTTGTTTTCCCCATTCCCAGTTTCTTGAAAATAGTCAGAGGCATTAGATTTATACTCACTCCTAAATCATATAATACCTTACCAATATAACAATTTCCAATGAAACATGGGATAGTGAAACTCCTTGGGTCCTTCAACCTTAGAGGCAACTTATTCAGCAACATTATTGTGCTCCCTTCAATGAGAGCAACAGTCTCAAATTCTCCCAATCTACGCTTCTTCGACAGTATATCTTTCATGAATTTCATGTAATTGCGCATTTGCTCCAAAGCTTCTACTAGTGGTATGTTAATATAGAGTTGCTTCAAGACCTCCAAAAACCTATTGAACTAAGGATCTTGTTTAGAATTATAGAATCGCTAAGAAAAAGGTAAAGGTGGTCATCCTTCATGTTGCTGATATTGTTTTTCCATAGCATTTCTATTGACAACCTGATCTAATTCTGCCATAGCGTTTTGCTACTTACCTGGTTTTTGTCCGAGTTATCCTCTCCTACCATGACATCATGAACAATGTCACTCAGCTGAGTCTCACTTCTAAAAGTGATGTCCCTGCACTGATCCTTGGCTTGTGTTCTTGAATTCTCAGTATCACTTGGCAATGCTCATTGTGGTCTTGAATTTAAAACATTCACTATCTACCCCACTTGATTCTCAATAGCTCGGAGAGAAGCAATCTAACTCTAGATTACAAAGTCATTTCTAGCCATATATTCCTTCAACAAAGCTTCAATAGAAGTAGAATATAATGCTTGACCACACTGAACATTTTGCCTTGGCATAGGTTAAATGTAACCAGGCGGTGTATTGCTGCCATCTTGTATTGCGGCATTGTTAAAATTCCCCACACCTTGATTACTTCAACTGAATTTTGGATGTTGCTTTCACCCTAAATTGTAGGTGTTGGAATAAAGGCTATTATTTCAGTTAACATTACCCATGTAGTACACTAACGCTAGGTTTGATGGGCATTCATCAAACACATGATTTTCACCGCAATAAGCACATGACAACTCAGCTGATTTCATCTTCTAGACTACAGTTGGATTTTTTATTGTTTTAATCATATTAGATAGAGAAGATACATGGGTTGTCAATGAAGCAATTGCGTCAAGCTCTATGGTACCAACAACTCTCTTACCCATCCCAACTCTCGTGACCGAATACTAATAATCACTATTGGCAATCTTTTCCAAAATCTCGTATGCTTCATTATAAGTTTTATCCAATAAAGTACCATTGGAAGACGCATCAACTACCATCCTCGTATGGGCATTAAACCCATTATAAAACATCTCCATTTGAGTCCACTGCTAGAATCCATGCATCAGACATTTTCGAATTAATTCTTTAAATCGTTCCCAAGCTTCATATAGTATTTCATCCTCCAATTATCAAAAAGACGTGATGTCATTTCTCAGCTTGGCATTCATAGTTGGTGGAATATATCGTAGAAAAAATATTTGCAAAGATCATTCCATGATGCCACTGTTCCCGACGGTAAAGCATTCAACCACGCTTTCACACGATCTCTTAAAGAATATGGGTATAGCTTAAGTGTCAGATTGTCTTCAGGAACACCCTATTGTCTAAATGAGTCACAAACTTCTAGAAACAATCTTAAATGTAGTCTCAGATCTTCAGTAGGTAGTCCGCCAAACTATCCTACCGTTCATAACATCTAAAACATTATCAGTTTTAGTTCAAACTACTGAGCCTGTATGGTTAGTCTAGCTATTCCTGAATTCAAATCATCCAACATCAGGACAACGTACTTTCGAAGTGACCTGTCTCGGTCATCTATCACACGAACTATAGGAGGATTAGCATCTTGACTAATTGGATTTTCATTGAGATCAGGACCATTCAGATTGTCATTAGGACCAGGATCATTCCCGTTTCTAGCCATATTTCTCAGTTTTTTCCCTTTCTTCTGAAACTTTTATCAATCTCTAGGTCAAAAGGATACTCTTTGTTAGTAGGAATGCCTCTTCTTATACACTTTCAACAAATCTGTAAAGATTAAATTAAACTAAGTTAAATAAAACTAATGGAATTAAGTCAAGTAATGAAATAAAATTTCACCAAATTGTCGATACCCGACAATGGCACCAACTTGTCACGTGTGAATATAATATGCGAATTGTGCAAGTACAAGTCAAATCAGTAATAAAGTGATAAGTAAGACTGTCTCCATTAGGATCGGGTTAGGTATAAAAGTGGTCAAGTTATTATAATGAATTATGATTAATTCTACGGCAAAACAAAGATAAGTATCCAATGGTAATTTAAAGGAATAATAATGTGTTTGATATGTGTAACTGATAAATAATGGAAAATGCTATGACAAGTAAAGAGTGAAAATGCAATGGTAATTACAAGGATAATTATGTGAATAATATGTGAACGAATAAATAAATAAATAAGAATGTTATGGCAAGATACTATGGCAAAGGATAAATGGTCTACAATGCTGATTTGGAAGGCTGGGGTTATTAAGAATCTGCCCTTACTTTCAATAATGCCTTAGTAAAATCATACTTAATCTACTACTCAGAAGAGACCTAAAGTGACATGCTTCTTTCGAGAGCTAGATCTCAAGTTACCTAGTCTGTGTTTATAGGCCTTAGCATGGTACCCTTGTTATTTTGTCTTCATTCTATATGAACATTGCTCTATGTCTAGATTCTACTACAAGTATCTATCGAGTACTTGCTCATATCATTCAATTACGGTCCAACTAATCCAACCTTTTCAGAATTAGTTTAGTTTATGGGAATGTTGCACAGTCATCTATGTCTAGGGATTGCACGCATACAATTTAGAAATAAAAAAATTGAATTAAATAGTAAATTAATTCAGATCTACGCTTCAACCATTAAAGAAAATAAATGTTTCAGCATGTAATCCCACCCCTAAGAGATTTAGCTCATGGGTTGGCACATAAAATTCAAAACCAAACTAACATCCAACACCATTTTCATCATTAAATTCACGGAAGAAAAAAGTAAAAAATACGGAAGACCTTAGGAAGACAACTTTCGCGTGTCCAGTTCACACTTCAGCAGCACAGTGTCCTACGATAGCTGAGAGGGGCTACTTTTATCTTCCTCTTTTCGTCTCTTCTCAGCTACTACCCTCTATTTTTTCCTAAGGATCTCTTTATTTCTTTTTTTTCGTTTAGGGTTTCCTCTTTTAGCTTTTTATAGCTTTTTCCCTAGGGTAAATCCAACAACCCATGTTTATCTTCTCCTCTTTTTTACGCAAATTTTTCTGGTACAAGTACAGTTGGACTGAAACTGGTATGTGTTGAGTGGTGACTCGGTCTTCCTAGAATTGCCACGACATTCGTGCTGACAAAATGTCCAACCTTTTGCCCTGAAAAACCTTCACTCATTTATTTTTCGTTCCTCAACTTGCACCTGCCAAACCACCAAACACAGCCCTACCACAAGCAATTAAAAGTACCTAATATTGAAACACAGTCCAAGCTCCTAATGAAATGATGAAAATACGAATGAAATATCCTAAAATGCAACTAAATGTACCTAAGTACAAGTAATTAGCTAGGTCTAAAGGCATGAAATATAATTCTTTTAAAAAATTATCATCCAAACACTAAAGTATCTCTCGTCCTGGCAGCTAAACATGACAACCGCATATATCGATTAAATTGAAATCACATAAACCTTAACCCAGATTCCATAACTATACAGAAACTTTTCAAGAATTTTTACCTCTCTTTCCTCTAACCCACAAGTATAGGGGGCTGAGCACTTACCAACTTATCAAATTTTTGCTTTTCCTGACTTTGAACCTCACATTTACCACCTCATGCAAAGCTTTCTCGAACCTCCTCTTCTTTTTCGGAGCAACTGAAGACGACGTTGCAAAAAAGGAGGAGATTTCTGACTAAATTCAGGAGAATTCTCTCCTCATTATTCATATATATATATATAGCCAAAGTTTGCACGGTATCTTAGTCCATATTAGCAAGTTTCCACGGTCTCTTAGTCCATATTAGCCAATCACTGCTAATTATTTTCTCTCACACTATGGAGATAATCGGTTTTAATCTAACTAAACCAGAATTAAGACCCAACTAATCACGGTCAACTAATAAAATTCTTGAATATTTGGATGAAGCTCATTAATTTTTCCAATCCATTTAACTTAATCCTAACTTTCCTTAAATTTTAGGACTTAAGAGAAAATTGAGTGTGACAGGTTGTTTATGTATATTAGTATTATGTTGTTGTGGTATGTTTGACTTTATTTTCGACTGTTGATGAAGAGTGGAATTATAGTGGAATGTTGTCATACTAATGACACGGCCGTGTGTCATCTGATGATTTCTTTAGGGTGCAAGTTAGTGAGTTACACGGCCTGGCACACGGACATGTGACACGACCGTGTAATCCTACTCAGAGAGTTACACGAGTTAGGACACGGGCTGAGACACAGCCGTGTGTCCCTAGTTCGAATGTTACATGGCCTGAGACACGGGCATGTATCTCATCCGTTTGACCCCTGTTTAGCAAATTTTGCAACTTTTTTCCTAAACTTTCCAAATTGTTTCAAATTAGCCCCGATTTGCTTCAAAGTTATTTTTAAGGCCTCGAAGGCTCGATTTAGGGATAGTATGCATGTGTATGAAAGATGTATGACATGATTTAAATTATTGATTGTTTAAATGTTTTTTATTGTACAGTAATGCTCTATAACCCTAATTTAGCAACGGAGACGGGTTAGGGGTGTTACAGCATATCACCCAATACTCGGATCCGGTCGATTGGGTCGAGTGGAGGGCGTTACAATGATAGACTCAACCAATAAAAAATGTTGCTACCTCTATTTATAATATTATATACAGTCAATGTAACACCCTTCACTCGAATCCATCACCGAAACAGGGTTAAAGAGCATTACCGGAGTTTACAAATTAATTATCAGACATTTCATTTCATCTAGCATTCATATTTGAAACCAATCAAAATCAAAACATTAATGAGCCAACGTTGGACAAATTAACTTATACATACCACTATAACCAAAATCAAATCATCTAAAATTACCGATAGAACCAATGGATAGTGTTATAAAACTCCGACAAGCTTCCAACCCAATCAAGCTTTCGATAATCTGAAAAGTAAAGAAAACAAGTACGTAAGCAATAAATGCCTAGTAAACTCGTATAAATTATAATCATGTCCATTCATTTCAAATATGAAATTTGTAAATATCAAGAATAATTTTAATATTGATACCACAATGCTCATGTGGCTATATTCATCAGCTCACAAGGTATATAAATCCACATCATCACTTGTACATATTATCCCTAGCAATATAGGATTTTAAACAACTTTATACTCTTCTGAATTTCTTTATTTTCATTTGCATTTCTTTACTTTCCATGCTTATTCCATATGCATGACACACAAATCATAAATATATCATTCAACCATGGTCACAAGCTAATGCATTTAACCAAAGCCTTTTTCGAATTGATCACATGATAAGTCATTTCATAAAAATTGCATAATTTAAACCTTACCACTTTTTCATGAGCACTAGCATATTTTCACTTAAGTACTTACCAATTCAATGCATTATATAAATAATCATATTACCATTCATCCAATAGTTTTGCACTTTCCTAAGCATCAAGCAACAACACTGGTTAGCTTACTTGCACATTTTACATATAAATTCAACATTGATAAACTTATTTTCTCATTATGTCACACTTGAGTTTATTTCTCGTCTCAACATACATAATTTCTTTATCAAATGCAATGTAATAAATAAACACACTTCCTTCAAATCAATATCAATAATAATCTATAAATCTTTCAATTCAATCACATAAGTCTCTTACCATCTTACTAAATCGAAGAAAGGCTTACGGATATGAGTACATCGTTATTTTTGTGCCATAGTCCAACTATGGTCTTACATATACATTGCCCTGGCCCTGCCATGGTCTTACATTTGTAGTGTCATAACTCAGTTATGGTCTTATCCGTCAATTCATCATTTGCCACAGAACGATTGTATTCAATCCCGCGTTCAATCCAAACTGAGTATTAAATTCGATACATTTAGTTCATGCTTTTTATTCACATTTTCATATTCAATTCACATTTTCAAATTATATTTCACAACCACGTTTCTTTTCAATGGCTCAACTAATTCATTTCGTTCGATTTAACTTTTCAATTAATTACCCTATTAACATACTCAGACTTTGGAGGATACACGGATCCAACCAAACACACCAGATTAGCACCCAGTGCCTCCTCGGATAGTTCGAAGCAAAGTTGACACCCAGTGTCTCATCAGCCTAGTCGTAGTAAAGTTATACCCAATATCTCATCGAATCTATCCGAAGTAAAATAGTGACACCCAGTGTCTCATCGACTCGAGGTCGAAGTATCCCTGAACTCTTCCAATCCTATGGTATGCCAACTATATCTGACTCAGCCCGACTAGCTAATAGGGTTTCCAATTCTCAATTCAAATTCACTTTCATTTCAAAATTTACTTTCAATATCAAATTCACTTTTTCATTCACTAATCAAAATTCAACTCCAACAATAGAACACATATATACATAATATCTATCACCAAATAAAATTCACTTTAATTAAAATTATACGAATATAGTTCATACGAACTTACTAGGCTAAATTGCAAAAATACCAAGATTTAGGGGCATTTTGGTAATTTTCTACTTTCCTCTATTTTCCTCCCAATCTTGATCTAAATTAATAATTTCATTAAATTTATTAATTTAGATAATAAAATAATTCATTTCATACGATTTGGTCATTTTTGACATTTTTAAAAATTGCCCTAAAGTTTTACTTTTATTCAATTTAGTCCCTAAGCCCAAATCATGCAAATTAACCATTTTAATGAAAAATCATGCTATTTGAATACGCATATATTTTTTTCCTCCTCCTCCTCTCCATTCCACATCCTTAATGTATATATCATGCTTATATGTAATCTTATTTATAATTCTACTATTTACTTATCTTCATATCAAAGTTGTCCACTTGAGTCATAGTCAATAAATTATTTATATCTTGAGCTACAGAATTCTAAATTAAGATTAGATTGATGTTTTGAAACTAGACTCAAATATATTTCTACCATAAAATTTTTAGAATTTATAGTTTAGCCAATAAGTACAAGAAAATCTTCAAATTTATCCCCGTTTCTCTTGCTTAACACTTCGACCTTTGCTTACTAAAATTAATTATCTTTTGTACAGGGTTTGGAAGATGTTTCTATTTGTTTTATTGAAAATATACTCATCAAGAATTTAAAATATAAATTTAAACCCATAATTATTTTTTTACAATTTTTGATGATTTTCCAAAGTCAGAACAGGGGAACCCGAAATCATTCTGACCTAGTCTCACAAAATTTATTATATCTCATAATTTACAATTCAATTTCTTACACCGTTTCTCTATGGAAAACTAGGCTTAATAAAATTTAATTTCATATTTTATTCAACCTCTAATTAAATTTCTACGATGTTTGGTGAATTTTCAAATCCAGACTACTGTTGTTGTCCAAAACTGTTTTAGTGTAAAATGTTGATAATCAAATTTATAACACCCTCCTTTCCTTTCTCTACAATATTTCTCATCACTTCCTCTTATTTCTCTTCACTAACATATCAAGAACATAGAACCTTATATAATAAAACTCTACTTTAACATCAATTTCATACTTTTTCAATATTATCAAACTCAAAAATATATTGAAATCTTGATGTTCTTACCTTATCCTATTGATTTCAATCTTTAACTTGATTTTGTAACTAACTCACTAACACTAAACATTCCATTTAAACTTCCTAACACGATAATTTATTTCACACATAAAATTTTGTACACTTTACAATTTAGTTCTTATTATAAAAATTTAATGTAATTTGAAATTTTCCCACACATTCACTTTTTACATCATCACACTTCATTTGTATTCTCTTTAAACATTCAAATTCACATAAACTATTTTGTTTACTTTACAATTTATTCTCTTTTCTACTACTTCAAAGATACCATTTTAATTTTCATACATAATATTAGCACATTCACAATTAATTCAACTAATTAAGCATACTCTATACTTGATTAAAATTAAATAAACTAAATTTCTTGAAGTACTTACCTTGTCTCTTTAATTTCCTCACTTTTTCTACCATTTTCTCCTCTAACGTCTCTACTTCACTTCTTCTTTTGGGTGGTTGTGAAAATTTCCAAAGAATTTGAGAGAAAATGTGAGATTTCATAGTAAAGGACCAAATTGTAAAGAAAAGAAAATTTTCTTTTCTCTCTTCTTCTCACGTTCTTCATCTTTTTTTGCTTATATACTAAATATAATAAAATAATAATAATATCTCATTAAAATATTATTAAAATAATACTTATCTAATTAAATAATCATAAAATATTATCAAAATATCTCTAATATCATCATTGCCTTCTAGAATTCTCTCTCTTTCTAATTGACCATTTTACCCTTCATGATCTTTTAAAATTCCATCATTGAGTCATCACTTAATTTGGTAAAATTGCAATTTAGTCCCTCATAATTCTTCACCTATTCAATTTGGTCCTAATTCATCCATTTTCCTTAATTTCTAGATCATTCCACTCTTAAAATATTTGCACTATTGGTCCTTCAACTTTTTCATATTTACACTTTAACCCCTCAAATTTTGAGAATTTACTCTTGGGCAACAAAAATTTTCTCACTTTTGCGATTTAATCATTTCTTGAATTAATACGTCATAATATACTTCCCAATGTTGACATAACTCAAAATTTCCCTTTTTGTCACTTTATTTCCTTATTTTACTATATCAAGGATATTATCTTACTTTCTTCTGTAGTAATTTTCGGTATTATAGTTAACCTTCTCTATAACAACCTCATTTGTCTACCCAAATTTTGTATGTTATAGAGAATTGGTTGTTATACACCTATAACAACATGATGTTATAGAGAGATAAGCGTTGTAAGCTTACAATATAATTTATATTATGAATTTCCATCAAATAAAAAAGTGTGAGCTATGTTCATAAAAAAGAAAGTGTGAATCAAGCCAACAAAATTAAAAGACATATAGCAAGTGCATGTATTATTACTTTTATACATCTTTTATGTTACATTCTTTCACATCATTAATTATAAAGTTCATAAATCTAACAAGTTTAGTTAATCAATATGAGTTATCAAATTAAATTAATTAATTTATCATCGCTTACTAAATTCAAGTAATTAATTTATAAGTTTATGATGTTCTAAACTCATAGTAGAATATTTAATTAGAGAACTTAATAATTTCTTGAATTGGTGTCTATAATTTCACTCATTAAAGAGTATTTTCATTTAATAAATATGATTAATAAATTTCTTCACATGAAATTTAATCATTTTATTGAAATAATATTTTAATTGAGATAATTTTCATTTAATAAATGATAACTAATAGGTTTGCTTATATGAAATAACTATAATTTTACTTAAGGGATAAATCCCAATACTATACATGAACTATGGTTTAATGTGCAATTGTATACATAAACTTTGATTTTGTGCAATACATGAAATTTTGATTTGATTCAATTCTTGTAAATTATTAACATAATTATTGATATAACATCATTTTATGCTTATATATTGCATTCATAAATAATTATATTCATCTAATATAAAAATAAATTTATTTATTTATTTCTTTAAATGTGTATGATTAAATCAAAATTAAAGTTTTATGTATACATTTGAACCACAATTAGAGTTTCACGTGTATAATTGCACCAAATTAAAGTTCTTCTATACAATTGCATATTAAATCAAAGTTCATGTATAATTTTGAGATTTATTCCTTTACTTAAAAGTTAGAACATATGTTGTTATAGAGAACTAATTTAATAAAGAATGTACTTGGTTGTTATAGTGAAATAAAACATAAAAATTGATTTTTCTAGAAACTTGGTTGTTATAGCGAAATGTTGTTATAGCATGTGGTTGTTATAGAGAGGGTTAATATTGTGTGTGTATATATATTCTAGGTTTGGGATCTACTTACACCAATGTAGAACTATGTGATTTTATTTTCACAATCTAATTGTTATATTTCATGCTCCTTTCATGTAGATCATGCACGTTAAGTTTGGTGCAAATTAAAATTTCTAACTATTTGTTTTATGAAAAAATACAACTATTAAATATATATTAATATATACAATATTTTAGATTAATATTATAGAGATATCAAATCGATTTAAATTTTACATGCATGACAAGTACAAATATCTTGATAAATTTAACGGTTGGATTGTTAAAATATTAGTCATATAAAAAAGTTATAGAAATGTAAAAGCCTGTCCGGTGTAGACCATATAGATATCGATTGTTGTATAGTCGTATAAACCAAAGGTAGTAAAAGGATTAAACTAGTAACTAGTCCATTAAATGTTTGGCTGGCGTGTTGTGAGGATACTTTTGTGACGAACGCCTCGCTGGATTTCACCATTTGATGAACTCTAAGGGTTCTACAGACTATTTTGGGAGACAATTAGCCAACCCCAGATATTTTAGGCAAACTTGCTAGTTCGAGGAGTGATAGAATTATTTTTCGTGCTTAAGCGAGAAAACGATGGCTCGATGAACATCGTTAGAATCTAGTGGAGACCTAGTTGAAATTGAACTAAAGTATTGTAGATAACAGTTTGATGTATTTAGGTAACTAAATGACTGGTTTAGTTAGCTTGTTTTAGTGTACAAGCAACGTTTACTACTCACTAAGTTTGATTAGTGGTAGTGGATATGTTTGGTAGATGATTAGGTAAACCTATTCTCGGGTTATAGGGATATAGTGGGATTTTCTGACCCTTCCACTAGGTTTTGTCCCATCTGTCCGTGCTATATAAGGATGTCGGTAACCGACATGTTTCACCATTGCTTTATCTTAGTTCTTCCCTAAGTCTCTGGAAATTTTTAAGTTATCTTCACTAGAAAAGACGAGGAAAGTATCCATAGCTAGTAAACGCAATTGATACGTACCAGCTTATTGGTAATTTCTAGAAAGCCCTTAGGTTATTGTCGATAGGATTTACGTTCTTGCATTAGTGCATGCATGAGTAAATTTTAGTAGGAAATGGTCTGATGATTAAAATTGTTTCTTATTTAGCTCAAGAAGCTAGTGAAGGTCCGAGCAATCAAGGTAAAAGACTAGTAGAGTAGATTATGTTTTGAAGTTTTCTGGTGAGTTCCTTCTTACTTACTTTGAGTTATTAAAATTCTATTATATATAAGTTGTCTCTACTGAAGATGGGTTGATGTGTTGTGAATTGGCGTGTGTGTAATAAACCAATGTTGTATGTGTGAGCATGGCTATGGTTGATGTGAAAATACCCTCCTTGTGTGCGAGCCCAGAACCAGATAATTTGTGACATGTAAAAATGTTGAAAGAATCTTTATTTGTGATGTATCCGGTAGGGTAGCTTTATTACAAACTGGGCTGGTAGATCACGGCCCCACCTTGCAGGAGAACACGTGTTCAATTAATAAGGAATATGAATATAAATATGATTATGGCTGATATGCGATTATGATTTTATGAAATATGGATCCGAGGCTGGCACAAGGTTGGGTTATAAGTAAACGTACATGATTGAGAGAAGTATGTATGAGTTGGTAGTATGTGTCCACTTAGGATACTAGGTGTGTTATATTGGTGAAGTGTTGTCGCTAGAGAACTATACTGGCAACTTGGCGTGATGTGTCTATAAGACTGAGTCTCGATAATGTCTCTATTTTTGGGTTGATTATCGGTAACATGATAATCATTTTGTGTCTATTTGGAGCTCACTAAGTTCAATTGAACTTACTCTGTTACTTTTCTTTCTCAAACATTTGTTTAGTAAAAGAAGATCAGCGGAAGGGGACTATACCAGAGCTATATCTGCGAGTGAGCTACTTGTCTATTTTTGTATCATGCATGGCTATTTGGCGAATGACATATACAAACGTATTGTAAAAGAATATCAGCGGAAGGGGACTATACCAGAGCTATATCGGCGAGTGAGCTACTTGTCTATTTTTGTATCATGCATGGCTATTTGGCGAATGACATATACAAACGTCTTGTAATTAACTTTTGCTTTTACCTCGTAATTGTATTGTTTTGTATTGAAAAGAGAATTTACCCCTTATTATAAAAGTGTACGCCAAGCTTCCTTGATTTGTAGTTTATGAACTACTTTGTAAGTATTCGCCATTAATGGCAGCGGATTATTAATAGGTTGTCTTTTATAATCCTTATTGTTTTCTCCTTTAAAGATATGTTACCGATTTAGAGAAAAGAACAATGGCTTGTAACTAAAAAGGGGAATCTTCATAATTGTTTCCTCAAAGATTTAAGTGAAACTAAAGAATTTTGAATCCGTTAGTAACGCCCCAGTTTGTTGGGTGGTATATTTGGCTGAATGAGGTATGTCAAGTCTTCTTGATGGGCTAAGGAGTGTTACAAGAAAGATGTAAAACCATTTTAGTTTTACACTACTGGAAGTGGATCTCTTCTTATATTTTATATTATTATTTAAGAGTTTTGTTAAATTATTGTCATCCATCAAACGAGTTGTAATCTAGTTGTGAAATTATAAAATTTGAATTCAAACCATTATAATTTTACCAAGTAAAGTAATATTTAATTAATTTATCAAACTTTATGAAATTACTACATATCTTTTTCATTTATATCATAAATATGTTGCAACCTAATAGGCATAAAGAAAACCACTCAATATTATAATTCAATAGAAAAATGCTCATAATTTTGACTATGAACTATTATGAGTACGATGATGGATGTACCATAGATGTAAGAGAGAATGAATGATTAAAATGAAAAGGTAAAGTCAAAATTTAAAGAAAAATAATTACAATATCAATTTACACATTCTATCCATTATATATATTTGAAGTCAAAGGTTTTTACATGTTATTTTGTGAAATTTTATACAATTTTAGATTGTTTAGAATAAAACCAAAATAATATAATATATAAATATTAAAATTAATTTATTATTGGATAAGTTATATTATATGTCACTAAACTTTAATTAATTTTTAATTATTTTAACTGAAATTTTAAAACTTGAAAAGATACCATTAATATTTTCGGATGATTACAAAATATCATTAAACCGTTTACTGATAACGGAAACCGTTTACTGGTAACGGAAACAATGATTTGACTTTTTTTTAATACTAAAAATTATTTCCTTTCTTTTTTAATATTAAATTTTTTCTTTTTCCTCTTCCTCTTCTTCTTCTTCGCATTTCCCTTCCCTAGCCAACCCTAGTTGCCACTGGTTTCACCACCATCGATGGCTTTCATCGGCTGTTCTCTTCATGCTGCTCTTACGCACCATCCCATGCCATTTTGTGCCTAACGGATTGAGTCCACCGACCTCCTCCTCCTTTTTCATCTCTCTTAAACAAAGTTCAGTCTTTTTATTATTATTATTTTTCTAATTTCAAAGAAAACAAGCAAAATTAGCCAATCAAGTAAAAAAGCAAAATTAATTGATGTTTTTGATTCATTGGGTCTGGGTTGCCCAAAGGGTGTGATATGGTGGCAGCTACTGCACTCCCTGTCGCTTTTCCAGAAAAGCTAAAGAGGAAATTAAAGATAAAATCATAAAAAAATAAAAAAATTATGGAGATCTAAAACAACAAAAAAAAAGAAAATCAAGAAGACAGAGTCTTTAAAAACAACAAAAACATTTTGAATGAACTTTTTTCTTCAAAGAAACGTCATGCTTCATCTAGAGTGAAAGAGAGAGCAAAGAGACGAAAAATGGAAACAAATAGAGAAGAAAAGGCTAACATGTAGTAACCAAAAAGAACCTTAAATATGGGTTGCATAATGCTTCCATGTTTTCTTTCCCTACCGTAACAAAAAACAAATTAGAAACTTTGCAATAATAATAATAAAGCACATAGAACTCCACGCATTAGTTATACTCCTTCTTCCTCGGGGTTGTCTTCATATGCTGAAGTCAATCATATTCTCTTCATTTTCAAGCTTAAATGTTGAAAAAGAAAAAAACTTCAAACTTTGATAGGATTAAGGGTTGGGGCTAGGCTTATCGAAATCAAGGGATAGTCTTGGGAGATCCACCGGTGGGTTCGATGTCCGAGGAAGCCAGTGGCGATGGTGGAATCGGTGGCGGATAGGGTTTACTGGAAAGGGAGATAAGATGGAAAGAAAGGAAGAAGAAGAAGAAGAAGAAGAAAAAGAAAAGAGAGAAAATAAAATAAGGAAAAAAAGAAAAGAAATAAAAAATATATTTTTGGTGAATATAAAAATATATTTTTTAAACACAGTTAAAGTGATATAACTTGATAATATTAATGATATTTTATAATAATGCAATAATGTTAGTAATATTTTTGTAAGTTTCGAAAATTCGATGATACAAATTAAAAATTAATTAAGATTTAGTGGGATATGGTGGAGTTTACGCTTTGTTATTATATCAATAATTAAAATGATGAAAATATTACGAGGATTAAATTATTTTGATAAGGATGATTTGAAGAAACTGAGAAAATATTTTTACCAAGTGGAAGAGAAATTAATCAAAAAGAAAACACTGAGCAGACCCCGCAGCCATAGCCGCCATTTCCACTTCCTCCCTTTTTTGTGATGATTAATAATATTCTTTTATTTACTGCTCCCATTTAAATTTTATTTATGACAACATTTGTCACTAGTCTTAAAAGTGGGAGAAAGGGAAGATACATGGACAGACAAAAGAGAAGACAGAAGAAGAGAAAGGGACTTCAAAGCACTGAATTATTAAAAACAAAAAGGAAAGTGTTTGAGATTCTATTCTAGAGAGACGGGGGGGGGGGGGGTGTAAATAAAAAGGCTTTTGTTTTTTTATAAAATAAAAATATTCCCCAATTCATTAGTATTTAAGAGGCAGCTTCAACCCGATTGTTTCTCCGTCGATGAACTTCTTCTCAGTATCTCCTCTTCCTCAAAAGCAAACCTAACATACAACAACCTCTGGTTTCCACAGACTTCCTAAGCTTTTTCTTCATTCGTGGTGTCTTGCAGAAGTGGTGTCCGTTGTTCTTTACTTGTGCAATTGAGAGTTAAAAAGGAAAAATCATGGGAGATGACAAGTGTGTTTTAGTAATAAGAGAGTTTGATCCGAGCAAGGATTTAACAAGTGTAGAAGAAGTTGAAAAAAGATGCGAGGTTGGTCCCAGCGGCAAACTCTCTCTCTTTACAGACCTCTTAGGCGACCCTATTTGCCGGGTCCGCCATTCCCCTGCTTTTCTCATGCTGGTACTGTATATGATATCCCTCCTCACTTTTGTCCCTTTTTTTAAAAAAAAATTTAATCTCCATTACTAAATTCCACTATTTATCTACGTATAATAAATACAGCCTTTAACATTACTATTTTCTGCATCTTTGTAAACAAGCAGGTGGCTGAGTTAAGCTCCACAAAAGAAATAGTTGGGATGATTCGAGGTTGCATTAAAACCGTTACATGCGGCAAAAAGCTTTATCGCAATGGCAAAAGCAATCATCCCACTAAACCCTTCCCTGTATACACCAAACTCGCTTACATTTTAGGCCTTCGGGTCTCCCCTTCCCACCGGTATTTACTATAAATGCCCCAACAGATCATTTTTAGTACGTTAATACATTAGTAAATGAATTATTTTGATTTCTTTGTTGGGTTTTTTATCCACAGGAGAATGGGAATTGGGTTAAAGCTGGTCCGTGGAATGGAAGATTGGTTTGTCCTAAACGGCGCTGAATATTCCTACTTAGCAACGGAAAACGACAACAAACCTTCTGTTAAGCTCTTCACTGATAAATGCGGTTACTCCAAGTTCCGTACTCCTTCTATTTTGGTTAACCCCGTTTTCGCACATCAACTCCCCGTTTCCAATCGGGTCACTCTAATCAAGCTTCCGCAGTCCGACGCTGAGTTGCTATACCGCCGCCGGTTCTCCACCACCGAGTTCTTCCCTCGCGACATTGACTCGGTTCTTAATAATAGACTTAACATTGGAACCTTTTTGGCCGTGCCACGTGGAGGATGTTACACGCAAAAATCTTGGCCCGGGTCGGATAAGTTTTTATCAGACCCGCCAGAGTCGTGGGCTGTTTTGAGTGTTTGGAATAGCAAGGACGTGTTTAGGCTGGAAGTTCGAGGGGCGTCGAGGATGACGAAGGCGTTGGCTAAAACGACAAGGATCGTGGACAAGTTATTGCCGTTTTTTAGATTACCCTCGATCCCGGAAGTGTTTAGGCCGTTCGGTTTGCACTTTTTGTACGGATTGGGAGGGGAAGGTCCACGCGCGGCCAAGTTTGTGAATGCATTGTGTGCACACGCGCATAACTTGGCTAAACAAGGAGGGTGCAGTGTGGTGGCGACTGAGGTGGCGAATCTTGAGCCGTTGAAAATCGGGGTCCCACATTGGAAGAGTTTATCATGTGATCAAGATTTATGGTGTATCAAGCGACTCGGGGAAGACTACAGTGACGGGTCTGTCGGTGACTGGACTAAATCACCCCCTGGACTTTCCATATTTGTAGATCCCAGAGAATTCTAAAATCTAACCCACAAAGAAGAAAAATAGTAGTCACTCTCTCTCTCGTCTTTCTTTTACAAATAATTTTTGGGAAGATAAAAAGAGGGAATTAGAAGATATGGGTCTTTGTGTGAAAAGGAAAATGAATATCCTCTTCTTGTTTTTGGGCTGTAGATATGTTGGTTTTTAGTAAATGGGATGTGGCTTTAAAGATCCTGTAGTAGCCAAACAAAGCCTTAGTTTTAGAAGTGGGGTTGAATATCTTTTTAGAGAATTTTCCTTTTAGTTGTTCCAATGTTTAAAAACGGTTCTCTCGATAGGAATGAGAAGAACGTATAATCAGAACATACATGAAATATAAATAAAATAAAAAGGAATCCTTATTATTTTTCAGAATAGGAATAAAAACCTTATAAATCTCTATTAATTTAAGTAATCCGGACACATTTTCAATTATAACTTTTTGGATTTTAAAATATAAATTATTATGAAAGTGTAGAGATTTAGTTTTTTTTAAAATTGATATTTGAGCATAAAAAATATGATTATATGCTTTTAGATAGCGACACGACTACCTCTATCATTGTTTAATGTGGAAAATATTAATGGAGATCTTAGTATCTTTCTAATTAAAGGGGTGGTGGAGAAAGAAATATGAAATTCTCTCCCTAACAACGAAGAAGAATATCCATTGTGAATTTTTTTGGGGTTGGGATGAAGAAGAGAGTCTAGTCTGTATATAAAATATAAGAATGAGAGATTAATGATATGGGAGACTTTGTCTTGTAGCTGCTATGCCTTTTGGCTTTACTTTTATTTGTTTTGAAATTCAAACTGAAAGGAATAGGATAGAATGTACCATTTTTTTTCTTTTTAACCTATTTTGTCTTTTCTCTATTTTTGGTGGTTTGAGTTTGGAAGCATGGGCCACGTATGAGGATAAATGATTCGATTCCAACTTCCATTTTATTAATTGGATGTCAATCCAATTAATTATTATTACTATTTTATATAAAATATTACACATGTATTTGAATTTAAGCCTCATTTATTTGATTTTTTAAATATTTATAGGAGTGAGTAAACTATACTAATTTTATAAAATTTTAAAATCTTTGACATCCATGGTTACAATATTCATTTTTCTTTAAATCTCATTTAACAGTTAAATTAATAATTTTAGCAATAGAAATATCTTATTAATATAACTTCAATAATTTAAGATGTAATTAGAATATTTTAAAGTTTGAGGACCAATTTAAAATAAAAGTTATAGTTTGGAGATGTATGATATAATTAACTCTTTATATTTAAAAAGTTTGGATGGAAAACAAATATATTTTAGGTAAAGGAAAATCTAAATTTTTGTTTTTTTGGTAATAAAAAACCCCAAAATTCGATTGAACTAACCACCAAAAAGAAGTTTATTGAGCTGATTCGATTGATTATTTCAATGAATCGAGTTAGATGGATACGAGTAATTTGTTAAATAGGTTATGGATTAGATGAGTTCATTGAAGAATTAGATTGGACTTTGGTATGTACACTATATTATAATTATGGCGACTGTTTTATTGGATCCAATAATTTGATGATGAGTACGTACCTAACAAAAGATCCATGTAAGTGCTCTTCAATTTTTGATAAAGTTTGTCTACCATTTTTTTTTGTTTGATAATAAAGCTTTTATTAAGGATTATTAGTCATGTTTGGTAATATTGGCGGCAACACTTTCTATTTGTCAATAAAGTGATGAATCCAATATTCATCTCAATAAAAAACAAAACGAAAAAGCCAATTTGGTTTATTATTTTGGATTTGATAATACTAATTATTATCCAACATCATTTCCATTCCAAAATATAAATCTTGCTTTTATAAATAAGGGGGAAAAAGAAGTTTTAAAGTTGATAAAACATACTGATTTTCAAAAGATAAAATTATGGGAAAAAGAAAGTAAAGACATCAATACTTTTTATCATATATTGTTGAAAAGAAATTATAGGACTTTTTAATTCCTAAAATTTTTCTTTTTTTGTGTGTATTTTCATATCAATTATGTAAATATATAAGTACAGCATAGATTATTAAATATATTGACATTATTTTTTATATTTAATAACGGTATTATATCCAAAATTAACATATAAGCCTGCAAATTTAATCCTTAATATTTGTCAACCTCCTTGTCCCATCCCTACTTTCTTTCTGCATTACACCTAATTGCAACATTAAGCAGACATGAAAATACAGATTAGTTGATGAGTGATTGCAAAATTAGCCCATAGCTTGTCCATTTAATTTTTGTTTGCAGCTGCTTAGATAGATGCAATACACCAACAGCCCCAAACTTCAAAAGCTTTTTTGAGCTTAACTTGATCGCATTCGACAAAGGGTTATCGAATATATATATATATATACTCGCGCGCACATATAAAGTAGTTTAATCGTTATTTTCCATATTTAATTATTTATTTTATTTGAAAATTTTTCAGTGATTAAATATATATATTTATAGATTGATATAATGATAGAAATATTTTATATGTATTATAAATATAATTATATTAATAAATTTATTTTTTATTGTTAAAATATTAATAATACAAGAAATTATGCAAGTAGAAGAATATCTGATATTATCTTCCTTGTTTCTAATTTTTCCACTTAAATAATGACTTTCGCCATTGAGAAGGTTGATTAATATAAAAGTTAACAAGTACAATTTAACGAAAAGAAGCTTTAATTAGGGAAAGTAGGTATATACGAAAGTGCTAGGCAAGTTTTCTAACACATTGGTTTTCATTTTTTTAAATAGTAAAAATCAAATTATAATTTTTTTGGTAAATTATAATAACTAGATAAAATCCAAACAATAAACGCAACTAGTGCAACTTGAATCCAAGTCATACTTAAGGCAGTAAATACTCTTAACCATCAAGATCAAATTACGATTTAAACGTTAAACATATTTGATATTTACAATAAAAGGTGATTATACGAAATAATTAAAATTTGTAGTGTTTTAAACATGTTAAATTCCAAACTAATGATGGATTAACATATATAAAGTTTATATTTGAAATCATTTTACAGACTACAAATATCATCATCACCATAAATACTTTGATTATCATTTTAAAAACTAATGGTAAAAGAATGTCTGTAATTTTTTTTTTAATTAAAGACACTTAAAAAGTTGTTTTGTGAGAGTGGTTTAGGTGAAGTGGAAGGTAGATTGACAGCAAGTTGTGGTCAAACTTGGCCCACATTTTTTTTCCATATTTACCTTTATCTTGATTGTTCTAAATCCAAGTCAATAGCTACATGGCCTAATACATTACCCCATAGTTATTTAAGCCTTTTCTTTACTGTACCTCTTTTATTTTATCATGGAATTGGAATTTAAGGAGAAGATTGGTAGGTAAAATTTGTGAGGGTGAGAGTTTGATTATCACAAGCAATAATAATAATAAAGAAAAGAAAATTGGTGTTCCAATCATGAGCATCTTTTGAGGTGAGTCCACTAGGTCTAATTGTCTTAACACATTACCTTTTCTTTGTTTTTTATACATATTGATCTAAGAGAATTAGATTTTATCATCAACAATACCTCACATTGAATTAAGGGAATTATTATTATTATTATTATTATTATTATTATTATTATTTTGAGTTAGGTTCATCTCTCAACAAATAAAGTTATTTGTTTGATTTAATAATATCATGTAACCATATTTGTAATTGTAATCTTAACCTATCATCATTTAAATTGATATTTATTTAATAAAAATATTTTATTTAGATTTAATTACAAAATATATAATATGAACATATAGTTTTTGATATTTTAGTGTAAAACGAATTTTTTAAAAGAACAAAAAGGTATCTGTTCTTTTTCCTTACAATGGACCGGCCTAACATGTTCATATATACCTGTAGGTAGGATATGGCTTGATTTGTGGGCCAATATTATCTTAATGAAATTAAAAGAAGTTAGGTGTTGGTCCAAGTCCAAGTCTCCAGACACACATGGCTTTAGTCAAAGCCAGTCCTCATAGTGTGGGTTTGAATGCCATTTTCTTTGCTTTGTTTATTTTATTTACCGATTGTGAAGCAGTAAAACATTTCCCTTTATGTTTATGGAGATCGAATTTCCCGTCAAGTCCAAAAATAAATGAAAAAAAAAGAAAAAAGAAAAGAGAGAGAGACAAAGATAGCGCAAATTAAAAGGCCAAGTAAGTGCTGTATCTTAGAATATATTTGTAGCACCTAAATTCATTAGAAAATACATAATATGTCAAGTAGTTGTGCTAATAAATTCATTGTTAATGCAAAACAAATCTCTTTGTTAGAGTATGTTAGAAGATTAATTATGAGATAATTGTAATATATATTATTTAGCTTGTTTTATTAATGAAGGAAATTTTATTATTATTTTTTAAATTTTTATGTATTAAATAAATTGATTAATAATAACATCTATAGAATAATATGATTATTCTTAAATTGTCACCAGCCAAATGCTATTGTGGTCTGGGCAACAATAGTTTGTTGAGATTGGTGTGGGATTGATTGATGATAAGGTGTTGTCATCAGTATGAGATACTGAGTCAAACACATGAATATGTGTTAAAGAATATTATACTAGATTGATGTGCCATGAGAGTGCCTCTTGAATTATTATGTCAAAGTCATAACAGTTCGTATGGTAATAATGATGCTTGTGATCCTTAGACTTGAGGTCACCATACTTCCCAACATCGGAATTCGTTTATTTTGACGTAGATAAATGTCTTCCATAATTGGATGTACTATAAATACTATTATGGGTATACTACAAACTGTATAGTGGGATGTGAATGATCAAAATAAGATTTGTCCCTCCTACACAATGAGAGCAATATCTTGAGCCCTTTAATTGAGTATGACTAGAAATGTAAGGTCGTTTTCAAATGCGTCAATATAAGACATTAGACGCATTTGTACATCTTAGTCTACTAGAGTTTTAGGAAATTAAAATTTTGAACTATATAAGAGTGACTACTCCATTACTTGTGTTCAATTAAGATATAAAGACAAATGGATATACTACATAATATTTTATTTTGTGAAAAAACTTTGCTGTACCACAACATTCCTACAACTTGGGTAATAGTGGTTTATTCTGGGCATCACTCGCTATTTGTAAAATTAAAAGAGGTTTAATATTACCATTGTAACAACCTGTTTTTCAGTGGTGTCGAAACAGTGGTTTTGGGACCACAAGTTCGGTTGAACTTAGTTTTTGTCGAGAATAGTTAAATTGCAAGATTTGGATTTAGGGACTAAATTGCATAAAAGGTAAAATATTAATTTTGTAAAAATGTACAAAAGGACTTATTCGCATAAAGTGAGTTAATTATGCTGCTAGAAATTGATAATTGAGTGAAATTACTATTTTAGACCAAGAAACAAATCGATTAGACTCGAATCGCAGAAAATCTAAAGTAGCGGACTGATCGTTGTCTCGACTTCGAAAGCGTTTTTGGTTAGGTAAGTTTGTTTGGTTTAATTTAATATGTTTTGTGATACACCTTGTGTGAAAATTTGATTGCTAAATGTTAATTAAAAATATTCAATGTTAAAGTAATGAGTATTGAAATAATGAATTGCATATAACACTGATTAGTAAAATTATCTCCTGTGTTGGATGAGCGTTAGGTAGAGTACGATTGGCATGTCAATAGGTTATAGTGCGCACTGTACAGGATTGGTATGAGACGAGATGATGATTCATGTGTATCTCATGTTCACTGAATATACCAAAATCCAGCATTTTTTGAGGACTATCATGTTATATTTACAGTGTTTCTAGCGTGTTATCAGGAGCGGATATTAGCCTACAGGTTAGGCACTTGGTGCCGAGGTGTGTTATTGGTTGGATTGGTTATTATGAGTGTTTGATGTGTTTTCGGATGATTAACCGTGTACTCATATCTGTATAGCATTCATCGAGCAATGTTTTAATGAAAAACGACTTGTTGTTGAAATGTAGAAAGCTTGGTTATGAACTCTGCATAACATAGTGATTGGATAATATATGGTCCCATTCTTATTTGAGTATCAGCTCACCCATTGTGAATTGTGATTGATAGGAAACTCTGTTTATTATTCTTGTTATATGGCATGTAATATGAGAACTTGAATATGTTTGTAATAGTATAAGTGTTCATGTTATGTAATTTGTTGTGCATGTAGTCTTATGGTGTGAATGATCACTTGATTTTGGGCATACATAGTGTTGTGTTATGGTATATGCAAAGGTATTTGAATGAGAAGAGAAATGGTAAGTTTTGGCATGGATTAAAGTATGGTATTTTGGGATTCATTTCCTGTGACTTGAGAATCTAGCTATGGTGATGGATGGTTTAAATGCTTGAATTGTGGTCTCAATGATGACATATTGGTTAGGCATATAGGTTGATTGTGTTGGCATGATTTGAGTGTATTTGAATGTATTTTGAAGGCTTGTAAGCATGTGCTTTTGGGTATGTTTTGGAACCTATGCAATTGGAGTAAAAATGACTTAGTTTGGGGTAGAATTTGGTGCACACTGCCTGGAACACGGGTTGCCACACGACCGTGTGCCACAGATGGCCACACCTTAAGACCGTGCTACCTTTATTTGGTTAGGTGCAAGGTACACATAGTCTGGCACACAGCCTTCGACACGGTCGTGTGACTAAGTTAGTGAGTTACACGACCGGGGAGCACAGACATGTGGGGTAACCACACGGGCGTGTGGGATAACCACACGACCATGTTTTGAGCCACAAAGTTTGGGCTCTATTACATGACCTCAACACACGACCGTGTGACCCCTGTTTCAAAATTTTCTACTTTTTACAGAATTTCTTGTTTTGTTTCAAATCGGTCCCCGATGGCTTCTAAACTATTTTTAAGGTCTCATAGACTTGGTTTATGATCCGTAAGTGTATTTTTACATGTATTAAAATGAATTGTTGATTATTACCATTTAGTTTGTATGTGTGATTTTATTTGAAGTTATATGTTCTAAATTGTACTGTAATACTCCGTAACCTTAATCCAACAACAAAGACGAACAAGAAGTGTTACAACTGTAACAATGTAGGATCCTATAGATTATCACCTTTTGGTCAAACTAACTAGAATCCGAAGAAATTAGGATTAAGGTTAAATATATGTTTGGGAACTTGTCGCATATGTTAAATTAATTATATCAACATGATCGGAAAATTTAATTTAGGGATAAGTCATATTTTAGCCTTTGAACTTAGTTACTTTTCACATATTGATACCTTTTTGTTTTCATTAATACTCAAATTTGTATTTTGTTGTACATTTTATCTCTTTGTTATAATAATATTAATATGTAATGATGCGACACTATTAGATTATACCAATTGGTTACCTAAAATTAATATATATATATATATATATATACAATTTAAAAATCTGAAAAATCAAACAAATATATATAATTATAAAATCCAAATATTTAAATAAAATTTCAAAACTCAAAAATATATCAAATTTTTATTAAAAATTATAAATTTTCCCAAATTTTAAAAATATATATAAATGTAACTAAAATTTAAAAGTACTTCATCATCATCATATTCTTCTATTCCTTTCATTTCTTCTTCCATCATCATTATATCCACCATTTTTTTTCTTCTTTTTGATTTCTTTTGTCACCACCATTTATTCATTAATTCTTTTTAGATTTAACCGAAACTAATATGAAACAATTTTATTGCATGGTTTACATGTTGGGAAATGTGCCCATATTGTAGTAAACATGTAACTGCTTTTCTATTTATTTGAACGATGAGTAAATAGATAAAGTTAATTTCAGATTTCACTATTATATCTTTTTTATTTATGTTTTTTATATTTTGCATGCATAGTGAAATTGTGACAATCAAATATTAGCTCATTGATTGTCTAAAGTTCAAACGAAAGATAAATGACACTGTAAAGAACATTTACATTGTGAGAAAGAAAACTTACTTCAGTAGATAATTTAAATGAGTTCATAATCCTATAAAAGAATCAAAGTGAGCATTTGGTTCAAATTCTAAGAATGATTATTATGTCGCCTACAATTCTAATTAGGGAGATGACTAGTCTTGGCCATCGGAGCAATTGACTCCATGAGTAGAGACATAGATGTATTCATTGGTAGAATAATACATTGGACTGGACCCAAGATGAATTAATTCTTAATCTATTTGTGAATTAATTCACTTGTGACATTCATGGTGTGATTTACCTAAATCCTGAGCTAGTCACTGATCATGTGTATGCAACTCATGTGGTTTGATATAAGTGGAGGCTTATGCTCTAAAGATGATCGAGACAATAGCCGGTATGTTGGGTACATGACTTGTGTATGGCATGGCTTTACTAGTAACAGTGGAATTCATAGCTCAATTAAAGAGTTAATGATATTCTCTCATTGGCATTGTGTGGATTGATAAATATGGAACGTGACAGGGTTACTTATTCTCGAACGAGCAATTTATCACAGCCATTTGTTGAAAGTGATCATATTAATCATTAAGAAGACACAATGGTAACCAATGAGATAAAATATGATTGTATTGAGTGAACGTATTTAACTCAAAAGAATCAGGGATATCATATGAGGGTAACACACACATGATGAAGTCATTAGACAAAACAGTTGGATGAATTGCTTTCTTAAAGAGTATACAATAAGAAGTTTTCAATCATGGTACTTATTGTAAAGAGTATACAATAAAGAGTTTTTAAGACTGTGGCAAGGGTATGTTTGGAAGCTCTTCTCCAAGGTTTCCTTCAGCCCGCTCCCTCCACCGCCTCAGCCCCCATCTTCTTAAAGTATGTTTTTTTAATAAATAAAACTTGGTGGGCCATAAAAGTTGAAAGGATATGTTTTAATAAACCTTAACAAAAGTGTTTATTTATGTATGCTATTTTTGACATGCACGGTGTTTGAAATGCATAGTTATAGCCCGACAGCCCATTTGATAAAAGGTTGTAATTTTATAAATACGGCCTGCGTGTCGTGCCTTGCTACTATTCTCTTGTATTTCTCTTCTCATCTTACTCCCTCGTATGTAAAATGAGTTTCTACATATTGTAATGTGCAAGAGTTGCTATGGGCTAGCCGAGAAGGAAGATGGGCCAACCAGTGTGGACTGGTAACTTGAAAACCGGCTTACACCTTTAGGTTTCCTTTTGGTTCTCTCATTGGCTTGGGTTGCGCCACCTTAGTTTATGGGCTATAACTATTACATTTATTTATTGCTTTATTCATGTATGAGATGCTATGGATGTCTAAAGCATGCCAAGTTTTAAACATGTTAAAATTTGATAATATTGGACCACATTAATTGATGAGATCAATTAAATGGCTAAATGGACTAATGTAAACCATAATTGGTGAGATGAAATGATCTTAATAAAATCCCTCTATTAAAATATTAAGTCAACATAGCCTTCCAAATTTTGCCCTCGTTAAGGCCTCGATCAATACTGTGTAGGTTCTGCTAATGCGAAGTACTAGTCTTTATCTTGGTTAAACGCGAAGAATAAACAAGTGAGATTTGCTGGTTAAAATTGGTTAATGACTTAACTAGGTTATTCTAATAGGATTAGAAACCTAGAGGCAAGTAATTTGGATAAATCATAAGATGATTAGAACAAGAGTTGTTCACCAAACTTTAGGAGTTACATATGATGTAATTAGCAAAGTGTTGCTTACCTAGATAACCATAATCTTGAGAGTAAAGCCAAAGATGACTTAAGAGAAGGTGAAATATGGATCCTTAACCTACTTGAAATACTTTTCGAGAAAGTCTTTCCGAAACTAATCTATGAGGGTATTAGTTTTGTAATAGTGGGAACATCATTTAATTAAGTCCTTTTAATGATTGATATAAATTTGATAAATTTTCACACACATAATTTCATTGTTGTAGATATATTATGGCTGCAAACACAAATACACTATCATTGCGATCGGTCCTTGAGAAGGTCAAGTTGAATGGTTTAAATTTTCTTGACTGGTTCCGTAACTTGAGGATTGTCCTCAAACAAGAACGGAAATTATATGTCATTGAACAACCAGTTCCTAACGAACCACCCGCTAATGCCTCGAGGGCTGATAGAGATGCCTACAAGAAGCATCTCGATGACATGGTAGACGTTGGATGTCTTATGCTTGCCACTATGAATCCTGAGCTTCAGAAGAAACATGAAGACATGGTTGCTTATGAAATGATTGAGCACCTTAAAGAACTTTATCAGGGGCAAGCACGGCAAGAGAGGTTCGATATCTCTAAGGCCCTATTCCAATGTAAGTCGGTCAAGGAAGCCCAAGGGACCTCATGTCCTTAAGATGATTGGCTATATTGAAAGCCTGTCTAAGCTTGGGTTTCCATTGAGCCAAGAGTTGGCTACTGATGTTATTCTGCAATTGTTGCCGGATAGCTACAGCCAGTTTGTCCTCAATTTCAATATGAATGAAATTGATAAGACTTTACCACAGTTGCTCAGTATGTTACGAACTGCTGAAGGCAACATGAAAAAGGTTGGACCAAAGCCTATACTGATGGTCCGTAATAATAAGGGCAAGGGAAAGGCCAAAGTTCAGACAAAGCCCAAGGGCAAAGGTAGGCCCAAGCCTGGAAAAGTAAAAGCTGCATTGAAACCTAAAGGAGGGGTGGCTAAGGAAGGAAACTGTTTTCATTGTGGTGTGACTAGACATTGGAAGCGGAACTGCCCTATCTATCTTGAGGAAGTCAAGAAGGCCAAAATAAGCGGAACGTCTGCTTCAGGTATTTATGTTATTGATATTAATTTATCAACTACTACTTCATGGGTATTAGATACTGGTTGTGGTTCTCAAATTTGTACTTCTAGACAGGGACTGCAAAGGAGTAGGACTTTGGCTAGAGGAGATGTGGACCTACGAGTTGGAAATGAAGCAAAAATTGCTGCATTAGCTGTAGGAACATATAATTTATCTTTGCCTAGTGGACTTGGTTTATGTTTAGAGGATTGTTATTATGTGCCCAGTTTGACTAGAAACATTATTTCAATTTCTTGTTTAGACAAAATTGGTTTTGAGATAATTATTAAAAATAATTGTTGTTCCTTTTATCTCAACAATGTTTTCTATGGTTCAGCACAATTGATTAATGGCCTCTATATTTTAGATCAAACAAATCCCATCTACAACATAAATACTAAAAGATCAAAAATAAATGACTCAAATCAAAATTATCTATGGCATTGTCGTTTGGGCCATATAAGTGAGGAACGCATATCCAAGCTCCATAAAGATGGTCTCTTGGATTCATTTGTTTTTGAACAATTTGAAGTATGTGAATCTTGCTTATTGGGAAAAATGAGTAAATCTCCTTTTACTGGTAAATGTGAAAGAGCTGATTTATTGGACTTAATACATTCTGATGTATGTGGGCCAATAAATACATAGGCTAGAGGAGGATTTCACTACTTCATTACTTTCACTGATGATTTCAGTAGATATGGGCATGTCTATCTCATGCGCCATAAGTCTGAATCCCTTGAAAAGTTTAAGGAATTCAAAAATGAAGTACAAAATCAACTAGTAAAAACTATCAAGACACTTCGATCTGATCGAGGTGGGGAGTATATGAGCTTGGAGTTTGATGATCTTTTGAAGCAATGTGAGATTGTCTCACAACTTACTCCTCCTGGTACTCCTCAATGGAATGGAGTTTCTAAAAGAAGAAATCGAACTTTGTTAGACATGGTTCGATCCATGATGAGTCATGCTGATTTGCCGACTTTCTTTTGGGGACATGCACTTGAGACAGCTGCTTTCACACTAAATCGTGTTCCATCTAAATCAGTTCAAAAGACACCATATGAGATGTGGACTGGAAAACGTCCCAGTATGTCTTTTATGAAAATTTGGGGTTGCGAAGCTTATGTTAAACGTCAGACGTCTACTAAGCTTGAACCCAAATCTGAAAAATGTGTTTTTGTGGGGTATCGAAAAGAAACCAAATGATATTATTTCTTTAATCCCACTGAGAACAAAATACTTGTTGCTCGGACTGGTGTCTTCCTAGAGAGAGAATTTATTTCTAGAAAAGGAAGTGGGAAAAAGATTGAACTTGATGAAGTTCGAGAATCGTAAAATACCACTGCACTAGAGATAGAACAACAGCAAGTTCCACAAAGGATTGAGGAACAAGTAATTGCTGTAGAAACACAACCACCGCGTAGATCTTTAAGAGAACGCCAAGCACCCGAGAGATGGATTTCTCATTACAACGCATGGTGACGTTCTACTTATAGATCAAGATGAGCCTAGGACTTATCAAGAAGCGGTGACGAGCCCAAACTCTGAGAAATGGCTTGAAGCCATGAGATCTGAGATGGATTCCATGTATGAAAACCAAGTATGGACTTTGGTTGACCCACCCGAAGGGGTTAAGCCCATAGGGTGCAAGTGGGTTTTCAAAAAGAAAATCGACATGGATGGTAATGTACAAACATACAAGGGGCGATTAGTCGCTAAAGGGTTTCGCCAAGTTCATGGTATTGACTATGATGAAACCTTTTCTCCTTTAGCTATGTTTAAATCCATCAGGATCTTGCTCGCTATAGCTGCATTTCATGACTATGAAATCTGGCAGATGGTCGTCAAAACAGCTTTCCTTAATGGGAAACTTGAAGAGGATGTGTACATGACACAACCTGAAGGTTTTGTCAATCCAAAGGATGCTGGAAATGTATGTAAGCTACAAAGATCCATTTATGGATTAAAGCAAGCTTCTCGAAGTTGGAATCTTCGTTTTAATGATGCAATCAAAGAGTTTGTTTTATCAAAAATGAAGATGAGCCATGTGTTTACAAGAAAGTTAGTGGGAGCACTATAACATTCTTGGTACTGTATGTGGATGACATACTTATCATAGGAAATGACATACCTACCCTGCAGTCTATTAAGACTTGGTTAGGAAGTTGTTTTTCCATGAAGATCTATAGAGATAAACCAAGACGACTATTAGGTCTAAGCCAAAGTACATACATAGATAAAGTACTGAAAAGGTTCAGTATGGAAGAATCTAAGAGAGGATTCCTACCTATGAGACATGGTATTTCACTCTCGAAGGAAATGTGTCCTTCAACTCCACAAGAGAGAGAACGCATGAGTAAAATTTCATATGCTTCCGCTATTGGATCTATCATGTATGCCATGTTATGTACCCGTCCAGATGTCTCATATGCCTTAAGCATGACGAGCAGATACCAAGTAGATCCCAGTGAAGGTCACTGGACCACAGTCAAGAATATCCTTAAGTACTTGAGAAGGACTAAGGATACTTTCCTAATATATGGATGTGAGGAAAAGTTAAGTGTAAAAGGTTACACTGATGCCAGCTTCCAAACTGATAAGGACGATTCTCGATCACAATCAGGTTTTGTGTTTTGCCTTAATGGTGGTGCTGTGAGCTGGAAGAGTTCAAAACAAAGTACAGTAACTGATTCTACAATAGAGGTCGAGTATATTACAGCCAGTGAGGTAGCAAAAGAAGCAGTTTGGATCAAAAAGTTCATTACTGAACTAGAGGTTGTGCCTAGCATATCAGATGCTATAGAACTCCAATGTGATAACAATGGAGCCATTGCACAAGCTAAAGAACCTAGATCTCACCAGCGATCCAAACATATACTTAAGCGCTACCATCTTATTCGAGAGATTATCGATCGAGGGGATGTAGAGATATGCAGAGTACCTACAGATGATAACATTGTTGATCCCTTGACCAAGCCTCTGACACAGCAGAAGCATGATCGTCACACTAAGTGACTTGGTATTAGATATATAAGTGATTGGTCTTAGTGCTAGTGGGAGATTGTTAGAGTATGCCCAAAGATCTATCATGAGATGGTTGTAATAACATACTTGATTTATCATGTTTATTAATATAAGGCGTCACCATTATTATTTCAGTTTCTTTTCTATGTGTATAAATAATCTGTTTTATAATAATGTCCTAAGAATAATATGATTATTCTTAAAAGATCCTTAGTCAAGTATTATTGTTGGATAGGACAACGATAATGCATTAAGACTAACATGTAGTTGATTGATGATAAAGAGTTGTCATTGATATGGAATGTCAGAATCGATGCATGAATATGTGTGTTAGAGAATAACATATTGGACTGACCCATTATGAGTATGTTTCGTGGATTATTATGTAATTGTCACGACATTACTCATAGCGATTAATATGTATATGATCCTCAGACTTGAGATCATCATAATCCCAAACATCGTGAGTAGTATATTTTGATACAGTCAAACGTACACCGTAACTGGTTGTTCTATAAAGGCTGATGTTGGATATACCACAATCGATGTAGAGGGATATGGTTGGTCAATATAGAATAAGTCTCTCCTACATAATAGGAGTAATATCTTAGGTCACTTGATTAAGTGAGACTAGAAATGCATGGCCATGCTCAAATAAGTTGATATGAGATGTCATACTTATTTGTATATCGTAGTCTGCTTAAGATATCAATGAACATGGAATGGGCTATACAAGTGTGACTATTCCATGACTTGTGTCCAATCTAGAGATAAGGGACTTAAGGATTATTGCATAAAAGGTTAATCATAAAAAGGTTATGTCGAATCATGATCTCTTGTGACTTAGGTAGCAATGATGCATTGCTAGATGCCACTCATTGTTTGTAACATTGGAATCGTTCTAGTATTACTGCTAACGTTACAGGAACCTACAGGGTCACACCCTATAGTTGAAATGAACGGAATAAACCATAGTTGGTATTATTTTTGGGTGTCGCTTGAATTAAATTAATTATAGAATTAATTTAATTCGGTAATCAAATTTCCAACACATTATGTACAAGGTTGTTGTACGCATAATGAGGACATGAATTTGGTTAGCATATGAATTCAAATAAATATATAGTTTATCGAAATTATATTATAATTAATGTAATTATAATTTTTGATTTAAAATATTATTATATTTATTTAATTCCTAAAGACCTTAAAATAAAAAGATATATAGGAATCCCGTTTTTCTTTGTTTTTGGGGTCTAGCAGCCGTCAAAGAAAAATCACTTTCAAAATTATTTTGGGGATTTCTTCCGTTCGTAGTCAACTGGGTGGATTACGTAGAGGTCGGAGTCTCGATAGATTGCGGCTTGGTTCGACTGTAGATCAGACTACACGTTGTTGAGAAGTTGATCTCTACTCAGAATAAACATTAGGTAATTTCGTAACCTTTTTCACCCTGATTCGTTCCTCACACATGGATCCGTGGTTAAGTTCGCCGATTTTTAAATTTTTCCGCTGCACCGTAGGGGTGTCGGCGATCCAACAAGAACTAGTTTCCCTTAAGAAACAAGGGTCGGTCGACCATTTTCATGATGCGTTTGTAAACTTACTAAACCAACTCCAATGATCTGAGTCCTATACATTGAGCATTTTCACCAGCAACCTCAAGCTTGAGGTTAAACAATATTTGTTATTATTTAAGCCCAAAAATTTAGTTAAAGGGTATCTAATGGCACGTCAGGTGGAAACTATGTTGGCTATTTCTATGAAAAAAAGGGGTTTCTATTAGACCGATGGGGCAACTGAGATCGACTACTTTCCTTCTAGCTACTAAGATCGAACCTACCTCCATTCCAGACCAAGGTTCTCATGTTAATACGAGTTTCACTGCCAGTGTTGGATCATCAAGGAAAAAATATCCTACTAAATTTCTACCTCAAGTTGAGAGGGATGATCATCGAAAACGAAGGTTGGGTTTCTAGTGTGGGGTGAAATATACTTTTGGACACAAATGCACCAAATCACAACTTTACCAACTATTATTAGAGCCTATAGATGATAGGGAATCAGAAAACTTCCAAGACTGCATAGAGGTGTTGGAACAACCGACTCAAGAAGAAGGTACAGACCTAACACTCGTATTATCTTTACATGCTATGTATGGCTCTCAAATGCCAAAAACCATGCGGATTGCAGTGTACTTTGGGTCATTCACAGCAACCATGTTCATTGACTCTAGAAGCACCCATAACTTTATAGATGTTCATTTAGTTAAAAAACTAAAGCTACTTGTCGACCACTCTTCCTCTCTAAAGGTAACTATAGCCAATGGTGGTATTATCATGACTTAGGGACACTGTAAGGGAGTCACTTGGATTGCTCAAGGTTATACCTTTATTACAAACTTCATGGTTTTGCCTTTAGGTGGCTATGATTTTGTTTAAGGGATTCAATGGCTACACGCACTGAGACCTATAATATGAGATTTTTCTTCACTTACCACAAAGTTCCAGCATCAAGACAAGGCATGCACCCTTCAAGGTATACAGCCAAAAGCTTTACAGATTATGTCGAGGTCTACAATTCATAAATATTTTCCACTTGGTTTTGGCATGTTGTTTATGGTTTCAGTCCAACAAGTAGTTGTTGACACCCACTCACAACTATTGTAAGGTATGGCTTGTACAAGTGTATATAATCATTTTAAGTAATACGTAAGTGAAAGAGTTATTGTCTCCACAGGGATTGGATGCTAATTAATTAATTGTAAAATTAATACTAACAATTTGGTAAGAGAATACAATATTTTAGAGGTGGTTGATTGTTAAATTAAATTAAATTAAATAAACTAAATGCAAAGTGATCCCTAATGCAAATTAATCTAAATGCAATGTATGCAATAAAATGAATAAGATGTATTTGGTAGCAGAATTCACAAGATTTCAACAACAATAACATGAATAGGCTAGAATAATCACATCAATTGACTTAATTCATTTTTATCATGTTCATAATGTTCCAGAAAATATTCCATGGCAACTTGATCTTTCATGAACTTTTTGAAACCAATATTAAGTCCTTTCGGAATTTTTTACTTACAAAAACATGCATATTACCATGATCATATTTAACTAAGGGCTTCTTAGAATTTATGTGAAGTAATAGGGACATATTAGGTTTGAAATAATTTAATCACACAAATCTAAAAGCTATGCAAGGTAATAGAGCTCTCTCAAGTTATTACGAACCTTTAATTTAATTGGGCTAGGATCTAAATTAAGCATGCACCTTGCGGCCATTAATCGTCATCTGGCTAGGATTGCTCAACTAATTCTAATGCATTCAATCACAATTTAATGAATGAAATACATGCATGATTTTACTTGAAAACATGATCAATTGAGGCACAGAACATTATGAACATAAATCAAATGAACTTCATTAAATTAATGTAATCATTCTAGCTAAACAGAATTAAGCTACCTTTGTTGATGGAAAAACAGCAAAAAAAATTGCGAACATATTAATATCAAAATAAAACAAAGATAAAGAAGAATAAACTATAATTGATTCAACAGTTCTTCGGGAATCAATCGTAGTGACTTCCTCCAATCCTCATGTTTGCTCCTTCGCAAAGTGCTCCTCAAGGTGGCCGGCCAAGAGAGTGTTTTTCCTCAATGAATCGCTAGCTAAAGGAAAGGGAAAATTGGGATGGCTATGCATGAAATGAAGGAAATGTGATGAGAATGAGAAATGAAGAATGAATGTTAAGTGAAGGATGATGGATGATAGAATGAGAAGTGAGGGTTGATATTTATAGTGGATGCCTTGGGTTTCTTTTTTCCCATGGTCGGCCATAAATTGTGGAGATAAGGGGTTATTTAGTTGCTTTATTCATGCATGAAAATCATGCTTGAATCAAGTAAGGTGGTGACAGTTTCAAGGGTGAAAGTGGTGTGCTAATTTTTAATTTATTTCCAACTGTAGGGACCTCTAATTAAATCTCCCGAAAGCTGATTTTGGACTGCTCATATGCCCTTGCCAAATTGGGTTTCTTTCCCTCTTTTTTGGATGGCTTTATGCTCCAATTAGTTGTCAAACTTGTCCATCATGTAAACCATCTTTAAGTAGATCAATGTGACATCTTTATGACCCAATTCGCATGCTTTTACAGTCCAACTAGGGTAGAAATAATCTCATGTCCATGCAAAAATTAAAATGAGCTTCAGCATGATCAACTTTATGGTCCTACTGCAACAAAAATATAAGAAATTAATATGTAGCATGAATTAACTAAATTATGCCCAAAATTAATACAAAAAAACCATAAAATTACATATTTTATTAACTCATGCCCAGTATCATAATATGAACAAAATTTACCCAATTAACTATCAAATACTTGGGGTTAACATTATATTTAAATTAAAAAGGTGCTAAAAATTTTATATAAATTAGAGTTTACAACCATCCAAAAGATTTGCAGCTACTTTAGATGAATACGCTGATGTGTTCAAGGTTCCTTTAGGCTTACCTCAAATGAGAGCTCATAACCATAACATCCACCTCAAAGATGAAAAAACCATAGTTTGCATTCGATCCTATCAATATCCCACTATCTAAAAGGAAGAAATTGAGAAATTAGTGCATGATATGCTTGATGTCGGCATTATTCGCAACAGCAACAACCCTTTTTCTTCTCCAATTATTATGGTTCGTAAGAAATATGGGAGTTGCTAGCTCTGCGTGGACTATCGACAACTCAATCAAATGATGATTAAAGATAAATACCTTATATCGATCATTAAAGAGCTTATTGATGAGCTGCGACAAGTTGTTTTCTTTTCCAAACTAAACTTACGTTTTAGATACCACCAAGTTCAAATGAGGGATCAATATATTTTCAAGATGGTGTTTCGAACACACAAGGGTCACTCTGAGTTTTTAGTCATGCCCTTCAGCCTAACAAATGCACCTCTACTTTTTAAGCCCTAACGAACACTGTCTTCAAACCATTCCTCCGAAAATCAGTGTTGGTTTTCTTTGACAACAAATTTGTGTATTCAGTTACTTGGAATAAACATCTCAACCACCTTCGGGTAGTATTGCAATAACTCTGGGAACATCGCCTATACGCCGATAAGTCGAAATACAACTTCAGGGTATCTGAGATCAAATATTTGGGTCACTGGATCTCTAACGAATCTGTATCCATGGATCCTACTAAGGTAGCTACTGTCATAAGTTGGCCATGTCCCACACCTCTCAAAGAGTTAAGGGGGTTTCTCATACTATCCGGTTACTACAATCGCTTCATCAAGCATTATGACATTCTAGCGTGACCGTTAACCGACTTGGTTAAAAAAGATAAGGGGTGGTAATGGCCACCAAAGGCTGAAACAGCCTTCAGTCACCTTAAACAGGCTATGTGTACAGCACCAATTTTTGCTTTGCCTAACTTTCATTTGTACTTCTATGTGGACACAGATGCTAGTGGGGTAGGTATCGGGGCTGTACTCCACCAACATGGAAGACTTTTAGCATTTTTTTAGCAATGCTTTGTGGGTTAAAAATCAACCTTTGTTTATTTACAACAAAAAAATGTTAGTGGTTTTGCTTGGTAAAAAATGGCACTTATATTTAGTGGGAAGAATGTTTCACATACGAATTGACCACTAGAGTTTGTGTTTCCTTCAACAGAAATAGGCCATTACACCCTATCAGCAACAATGGGTAGCCAAAATGCTCGGCTATGATTTGTGGTAATCTACCATTGAGGGGTACATAATGTAGCTACAAACGCTTTATCTAGGTGGCCCCATTCACCTGAGCATCAACTCTTCCAAATCACTGGCAACCCAGTAGTTACGGATCTCTAGTAAAAAGTACAAGACTCTTGGATGTTGGACCCCAAACTAAACAAAATCAGCTTGGTTGTCCAATAACAGGCATCATTGCACCCAAAGTATTCTTGGGAGGGCCATGCACTGCGTAGAAAATGAAAGTTGGTCATAGGGGATGTGGGTGAGCTAAGAAAAGAACTTCTCAAGTGTTTCCATAAGAATCCGATCAGGGGTCATTCGGGTACTCCTGAAACCTAACATTGACTAGTAGCCCTAGTGCACATATTAAGTAATGTGTTAGAGAATGTTTCATTTGCCAACATTATAAAGCCGATAATGTCGCATATCCACGCTTACTCCAACCATTACCCGTTCCAAATTGAACTTAGCCGATGGTCAGCTTTGATTTTATTGGTGGCTTACCGAAATCGAAAGGGAAAGACACAATCCTTGTTGGTGGAGGATTAATTGACAAAATATGGCCACTTTGTGTCATTAACTCACCCTTTCAGTACTAGTATGGTTGCTCATGTATATTTTGATAACATTTGTTACCCAATTTTGGCAAGAGCTATTCAAACAACTTGGAACCAAACTTCACATGTCCATAGCTTACCACCCACAAAAATATGGGCAAAAGGAGGTTCTCAACCATTGCCATGAAGGTTATCTACACTGCATCACAAGAGAATGACCCCACAATTGGCATTCATACTTACCATTAGCAGAATGGTGGTGCAACACCACTTTTCACTCTGCCATACAGCCCACGCCCTATGAGGCATTATACGAACAAGAGCCACCTCACCACCTTCCTTACCTGGCTGATCTCTCCAATGTCGATAAGGTCAATCGCAGGCTCCAACAAAGAGAAGCAGCCAACAAGCTCCTCTAATTCCATTTCAAGAGAGCATAGACACGAATGAAACAAATGGTCGACAAAAAAAAAAGTGACCACACTTTCTAAGAAAGGGATCTCGTATACCTCAAACTCCAACCTTACCAACAAATGATGGTACGTTGAATCACAAACCAAAAGCTTACCCCCTAGTATTTTTGATTGTTCACGTTGGAAGCCAAGATCAGAGAAGTGGCGTACAAACTCAAGTTACCACTTGAATCTCGCATCCGTCCCACGTTCCATGTATCATAGTTGAAGAAAAACTAGGCAAATCCCCTACTCAGCCTCAACTACCTTTGGTGGGAAACGATTGAGCCATGTTAAAGGAGCTAGTTCGAGTATTGGTCTGCCACATGGTAAAACAAGGTAATCATGCTGCTACAGAGGTCCTTGTGGAATGGGATAACACCTTTTTGGAAGATGTTACTTGGGAAAATTTAGAAGTCTTGCGACAATAATTTCCAAATTTTGATCTTTGAGGATAAGGATCTCTTTGCGGAGCGGGGTAATTGATATGAAACAACTTTTGTTTACGTGCATTGGTAGCAAAGTAAATAAATAAAAAATAATGATGAGTCTGATGTTTAGTTAAACGATGCACACAATCGTTAGTGATAAGGTGCATTTCTATGGTTGTTTTGTTTATGTTCTTGTTTGTTGTTATTAGCTGGGTAGTTTTGACAGCTTGGGATACTATGGTTGTACCAGCTATTGCCGTTATTTAAGGAAAGGGATGTCCATACAGTGCCTATATTAGAAAAATTAGGCTTTATTCTCATGTCTCCCTTTATCTCTTTCTAATTCTCTCTCTTTTATTTTTTTTTCATTTTTTTGTCTCTATCTTGACAACATGCAACAGGAACAATCTCAAATTACTAAACCTTCTTTTCTTTTTTGTTATTTCTTGATTTTACTATTTTCTAACCTTAGTCATTTTTCCAAAGATCAAGCTATCTCAATTTGTATGTTATTTAAGAAATAAAAAAAAACATTTTCCAAATCCAAGAAATTTCATCAAATTTATTTATTAAATTTCTTGAAAAAAAATTCTCCATTATAAAGTTGAAGAGAGAAAATGAACCCGTTTTCAATGAAATCAGAATAGTGGTTTTGGGACCACAAATCTGAGTCTGAAAGAGAATTTATTTTAATATTATTTTATGATCTACCGTATGATAGGAATATCGTATAAAAATTTCGTTAAGAAAAAATTTACCGATTACATGTTTAATGGTTAGAAAGGACCAAATTGCATAAAGTGCAAAAGTTGAATTCTAGTAGCTAGAGGATCAAATAGCTATGGAATTCCAAATTTGAGGTCTTTATAAGGAAAATAGACCATTAAGAAGAGTTAGTAGATAAGTGTGATGATTCATCCATGAAAAATTAAATAAAGAAAATGACTAAATTAGAAATTAAAATAATTAAAGATGATAATAATCTAATATCATCTTATTTCATCATCTTCCCCAAATTATTTTCATGAAAACCCTAACTAAGAGAAAAGAATTCAAGCAAGCTTAATTAGGTAAGCAATCTTGTCTCGTTTTTAGTACTTTTGCCTAAGATGTGAATTGGGCTGAGTTAAATATGAAATGTATTAAATTGATGTTCAATTCATTTATATAGATCTAGAAAGACCAAATAAAGAGTTAGATCGAGAAAAAGAAAAAGTGTCGAATTAGTAGATTTTCGTACACAAGCAAATGTCGAGGTAAGTTCGCGTAATTAAATTGTGTACATTTATATGTTTGAATTATATGTTGTATATGTGAATTGTGTATTATCATGTTTATGAAATTAATCACATATCCAATAATACCCGATAAAAATGAAATCTTATTGGAATGCATGAAATTCGATTGGATACAGGGCTCCCGCATTGATTGTGATCTTGCATATGTTGTGAACACACCATAGCTCGAAAGAGCATCACGTTATTAGCTCTCATGAGCTTCTTGTTATATGGTTCTTATGAGCTTCCCGTTAATAGCTTTTCGGAGCATCTCGATAGGTTGTGATCCTGCATGTGTTGTGGACACACCTTAGCTCTTATGAGCTTCTCGATCATAGGCTCTTCTTGAGCTTCTCGTTAATGGCTCTCCGGAGCTTCCCGATATGGCTCGCTTGAGCTTCCTGATATATGGCTATTCAGAGCTTCCCGTTAATGGCTCTTCGAAGCTACCCGTTATTGGCTCGCATGAGCTTCTTGAATATGACTCTTATGAGCTTCATATTTTAGCCCGGATAAGCTTCTCATTATGTGCTTTTATAAGCACTCCTGAATATGAATTGACAGATTTACCGTATTGTACACTTCATGTGTACTGCCTATGTATCCATCGATATTTTAAACGATTCAACGAGTAAAGTTCTGAAATGAGATGATATGAATTTAAGATGAATTACTATGAGAAATATTTGGAATATAAAGTTATGATATGTGCATGTTTATTGCATACTTGAAGTGATAAATACATGTATGTGGAATTGAATATTGATGAACTCATTCATGTTTCTTGACAATTATGTGAATTACAATGACTAAAATGTTTGATGAAGTTGTGTGTTTAGGCTATTAGCCAAATTTCTTGGATGCATTTTGTATATTTATTTTAATGGAAATGAATGGTAAGTTAATTTCCCGTTATGCGAATTTACTAAGCATTAAATGCTTACTCTGTTTTATTTCCTCTATTTTATAGTACTTGAAAGCTCGTAAAGGTTGGAAGTGGGTCGGAGCAAGAGTCACACTATCCTTCAGCTCATTTTGGTATAATTAGTAAAATTACTTTTGGTATAATGGCATGTATAGGTTAAGTTAGGTCAAATGATGACATGTATATGTGTTTGATTGTGAACTGTCATTGGTATGGCACAAATGAGCATATTTTGCTATAAATACATATAAATGTGTGAGGTTCTTGTTAAATATGTGTCTATATAAGTAAGTAAATATGTGTTCTAATTTATCATGGTAAAGATGAATGCTAAGGTATATATATGATAAAATGATTTGTTTAAAACTTGGTTTGCATGATTTGAGTGATTGATATTGCCTTGCATATGTGTTTATGTGTTGGTGTAGGTGGAAGGCAAATTGGGTGAGAGAAGTGGCCTTGGAAATGACCTATTTTTGTCCACACGGGAAGATATACGGTCATGTGCACGAGCATGTGGTTTGGCCGTGTATCCCCTGCATCCTTAAAATTGAGAAACAGAATGCTCAGGAATTTTCACACGGGCAGAGACACGAGCGTGTGTCTTGGCCGTGTGACCCCTGCACCTAATTATTGTAAATTAAATTGCTCACACGTTCTAGCACACAAGCATGTGGCTTGGCCGTGTGGCCAAGCCAGTATGCAACCTAAATTGGACACGGGTTGGGACACGGTCGTGTGCCCCTACTTCGAATACCCATAGGGCCTAGGACTTGGGCGCGTCACTTGGCTGTGTGAGCCACACGGCTTGGCCACACGAGCGTGTGTCCCCTGCACCTAAGAAAAATTTTGAAATTTTGCAAAAAAATTCTATAAGTTCCTAGTTCAGTCCCAACTTGTTTCTAATGTATTAATTGGGCCTCGAAGGCCCATATAAGGGACAATATGATTGAATATGTTTGATTTTGGATATGAATAGTAAATGATATAAGTTATCTGTATTTAATCTGTAAACACTGGTAATGCTCCATAACCCTGTTCCGGCAATAGATATGGGTTAGGGTGTTACAGAAAATGAAAAGAATAAACAATGAGAGTCAATAGAAGGATTCATCCTTAGAATTGAAGAGGAAAAGAAAAAATAATAATTAATCCAGAATCTGTCCTCCCCCCACTTTCCACTATTTGAGTGCAAGGTAAAAAAAATTTTCAACCAAAGCAAGCCTAAAAATCGCAAAGAGCTTGATGAATTCTCAAAAGTCAAAAAATACTTTTATGGTGAAATAAGTCCAAGCAAAAGAGCACACAATGCAAGCAGTCCAAAAACCAAAACATACTAAGTTAAATATTTGAAGCTTTATTTTTTTATTTTGAAATTCAAACTAGGTTACTTGTTGAAGAACTATAGCTCTTTTTTAAGAAAAAGAAGACAGTTGGGATCTTGAAGAATAAGATGATGGGTTTAAAGTTTCATGTTAGAAAAAAGTAGAGTTCTCTTCGGTGAGAATTTTTTTCACTTTAAAAAATCTAAGTGGATAGATTTTACACATTATATATATATATATATATATATATATATATATTCATTAATATATTTTTATAATTTTTAAAATTTTATATAATTTTTTATATTTTTAAATTTTTTAAGTGATTATGTGGAACAATCTTAAAGTGTCACATCATCACACCTCAACACTATTAAAAAAAGGGGTAAAATGTGAGATTGAATACAAGTTCAGGCACACACGGACCAAAAAAATTGTTGTTACTAACATGGAAAAAGCAACCAAGTTCAATGACCAAAATGTGACTTATCATTTTTTTTATTTTGAAGAAAATCCTATCATTAATAGGAATCATGAACAATAATAATACAAAGACATGACACATAGTACAAATGATAAATAAATCACTACAAACTAATGATACCATGCCTACAAAATAATCTTAAAAAAAAAGGACAATTTGACAGTAATTGTAACACAAGAATAATTCATAAACAAACCAAAGATGCATCAACTTGATCAAATTGCTGAAATTTACATCCTAGCCTCACCATCATCAAATCAACCAAGAAAAAAACTGTCAAAAGCCAAAGAGACTTACCATATCAGTAATGCACAAAAAGCTAAGTATCAAATGGTTTATCCTCCTCCTCGTCATCTTGAATCTATCACTCTATTCAAACATGATAAAACCCTTCGAGAACGGTTCCTAATAGATTTGGCGACACCCTTATAATGAAAAACTCATACATATATCAGAACATGACTAAAAATTAAAAAGTTAAAACAAAAACCATGAAAATTTTGGACAAAATCAAAACACGAAATTGTGGACAAAATCATGATAATGTGGACTGAAATTTTAAAAAATAAAACTCTGAAAAAAAAATATTGAAGAAACTGTGACCAACAACCAACTCGAAGGCCGACGTCAGCACCGCTGTCAACAAAACAACGATTTAGTTTGAAAACATAAAAACATATTTGACATATTTGACTAGGGGGTTTTTTACACATTTCTAGTTAAATTATCTTATTTTTTTAATTTAATTAGATGCGTATATACATATTTGACATATAATAGGAAAACATAAAAACATCGCATGAAATATATGACATGCAATTTTAATAAGAGTGTAACACCCCTAACCTGTATCCGTCGCCGGAACAAGGTTACAGAACATTATCAGGGTTTACGAATCAATCAGATAGAAATTTATAATGTTTCATTACATATCAATATTCATAATAAAACCAATCAAAACCATATTTATTATCCCCTATACGAGCCCCCAAGACCCAAAAAACATATTAGAAACAAGTCAAGACTAAATCAGAAACTTAGAGAATTTTTCAGAAATATTTAAAATTTTCAATACTGCAAGGGTCACATGACCGTGTCACCTTGCCGTGTGTCACACACGACTATGACAAATGCTCGTGTCTCTACCCGTGAGAAAATAAGCCATTTTCTACGTCACATTTCTCACCTATATTGATACCAACCTAGCCTCAACAATTTACACATCAACAAGCCATGACAATGCATTCAACACAAGCTAAAAACAAGTCTTAAACATGTATTTTTATCACATACAACCAATATACCCATAGGTACCTCTAATGACAATTTGAAAATATGTTCATCAATATCCAAACTTACCTATTTAATTTACCTAACCAAGTTACCAAAGTTCACTATATTTCAAATACATACATACATACATACATACATACATACATACATACATACATACATACATACATACATACATACATACATACATACATACATACATACATACATACATACATACATACATACATACATACATCACTTATATTAACATCACAATTACATTGATCTCATACTAATATGTAAGTTGATTATATAAACAAAATATTATTCATAATATTTTCATAAGCTAAATTTTGACCAAAATCGAACAAAAGCCTAAACATGTCATATAAACCGTATTTAACATTTCAAAAACTACCGAGATAAGCTGGATAGTGTAACTTGAGTGCTGATCCGATCGTCCAACCTTCTGAAAAATCTATAAATACATTAAACAATACAAATAAGATTAATGAAGCTTAGTAAGTTCGATGGGTTAAACAAAATCTTACCGAACCTACTATAACAAGTCAAATAAATTAAATCATTCATGTCAATTCCCTGACATTCACTGGCAATTTTCTGTCATTCATAACTTCTATTGATAAATACATCCGTATTCAAATCAATATAAAAATAAATAACATGCCTTTCAAATTCATTTAATAAATCACCCTACCGAAATTTTTCCATTCGAAGAACGACTTACGGATAAGAGTACATCGTTAATAAAAGCTCATAAGAGCTGAACAGAAGCTCTTGCAGTTAGATCCACTAGCTTGGGATTGTTGATTTGATTTTTCTACTACGCCGATGATGCTTCAATGATCCTAAAGTGGTTTGTAATGTAAAGGTATTAGTTAAATTCCTTATTAATAAGCGACTTATTAAAAATGTTATGTTTAAAGAGTTAAACATATTAATCATGCAATTAATAAAAACAAAATGTTTATATGAATGTTCTTTTTCAAGTGCATAGTTATAGCCCTAAGCTCCATAATTTTATATTTACAATGATTGTAATCTTAACTACGACTTGTGAGTCATGCTTCTTTATTGTCAAATGTACTTTTCTTATCATCGTCCTTTACTTATATGTAAAACAAGTTTTTGAAATTTGTAAATTGTACATTTTGCTGTCGAATTAAGAAGATCAAAGTTGAACTACCTAAAGATAGACAAAATGAAAGAAGCTGCTTAAAACCTTAGGTTTATGTTGTAGTTTAGGGGCTATAAATGAGACACATATTTATTTATTGATTTATATTATTCATGTATGCAATGCAATGAATGTTCTTAGCATGTCTTGATATCAAAATTTGAGTTGATAAGATTAAAAAGACACATAATTGATTACTAAAACAAGTACATAATTGATGAGATCAATTAAATGACTAATAGATTATAATAAACCATAATGGTAAGGTAAATAAATTTTATAAAATTCCTCTTTTAATAAAAAATTAAGTCTTAATGTCTTTCATTGCTTACCCTCGTCAAGCCTCCATCGATACAATATAGGTTTCTCTAAAGTGAGGTGAATGTATCCATTTTGGTAAAATGTAAAGGATAAGGAATTGATATTCTTTGGTAAAACATTGATTGTGACTTAACTAGGTTATACTATTAGGATTAGGGACTTAAATGCAAGTAAGTTGGCACATTAGTTGAATGATTTAAACAAAAAAGTTCACCAATTATTCAACAATTATATAAGTTGTAATTAACAAGAGTTGTTTAGCTAAATAACAATAATCTTGAATGATCATCTAAAGATGACTTAGAAGGAAGTGAAATATGAATCCTAACTTGTTGGAAAATTTTAATATATTAATTTTGAATAAAATAATAAGAGCATTATTTAATGAACTCATTTTAAATGATTATAACATGGTATTTAATTTATCCATTTCTATTGTTGTAGATAATCATAGCATCAATTGCATCAAACACCCTTTCAGTCTATTAGATTTAATGTCTTAAATTTTTATATAACAATATTTAAGGTAAATTTTATCATTAAGTCATTTAGAGATTAGACAGTTTCAAGACTTGCAAAATATTCAGAAAAATGTTTTAAATGTGTTTCAAATTGTACTAAATGTTTTGAGCCAATACCAAAATATTTGTAACTCTTTACACCAAATCTGCATTGAGGATTTGGATTAAGATGCCACATTCATTGTTGAAGCAACTCAAACAAACATTTAAATTTTTTTTTAAAGCTAAAAATAATTTAAGTGTGAAAATTAAAACATGTTATACGTGTTAACCGAGCTTAAACGGGCCCTCAAACATTAAACTAGGATTAAAGATATTAAAAAATGGAGCCAAGTTATGAATCTCGGGTCAATCTAGCAAAATACAGGGTAATGTCTCGAAACATGCTTCCTCTGTTTCATGGTTTTAGCTTCAAAGTTTGAAGTCTCGAGACAATGTAACCATGTCTTGAGAACCTAAATAGAATTTTCCTTGACATTTTATGTGCAACACCCAGTTTTGGCGAGACTTGAGTTAGGCAGGTAACTCGAAATTAGTTTGAGTGGCGAAGTCTTATCCTACCAATTGATGTTTTTGGCATATAGGTTAGGCGCACAGTTGACATTAGAGTATTATGCAAGGATTGTTCTCTAAATGTGTTGAGCTATAAAGAAGAAGAGATTGGTAAGAGTAATGAGGATTTTTTGTATTGGGTTATCGCAAAAGGTATTGTACTATCAGTTTTATTGGGTTGTCAAGTTAGTTACGTACTAATAAGATTGTTGGGATAGAATGAAGGGTTGGACCAAAAATATAAAATATTGAATTTCCATTTACAACTGTAAACCATTTTTATTAAGGCAGTCTTGAAAGTTTAAGGCATGTGTCAGGTTCTAACAAGGGCTTAGATTATTTATATAGATACTCAGGAAAGAAAAGAGAGTTTTTCTTCTTCCTTCCTTAGGAAGTATTGTTACCAGAACCTTAAAGAACGTACAATATTTCTCTCTCCTTCAAGCTAGAGTTGTAGATTTGGATTTTCACCAATGATTACATCATGACAATGTAAGATATATGACTCTTCCTATTATATTGTCAAATAGTAAGTCTGTTGGATCTAGTAAATCAGTATGATGAAGATATAAGACCTTGTGTAACATCTCATTTTTCAGTGGTGTTAAAAACAGTGGTTATGGGACCACAACTTTGGTCAATGAGTCAACCGTTATTATTTATTTCATATTTATAGAGTTTTTATAATGTCGTATTAAAATTTGGCTAGGTAATTTTACCGTTTAGATAGTTAATTAAATAAAAAGGACTAAATCTTAAAAGCTGCAAAATTTAATTCTAGTAGTTAATTGTGTTTAATGAGTATGGAATTATAATTTTAAGGATTTAATTGGTAATTAGACCATAACTAATATGAATGGACGGTATAAGGGTGATTTGGATTGAAATTTGAATGATTATTAAAGGGAAAATTGGTAAATAAATAGTTAAGAAAACTAAGTAAAACAAAGTCATCATCTTCCCCATTTTGTTTTGTTTGGAATCGAAATCACCATGGAAATTTAGGGGAGCATTTGACCAATCTTATTCCTTTTGCATGTGAGTATTTTTCAACCTATTTTTAATTATTTTTACGTTTTTGAGTTCGTTGCAGCTTAATCTAGTTAATTCAAGGACTAATTTATGGAATTGTCAGATGTTTAGAAGTTTATCATGTTTAATTTTTTAATGTTGTGATGTTAAGTGGTTTGGTTTAGAGCTTGTTGATGGGTCTGAATCATTTTAGTAATGTGATTTTGGTTAGTTTTTAGTAAAATGATTAAATTGACAAAATATTAAATTGTTCAAGGAAATTTTGTGAAATTTTGAAAGTTATGGTCTGAACATAGCCCCTAAATAATTCGATTAAGCTCAGATTGGGTTTAATCGGGATAATTTTAAAAGTGTCGGGTTTAGAGACTAAATTGCATAAAGGGTAAAGTTTAGGGGTAAATTTGTAAAATGTGAATGAAATGGGTTTAAATGTTTAAATTTGATTGTTTATGTTGTGTGAATTGATTTTATTAAATTAAACTATACTTTAGATCAAGAATCTCAACGATTAGAGGACGTACAAGGAAAAGGAAAACTTGTCGATTAGTCTCTAATAGTTGAATCACTTGACAAGTAAGTTGTTAAATGTTGTTAATTATTTATATATAAATTTTTGAAATGAAATCAGACTATGTGGTAATAAATTAAACTCCAAGATAATTTTGATGGACCGAGTAACAGTATCATACATGAGGTTTCTGAATGATTCTCGTTCTAGATTGAGCTCTAGCATTAATTGCGGACTCAGATATACATGTGACATGGATTTAGCCTGGACTGGTAACCTTACATGTATACATGCCCTGACCAGGCTATTTTCCCTGTGTTGTCAATGGTTTAGCCCAGACGAGTAACTTGACACATGTATTTATGTACCCGACTAGCTTGAACAAGCATATACAGTGTATTATTAATGTGGAAAAAATATGAATTTGACCTTCTGTATAATCGTTATTTATTTATTTGAAATGTATTGAACTTTGTCATGATAGGGTTATTAGTTTGAATAGCAATTTGCAATTATCTATTAAATGAATAATGTAAGTTATTAAATTGAATTGTATGAACTTACTAAGTATTGTATATACTTATTCCTGTTATTATATTTTGTATATTTTGGATAGCAAGAGGATGTCGATCGGATCAATGGAGCTCGCACCTACCATCTTCTGACATCGGTAGATTTTGAAGTCTTGAATGGTGGTTACTTGTGGCATGTATATAGGATACTTATTGTGAAAATGTTGAACATGTTTGGTACTTTAGTTGTAACTGCAAAGTTGGTATATGAATTGCATATTTGATATCTTGGTAATGTGTAGTTATAAGTTATATTTGAATGGTCTTTTTGGATGATTATATGGTAACAAGTTTGGTGTGCTTAATGATAGTTAGGATGCTAGAATGAATGAATTGATTGGTTGATAAATGTTGATTATATATGGTGCCAATGAGTGCATATTGGTTAGGCACTTAGGTTGGATGTTTTCGTATGTTTTAGCTTGTTTAAGTATGTTTTAAAGGCATGTGAATGGTTGATTTTAGTTTGGTTTGGCACCTAAGGAATGGGTATTGTTTTGGCTTGTCTTGGAAGTCATTTTAGGTGCACATGGCCTAGGACATGGGCTGTCATAGGACTGTGTACCACACACGGTCATTTGGTCTATTTAATTTTGGTGTAGGTTTGTCTCACACAGTCTCAGGCTGTTACATGGCCTGGTGACATGACCTTGTGACCTTATTTCGAATGATGCACGGTTTGGCACACAGTCTGCGATACGATTGTGTGACCCTATTTTTGAACTGTACATGGTTTGGCCACACGACCATGTCCCTGAGCCACACGGCCTGGGCTATGTCGGATGGCCGTGTGACCCTTATTTTCAATTTTTCTACATTTTTCTATTTTATTTTAAATTAGTCCATGATTATTTCTAAATTTATTTTTAGGTTTCGTAAGCTCGTTATAAGGCCCGTGTTCGTATATATGTTATGAATGATGATTGGTTTCGAATATTTGATATTTAAATTAATAATTGAATGGTTTTATGTTGTCATCTGGTTCAATATGTGTTGTAATACTCTATAACCCTAATCTGGCGATGGTGATGAGTTAGGGGTGATACACCTTACTTGGGGATTTCCAACGTTAAAAATGATGGAAAAGGGGCATATGAATAAATCTTGATGGGTTTTCATGTTCTATGGCAGTAGTTGTTATTGATTTGCACGGTGGAAGTCTAGATCTAGAGTTTTGAGTTATTGTAAATGAGAACCAAATGAGTCTCTATACTAACTTTTTTCATGTATACTGTTCACATGAGATATCTCTATAGAAATCGGTTGAACGATGAAACCAAAGCTAAAAAAGTATAGTATAATGGTCATGCAACTATATGAATGAATGTTATAGATAGAATGCATGTTATGGTATGGAATTTAAGAAGTTTAGGTTTGGTTGTATATGTGTGTCTTAGATGTATACTATGGGTATGCTTTGTTAAGAGTAAGTTGTGAAGTTAAAGATGAATGTGAATTGTGTCAATGCATGAAGGGTTTGTCAAGAGAGTCTGTGCTTGTTCACTGTGGTGGAGTCTAAAGGGGTCCGTCAGGACGTTAAACACGATCTCTAAAGGAAAAGCCCATAGGCATAACACCCTCTAGAAAGGAACTAAAAGAAGGTTATTACCCAATGGGGTTCACTACATGTCTCAGGACGATGATGGGCAAACCTCACATAACGTGATTTTAGGCAAATTCATATTGTAAACATATTAGGAAGGAAAAGCCTTTGTGGCGTAATATGAAAGAAAACCTTTATGGCGCAATATGAAATAAATGCCTTCAGGCCGTACTCTAAAGAATCACCCTTGTGGCGAACAATGAATCAATAGCCTGTGTGGCAAATTCTGACGTGATAGCTTTTATGGCAAAAACCTGAAAGAACGGTGTAAATAGTGAAATCTGAAAGTAGTGCCCTTGTGGTGTAACCTAAAGGAATGATTCTTGGCGAATTATGTATTAAGTTGCTTTGGAGCTTTCAACATGGCTTGTAAATATGATTAGAAAAATCAGTAAGGCATAATGTCTTTATGAGCTACGATAAAGTGCAATACAAGACCATGATTCAAATGTGAATAAAGAAGCGATGAGTAAACATAAAAGAAGCGTATTCTGAATAAGGATTTTTTAACTTTATATCAAAAGGAATGTACTGTTACGTATAGGTGATCAAACATAGATTGTGGAACTAGGCTTAAAGTTACGTATACAAAAGTAAAGGTGATTCGATTGTATGGACCTTTGTAAAGGAAAACGGGTAAAGACTTATGAAATATCATATTGAAATAGGTAAGTGGCATATCGAAGATGTTGATAGGTAAGAAATGGGCTCTGAGCAAGGTATGATATCTGACTTGTAAATGAGAATAGAAATTGAGGGAGTATTCGCCAGTGACTAAGTTGAAGGTTCAGAACGATGTGATCATCTAAATAAGTTACCAATTGAAATGTGCCGAAATGACATAGGTAAATGATGTTTTCCTCACTAAGTTCTTATGAACTTATATGGGTGCATGTTTTGTTATAGGCAAATTGATATGAGTCTGCACAGGAGGAACGATGCCAGGGCTACACCTAAGGAGTGGCATATTAGGTTGTTATACATACAGAGCGTGTTGGTGGCGTATTCAAAATCTGAGTTGTCATTGAGAATCTAATACCTTAAGGTACTTGTAATATATTAGGATTCCAAATTAAATATCGTTGTAATTTGATTACCTTGCATTGTAGTTGTATTTACTTATGTATTTTAGTTTGAGATTTTAAAGTAAAGTTAATTATCTTTATCTCTAAATTGTATTAGTAAATTAAGCTTGTGTCTGTATTTGTATGGTAATACCCAATATCCGGATATGGTTGATCGGATCAAGCTGAGGGTGTTACATTATGTTTAAGAGATAAGGTCACCATGTCTCGAGACTTGACACGTTATGTCATAAGACAACCAAACCATGTCTCAATACATATACCCAAAAATGCACGAAAACATTCTTATGGTCTCGAGACATGGTTTTGACGTCTTGAGACATTAGAACAAAAATACAAAAAAAAAGGACATTTAGAATTATGCAACTGACCTTCTAAATGCACCTAAACATGATCATCATGAAACCAAACTATTTCATTTCATACATAATTGCCATATTATAACAAGTCTAGAAGTGCATTTACATGGCATACAACACATTAGATCGAAATTTCAATAGGTAACTAATTAGGAATGTATAAACCATGTACAAGACATACAAAATCATCATCCAAATTCAACATAAAAATACCCAAAAGACCAATATGGTAACAAAATATATATGCTACATACCAAAAACACCAAGTTCATAAAAAAAAAAAAGTGAAAGTCACCTAGAGACCTAGGTACATGTCATTCTAATAAAAGGCCTTAACGAAACATTAGAAACTCATAACGACCCGAAAGTCAATGGTGTTGAAAAACATGGTTTCGGGACCTCGTTTTCTTAAAATTAGACCGTGAATATTGTTAGTAAATAATTTTGGGTTATATTTGAATAGGAAGTTCTGTCGAATTAGTGATTAATTAAGGTTAAGGGACCAAATTGTAAAAATGATAAAAATTTAATTACTATAGAATTTCTAAATTAGATTATAGGCTAAGGATTAAGGTTGTAATTATACCATTTAAAAACTAAATGGATGGTAGCTTAGTTGTTTATAAAGGAAAATTTTATAAAAGTTTAGTTAAAAATAATAAAAGAAAGAAAGAAATGATAATTAAGCGGGTGGAAGGAAAGAGAAAACATTTATCTTCTTTCATCCAAAAATTTCATTTATTTCCATTGTTAAAAACTAGTTATTGTATATTGATATGAGATGCATGTGGCACACAACGTATAATTATTTGGTTATTCATTAGCTACTTCAATTTTTAATAATAAAATGGATAAAAATTTTAACTGAAAATACTAACGTCAAAATGCAATCTATATATGATTATTTTACCTAAAAATTTAGTTAAAACCATCTGATTGCAGTGGTTAACTACTGGACTCTACTTTAGTTAGATTGATTGATTTAGTTGAATCTACTTTAACTATTTAAAAAATAAACTAGTTATTTTACCATGGAAAAACTGATCAATACGTTGACGATTTAATATTATATAGAAAGTTTATTGCATTATATTTTTATTTGGTTAAGAAGCTTAGCAGCCTAAGATTCTTTGTCCTCATTTCTTCTGGGTACATTTGTAGCAACAATGAACAATTTAGATTGTTACAAGTCAATCGCTGGGTTATTCAACGTGCATCATTCCATTTGCTCGAAACATCCAAAGTGGTAAGCTTAGCTAGAAAAATCAGTTGGTTCTAGTCTCCTACTGTCATCTTCTTAGACAATTTTACAAAGCCAGACAAAAGGCAAGTTTCAATGCTCTGCTAAGGGCATCATCCTGAACTAAGATAGTGAATGTCTCCTACTTCTAGAAGGGGTGGACTTTGTTTCTTCCGCATTCACAGATCCATGGCTGTCTGATGTATCCGAGCTGCTAATTTCACCATGTCTTTCCTTACTCGACCAAAGTTTCGAGAATATTTTTGACATCACCAAACCTTTCATTCGACTAGCAGCAACCTTTTCGACATCGGATTTAGCTGCTTCATTTCCACTATCATTACTGCCTAATCTTAGAGTAGCAAGCTCCCCTTTCAAAGCTTTGATATCATCAGCTGTTGGCACCGAATCCCAATCCTCTTCGGTGTTCGTTGTAGTGGACCTTGAGCTGCCATGAGACCCACCAGGGAGAAGGGCCCTGATGGACCCTGGGAGATCGGACGTGCTGTTTTCAGCTGATGCTGTAGCCCTGACTTGCTCAAAGAAGAGGACCTGCACGACGACTCGCAACGGGAGTCTCTCATTTTGCACAGCATGCATGCAGGCCTCAGCTGATAGCTTCCTGCAGTCCATTAACTTGCATATTCTCTTTCTCTCACTCTTGCTGATTCCAGGATGTTCCTATATTGAGATGAAGATAAAAGTCTCAGATGTTAGTCTGAAGTTTGTTTTAGAAAATGAAATTTCCGGTAAAAAAACCAGAGCTGGTATGCTCACAAATTACCTTGAGATACATGTCTATGGCACGGTAAAGTCCATCATGAGAAGGTCTCGAGAAGCTAGCTATAGTTTCACCAAGATTGACAAATTTTGAAAGGTGTAAATTCGGATCTCGTGCAATTTCAGCTAGGTAACAGTCAATTAGCTTTGCTACCAACACTTTAGAAGCATCAGGTCCAAACTTAGGGCTTCTACTCCCCAGGAATTCATTATCTACGGGTTCGGTTTGAGAACTGTGAGTCACAAACTCCTCAACCAAGTTTTGAACCATGTCAACATCATATACTGTTGCTTCACCAGGTGGAGCTCGAATTAATAGATCATTCATCGTTGCCTCCGGAAGCTGCTGAGCAATTCTCCTCATCAACTCATTTCTCTCTGTTTCTCCACAATCCAAAAAAATTGCTGCTCTTAATAATCTAAGCAAGAAGCTACAAGAAACAACTCCTTTCTCAGTTGGCAGCAGCCACACAATGGTCTCCACCAATGACCGATACTTTACGAAATCAATATTCTGGATCACACCCTTGCTAAAACCAGGCAATCTTCTTAGGGTGTATGCATTTAGGGCTTCTCCAATTACATCTCCAGAAACTCTGCCTTTTGTTTTAATCGTCACAATCACGCGCTTGTATAGATCAATAGGAAGCTCACAAAGATCTTCTACCCACCAGTCCTTCGGAACCATTTGTGGTTTTCTTGCATCATTCCACTGTGGACTATTTCCATTCTCTGATGCTATCTTTTTCCGATTATAGGTATATGACCATTCCACCTTGGAAGTATCAATTGAAGCCTTGGAAGCTATCGAATCAAGGCAGTGGCTGACAACCTTTAGTTCCTCCGACCATGGAAGCAGAGATTTTGTTGTTTGAAGAACAATGATGGAATCTTTCCAGCTCCTGAATATGCTCGAATTCAGGAAGACATCAATCTTATAGATGAGATTTCCTTTCTCAATAGTTTCATACATCTCGAGGTATTCAGCAGCACATCGAGCTGTGACAACATTGTACGCATTGAGAGTGACAGTCATTCCATAACAAAACTTAGCACATACTTCAAATGCTGCTGGTCCACCAGGTATATCTTGAATGTGGATTTCATCACCATTCGCATCATTTGTTGCTGCAACCAGCTTCTGCAAGCGTGCACTTTTGGATAACAACGGAAACTACAGAAAAGTTATAGTTTGAGATGTTAGAAACCAAAAAGCATAGCCAGTAGCTACTTAGAAAAAATTGTAATATAGACAAAATTAAACCAGTCCTTTTAGAATTAAACTTAATTACCTAGTCAACAAGTTTGGACCATAAACAGACAACATTATGCTGATTGGACACAGGTGTGAAACCAAAAAACTTTAATAAGATGTTCACCAATCAAATAAACTTGTGGAGGCAGACAATCTGTTTGACTATTTCTGGTTGATGCAAGAATATATCGGCTCAATGGTCCTTAATATATATAATCATTTATATCTCCTATGCTAATCAAACCACTGTACGCTTTGCATGATATGACAGAATGATGTCAGTTCATACCTTATGCAGATAGAATTTCACATCCCCAACGTTAACGACCATGTCAGTTGCTAACTCACTTGCAACGAACCTGACATATACACTTGTCCATTCAAGTCAGCAAACAAATAATGCACAAATAGTCACTAAACTACAATATAGGAAAATTTAAACCTAGTTTATAACATCTAAGAGATACATAATTAACTATATCAGATAAATAGTCATAAAAGTGCAGAACGTCAAATAACAGTTACAAGAGCTGATGCTTGCCAAACATACTCAATTGGATCTAATTTTTACACAAAACTCGATAATTATTACACTTTCTTCTCTTGAACAGAGGTTGGAAATGATTGATTTCTCATCCCTTGTTAAATGTTCTCTCAACTATCAGTGTAGCATGTTATTAGGGAAAACTAGGAGAAGAGCTCAGTAGTCGGGTCTAACTGTTGTGCTCAACCTTGAATGCGACAAGAACTGGAATGGTGGATGGTATCTAGATATCAGAACTGGGGAAGCCAATTAAGTATTCAATTATAAATGATCTATATGGCTAATGCAACCTCAATACGCTGAAATGAAGCCAATCAGCTCATTTACCAGTCATTCCACCTTGAAAATAAATATAAGATTTGGGCATTTAGAGCACTTCTTGATGCCAGAAAAAACTCAGAAAAATATATGCTCCTATAAATTAGCCATATGGTATAAAACTACTTGGAAAGGGAAGGGGAAAGGAAAAGAAACAAACTAGGAGAGGCAAGTACTGAATAAAAGCCATTGATATGTATAATATGATACCTGTTCAGCATACTCAGATGGCAAAATATAAAATAAAGAAATTGATCTTTTTTTAAAGCTTCCATAGAGGAAGATCTCAAGCTTACCTGATATAACCTCCATCAGTCTGAAATGAATCAGGCTTGGATCCCAGTTTCATAAACTTCATCTTGGCTAAACAAATTGTATTTTCCAACACTCACACAATTTCACTTCCTCTTATATCTACAAATATTGCAGTGGCACAAATTAGTACCCAAGACACCACTATAAGGGAAACCTCCACTAACTAAGATCCTCAAAAATTTCAATTTCAACCACAGGAAGGATGGATCAAAAGAAAACCATGTGCATTTTCTAGTCTGACCGAATCTTTTCACACAAAATGAGGTCAAATGAGGGTAGAAATGAATAAATGGAGATTTAAGATTGATTTTACAAAGTGGTCACTTGACTATGAAGAGACCCCCCCAAAAGAAAATGGGTTGCTTCCTCAGTTGTTAACACAAACCAAGGACTCCGGGATGCAAAGATTAGCTAAGGAGACATAGTGAACACATGGTCTCTAACATATATAATTCTCAAAGCCAAAGACAAACCCACTTGCTTATAACTGACACCACCGCCCTTTCCCTTATTTGTTTAATCTTATTCTCTTTGTTTTTCTACTTTCAATGGATATCTCTCTCTCTCTCTCTCTCTCACACTACACTGCCATGAACTTTTTTTCTGGTCCACAAAATGAAAAAAAAAAATCTCTATACCCCAAAACCCAGGATGCACATTCCTTTACAACTCTTGTATTAAGGAAACTCTAACCTTTTACTCCTATGCTTAAGGTAGAAAACCTGCAAGGAAAGAGACATCATTTCTCGGTATGAGTTGAAGAAAACAACTTAGTGGACATGGAGCATCATTTTTTGGAGGTTTCTAAAAGGGAAAAGAATAAAAAATAAATAAAAATTTACTCAAATAATCAAGTCCAAGAATATTGCTCTAAAAGTGGAGAGCTGAAACGGGTAAATTGATCACAAATCAAAATTCAGGAAATAGTTTATACTTTCATCAAAATAAAGCACTAACAACTGAACCACAAAGAACATCTCCCCTTGGTTGTTTTAAAAGCAAAACAATGAGGGAACTTTATAAAGACTCGAAAACACAAAAAGTGGGATGATCAACAAGATCATATCTTCACTTGTGAAATTAATTCCTCTGAGGTAAAGAAAAAGAAGAAGAAAACCAAAAGAAAAAAGGACTAAAAATAAACCTCAAACTGAAAGAAAACAAAGTGGTTGATTCAACAATAGGCCACCTCAAAAAAACCATACAGAAGAAGAGGAGAAGATGTGGAGCATTAGAATCTAAGCATACCTTGGAGGGGTCACTAGAAAAGAGCCTTATATGTCCCAAAGCAGCTCCCTTTACTATTATTGCCCTTCCAAGTACCAAGAATCCAACATCAATATATCATTAACACTCAAAGAGTAAGCAGGATGTTAACTGTCCACTGCAGTGCATGAAGCAACCGCTATTACCCTTTTAGCCACAACACCAAATAAACACCAAAACGAAAAAACAAGAAAACCAAACCCCACATAGCATAAAAACTACCCGACCAAAAATCACATCAAAAAGAGGAGCTGGTCCTCATCTTTTGACACCCATCACTTCCCTCTATCCCTTCTATTTAACATTTTCCCACAAAAAGCCAAATCTCAGAATGTTCCCTCTCATCTCCTTTGAATCAGCACCACCACTCCCCACCGCCACCACTACAAAAATCCTTACCCTCTTATCCCACATATATTCTGATTTCAACCCCCACCAGGCCACCACGCTTCACTCCAAAAAAAAACCCCAAACACTCTATTTAAATATCTATTAAATAAAAACCCAAGCTTCACCACTCTTCCTTTTCGGGTTTTGCAAAAAAATATGTGAACTTCTTTATAATTAACCTTTGCAAAGCCAGAAACTTTGATTAAAGAAAAAACAAGGGGGACCCCCACCTCCACCAAAGTGATGAATTTCAATGGTTTTTTTGTATTTTGGTACTTGGATTCACTGTCTTACATTTTTAGTGTAAGTTTAAACAAACGGCACACACGATTAATGTAAAAATAACAATAATAATAAAATTAAAAAATTATATCAATATTATAAGGTAAAATAAAAATAAATTTACCACACTTAATTGTCTATCCAAACTTCTGACCTTAACTTGGTTTTAGTGTCCATGAATACCATCGCCTGTTTAACCCTATTGCATAACACCCCTTCCATCCCCCCATCTCTTACTTTGATAATAATGCCATCCATCTCATTTTTTTTTTCTTTATAGTTAGTTCCTTTGTCCAAAGCCCACTAACTTTAAAATATAAATATATATTGATTTTAGTATATATATATTACTATAAAAATCATAAAATATTTAAGCATGAAAATGACGTAACTTTAAGACGATACAAGGAAAAATAAGATTATAGACATTCAACGTCATTTTTAAAAGTAGTATAAAATAAAATATTTTGAAGTAAATTAAAATAAAATAGAAGTTAAATAATGATGGTAAAGACCTCTCTAGTCCCTTTAATTTTAATATTGAACAAATTGGTACCTCTCAAAAAATTAGAGTAATGTAATCGTTGTTAATTTTGAAAGTGAACAATTAAAGACACTTAATTAAGGTGTTTATGCTTTTCTCAATTTTAAATGAATTTGATTTGTATCATAACAAAGTTAGCCCTCATATTTTACACATTTTATCATTCGGTCATGATTTTAGTCTATAATATTTTTATAAATATGTAAATGTTAAGGCTAAATCTATTATATATTTTAAAATCAAGACTAAATTATTAAAATATGTAAATATTGCGAAATAAATTGACGAAAAGTATACATAATTGACGAAAGGAAATAACCATTTAATTAATTATTCTTCATTGTCATTTTCAAAATTAACTATATAAATTTTTTAGAGAGATTAATTTGGTTGATTTCGAAATAGACAACCATTGGAGAGTTTTTTTACCGAATATTATAGCAGCAGCTACATTTATTTTTTATTGTGATATTGTGGAATGGGCCTGGTCCCCTCTCAGGGTTTCACGTGGCTTTGTTCACCAAAAAAGACTACAAAATCGTAAGAAATTGTTTCTTACCGAAACACTTCTTTAACGTTTTTACTTAATAAGATTTAATAATAAAAAAATAAGAAGCCAGATATTAACTTCAAAAATAAAATTTGATGTATTTTTTCTTAAACAATAATTATATATATAGCAGATGCACTGGTAAAAATAATCCTCTCCTATTGCCCATATTTAATCATTCCTATAGAGATTTAAGAAATCATACAAGAAGAAAGTACTAGAAAATGTAATGTGCTTGTTTACTTTTATAAATAAATAAAAATATATATATATCAATTGGATTAAAATTAATTTTTTAATAACTCATTTTCCTTCGATAAACTCTCCCCGTGAATTGAATTTATTTTATAAGTGAAGAGGTAAATAATGTCCAAAGATGTAAAAGAAAATGTTGGCATGACTCCACTCGTTCACAATCATAACAAGATTTAGGCTTAAATCATAATGATAATAATAAGCTCATTACTTAAATAAATATAGTAGCTCATCACTTAATATTATATATATTGAGTGTTGCTAAAGGCCTAGTGGACAAAATGTGATCACAGTTTTTTTCCCTTATCCAATCTTTTTATTTCCCTTACCTCACAAGTCACATGCATTGCTCCACTCAATGCTTTTCTGGCTAAAAATGTAACTTAAAAAATGAAAATTGCTTGGATTTTTCTCATAGTATTGGTATTTATTTTACCATATTCTTTCAATAATTCAATAAGAAAATTCATACATTTTTTTTATAAATTTTAAAATTGCAAAAACCTTAATATTATCATTAAATCAAATACTCCTTTTAGACTTTTCAGTACGCACATTTGATTGCAAGTTTCTCGCTGGAAAAAAAAAAACAGAATCTAATCAATCCATCAATGTGGGATTTGATTCTTGAAGAAATGTTGGGACTCTTTAAGTGAATATATCCGACACAAAATTTGGGTGAAAAGAAAATAAATCTTTTGAAAGATTTTATTAATAAAGAAATGGTGGAAAAATATTAGTCTCCTCAAATCACTTTTGTTTTTTGGTATTTGTTTTCTTTTAAATGTAAAACAGTCCAAATTTAAACCTACTGAAACAAATAGAATCCATGCATGATCAAATCTTTGAAGCCTCAAACATCTTATCACTTTTAAACATCAAACAGTCCAAAAAACAAAAAACAAAAGTCTCAGCTTTGAACAGTGGAGGAGTCAAGTAGGTAAGAGCCTCTAGTGAAATGACATATCATATAATGTTTGGCATTAAGAACAATGCAGAATATTAGAATTCATGAAAATTCATGCAAGCACAGCCAATTTTGGCGATGTGCCCACTTGAAGAAGAAAGGCAGAATTGTTGATGTCAATTTGTGTTTGGCCTAATACCATGTGCTCTATTCTATAACTGATTAGACACGTCTCTTTTTCGATATTTGAATTTCAGAATTGAGTGAAAATTTATTTGCTTCTAGCTTTCCAGCTCAGTGAAAATTTCTTGACTTAAAAGAGGGGACCAATTAAAAGCTGTAAATGTTTCTGACTCGAAACAAAACACCCTTTCGATTAAGACAGACCTTCCCTGTTACTAATGCGTGAAACAAAGACATTTCTGTGTTCTGAAACTATCAATCAATGGTTGTAACAAAAAGAAAGGTTGAAGCTAAAGAAGGAATTAATGTGTCCAATTTACAACTAAACCCCAATGTCCAAAAGTACTAATCTATTGCAGAGAAGTGATAAAGTTGGTGTCTTTGTGTTACTCAAATTAAGGTAATCATGGCTAAGCACATGCCCATGGATTCTCATGCTCTGTTTCAAACGCATTGGGAAGTTTATGTTTTTCTAAGCTTTTTTCTTTTTAACAGAAGCCCATGAACTGTAATCATGATGATAGTTCAATATTTTGAGTTTGGTAACTTTAAAAGCAAGATCTTGCTGACATGTTTGGAAAGATAAGTTTGATGGGTTAAGCTAATTAGCTTTTCTAGATTCACTGTTTCAATGGTGGTTCAATGAACATTCCAAGATTGACTTTTTCTCACTTCATGCCCTTTTATTCCTTTTTGATAACTTAAATTCTTTCAAAGATTCCTATGTCATATGCCACTTGGCTCTTTTTCATGTAATTTTGTGCACTATAGGAGTGATCAAATATATAATTGATTTAAAGGTACGGTTTTGGAATATTTCTTTTATAATCTAAATTACCATCTTGATTTTGATTCATTCAACAAAGAATTTAATTGATTTAAGCAAATAATAAATTTCCACAAAGATAAAAGACGAGTAAGGAGCGACCTTGACCCAAAAATAAAAGAAGAATCGTGGGATGAAATTTATGCGAAATGGAAGAAGAGTTCCCCAACAATAATTGTGTATGCTATGATAGTTAGATGTAACCTAATCATGGTTTAGTGACAATCTACCCTATGAGCTTCTATGGTGTGGTCCGGTCCTCTTTGATCCGGGGAGTTCGGCTTTTTTCCATTTTACAGCTATGGAATAGAGTTTGAACCTTCTTTCATCGCCAAACTACCGAACTAGAAATCATCAACTTTGGCTCCTTTTTCAACAGCTAAGTACACCCAACACATATTAATAATACTAATAATTCTCCTCCAACTCACACGAATCATCATCTCATGCACTAATGCATAAAATTATCAAATAATTAATCCTAAATAAATATGTATTATAAGTTGACGTGTGGATTGATAAGAAAGAGGAACTCAGGCCATTGCGTGTGGACTAGTTGGAGTATAATAATCTTAAATGCATCAAATGGATACAAATCAAGCCCCAAAGTTTAGTTCCTTCATAAACGTCTAAATTTGTAATGTTTTTGATGTATGTATGTGCATATGCATGTATTTAAACGAAAACTTCACGTGGGAATCTATTGATGAAAGTTAGGGCAGAGTGTATATGAGATATTTTTTGGTGTTTATGATGGCGTTAGCTCAACTGAAGCTGCTGGCGGGGAAGAGCTGAAACGACTGAACAATTAACAGGCTTTTGTCTGAGATGAAAGCAACAACAACTGGACATGGCAGGGTGGTTCACTATGTCTGATTTGAGCAGCATTTAGTCAGTTGCCTGCCAATTTGTAGTATTGGAGAGCATTTTGTATGTGGTTAGGACTTAAAACTTAAATGTCCGAAACGACGTTTGTTGAACAGAAAAAGCTGGAGTTGGACTAAATAAAATTGAAACAGCTGAACCTAGTTATGGACTTACAATTTCCTATTTTGCCTTGGGTGAGCATAAGTAGATGGACCCAAACCTAGGCCCTTCTTTAAAGCCCTGCCCCCTGGTCTAGGGTTGTTCAAATTTTTTTATCCGCCGGTGATAGAAAACTTGCTTCTCTCATCTAACAAAAACACACGTTGGAGCTTCACCTAATATTTTACTAGTTTCCTAGGAGCCAAACAGCATACATCATATGCACGGCCAGAGATAGAAAATTTTGTTGGGGGTCAGAATTAATTGTAAAAATATAATTTCATCATTTTAATAGTCTATATCTTTATAATTTTTAAATGATTAAATCAGATTTTTATATTTTGGGGGGCCAAAATGTAATTTTACCATTACTAATTCAAAATTTTATAAATTATAAAAGGCCTAAATGTTCCATTTTAGGGGAGTCAGGGCCCCTACCAGCCCCCCTTGGCTCCGCCACTGATCATATGCAGTGCTCAACTAGACTTGATCTGACCAAGTTTTTTAGGTGATTGCCTATGTGTCAAGAGAAATGTCTACTTTCATTATCACTATGCCAGCCACATAACTTGTCTTATTTGTTGGCATTTTGACCAAAATATTTTGATGATTTGCTTGCAACTTTTTTAAGGATCTCGTGCAATCAATCTCGTGTTTATCATTGGAGAATAGATTGAATCAAGTAAGATTATTTTTCAAAGATTCTTATGTAAGTTGATTTTATAATATTTTGCATCCATAATTGATTTGATGAGATTTGGGCAAATCAAGATGGATTAAAGATTACTTTGTAAAGATAGATTCATACTCTAAATATGGAAAACCTATTCAACCTTAATTAAGGTTTTATTGTTAAGGCAAGTGTTTTTTAAGTGTCTATTGATGTGTGACACTTCCACTAGCACATTAACAGATAACATAATTTGCCTTATTTGGAGTTGAATTTCAACCAAATTAGTCAAGAAATAACTTAAATGTTCTTGTGGACGTATGATGTGTAACACCCGTTACCCGACCCGATCGTCGGGTCTGAGCTATAGAATGTCACATCTGTTGTCTAAGCAATTACAAACATTAACATTAAAATCACAATATGATACATGCAAACATAAACATTTCAAACCATAGGCATGATATACAACCTTTCCTGAATCTTATACTAGCTTACATATGCTTTAAAGTTAGCCTGAGATCGAATAATGACCAATTTGTAAAAGTTACAAAACTTCGTGTCAATGTCGCGACATGAGAGAGTTCCTCGCCGCAATGTGGCATACTAAATTGACCTCATTGTGACGACAAGGTCCCTCGTCATGCCGTGGCCTGAAGTCCAGAGCTCATGGCGATGACCATCGCTTAATGTCGCGGGGTGGACTTTGTTTTTGGTACATTTGGTACCTATTTCGTATCTACCTTTTAAACTCTATGTTTGGTGCATAATTGCACAACTAAAACTGCACAAAATCAACACAATTACATGCCAAAACTTTGCATTTAACCATTTCCAACCTTCCAATCCATTTTAACTTCTAATTCACATTAAAACATACCAATTCAATTTACTAAAATTCAACCTATTCAACTATGATTTTAGCCATTCCATATCATCATTTTACCTATACCATTTCATGCTCAAACATACCATTCCCATGTCATTCACAATGTCACAACATACTACCAAAACATACATGGACAATAGGCATTAACCTTATCAAAGATCAAGCATTATAAAGGATTCAACTAAAACTATCATTTTAAGTTAACATGTAACGACCTAATAGCCAGGGGTGTCGAAAAGTGCATTCTTGAGACTCCATTTTCATAAATCAGACTCTTTACGAAGCTAGTTATGTAGTTAATTAGGTTTCGATTAAGTGAATTTACTTGAATTAAAAGTAATTAGGTATAAAGACTAAATTGCATAAAGGGTGAAAGTTGAATTATAGATTAAAGAATAATTAAAGGGACTAAAGAAGTAATTTTACCATTGTTTCTTTAGTAGGGCGGAATAAAACAAATAAGAAATAGAAATAGAAAGCCAAAACAAATTTTTTTGAAAAAGAAAGAAGAAAAAGGAGACGCACGGCCTAAGTGCTTCAAAAATTCAAAGTTCAATTGGTTAGTCAATTTAGTCCCTTTTTCTTGTAATTTTTATGATTTTAGAATTTCGGTGTTAAGTATTACCCGACCCATGTTGAAATTTTAGCATTGATTGAGTTTTTAAATGTTGTTAATGTTGAATAATTTTAGTATTAGGGATTAAATTGATAGATTTTTAAGATAGAAGTGAAAAAGGATTAAATTGTAGAATAAATTGTAATTTTTGAGTAATATGGTCTAAATTTTGAAATTTTCAAATTTTAGGATTTAATTAAAAAGAGAGTTAAATTTAGTTTAAAGTGAAATTTGTGTAAAATATAAGATTAATTGTGAAGAATAAAAATTAGTATCGGTTTAGGGACTAAATTAAAATTTTGGCAAATATTGAGTCAAAAATTAAAATATTCGATATGAAATTGAATTATGTTATATTGATGAATTTTAATTGTTTTAATTCCGTAGCTAACGTCGTACCGGAATTCTCGACTAAAAAGGGGAAAGATAAAGTCGACGTCAAATAGCTCATAAATTCCTGGTTTGTATTTCTATAATCCGAACTTAGTTGTTAATTGTTGTCTTTTGATTTAATGTATATGGTAAGTGGTTGAGGTGAGTATTTGGCACTTTGACTATTGAATTGATTTCATGTGTATATGGGATTATATGAAAAATATATTTGGTACTTTGATATTGAATTGGATTGAATTGATATATATTATGAATATATATGTGTAAATGTGATAATGTGCTAATATGATAATTGGATATTGGTTGTATTTGGAAAGTGAATTGGAACCCTATTAACTGTATCGGGCTGAGTCGGATATAAATGGCATGCCATAGGATAGGAAGAGTTCAGGGATTTCTTCAACTTCGAGTCGATGAGGCACTGGGTGCCAATTTACTTCGATCTAACCGATGAGACACTGAGTGCCAAACTGGTGTGTTGGTTGGATCCGTGTATCCGTCCGAGTCCGAGTCGTGTTAATAGGGGTAAATAAATAATAAAGTTCTATAATTGATATTGAAGTAGCATGTCTAAGTTGAATATAGTATAAAATGATATACTATTATGTATGAATTCAAAGAGTTGACATATGGTAATAGTGTTTTTTAAATATTAATATGTGCTTATAATTTTATTGTGCTTAATATTCGGATTATAGAAATACCACTGAGTTTTACTCAGCATACTGTTTTGTTTTTCGTGCGCAGGTTAGGTACTTAACTTTTGATTGCCGATTCAGTATCCAACAATGATCCCGAACTCCAAAGTGGCGATGTTTATCTTTTGTGTCGGCATGTACCTAGGATGTCTAAATGATAATTATTTTGTGGATGGATAGTAAATAAGGTTATAAGTGTAATGTTGGTTTGGTATATACATATAAACATGTGTTTGTGTTTGAAGCCATATTATGGCATGGTAAATTGAACCAAATATATATAGGTGCATGTGAATTTAAGTTGATGTTTAAGTACTCATGAACTAGGCAAAATTGATTAAATTTGGTATGTTTATAATTTGGATTTGAGTGATGCTTTGATGATATGAATTGAGGATATAAATGTGGTACCAATGAAGGTACATTGGTTAGGCACCTAGGATGATTGTTTTGACATGTTTTGATTGTATTTGATCATGTTTTGAACTGGTTAAACGAATGATTTTTGAATTGTTTAATGTCCAAGCTTGCAGGGAATGGTAAATTATTATTTAAGGCACCTTTTAGGTCCACAAGGCCAGACACACGGGCGTGTGACTTGGCTGTGTAAGACACACGACTAGCACACAGGCATACGAGGCCATTTCAAAGGGTACACGGCCTGACACATGGGCGTATGCCTTGGCCGTGTGACCCAAGTCAGAGAGTTACACGGCACAAACACAGGCTGGGACACGGCCGTGTGTCCCTACTTCGAATGCCCATACGGCCAGACACGCGGGCGTGTGACTTGGCCATGTGAACCCTGCAGCTAAAAAATTTTCTAGCTTTTTCTAAAAATTGTCAAATGTTCCCGATTTAGTCTTAAATCGTTTCTAAAGTGTTTTCAAACCCTCAAAGACTTAATATGAGATTCTATGCATGTTAATGATGAATCATTTTTTTATTTTTAAAATGTTTGAAATGAATGATTAGATTACGATTACTCGATAATATCTCGAAACCCTATTCCGGCGACGGATACAAGTTATGGGTGTTACATAACATATCAAATAGCTATGCACATGCCACATAACTAGACTTTTAAATGTTTGAAATACTATTGAATCATTATTGGGATACTGTGAACTTCTCGACGATCTGCTTGACACATTCCACAAGTTGACAATCTGCAGGGAAAGGAAGAACAACGAGGTAAGCATATCGAATGCTTAGTAAGTTCATAGGCATTAAATAACAACTTACCTCGATTTACTATCTAATACGATAAGCTATTAGCTTGACAAGTCTGCTTACATAAGGTAACCATATATCAACAAGGTAAGTTCAATATATAACAATATCATATAGTAATTTAAACATATAACATTCCAATTCACATGCAAATTTCATGTCAATCACTTCCCAATACAATATAACATGCTCATATTCATGCTAGCACCTTAATTCAATTTATATACATACTATCTTACCATGTAACATACATTTTGTAGGTAATTTAGTTCATTCCAATTGTCACCTATAAGTATTTACATTTAATCATTTATTATCATCACAATTAAGCTTATATGTTTCATTTCATTTTAAACATTTCAATAATTTCTAAGCCTAATAGCTTTTTCATACTTATTCGGCCCTTAGGGCTCATTTTCAATTCAATGCGTATGTCATTCCATTTCAATACCATTTAACCAATTTATGTAATTTTAACCCTATTAATCAGTCACGGGCTCGATATGGATACACGGATCTGTCACCTTGGGTTGCCTGGCAACGATGACGTTATAATTGTACATAATACCACCTCGGATTGCCCAAAAACAATGGTTTCTCATCTCAATCAATCTGTCATCCCGGGTTGCCTAAGGATGATGACTCAAAACACAATATCTACCACCCCAGATTGCTTGACAACGATGATTTTACTCAATAATATGACCCTATGACATGCCAATTATATCTAACATAGTCCGAATATCTAATAGAGTAACTAATAATCCTATTTCATTATAAGCTTGATTCTCATTCTATCGATCTCAATATCATCAATTCGTAAATCAAGATATCATTTCATTCATAGCATATAACATGATTCATCTCAATTCCAAGCCAATTTCACCATTTCACCAAGTTATAATATTTTCAATTTTATTCAATTTAATCATCTATCTCAATAATCAATCAAATTCGCACCAATATGATCTGATCAATCATAATTAACTACCAATTCATTAAATATCTCAAGTTGCAATTCATCATATTCAATTTATCATTTCTTTACGATTTAGTTCATATCTCACCTTTTGTACCAAGTTGCAAACAATTCAAACTACTATCAAACATACACAAATTCATAATTCAAATATATAAAATGTAACACCCCCTAATCCCAAACCGTCGCCGGAATAGGGTTACGAGGTATTACCGGACATATCAAACAATTTATAAATAATTCTTAAATAAATGACAAACGTATTAAAATATAACCATAAATTCATATGTTTTTTTTTACCAATTGACTACATTCATTTCTTTTCTCTTTTTTTTTAAAAAAAAAATCAATATAACCCCTATATAATTATTTAACCTTCCCTGCAAATCCAACCGCAACCAATTTACAGTCAATACAGAAACTAACACATTTTCACATTCAAATATGTTTAAATCATGCCTAAACATTTACTTATCAAATTAATCAACAATATTCATAATACTTTATAAAAGTTAACTAATAAACTTCGTTCATCTCATTTCAACTTTAGTACCGAACATACCATTTTATAACTTAATGTTTCATTTATCATTCAATCATTAGAAACCAATTCTTTACAACCAAAACTTACACGACACTTTAATAAGACCTAAGTACATGCCACATTTACCAAAAGGAAAAATACATCACCGAAGTTATGCTAAAGTCAAGATTGATCTGGATGCTGAACCGGAACCTTCGACTTCTATCGACCTGCGCACGGAAACAACCATACGCTGAGTATTTCATACTCAGTGGTATTACTATAATTTAAATTATTTAAGTAAAATAACAAATAACATGTCAAATTATATAACAATTAATTCATAAATAAACTAATTTATTCTTAACTTTCATTTCTCAACAATAACAACTCAATTTGGCTATTCATCAATTTAATATCATATAACATTTCATTTGAACATAAATCTCTTCATGAATCTTTGATTCATTCTTTTCATTCCCAATTCTTAATTTCAATTAACTTTTCATTTCATGAATAAAGTCGATCATTTTCATTCGATTTTTGCTATTCCATTTATTTGCCCCTATTAGCAAGACTCGAACTTTGGCGGATACACGGATCCAACCAAACACACCAGAATGGCACTCAGTGCCTCATCAAATAGTTCGAAGCAAAGCTGACACCCAGTGTCTCATCGGCCAAGCCGAAGTAAGTTGGTACCCAGTACCTCATTGAATCTATCCGAAGAAATATAGTGACACCCAGTGTCTCATCGACTCGAGGTCGAAGTATCCCTGAACTCTTCCAATCCTATGGTATGCCAACTATATCCGACTCAGCCCGACTAGTTAATAGGGTATTCAAATCATTTTTCTATTTCAAATTCACTTTCGATTCAATCACAATTCAATTCAAATTCACTTTCCACTTTTTAATCAATACACAATTCAAATAATCTCACTTCGATTCAATTCATTTCGATTCACTTTTCCAATCAATATGCAATTCATATATTCACACATATTCATAATTTCATTCACTTTTATTCAATGCAATATTTTAATACTCACCTCAATTTCACTTACCAAGTACTTTAATTGAAATTTAACAATTGAAAATAAATAAATTCAAATTATAGTAAGACAAACTGTAAATCTCCCGTTGTAGTCCTCGATAGCTTTCTCCTTTCCTTTTGATGCCGATGCCTCGGGTTCTTTGTTAGCTACGAAAATAATAATAATTTTCGCTATTAATTATAGCATTAAATTAAAATAAATAATTAAATTTCTAATCAATTCTTACCTTATTCCCAATTTAATCTTAACTAAGTTTACTTACTTTTCTAATTCAATTCACACTTCATTTTTATTCAAATTTCATCCAAACTCAAATTTAACTACTAAATTTTCAGCATATTTTACTAATTTCGATTTTTTCTCAATTTAGTCCCTACAACATAAAACCTATAGCTTACTTTACAATTTAATCCCTTGATCTATTCTAACTTGAATTTCATTCATTTAAATCCCTAATTCATCTTTTTGTTCTAAAATTTAATGTCTAAAATCTAATATCTTCCAAAATTTCAGTACATACTTAATAGTATTTTGTTCTAGTTTCATAAAACTCAAAATTACAAGAAAAAGGACTTAATTTGACTTACCAATTTGAAATTGAACATTGAAAACCCTAAATTTCTTCTTTTTTTTTCTTTCTTTCTCCCCTGCTTTCTTCTCTGCTTCGTTTGCTATTCTCATTATGTTTCTTTCTTTTCTTTTTTCATTTTATGTTTTGTTTATTATTTAATAAATGTAATATTTTAATAATATAATATAATTATATTTTCTTATATAATAAGTAATTACATAATTTTAATATAAGTGTATTTATACAATCATTATCATGACAAATGTGTAAATTATTACCATACATTTGTCACCATCTTATTTATTTCACAATATAATAATATTAATAATAATAATTTAATAATAATTTAATAATATATTTTTACACATAAAAATCTTAGATTTTATGCTTATGTCGCCTCAAATTTGGCAATTGGCATAATTGCCTATTTAGTCCCTATTATTTTCCTTTAATCTATAATTAAACTTTCACTTCTATTGTAATTTAATCTTTTTTGCTAATTACTCTTAATTAAGCTAAATTCACCTATCTAAAACCTAATTAAACACACAACTAGTCTCGTAAATATTTTTAATAATTATTTTTGAACTCAATTTACTAAGACGAAGGCCCGATATTATACTTTTCCGATGCCCGTAAATTTTTGGTCATTACATTTCTCCCCCTTTAATAAATTTCGTCCTCGAAATTTAAGTAAGAAGAGATAAGGATATTGTGCTCTCATCGTTTCTTCCAGTTCCCAAGTTGCTTCTTCCACACTATGACTTCTCCATAAAACTTTTACTAAATGAACCTGTTTATTTCTTAATTCTTTCACTTCTCATGCTAATATCTGAACCGGCTCTTCTTCATAAGTCAAATCAGATCGAATTTCAATGTCTTCAGTGGAAATAACATGAGAAGGATTCGATCTATATCTCCGAAGCATCGAAACATGAAAAGCATCATGAATTTTCTGTAATTCTGGAGGTAGGGCTAATCGATAAGCAACAGACATAATTCTTTCTACAATCTCATACGGCCCAATAAAACGTGGACTCAATTTTCCCTTCCGACCAAATCTCAAAATTTTCTTCCACAGCGATACTTTGAGGAATACTTTATCACTAACGGAATATTCAATGTCTCGTCGTTTCAAATCTGCGTAATATTTCTGTCTGTCGAATGCAACTTTCAGTCTATCTTTAATCTTTTTAACTATTTCCTCTGTCTCTTGAATCAATTCCGGCCCAATCACTTTTCTTTCTTTTAATTCTGTCCAACATACTAGTGATCGACACCTTCGACCATAAAGTGCTTCATACGGAGCCATCTGAACACTAGATTGGAAACTATTATTATAAACAAATTCTGCTAGTGGTAGATATCGTTCCTAACCTGACGTAAAGTCGATAATACAAGCTCTCAACATATCTTCCAAAATCTGAATTACCCGCTCAGATTGTCCGTCAGTTTGTGGATGAAATGCAGTACTAAAATTGAGCCGAGTTCCCAACGACTCATGTAATTGCTTCCAAAATCTCGATGTAAACCGAGGGTCTCGATCTGAAATTATCGATACCAGAATATCATGTAATCTAACAATTTCCCGAATATAAACCTCAGTAAGCTTTTATATTGACCAGTCAATTCTAATTGCTATAAAATGAGCTGACTTTGTGAGTCAATCGAAAATCACTCAGATGGCATTCTTTTTACTCACTGAAAATAGCAATCCCGTAACAAAATCCATGGTAATGCAATCCCATTTCCACTCGGGGATAGTAATAGGCTGTAACAAACCTGTTGGTACCTGATGTTCTGCTTTTACTCGCTGACAAGTTAGACATTTACCGACATATTCAACTATATTTTTCTTTATTCCTAGCCACCAATACAGTTCTTGTAGATCACGATACATCTTCGTTCCACTAGGGTACAAATCCGATTCTGAAACCTTAAATAATCATGCTCATAAATACTAAAATTTTCCACTGTACCATGCTATACCATTTCCCTTTTCTTCATTATCTTCTCATCTTCCATCTGAGCTGATCTAATTAGATCAAACATCACTGGCTTAACTTTTAATTCAGCTAACAAACTTCCATCATCATTGATACTAAGCCGAGCAAACATTGCCCGTAATTCAACCGCTACTTTTCTGCTCAATGCATCTACTACTACATTTGCCTTTCCTGGATGATAATCTATAACATAATTATAATCTTTCAGAAGTTCTATACATTGTCTCTGTCTCAGATTCAAATCCTTTTGTGACAAAAGATATTTAAGAATTTTATGATCAGTGTAAATATAACATTTCTCACCATACAAGTAATGCCTCCAAATCTTCAATGCAAAAATTACAGCAGCTAACTCCAAATCGTGTGTCTGGTAGTTACATTCATGTGGCTTCAACTTTCGAGATGCATAAGCTATTACTTTTACATCCTACATCAATACACAACCCAAACCATTAAAAGAAGCATCATTGTACACTATGAAATCTTTCCCTGATTCTGATAAACTTAGAACAAGTGCCTCTGTCAACATTTGTTTCAATGTCTCAAAACTTCTCTAACACTGATCATCCTAGATAAATGGAACATTCTTTTGTAGCAGTTTTGTCATCGGTAACGCTATCTTCGAAAATCCATTAATGAACCTTTGGTAGTACTTGGCTAAACCCAGAAAACTACATAGCTCAGATACATTCTTCGGTGCTTTCCACTGAACAATTGCTTCAATTTTCTTCGGATCAACTCTGATTCCATCTGCCGATACCACATGTCCCAAAAATACAACTTCTTATAACCAGAACTCACATTTGCTGAGCTTTCCGTACAACTATTTCTCCCATAATATTTGTAGTACAATCCTAGGATGTTGATCATGTTCTGACTCTGAATTTTAATAAACCAGTATATCATCAATAAAAACCACCACAAACTGGTCTAAATACGGTTGAAAAATACGATTCATCAAATCTATAAAAGCAGCTGGAGCATTAGTCAACCCAAAAGGCATCACCAAAAATTCATAATGACCATATCGAGTACGAAATGCAGTCTTCGGAACATCACTTTCTTTTACTTTTAGCTGATAATACTCAGATCTCAAGTCAATCTTCGAAAATATCGAAGCTCCTTTTAGCTGATCAAATAAATTATCTATACAGGGCAAAGGATACTGGTTCTTGATCGTCACTTTGTTCAACTGTCGGTAATCAATATAAAGCCGCATTGATCCATCTTTCTTCTTAACGAATAACACTAGAGCTCCCCAAGGTGAAATGCTCAGTCTAATGAATCCACGATCTAGTAAGTCCTGTAACTGCACATTCAACTCTTTTAATTCAGTGGGTGACATTCGGTATGGAAGTATAGAGATTGGTGTTGTGCCCGGGTACAATTCTATAACAAATTCAACCTTTCTATCAGGTGTTACGCCCGGTAGTTCTTCAAGGAATACATATGGAAACTCACATACAGTTCTGATCTTGCTGCACTGACTACCAACCAAATCAAAATTAATAACATAAGCTAGATATGTTGTACAACCCTGTCGAAGCAATTTATTAGCCTTGATTACTGAAATGATACGTGTTGATCGACTAGTACTGATGTCATTCACCTTAATTTTGTCCCCGTCTTCTATCTGAATACTAAACTTCTTTTTATATCAATTCAATACCACTCCATGTTCAGACAACCAATCCATACCCAAGATTACATCAAAGTCACTGAAAGGCATGATCAATAAGTCAACGAAAAAGATTTTATCATGTATCATCAACGGGCATCTCCAACATACTCTATCTACAGATACAGTTTGTCCTAAAGGGCTAGACACTTCTATTAAAACTCTAGACATTTCAGATTTTAACTTTCCCAACTCAACCAGTTTTAAATTAATATATGAATGCGACGATCCTAGATCAATTAAAGCATAAACAAGCTCAGAATGTAATAAGAATATACATATCACAACATCGTAGGCATCACCTTCTTCCTGATTCCAAACTACATAGGCTCTGGCTGGTGCTCTTGCTTCTGACTGTTGTGTAACTATGTCACCGCTCCTACGAACACCTTCACCTCTGGATACTGAACTACCTCTACCTGACCCTCTACCTCTAGTAGTAGATATTGATCTCTGTGATGTCACGGGTGCAGCACTATCAGTTTTTGGACAATCTCTGATGAAATGATCTATAGAACCACATCGGAAACAACCTCTAATTAATTTCCAGCATTCACCTCTGAAGTGGACCTCTCACACTACTAGTAGATACTGCTGCTTGTTTCCCTCTACTTCTACCACCTCTGTCTGATCTAAAACTGGATCTCCAACCACCTTGGGATTCCTTTGATCTTTTTGGCTGTGGATTTAAACTGGTAGTTCCCGCACGTTTCCCGGTTAATCTGACACTTTCAGTCTTTTTGTCAATATAACACCCCAAACCCGGCCTAAACGTTATGGCCGAATCTGGCGATGTCACATTGTAACACCCCTTACCCGTATTCAACGCCGGAATCAGGTACGAGGCATTACCAGAACATATACACTTATAAACGTATTAAACTGAGTTATAAAATTTCATACAGATTAAAACTTTCAAATTATTGTCTTCGAATCGTTAATTAGGGCTTACGAGGCCCAATATATACTCATTCGATCCAAGCCTTATAGCTACCACCATTGTAATTATTAAATATTCAATATCTCGTAAAGATTCGCTAATCTATCCCATATACTTTCACACAGATTAATTCACAATTCACAAGTCTTATCATTTCAAAGCTTATAAGACACATGTACATATCTATACTAACTCGTATGAGTCTCATACTCATTCATATGCTCAATATATCCGTTAAATCATTTCAACATCAAAGAATCTGCATTATGTCAGAAACAATACTAATAACAATCATAAATCTTTTCATATTAATTTCATGTATCATTTACTAAACTTCATATATGATTTCATAAATAAGTAATTCACTAACACATCTTGCCATATACAATATCCAATTGGTGAAATCACTTAATTGAATTCAACTTCAACAATCACAATAAATCTATCACTTGAATATGAGTCCTTGTAACACTTACCAACTTTGTCAAATTAGTGAACGTCTTACGGAATTGAGTATTTATTTTCTCGATGCCATAGTCCAACTATGGTCTTACACATAATCACATAACATATACCGATGCCATAGCCTAGCTATGGTCTTACACGGAATCACATATCACTTATTTCCATGGTCCATCCATGGTATTTTCCGTCAATTCGTCTTTATCACTAAACGAAAGTACTCTACCCTGCGTTCTACTCAATTTGAACTTTCATTTCAATTTATTTATCTTTCTCAACAATCATAATTCAACCATGAATATGTATATAGAATAATACATTATGTCATGCATAATACTAACAAATAATTGTTTGGTTTCAGCCATATGAATTTACAATTCAATTCATAATAACTAATTGAAATGAAACATTATGTCATTTCCAATTCAACGTTTATCAAATATAATCAGGCATATGACCAATTTATATACAAATCATTCATATATTTTATATTTCCTCATTCTCCTCTCCATTCCACATCCTTAATGTACATAACACTCTTATAAATAACATTTTCTATAATTTTACTATTCACTCACATGTATATTCAAAGCTGTCTATTCGAGTCAGAGTCACTAAATTATTTTTATCCGGAGCTACAGAGCTCCAAATTAAGATCCGTTAATTTTCCCTGAAACTAGATTCACATATATTCTTACCATACAATTTTCATGATTTATAGCTTATCCAATAAGTACAGTTTATTCTTTAAATTTTCCCTATTTCATTGCTCAATAGTTCGACTTCTCTTCACTAAATATTTATTATCTCATTGTAAAGAATTTGGATAGTACTTCAGTTTATTTCACTTGAAAATAGACTCATTCAGGGTTCTAAACATATAAAGTTTATCCCATAATTATTTTTTTTACAATTTTAACAATTTTCCAAAGTTAGAATAGGGGATTCCAAATTCATTCTAACCTGTCTCACTAAACTTAAAATATCTCAAAATATATAACTCTTTTGCTTACTCTGTTTCTTTTATGTAAAAATAGACTCATTAACCTTTCATTTCATATCTTATTCACTCTCTAATTCGATTTACAACATTTTTGGTGATTTTTCAAAGTCATGCAATTGTTTCTGTCCAAAACTATTTTGCTGCTAATTCTACTACTTCATAATTTCACTTTTTCACTTTTGATCACTATTCAATTCAATTCCACACATATATTCATCATTCAATTAAACTTAGTCGTTACATAATCTCATATATTTTCACTTAGTCAATTTCCCGTTGAACACTCGGAATATACACGGATACGTAGAGAATTAGCACATAAGTGTGACACTGATATGTAGCCGAAGCTACCACTGATACGTAGCCGTAGCTACCACTGAAATGTAGCCGAAGCTACCACTGATATGTAGCCGTAGCTACCACTGATCAATAACACTGGAAATGTCCACAGGCTTGCTCACACAAGCTGTTAGGTGTCTGCAACACATGCTAGATCACCCAACACCCAAGACTCACTATAACACTGTAACACTGGTCTCTAGTGACATGTCACTTGTATCCACTTCTATTCCTAAGTTCAACCGGGAATTTACACTTAACACTTTATTTTAAAAACTTCATCACTTGAATAATTCATGAACAATTTTCCTTCCACATTCAATACTAATTCACATATCAAATATAAATCACAATTTATAAAAATATATTGCTATTATTTACACATAACTTACTTTTGTGCAACAATATAAAAATTTAGCAATTTAGTCTTTAATCTTTTCTTTTCTCCGATCAAGGTCAATTCCACTTCTTTCTAGATCTATAATAACACATTTGACTTATTTAATACTCACATTTATCAAAACATTCCTTGACTCAAACTTTGGCAAAATTATAATTTTTCCCCTAAACTTTTGCATATTTACACTTTTGCCCCAAAGCTCGTAAATTAAATTTCATCCCTTATTCTTATGTATTATGACATGCTGAACATTTTTCCCTTCTATGGCAACATCAAATTCCCACTCTAACACTTACTTATGAACATTAGGTATTTTTACAGATTATGTCGTTTTACTCGTTTTCACTTAAAATCACTTAGCAAAAGTTGTTTAACATAATTTCAAGCTTCATATTCTACCATAAAACATCAAAATAAACACATTTCACCTATGGGAATTTTTCCAAATATAAACCCTAGGTTAAATTATTGCTAGAATAAGCTAAATCAAGTTACCCGGACTCTAAAATCGTAAAAAAAAACATTAAAAACGGGGCTTGGAATCACTTACTATGGAGCTTGGAAGCTTGAAAACCCTAACTATTTCTTTCCCCTTGCTATTTTCGTTCATCATGGAGAATATAAGCACATTTTGCCATCTTTTTCCCTTTTTAATTCTTTTTATTACTAAATTACCATATTGCCCCTAACTTAAAAATTTCCTATTTCACTTATCTCATGTCTATTTTTGTCCATAACTTAACCAATGGTCTAATTATCATATAAAGACCTCCAATTTAAAGTTTCATAACAATTGGACACCTCTAACATGTAGAACTCAACTTTTGCACTTTTTACAATTTAGTCCTTTTGACTAAATTGAGTGCCCAAATGTCAAAATTTTTGAGCGAATTTTTCACAAAATTATTTCGTGAAATCGTATACTATAAAAATATAATAAAAATAAATTTTGTCCTCTTCGAATTTGTGGTCCTGAAACCACTATTCCGGCTAGGCCCAAAATCGGGTTGTTACAGTCAAGGCCTAACACTTGCTCTACCATTTTGGCTCGTTCAATCAAATCTACTAGCTCAGTAATCCAATGAGATACTAACTGTACCTTGATCTCGTCTTGCAAACCCTGTAAAAATCTTTTGCAACTATCAGCTTCTGTTGGAATAAACTATTACCGACATATCACCCTGTTGTAACATTAAAAATTCTTGTTTCTTGTCTTCAATATACATCTCTCCGACATATTTCTGTTGAAATTCCTTCTGAAATAGATCCCATGTTATCTGATCCTCCGATAAATGTAGAATCACTAATTCCCACCATAAATAAGTTTCCCCTTGTAGCAACGATACAGCACAAATTAAACATTCCTAGAGGGTACAGTCCAATTGCTGCAAAATTCTTTTAGTCGAATCCACCCAATTTTCAGCTGCGAATGGATCGACTCTATTTAGACCCATAAATTCAGTAGCACCATATTTTCTCAATTCTTTTATCGGGGTCCGTCTTTGAGTAGGTGCTGAAGTCGTAGCAGGAACAGTCCTCGCTACTCTTTGCAAAGCATCGGCAATAACTCTTAATATATCAGAATCATCTCTATTATTCCTTTTATCTGCTCTAGGAGATTGATTCCTTATCGGGTTAATACCAGGTGTTGCCGATTCAGTTTCATCTAACCCGTAAGGTTCTCCTTCTCCGGAATACATTTCTTCATCAGTATTATTTATTCTTTCATCAGACAACTTTAATCTATAAAACAGAAACAAACAAATAGGTCAGCATCCAAAATCCCTACTAAGTTTGACTCGATAGTGGCATGTACATCTAAACTCAATTCCAAGCTCGATTTAGGTCGAGAATCGACTAAACTTGATAGCTCTGATACCAACAACTGTAACACACTCTAACCCTAAACCGTCACCGAAACAGGGTTACGAGGCATTACTGGACATATCAAACAATTTACAAATAATTCTTAAATAAATGACAAACGTATTAAAATATAACCATAAATTCATATGCTTTTTTTTTACCAATTGACTTCATTCATTTCTTTTCTCTTTATTTTTTAAAAAAAAATTCAATATAACCCTTTATAATTATCTAGCCTTCCCTACAAATTCAACTGCAACCAATTTACAATCAATACATAAACATGTTTAAATCATGTTTAAATCATGCCTAAACATTTACTTATCAAATTAATCAACAATATTCATAATACTTTATAAAAGTTAACTAATAAACTTCGTTCATCTCATTTCAACTTTAGTACCGAACATACCATTTTATAACCTAATGTTTCGTTTATCATTCAAACATTAGAAACCAATTCTTTACAGCCAAAACTTACAAGACTCTTTAATAAGACCTAAGTACATGCCACATTTACCAAAAGGAAAAATACATCACTGAAGTTATGCTGAAGTTGGGATTGATCTGGATGCTAAACCGGAACCTTTGACTTCTATCGACTTGCGCACGGAAACAATCGTACGCTGAGTATTTCATACTCAATGGTATTACTATAATTTAAATTATTTAAGTAAAATAACAAATAAACATGTTATATAACAATTAATTCATCAATAAACTAATTTATTCTTAACTTTCATTTCTCAACAATAACAACTCAATTTGGCTATTCATCAATTTAATATCATATAACATTTCATTTCAACATAAATCTCTTCATGAATCTTTGATTCATTCTTTTCATTCTCATTTCTCAATTTCAATTCACTTTCCATTTCATGAATAAAGTCGATCATTTTCATTTGATTTTTGCTATTCCATTTATTTGCCCCTATTAATAAGACTCGGACTTTGGCAAATACACAGATCCAACCAAACACACCAAAATGGCACCCAGTGCCTCATCGGATAGTTCGAAGCAAAGCTGACACCCAGTGTCTCATCGGCCAAGCCGAAGTAAGTTGATACCCAGTACCTCATCGAATCTATCCGAAGAAATATAGTGACACCCAGTGTCTCATCGACTCGAGGTCGAAGTATCCCTGAACTCTTCCAATCCTATGGCATGCCAACTATATCCGACTCAGCCTGACTAGTTAATAGGGTATTCAAATCATTTTTCTATTTCAAATTCACTTTCGATTCAATCACAATTCAATTCAAATTCACTTTCCACTTTTTAATCAATACACAGTTCAGATAATTTCACTTCGATTCAATTCATTTCGATTCACTTTTCCAATCAAAATGCAATTCATATATTCACACATATTCATGATTTCATTCACTTTTATTCAATGCAATATTTTAATACTCACCTCAATTTCACTTACCAAGTACTTTAATTGAAATTTAGCAATTGAAAATAAATAAATTCAAATTAGAGTAATACAAATCGTAAATCTCCTGTTTTAGTCCTTGATAGCTTTCTCCTTTCCTTTTGATGCCGATGCCTTGGGTTCTTTGTTAGCTACGAAAATAATAATAATTTTCGCTATTAATTACAACATTAAATTAAAATAAATAATTGAATTTCTAATCAATTCTTACCTTATTCCCAATTTAATCTTAACTAAGTTTACTTACTTTTCTAATTCAATTCACACTTCATTTTATTCAAATTTCATCCAAACTCAATATTTCACTAATTTCGAATTTTCCTCAATTTAGTCCCCGCAACATAAAACCTATAGCTTACTTTACAATTTAATCCCTTTATCTATTCTAACTTGAAATTTATTCATTTAAATCTCTAATTCATCTTTTTGTTCAATAAAATTTAATGTCTAAAAATCTAATATCTTCCAAAATTTCAGTACATACTTAATAGTATTTTGTTCTAGTTTCATAAAACTCAAAATTACAAGAAAAGAACTTAATTTGACTTACCAATTTGAAATTGAACCTTGAAAACCCTAAATTTCTTCTTTTCTTTTCTTTCTTTCTTTCTTTCTCCCTGCTTTCTTCTCTGTTTCGCTTGCTATTCTCATTATGTTTCTTTCTTCTTCTTTTTTTTCATTTTATGTTTTGTTTATTATTTAATAAATGTAATATTTTAATAATATAATATAATAATATTTTCTTATATAATAAGCAATTACATAATTTTAATACAAGTGTATTTATACAATCATTATCATGACAAATGTGTAAATTATTACCATACATTTGTCACCATTTATTTATTTCACAATATAATAATAATATTAATAGTAATTTAATAATATATTTTTACACATAAAAATATTAGATTTTATGTTTATGCCGCCTCAAATTTGGCAATTGGCATAATTGCATATTTAGTCCCTATTATTTTCCTTTAATCTATAATTAAACTTTCACTTCTATTGTAATTTAATCCTTTTTCTAATTACTCTTAATTAAGCTAAATTCACCTATCTAAAACCTAATTAAACACACAACTAGTCTCGTAAATATTTCTAATAATTATTTTCGAACTCAATTTATTAAGACGGAGGCACGATATTATACTTTTCCGATACCCGTGAATTTTGGATCATTACATAAAATTTAAATACAATCATATTGTATGAATTTATCTAGCCAAAATAACAAACAAGTTGAATTGTAAGGACTGATCGATAATTTTGCATTTTCCTTGATTATCCTCAGTTTGGTTTAATTCCCAATCTATATAATAGCTCAATTCAATTTATAAATTCCAAACATTTTATATCATCCTACTATATGCATATGTTAGTTCAATTTCATCATTCAAATCTCTCTAAATTTTTACATTTATTCAATTTAGTCCCTAAAACCGAAATTGCATTAACTTTCAAATTTGAGCTTCGATTTTGAAACCAATCTCAGTTACATCCTTTTTAGACTCTCTACTATCCATAATTATAGAAAATTTGCACCAATTTTGAAATTTATACATTTTAGTCCCTATGTTAAAAAACTAACAATTATATTTTACAATCTAGTTGTTTTTCATATCTAAGATTAAAATATAATAATTTAACACCAATTTCTTCAAGATTCATCAATGGTAACTTTTAGAAACTTTAACAGTTTTACAAATTGATATATGAGTTAGCTAAATCAAGCTCTCACGATCTCAAAAACGTAAAAATTACAAGAAAATGACTAAATTGAATAAACTTACCAAGGGCTGAAAGTTTGGAAGCTTCAACCCTAAATTTTTTTTCTTTTGTTCGTAGAGAAGAAGATGAATAGGAAGAAATGTTTGTTTTTCTTTTTCAATTTGTCTTATATACTTAATTAGTTTATTAATTAATTATAATTAACATAATTAATCTTTATTTAATTAAAATTGAACTTAATTAACCAATTTGGTGGGTTACAACTACTAACCATCACCGTTTGGCTATAATAAAATGGTCCAATTCCTCAATTGATCCTTCAATTAATTAAAATTCATAGTGATTAATTTTTACAATTTTTACAATATTTACAATTAGTCTTTGTACATTAATTAACTATTCAATTGACAAAATTAAGGGACTAAACTTTAATTAACCTCGTAAATATTAAATAATAATATTTACGGGCTCGAACATCAAAAATGGAGTTTCAAAACTGTCATTGTCGACACCATTGGAAAATGGGTTGTTACATGATGACCCATATTTGAAGATCCATGGAGTAATAAATCTTTGAAGATTTGATCAGATTAGATCAAGAAACGAATCCCGTGAAATATAGAGATTGAATCATGACTGATTAGACGGCTTATCATGAAGATCTTTGATTTATTCTAGACTTTATTAGAATATTTGTAAAGCCTTTTATAATGCTATTTTGGTGGGATCTTGATTGTAATTTATCTTTATTTTAGTAAGCCATTAACTTTTATATATTAGAGGCCTATGTAAGTTGGAATTAAGTAGAGAGAACATTTATCAATTCCTAGAGGAATGTTGTTTTCTAAGGGGGGAGAATTTAGCAATGAGAGATTTAGTCTTCGAAGTACAAGATTGAGGATTCTTCACTAGGGCATGTAAGAACTAGGATCACCGGTTGTATTGATTCAAAGATAGTAAATTTATCTTATTGAGCTATGCTCTGCACAAATAAAGAAATTGAACTGCATAATTAATTTATTATCCTCTATTTTTGTTTTACTGTTTTTTAAGGTGTGTGCTCACTTCCATAATTAATTTTACTCATATTTTATTTCTTCCAATCATCGATTGTTTAAGATCAACAAATTTTGTCATCGTAATAATGTATAAAAGTAAATATTATCGATGTGGTACATATTAAGTCATTAAATAATCCTCAACCAATATCTATTAACCGAATGAATGGAATAGGTTTCAAACATGGAAGGCAAGGGTCCATAGTCTACACAGTGGAACCATTTTATAGGGCGGTGACCATTATGTGCTAATTTATTTCAAGGGCTTACCTAATTGATAATGGAGTTGCGTAATTGTTAGCAATCAAAATCTCAATTAAATGAGCGAGACATGGAGTCGTGTAGGGGTATCAAATGGGATTTGACCAAACATTTATTGATGTGCAACCGGCCAATTAATAAATACATGGAAGATAAGAGGATTAATGTAAGAGATCCAAAAGTTTAGGGGTTAGGGATAGCTAGGGTTTCACATTTGAAAAACCATATTTAATATACAACCACAATCTCACAAATGTTACTATATGATTGCCACAAGAGATTGGTCCATCCGGAAACAAGCAATGTGCATGTTTTTAAATTGTTAGGGTTAGGAGGAGGGATCCATAAATATACCAACACAATAGCAAGAAATAATTAATATATGATATTGAAAAAATTAAAATTAAAATTATACAAACATCATAAATTTATATAAATATAATATTTTAATTATATCGATATAATTAATTGACTTTCATTTATAAATTCCATAATATCAAACTAATAATTATAATTAAGTTAAAAATGTATTAACTAGTTACATTTCATACAAACTATTATATATAAATTTTTTTATAGAAATAAATTTCATAAATAAGTAATTAATTTTTTTATGAAATATATATAAAATAGTAAATGCATGACATAAGGTGAAAATTTAAGGTCGCCCAAAGGTCAACAACTTAGGCCAGTCACAGAGGGTACATTTTTTTGAGGTTTCAATTCTAATATATATAAGATAAGAAAATTTTAAAGGATATTGATTTATATACACATGTGTTTACTTCTTTTTGGCCTTAACATGTCTATCTACTTTGGTTTAATCCAAACTGGCAACAAATATTAAATTTTACTTAAAATTACCAAATTTATATGCACCAATTAAATTGCGCCAACTTACTTGATTCTATTTGTGTGTCAATATGCTACTATCGTTTTAAAAAATAAAAATGTTTTAAAGCTAAAATTATAATTTTTATTTAAAAGGATTAAATTGAATTCTTAACTTTTAGGAGGGGCTAAAAGAAATTATACTATTTTAAAGAGACTAACAGGAATTAAGGTGAAGAATAAGTTTTGGACGGATTTTCTTAACAAGAAAACAGATAGTATAATATAATTAAAATTTCCTTTTTTTTACAAACTTTTCAAAATTTGATTATTATTTGGATTATTATTATTATTTTATGTAATATCTAAACCTATCAGCTAAACTAGAATTCAGTCTCCAACTAATTAACATTTTATTTGATGAGTAATTTTATTTTATTACTATCCACACTCCATAAAAAATGTAAAAAAGGACTGAATATAGAAATTTTAAATATCCTCATGTCATGTACATAAAAATTACTGCAGCAGTTAAAAACTCTAATGTCCCAAATAAAATATAATATAACCATCCATAAAAAAAACGATGAACATGCAAAAAAATTTTGAAGAAAAGGAATAAAATATAACAGCAAAGTCCACTCTAATCATTCGCCTAATCTGAATCTAATCCTTATTTTACTACGACTTTCAACAAACGTGGCAGCCGACGCGCTTTGCCGTCGGCGAAGGATTCTCCACCCCTTCATCGTCGGTGGAATATTTATCTCTTTGGTTAACGTCGGGAATACTTAGTTCCTGCGGTTCAGCAGGCAAATTTAAGTCAAAGTCACGTTGACTTTGGCTCGATAACTTAACACCATCGCTGCCGCTGTTGTTATTGCCGCCAGCTTCGTAGTGGCATCGCTTATGCCCTCCTAAAGCTTGACCTGAAGAGAATGTCTTGTTACAAATTGAACACACGTGATTCTTGTTACCAACTCGATTAATCATGAGAGGTAAATTTGTAGGCGGCGTGACTGTGGTAGCAGCAACAGCGGAGACATCAGCAGTGGTCTTGGTGGCGGCGGTGGTGATGGTGAGGTGGTCTCCAGCTCCAACAACAAGTTTCCTGTGACTGGCCTTGTGTCCTCCTAAAGCTTGATAAGATGGAAATCCCTTGTTACAAACCGTACACTTGTAAAGGTTGAGGGAGGTTCTGGAAGCAGCTGAGGCTGAGGGGATGGTTCTGGTAGTGGTTCCCTGAGCCAGCATGAGAAGGCAAAGAGCTAAGTATTCTTCTTCGGTTGGTGGGTTTTCGGATCTGGGTCGTTTGGTTCTTTTCCTCTTGGTCCAGGGCTCAACACAGTGGAGGTCGACTATATCATCACGGTCCAGCAGTGGAGGAGCTGAAGTTGGGGAATTCAATGTGTCAAGAGCCATGATTCTTCTGTTGTTATGTGAGTGCTTGAGTGAAGAAGGAAGGATTGATTTTTATATGGAGGAGTGGAGGAAGTAGGAAGGAAAGTGGTTGATAAGTGGAGAGAAAGAAGGGTGAAAAGAAATTGCAATACTCTGCTGTTACTAATATTGGCACGTCTGAATCTGATCATAAAAGTCGTCCTTTGGAGAGTGAAGTGTGGTGTGGGCTATTATAGTTGTCAACAAAAGGAAATAAACAGAGGCTTCGTATGAATGGTAATAGATTTGATGTTTTGTTTCTAATGTATGCTAAGTGGATACTTTATATAATTGACTGTTTCCATTCAAACCAACAACCCCCTGTTCTTCAACTTTTCTTGCTTTTTTTTTCTTCTTATCGATGAGTAAAAACAACAGTGAATAAAAGAGAAACTTGAAATCCATCCAAAAACATAGTCAAAATTCGTTAGAAATTAAACTGGGTAAGATGGAAAAATTGTTAGTAGTGGGAGAAACATTGGAGATGGTTGGGAATGTGATGTCGGTATCTGAGTGTTGATGTCCTGTAATAAATCCTCATCGATGGGAGTGCACCATGTTTGGCACAGCAGTAAGTGGGGACTTGACTTCCCTTTTCGGTGGTCTGATTTTTATAGCGTGGCGTGTCCCTCGGTAATAGCGGTCGTGACTTTGCCGGTGGTTGGTGAGTCTTCTCGGAATTACTTGGGTCTTCTTGTCATGGCCCACGTCTCTATCCACCGCTGATTGATGATGCAACGACCCATTGTTGGCTTGTTGCTAAGACATCCAACCTCAACAGTACATTGTGAAAGGTAATTTGTTGGTATAAGATATTCCTATACTCTTGTGCCATCGAAACATAAAGGAGCTTGGTCGGGGCATCGAACCAATTCAAGGTTGAACTGAGAAACAACTTGAAATTAAACTTACTGGTTGAACCATCCATGTTGTGGCAACATAAAACTCCACAATCCAGATCCTTACCCTGAAAACCCTGTAAACCGCACTTCATATACTAAAGATTTACGCAACTTGCAAATAAAAGTTTAATTATTAAAACCCAAGCCCATATTCATACTCAAAGCCCAAAAATAGAATATTAATACTCATATATAACTCAACCCAATTCAACTACAAAAACTCAAATAAATACACAATTAAAATTTTTAAATGATAATGTCTTTGTTAAAAACACAAACAATTGCAAGTATTCTCGACTCGTGTTATTATAAATAAAAATTAATATTAAATCCAAGTGGTAAATTAGTTAAGTAATTTTATCCTTTACGTCATTAGTTAATCTCATAGTGAAAATTTGTTTAATATAATTTAGTTTTTAATCTTAGAGCCCTAAAATGAAAATTTTAAATTAGTAAAGGTAAAATTACACTTTACTTCTTAAAATTATAAAATTTGATTTAACCTTTTAAAACTATAAATATATAAACGATTAAAATAGTGAAATTACTTTTTACTATCGTAAAAATTACAATTTAATTTCGACCCTAAAAATATTTTCTGATCACTTACGCCTATGCTTAGAGGATAATTCAGTATTATTTCTTTTTAATATAAAAACATATATTAAATAATATTATTATCCTCTTTGAGTTCAATTAGTTTTCTAAAAAAGTATAAAACAAAATAAGAATAAGAGCTTTCATGTTAAACTCTAAAAATAAAAACAAAAATTTGTGACTTAACTTGAACTAAGTAATGATTAAAACTCCTATTAGATATCCGTTTGACATAAATTCAATATCCTTAATATTATATTAAAAAACAAAATAAAAATTTGTTTTAATAGGCTGGTCACAATCCCCAAACTAGCCAATAAATTTATATAATTACAACCAAAATCAAAATGAAGTATAATATATATATATATATATATATATATATATAAAAAAGATCAAATAAATCAATCGAATCAAATAAAAAAATTTGGTTCAATCAATTTTGGTACTATAATCAATTCGGTTTATTTAATTTTATTGGTTTAATCGATTTATTCGATTTTTGGTAGATAAAAATTAAACTGATCAAATGCGCACCTTAATGTAGGACTAGAATTGTCCATAGCCCCTCTCCAACACATAAATAGGAGGATAATGCACTTCAGCATACTCGAACTCATAAATCATTATATTGACAATAATATCCATTCCAATCGAGTTAAGATTAAATTCGTCATATTTGAAGATATTTAAATAATTAATAAATAAGTGTGATGTAACGGAAGCGTGGTATCAAAACCTAGCTCGAGTGACTTAATTTTTCTTAAACTTTTACAAAGATAAAACATATATGCGTACTTAATTAAAGCAAAGGGGATGCATTCGTTCCACCCCTATGGTGAAAAACAATTCTAAGCCCTTGCCAATCTGTGATAGGATAATCCACTGGTACAGTAGTTAAAAAGACAATTAATTTTAAGCCCTTTTTGTATGCATTCGTTCCACTCCCTATGGTGAAAGGCCAAAGACATTCACCTTGAAATCAGATCCCATAAAATCATGCTTTATTCTAAAAACAAACTCATTCTCTTGTTCAACTGAGAACAAATCAACTTTGAAGAAAACCTGAAAGAACATCAAGACATTTAATTAGGAACTTTTCTATAAAGGAAGCAAGATGCTTGAGACTAGCTTGAGAAATATATAAATTATTTTTATAGTGAAATATGTATTTACTTGGGTCAGAGTTGATAATCATAGCAATCCCTCGAAATTGCAAGTCCCTCCATTTCTTTTGGTATTCTACCAGTAGTAATTAAAAGCATAAGAAGCATGAGCAACAACAGTGTCTGGGTAAAACAGCCCCCATAAGATATAATCACTTCATAATTAGCACCGCCTTCACCATAAGCAGAGTCCATTGCTTCTTGGAGAGTCTCAAATGAAAACACACACATACACCCCATAGCTTTTACACCACCCCTATCTCTGATGCTGGTGTCGTGTTGTCATCCAAAATCTAAAGAGGCAAATAGAAAGCGTCAGGTGAGCTGGCGAGAAAAAAAGGTGAAGGAAGCTCAAAAGTGATGGGGAATGAAAAGGGTGGTGGTGGAGGATCACTAGGACAGGAAAATTGAGGCGGTGAAGCAGTAGGGTCCTGAGGGGGTTGTGGGATTTTGGCTACATTGGCAGGCACCGAGAAGCCAATATAAAGATGGAGTGATTTTTGGCAAAAGGGATGACCTAGTTGGGTAGGCATTGAAAACCCTGGAATCCATGACTAAGAGCTTACTGTTTATGAGCTTTTCATTTTGGTGACTAAAGAATTAATAAAATTCTATTCTACTCTTAGTAATTGAGGGCAAATATTATTTTATAACTAAATAAAATAATGTTGTAATTAATAGATCATAACACAACCTTTTATGGATTATAATTAGGACTGATATATTGAAGGAATGAAAACGATGAAAAGAGAAGTAGATTGTATGTATAACTTGTAACACCCTCACCCAACCGGTCACCGAATCCGGGTATGGAGTGCCACAAATGGACTGGAATGGATTAAATATCAATTTTAAACTTAACCAATTTGAGGCTTATCAATTATCACTAAACACTTCTTACAACAAAACCTTAAATTAAATTAAAATTTACTATCCCTAATTTCAAACTCTAAGGAACTGATTAATTACAATATTTTCAATCTCTAGGCGAAACCTTTCAAGGTACCCCTTCCTATGTGCAGGATTCCAAACTAATAATCACTCCTTAGTTTATCTCGATCTGGCTTGGTCCCTCCTCAAGGTCGTCAACCATTCTTTGATTCATGCAGACAAAAGTCATATTTTTATAAATTTGAAAGAACTTAATGAGTTTCTTTGTTGTTATGTATATATATACAAAAACATAATTAAACCCCGCCTTGACGAGGCTTTAGCTGAAAGGGAACAAACACACTACTCTTTGTTTGCCTTAGACTTTTAAGCTTCATCTAGAGTGGCAGACTCCAAGTCGTTCTCCATATTTCTTCCTCTGCAGATGATCATTTCTGGGTCAAGTTTGTGACCGGTCGACATGTTGTGGTGATTCCTATGCATTTTATCATACCTGCGGATTCACCTTCTTACGCAAAACTCCCATCATGAGATATCCTTGTTGCTGATTTTCTTATCCTATAAAAATTTTGCTGCAATCGTAGATGGTTCCCTAATAAGACTGTTAGTACACAACCACACCATTCTAGAGGACTAAATCCTATTTTCTCTTACTTACCTCTACCCTTCACTCGAGTTGAAATAATGCTGGATCACTTTCTTGTAATCCACCTTGTCTGTGTTCCTTTGCTTTCTAATGTGGATCATGATTGTCTGTTTGGGACCGCTTGAGCCTACTATTTCCACCTGTCTATTATCTGAACCACTGTTCAAGTGTTCTATCTCTCTCTTATATAATTGTTCTTGTAACAGCCCGTTTTTCAGCGGTGTTGGAAACGGTGATTTCAGGGCCACAAATTCGACGAGTAAGTTTATAAATATTATTATTTAATATTTACGAGTCAAATATGGTTTTAAAAAGGTTTTTGATATGGTAATTTATGTTATTAATTAAGTTCAAGTGGTAAGACCCTAAAGTCAAGTGGTTTTAGAAAATAAGGTATCGGGACCTCGTTTTCATAAATCGAGTCCTAAATATTTTTATAAATATTTATGGGGTGTCATTAAGATTGTAGTAAAGTTCATTAAGAAATTTTAATGTTTCGATAGTTAATTAATTAAAAAGAACTAAACCTAAAAAGTGTAAAATTTATTGAATCTTGAATTTCCATTGATTTGATAGTTAATTTTGTAATAAAAAGGGGCTTAAATAATAATTATCCCATTTGTATATTAATGGACCATAATAGGTCTTTAAATTGTGTTTTTAAAAGGTTTAATTAAGGGTAATTAGGTAATTTAGTAAATAAATTAAAGTTTAATAAATCAAAAGCCAAATTCATGATCTTTTTTCATGTTCTTGCCGAAAACCTAAGGCATTTTCACCATTTTTGGAAGCTTCACATTCGGCTAGCATAGGAAACTTGCATGTAAGTCCATTTTAATTCCGTGTTTGTAATTTTTATGTTTTTTAGATCGTTGCAACTAGGTGGTCCAGCTAGCCCGTACCTTTGTTTTTGATTTTGTTAAAAATTTTGAATGTTGCCATTGATGAATATTTGTGATTTTAAATGTTAATAGATGAATTTGAAGTAATAGTTTTTATTTATAAGTATTTTATTAAGTGATTTTTGATAAATTTGCCGATTAGGGATTAAATTGTTGAAATTGGAAAAATACAAGGACGTGGTGTGAAATTGTTGCAAAAATAGGCTGATATGGAAGCTAAAAATATTCGGCTGTTAGGAATTTTCAATGAAAATGGTTAAATTGCATGTTTTAGGCTCAAGGACTAAATTGAATAAAAGTAAAATATTTTGGGAAAATTTATAAAAATGCCAAAAATGACTAAATTGCATAATAAATTGTTTTACTATCTAAATTAACAAATTGAATGAAATTATTAATTTAGATCAAGACCGAGTGGAAAATCGAGGAGAATAAAAAATTTCCAAAAAACCCTTATACTTCAACATTTCTGCAATTTAGCTAGGTAAGTTCGTATGTTAAAATAGTTTTGGGGATTTCTTCCGTTCATTGTCAAACCGGGTGGATTACGTAGAGGTCGGAATCACGAAAGGTTGCAGCTTGGTTCGATAGTAGATTAGAATTCTCATTGCCAAGGCATCGTTGTCTACTCAGATTGAAATTATGGTAATTTCGAAACCATTATTTCACCTCGATTCGTTCCTCGCACATGGATCCATGGGTTGGATCGCCGGAATTATTATTTTTATTAATTTTCTCTATGCCATGGGGGTATCGGCATTCCCAACATTTTGGCCTATTTCTTGCCTACACGGCTTAAGATATGGGCATGTGTCTTAGTCGTGTGTGACACACGACCAGGTGACACGGTTTTTTTGTCCTCTGTAGGTCTTAAAAGTTGCTATTTCGATTGTTACACGGCCTGGCACACGGGCGTGTGGCTTGGCAGTGTGACCTAAGTCAGAGAGTTACACGGGCACGGATACGGGCTGGGACACGGCCTGAGACACAGACATGTGTCTCAGTCGTGTGAGTCACACGGTCTGACCACACGGCCATGTGACCACTGCAGTCCAAAATTTTTAAATTTTTCCTAAACTTTTTAAATATTTTTGATTTAGTCCCGAACTGTTTCTCTAGTATTTTTGGTGCCTCGATGGCTTGATTAAGGGACGTTATGAATGTATTTGAATGTAATTAGATTATGGTTGCATAATGTATGAATTGAATGGTTTACTATTTTATTTGGTAATGCTCTGTAACCCTATTTCGAATATGGATACAGGTTATGGGTGTTACAGTTCTTTATGGAACTAACTCTATGATGGATATACTCACCAGATGCTTTCCTCAAAAAGGAATAATCTTGACAGGATTATATGTCACTCCGTTTAACCTTCTAAGTACCTCTTTCTGTCATTAGATTCCAACTAACCCCTTTTTACCAGTTTGTCAATTTGGAGTACAGATGATTAATCTTTTTCGTATAGCTACGACTTTAACAAGCCTCATGTTGGGAGCATGGATTTAAATAACAGTCGGGTAGTGGAATAACGGTTGCTATATAGCGGTAGCGGTGACGTTTGAAACTGCTACTACTGAAAATGACGGTGTGAAGCGGAATCACATCGATAGCGGTGGATCGCGGTCGTAATTTAACTGGTAACAACCAATTGTGGCAATAACGGACCGCTATTCCCGTTATTGTTCAGATACAGTAAATTAAAAAAAATTCAACTCCTTTTAAAAAAATCAATAGAAATATAATGAGATAAAAATGAATATATTCTACACTTACAAAATCAGATAATTTTCAATCAAAAAAAAGAAAAAGCAATTCAAAACCAACAAAAAAAATAGTCCAAAAGTAATAGAAAAATATGAAATTCTCATATTTCACTGTCCAAACTCCAAACCAAATAAAATCACAAACAATCACAAAAATCTCTAAACAAAATCTCACTTGCACTTTTATTAATTCATAATTTTCAAGTAAGTACCTGGATTTTTTTGTCTTGATTCTTGCTTCTTTTTGTTGTAACATGCAAATATTGTTGTAACATAGAGTGTGCCCGAGAAGCAGTTGATAGAGATAAGAGCGAAGGAAGGGTATTAGTGTCTTGAATCTCCAGAGATGTTCTTTGGGTTAGTGATGAGAAATCATTTTGGAAAAGGGGAAAGGTTTTGGAAGGATCTGGATTAGTGCTTTGAATGGGTTTTGAAAATATCTTTGGGGTTCCCAACAATTTTGTTGTTTTTTAATGGAGGTTATGCATTTATTGATGACTGCTGATGGCCGAGGCTTTTGAGTTTTTTCTACCATTTGTTTTTCATATTATAGGGTTTTGTTTTGTTTTTTTGCCTTACAGCCTATTTTGGGCTTATGGATTCCTATTTGGTTTTTGTTGGGTTTGGGGTATGTTTTAATTTGTGTTTCTTGGTCTCTAGAATTCTCACTGCTGCCCATTCTCTATATCCAACAACCAACTTCTAAAAGCCGATCAAAACATCCTACAACTAAAATACATACTTCAATAACAATACGACGGTATGCACATGTTCCTCACTATATAGTATATTCATTCAAAATAATGCAATTTATCTAACCCTAAACTATTTTTAGCAAAAAATTATAATGAATATTAACATTGAAGCTTTGCATTTAAAAAACCTATAAATGCACATAGCGATTTCTTTAACCCTAATAAAAAATATTACGATTTATACAGTAGCTTAGTCTGCTATGGGGCAGTTAGTTAGAGTTAGTTGGTGAGCTAGGCTGTTAGCTGATGGGTTTGCTTAGGCTAGATTGTATTGCTTTGTAATTGTTTTTAAGGTTTCTTTTGTCTAATAAAAAGTTTCAACTATATTTTTTTTAAAAGGAAGGGGGTTGGGGCTTGGGGGATGTGGGGAACTTTTTATTTTTATTTTTTGGATTTTGGGTGACTGGGTAATAATGAGTTACGGTGTGCTGTTGTTTTAAAAAATAATAATAAATTATGAATTATTCAATAAATTTAATTTTTCAATGTTAGTGATGTCTACTTTTTTTGTATTATATTGCTGATAATATAAGTAATAAATTGCTTATATTTCTAAATATAATTTTATGTTTCTTATATATAAATAAAAATAAAGCATGCCACCACGTGAAGAGTTCCCGACTAAAGGATTGGAGGGTGCACCAAGTAATGGTATCGGTTGGCACTTTGAAACTCCAATGCCAAATACGAAAGGAAATGTCGTATGTAAACTTTGAGGTAAAGTTGTGAAAGGAGGAATAACATGATTTAAAGAGCACATTGCTCATAAAACTGGCAATGTTACACCATGCCCTAATGTTATTGGTATGTGATACATTATTATTTTTAAATGTTATGATAAATTTATCAATAAAGATTATACATAATTGATAATAATATAAAGTGTGAATTATTTTATTTTATTAACAGGTGTCATTACATAAAATATAATGAATATACTGAAAAAAGGCAACACAAAAAAATAGACAAAAAGAGAAAAACAGATGAATTTTTATCCCAATTAAGAGGAGAGGAGGATGAACACGAGGAATTCATTGATAATGTTTCTGCTAAAAGGCAAGCAACTAGAGAAAGTATTCAATCACAACACGAGTGACTTAAAACGGAAGAATTCAGACGAAGTACTAGTGATTGGAGTAACATTTATGAAGAAGGGCGATCTTCTCATGGATTAGCTGAAGAATATCATGGAGAAAGAAACAAGTAAATCCATCCCAAGTGAGTCTGAGTTTAACTTAAGGGGAGCTATACCTAAATTGGTTAGAAGCAAAAGCTCAAAGCAACCAAAGATCAGTGACTCTTTTTTAAAGACTTTACGCGGGAAGATAGGTGAAGCGATATCTAAATTTTTAATATATGAATGACTTCCTTTTCAATTAGCAAGCTCTTCATGGTTGTATAACTTAATTCAAGTGTCAATAGAAGTTGGACAAGGTGTAAAGCTCCCAACAACTTTTGAGGTTTTAGATGTGTATTTGGAGATAGAGTATCAATGAATTTATGATTAGGTAAATGGACTAAATACTCATTGGAAAGAATTGGGTGCAACTCTAATGTGTGATGGTTGGACCAACAATTTGAATCAAATGCACATCATTAATTTCCTTGTTTATTGTAGTAAATGAACCATTTTTTGGAAATATATGGATGTCTTGAGTGTTTATAGTAGAGATGCTGAATTCTACTACAATTTGTTTGATTGAGTTGTAGAAGAAATTGGAGAAAGTTACATTGTCCAAATAGTGACTGATAATGAGGTAGCAATGAAAGCCGCTGGAAAAAAATTAATGTTGAAAAGAAAGCATCTATATTGGACCTTATGTGCAGCTTACTGTTTAGATTTATGCTTTGAAGATATTGGGAAAAAGCCCAGTATAGCAAAAATGTTAGATGAGGTAAAGAAAGTGACTTGCTTTATATACAATCACATTTGGACTGTTGGTTAGATAAAGAAATATACACAAGGGAAGCAAAAACTTTGACCCGCTCTTACTCGATTTGCAACTCATTTCATTCAACTTGAAGAGATAATAAGGCAAAAACAAGGTCTGAGAGAAATGTTTAATTCAAAGGTCAGTATTTTATAATTAGTTAATATAATTACTTAAATATAGAAACCTTTAATGATTTTATTAGTTCCAAATAATTTAAATTATATAATTTTAAAATTTTTCTTATGAATATATAGGAATTTAAAGAATCAAAATGGGGTCAACAAAAGTCAAGGCCTGCTTATGAAGCCAAAAATATTGTTTTGAGAAATTTTTTTTGGAAAAAAGCCAATAACCTCATAAAAGATTACGAGCCCTTAGTAAAAGTATTGAGACTTGTGGATGGTGATGAAAAACCAACAACGAACTTTATTTATGAGGCTGTTAATAGAGCTAAACGAGCAATTCAACAAGATTGTCAATATTTCACCGAGTACAAAAAGATTATTGACAATAGATGGAATTTAATGCATTCTAACTTGCATTTAGCTGGTAAGATAAAATGTTTCATATAATTAAGAACTATTTTTATATTTTATTATTTTATGCTTTAGATTATTATTTGATAATATTCTTATAAATTATGCTTAGGTTATTTTCACAATCCTCAATTTCAATTTGGGGTGGAGCATTCTGAGAATATACTAATAGAAATATTAGAAGGTACCAGAGCAGTAATTGAAAGATTAGAACCTTCTCTTGATACTCAAGTCAGAATGGTTATCAGGTTAGGTTCAAATGCTATTATTTGTAACTTAGTTACATAATTTGAAATGGAATTACTATTTTTCATTTTTACTCTATCTTTTATTTATGCAGTTATTACTATTTAGAGATAAATATGAGACATTCGATACTCCACAAGCACAAAGAGCTTGGAAGAAAATGAATCCGGGTAAATAGTTAATTAAATTATTTAATTTAATTTATATGATTTAATTATATTGTACATTTTGAAGTTATTTTAAAATTTAAATAATATTATGCAGCTGAGTGGTGGATAATATACAATACATGTGTTCCTGAGTTACAAAAATTAGAAATTAAAGTGCTTAGTCAAACAACTTCTGCGTCAAATTGCGAACGAAATTGGAGTACATTTAGTTATATTCACACCAAGGCAAGAAATAGGTTGAAGTATAAAAAACTTGAGAAACTAGTGTTTACCTACTATAATATGAGGCTTCAGATAAGGCATCAAAAAAGAATGAGCATTAATGATATAAACGCTAGTTTTAATCCTATCAGCCTTGATCAAATCTTTGAATATGTTGATGCACTATCAGAATGACTTCAAGAGAAAGAGAATCCATTGTTAGATGGTGAAAATGTCGGTGTGTTGCCTGTGAATACCTCTGATGATGAAATGAATGTTGATCAATCTCAGCAACAAATTTTGTCTCATTCAAGTTCTAGTGCAACACCAAGTCAGAGTGGCGATGGACCCGATGGTGTTGGTTTAAGTCCAATTGATGACGATGATGGACATAGTGGTGATAGAGGTGAAATTAGGTCTTCTAGCTGGTATGGAGGAGAATATGGGATTGGTGCCAGTAGTGGACATTTTTGTGATAGATCTGAATTTGATGAAAATATGTTTCCTAAACATAAGAGAGATAGAAGTGAACCTAGAGCTCCATCAAAAGGAAAAGGAAAGAACCATACTTTTGTAGGCTTTTCATTTGGTAGGAGATCGAGCTCTAGTAACCTTGGGTATAGTGATTCATCTACTAGCACTCAAGGTTTTTATCCACCAAAACAACCTTCATATTTTTAACCTTCACATGGTTATCCACAACCATATGGTTATTATCCACCATTTCCTAATTATGGTGTGCCACATCAGCTTCAAATGCATCCTCCACCACCAATGTATCACTCACCTCCACCTCTCATGTATCCTCCTCCTCAAATATATCCTCCATATCAATTATATGAAAACCAAGGTGAAAATGTTACTTTTTTTTTATATATTTTTGGACAAAGGCCAAGAGAATCAAGTTAAAAACACTCTCAAAGTGAAGGTGAAGGATCTGATCCTCCTCGTCATTCCCTTAATTGGTGAAAACTAAATCATACCACTATCACTATTTGTAAGGTATGTTTTTTTTTTAAATTTTAATAGATTGCTTTTCTAAATGGAAATGAAAATGACAAAAATTAGTTTTTAAATACATAGAAATTAAATATAAAAAAAATATGGCACTTGTCATTCTTATATGTTTTTGCGGTTTTTATATTATATATACTAGAAATTCTATCACACACATAATAAAATTAAAATGTATAAAAATATTAAAATAAAGTTTTAGTTGAGTGATAAATTAAAAGTTTTATTAATGTAATTGTCGTGAGTTTGAATTCCACTATATGCATATTTTTATTGATTTTATAAAAATAAAAATAAAAATACCCTCAAATAATATTACTTATTTTATTTACAGAAGGATATTTCCGTAATTTCCCAACCTTTCTTCAAACGGAACGAACGAAGATAGAATCAAACTGACTCTCTAAAAGCCTTTTTGGATATTCCATAATGTCCGGCTATTCACGAAACATGAGAAGTAGATGAATATTCATCTACTTCCAGAAGAAATCGAAGAATTTATTAGGAATCGTACAAGTTTCATTTGTTCTTTTTTCTCCGATAGATAGTCAGAACTTCATCTAGGCTCGAATCCTACTAAGAGGTTCACTAGAGATCAAAAATTGTTGAAAAAAGAACAAGATGTTTCTTTTGTAACTTCCAGGCGATTGTAAAATTTTTACTCACGACACCAACTTAGTTAAGAGTTTAAATAATAGTATAGGTGATTAGCCTTTTATTAAGAGAAGAGGAAACTAAGCTTAGGCTTTGTTTACCATTGAATTTTAAAAATACTTTTCAAGCCAAACCAGTTTTTTAAGTCAAAAGTTTGGGTAAACAATTAGTTTTTCAAACCAAACCAGCTTCTCAAAATGGTTTTTCAAACCAATAAAAAAAAGGGGCTTTTTTTTATCTAAATAATACAAAAAAATAAAATTAATAACTGAAATGGCATGCCCATGAGATTATTTACCAAAAAGGTATGATTTTATTGGTGCCGCCTGTCAAATTGGCGGCACCGGACTGAAATATAATGATCTAAAGTATTTAGGAACCTGATATGCAAACTTTCCATTTTGAGTGACTGCTAGAAAAAAATGTGAAAGGATGTCGCCTGACAATGTGGTGGCACCAAACCTTAAATGTGGCTAATTTGCCTTGTTAACCCTCCTTATTTATTATTTTCTTTTTATTCCCCTTCAACTCATTGCATTGTGTTTAAACAAGCCCGTAACTCATTACATTATACAATTTTCATTCATTTATATTAACTATAAAATATAAATATGATTTATATATTCAAATTAAATTTTACAAATAATTCATATTAAATTTAATAATCTATTTAAAATTATATTTCATATACCACAATATTAATAATGAAGTTACAATAAATCATTTTATTATATTTATATTATAATCTAAATTGAATATTTGTTAATACCAAAATAATAATAAATTGACATCTTGCTAATAATAACACGTGAAAATGATAATACTTTACATTTGAGTCAATTATAATTTTATTGTAATTAATTATAACTTAAGTTTATATATTTCATATATCATAATATTAAGGATTAATGATAAATTTGGCAACTAACGCTACATGTTTTGCCAAATAGCCCTAATTGTATTTTTGAGCTTTTTTGGCTATCAACCTTTATTCTTTTTTTTCAAATTGCTTCTAACAAATTTGATGAAAGTACCGTTAAAAAGTTAACGAAATGATGTGGAATTTCATATGTAGAATATTTTGATGAGATATAATTTATTACTTACATAACCCAAAAAATAATTACATGTGGAAAATAATTAATTAATTAATTAATGAAGTTAAAAAATAACTCTTAATTTAAAGAAAATAAACGTAATTATCTAAAAAAAGGTAGCTTCATCAAACTTGTTTAAAAAATACAATTTGAAAAAAAAGAATAAAGGTTGGTGGCCAAAAAAGGCTAAAAAATACAACTATGGTCATTTTGATAAAACATATAAACGTTAGTGGCCAAATATATTTCATGTATTATCTATATCATAAAATTAATTACTAAACAGTTGAGATTTACACATTACATTTTGATTAATGACGAGTGCTACGCTTCCTACGGTGGATCTCACGATGAGTGCTAATAGTTCTGGATCTAATAGTGGTGTTGATAGGGCTACAAAAAAGGTATGCACCAGGCCGGAGCTACATTTAGACAAAGATGATCCGACAGTGGACAGAAATGACCAAAAAGTTCAAAGTCTGGATGTTTCCAATGCATCGTACAAGTTAAGCCTCTTAGGGGCGTCATCGGAGAAGGAACAAAATGTATTCATGGAGGAAGATTTTGCCCTAATTGAAGGGGATGTGTTAACTGAAATTGTTGAAGGTGTCCCATCGGTTACATTTTCGGATAGAGTGAAAGAGTATATTGAACTTTGAATGGATAAAACTATTATCGTTAAATTGTTGGGGGGAAAGATTGGATTTAATATCTGTAGAACAAACATCGATAATGAAAATATAAAAAATCGCAAAGCAATAAGAAAAACAAATATAAAGTACACAGATTACGTAGAAAACCCTTTTGGAAAAACCACAGGCAGAGGAGAAAAAAATTCACTAATGTCATATTCGAATGATACAATAGGAGTTTAGACTACATCTATTTATAGGTTGAAAAAACTTATTCTAATCATTGTCAAATAGATGAAGTGTAGTAAAGTTGAAAAACCTGATTCTAATCAATGTAAAGTAAAAGAAGTATAGTTCTATATGAATTTTACTTTTATTTTATTTTACCACTCTATTTTATTTTAACAAAGATTTGAGTCACTCAACTCTAGCAATCTCCATCTTGATACAAATCCTCAATAAATAAATTCTTCACCATGAACTCTCAACAAACAACTTTTCCACCTCTTCCACGAAACCCCTTAAGGGGTGTTCTTCAACAATGAACACTAACCAAGTCCAACCAATGCTCAAACTTGGTTATAGGAAGTGATTTAGTCATCATATCTATAGGATTTTCATGAGTACTAACTTTGCTCACAACAATATATTTACGAGTAATAATATCACGCACAAAATGATACCGAACATCAATATACTTTGTTCTCTCATGAAACATTTGATCTTTCGTAAGGAAGATGACACTCTGACTATTACAAAACACTGTACTACTCTAAAGGTCTTTATTGAGTTCACCAAAGAATCTCTTTAACCAAATAGCTTCTTTACAATCCTTAGTAATCACCATATACTCAACTTTAGTAGTAGACAAAGCAACTGTAGTTTGCAAAGTGGCTTTCCAACTGATTGTGCAACCCCCAATAGTAAAGACATGACTTATGAGAGATCTTCTTTTATCAAGGTCTCCAGCAAAATCAAAATCAACATACCCAATAACTCCATCTCTAGTTCTTCCAAACTGTAAAAAAACATCAGTAGTACCTCGTAAGTATCTGAAAATCCACTGAACTATTTTCCATTCTTCTTTACTGGGATTCTCCATATATTTACTAACTGCACTAATTGCATATGATAAATTTGGATATGAGTAAACCATAACATACATGAGAGATTCCACTGTACTAGAATATGAAACATGTGACATGTAGTCAATCTCATCATCTAATTGCAGAGACAAAACCAATGAAAGTTTAAAGTGGGCTACTAATGGAGAACTAATAGGCTTGGTACTCTGCATATTGAACTTGTAAAGAACTTTCTCAATTTACCCTTTCTAGCTTAGGTATAATTTACATACTTTTCTATCTTTGAGAATATCTATCTCAAGTATCTTCTTTACTACTCCTAAATCTTTCATCTCAAATTCTTCACTAAGTTGGGCTTTAACCTTTCTTATCTCTCATTTATCTTTGGTTGTTATCAACATGTCATCAACATAAAGGAGTAGATATACAAAAGAACCATCACTGGTTTTCTTAAAATAAACACAATTGTCAAAGCTGCTTCTTTTGAAATCGTGAGTAGTCATAAATGAATCAAAACTCTTGTACCACTGCCTTGGTGACTATTTCAAGCCATAAAGGGACTTTTTCAGCAAGCAAACATAATCCTCTTTTTTTGAGACTATAAAACCCTCTAGTTGTTGCATGTAAATATCTTTCTCAAGTTCTCCATCCAAGAACGCTATTTTTACATTTAACTGCTCAAGCTCCAAATCATACATGGTCACAATACCAAGTAAGGCTCGAATTGAACTATGTTTCACAACTGGAGAAAACACATTTATGAAGTCTACACCTGGAATCTAACTATAATCTTTTTCAACCAACCTTACTTTATATCTTGGTTCTTCAACTTCTGGAGTCCCTTATTTCTTCTTAAACATCCATTTACAATGAACAACTTTTTTACCCTTAGGAAGCTTCACTAGGTTCCATGTTCTATTCTTATGGAGCGGTTCCATCTCTTTTTGTATGGCAAACAACTACTTTCTTAAATCTTCACAACTAACTGCCTCGGAATAAGTAGATGGCTTTTGATTTGCATCTATATCTTCAGCCATGTTTAAAGTATGAACAACTAAATCAACCTCGACGTACCTTTTTGGAGGTTTAATTTCCCTCATAGGTTTGTTCTTGGCAATAGAATATTGTGGTGCTGACTGGGGTGAAGAAGCAACTCTACTCTGAGTTTCTGTTTTAACCTAAGAGGTAGACTCTATTATAGATCCTAAATCAATTTGAAGCTCCACCTGCTTCACATGTGTGTTTGAACTTTATTGGTCTTTATTGAAAAAGTCTTTAAGAGGTAAATTAGGTAGCATAGCAATTTCATAAAAAAATAACATCTTTGCTAATTATAACTTTCCTTGTTTTAGGACACCATAACTTATACCCTTTAACGCCCGCCTTATAACCAAGAAAAACACATTTAATAGATCTAAGCTCCAATTTCTCATTATTAATATGAGCATACGCAGGACACCCAAAAATCTTTAAATAAAAATAATTAGTAGGATTGCCAGACCATACCTCTTATGGAGTCTTTTTCCCAATGGCAACGGATAGAGACCGGTTAATAAAAAACATTCAGTAGAGGTCACTTCAGCCCAAAACGACTTTAGTAAATAAGCATTCAACAAAATACATCGAACTTTTTCCATGATTGTTTTATTCATTTGTTCTACAATGCCATTTTGCTGTGGAGTATGACGAACTATTAAGTGTCTCATGATCCCTTCTGATTTGTAGAATTGATTAAACTCATCAGAACAAAATTCCAAACCATTATATGTACAGAGGTGCTTTATTTGTCTTCTTATCTATTTTTTGATCATAGTCTTCCAATTCTTAAGAAGAATACCTAAACTTTTTTGAAAGAAACGTAAATGATCATCAGCATATAATTAGCTCCACCCCTCGAATACACTCTAGATGGTCCCCAAAGATTAGAATGAATATAATCTAGCGTTCTTTTTATGTTATGGATTCCTCTAGTGAACTGAACTCTCTTTTTGCTTCCTAAAAACGTAGTGCTCACAGAACTTCTATTTGCTAATGCCTTGTCCATCAAGAAGTCCTCTTTTGTTCAATTCTACCATGTTATTCTCACTCATATGCCCTAGACACATGTGTCAAAGTCTAGTAATTTTGTCATCTAACAAGGAAGAGGAAGTGACGGTTGCACCACTAGTGACAATTGAACCTTGCAACGCATATAACTTGACAATTTTTCTCTGCCATTTCATCACAACGGGGGAACCCTCGCTAGTCTTTAGAACTCCACCCCTTTTGAATCAAGAGTACTCAACGAAATCAAATTCATCTTCAATTTCAGTACATGTTGTATGCCACTAAGTGTTCTGACGACTCCGTCGAATATCTTAATTTTGATCGTGCCAATACCTGCGATTTTATATGAAGCATTATTTCCCATCAAAACAACACCGTCAGACACAATTTCATATGTTGTAAACCAATGCTGATTGAGACTCATATGGAACGTGCAACCAGAATCGATGATCCACTCCTAGCTCACTTTAGAGTTGTCAGTAGAAGTAACTAGAAGTTCACCATAACTATAGTCTTCTATTATATTAACTTTACCGTATTATTCTGGTTGTTTTCCCTTTTGATTCGTAGCCTCCTTTTTGATCTTGTTCTGCAACTTATAGCACTAAGACTTAATGTGCCCTTACTTCTTACAGAAGTTACAAGTTTTACCACTATTTGAATATCTCGATCTACCCTTAAATTTACTGCGAGGATTCTGTTCTTATGTTCTCTCATGATTATCATCAGTATTTTATTCTTGTCTCCTATAAATAATTAGATCCTTTCCCTCAGAGTCGGATCCAACCACAAGATGTTTCATCTTGTCATACAAGGTTAAGGAAGGATAGACTTCATCAACTGTGAGAGATTCGCGGCTATACATAATTGCATCTCTAAAGGTTGAATAAGACAGGAGCAACAAACAAAGTAGAATTAACCCTAAATATTCTTTATCATACTGAACCTCCATGGCCTCTGAGTCTAAGAGAATTTCTTTAAACACAGTTAAGTGTCCGTGCACAGACACACCTTCCTCCAAACGATGAGCATAAAGACGATGCTTCATATGCAGCTTGCTAATTAAGGTTTTTGACATACATAATAGCTTAAACTTTTTCCACAATGCAATGGCGGTCTTCTCATTCAACACGTCCTGTAGAATTTCATTCGACAAATGCAACTGTAATTATGTTAAAACCTTTCGATATTTACATCTCTTCTCTTCATTCGTCAATGTCGAAGGCATCTTATTTAACCCTAGTAGGGCATCCTCCACATCCATTTACACAAGAACTGTCTACATCTTTACCTGTCACAACACAAATCTGGTGTTGTGATCCAACAGCAGAATATCATATTTCATTTTTTCCATTACTGTAATTGAAACAAGCTACTCGAAAAGCCCTTGATACCAGTTTGTAGAACTAGTATCGGTAATGGCAATATAGAATGATTGCAAAGTAATAAGAAAAAGAAAAATAAAGTACACAGATTTTACGTGGAAAACCCTTTCGGGAAAAACCACGAGCAAAGGAGAAAAAAATTCACTAATGTCGAATTCAAATGATATAAGAGGAATTTATACTACATCTATTTATAGGTAGAAAAACTTTATTATAATAAATGTCAAATAGATAAAGTGTAGCAAGGTTGAAAAATGTTATTCTAATCAATGTAAAATAGATGAAGTATAGTTCTATATGGATTTTACTTTTATTTTATTTTACCACTATATTTTATTTTAATAAGGATTCGAGTTACTCAACTCTAACAATGTCCTTTTGAACAAGATTACCTTATCGTGGAATCTAAAATTCCCAATTCAACTCATAGATCTTGAAAATGACTTCTTCCTGGTTAGATTTTAGGATAAAAACAACTACAACAAAGCTTAATCAGGGGGCCATGAGTAATTTTTGGAAGATATCCAACTTTTTGGCCATGGTCACCAAATTTCTCAACATCACAGAGTGGGATTGAATCGTAGGTAATTTGGATACGGCTTCCAATATTACCTGAGGGGTATTACTCAGATTTTCTTCTCAGGGCGACCGTCAAACAGTTGGATTGATGGTTAAGTTGGATGTGCACACGGATTGTGCTCGCAAAGAAAGGTTCGAGCAACTGGCAGTCTGTGTCGATTTGAGGAAGCCATTAGTGGCCATGATTAGAATCAATGGTCGCCTTCAACAAGTCGAATGTGAAGCTTTGCCTAACATTTGCTTCAAGTGTAGACTTTATAGGCATGGAGAAGACTTATGCTCGGGAGTTAAAACAACATCACCGGCAGTTGATTTTGATTATGTTAGTCTGATGATAGAAAAGTCGGGGATTGAACGAAGGGTAGAGGAGGAGCCCTTTGGCCATTGGATGGCAGTGGAACGATAAAAGGGAAAAGCCGAGTCATAGGGGATGAGAGGAACGATGGTTTCAGCGGTGCTTTTGGTGGTTCGCGGCACTTGGAGATTTTAGGGGAGAAAATCTCAGCGATGTTGATGGGAAGATTGATGACGAAATGGAAGAAAGAAATTAGAGGCAGATTAAAGGTGTAGGTGACAAAGGAGTTTTAGGGCTCCAAATGACTGAGAGCGGATCTATGGATACCAAAGCTAATAAGCGGGCTAAAAGGGGTAATGATATATGCTAGGCCAAAATCTGGTCCGTCAGCACTAAGGCCCAATAATGGCAGATTTGGAGTGAAGGCTATTGTTGGACATGGAGTGTTTGATGATGGATAAAAAATTGTACTTATGTGTGCTGCTGGTCGGGGAAAAAACATAGTCATACAACCAATAAATGTGTCACTGAATTTGAATAAAGAGAAGTACATTGCAGTGCGCATAATGGAACGGAAAAAAATGGCTTCGTATAACAATAAAGAAAATGAGATGTTTAGATTCAGTGAAAAAAGCAGTGCTTCTCAAGAGTTGTAGTTGAGAGTTCATAATATAATTTTTGGGCAGTAAGGGAGACCACCGGATGAGATGATGGAGAATCATTTGCGTGATTCGGTTGAGTTGAAGTCGGCAATGGAAGGGTTGGATTGTGACCTTGAAAGGACCTCAAAGAAAACTCTTATGGAGGGTGGTTCTCAAATTGTCGAGGAGCGTATGGTTGTTGAAGATACTTGGAATGATGAGTAGCTTAGTGGAATTAAGGTTATTACATCAATTGTTGCAGCGAAAATAGGAGGTTCGTGTCTGACATATTCTGAGGGGTCAAAATGGAGTTGTGGATCACATGGCTAAATGTGCTGATACAAAAGACTCTTGGCTCCATTTATTTGCAGTTCCGTCGGTTTCAGTTAGAGATTTGTTGGTTGAAGATAATAATGAATCTAGATCCCTTTTAATTTATGAATTGGTTATTGTAATCGTCTAGTGTTGTCTCTTTTCTACCAAAAAAATATTAATTACAAAACAACTTATTTTTTAATATTTTTACTTTACAACATCATATTTAAAATAGAAATTTTATTTTCTTAAAAATACTTTTTAACATCAATAGTTTTAAAAACATTTTTTTTATCTTCTTAAAAATACTTTTTAACATCAATAATTTTAAAAACATTTTTTAACCTCAATGGTGTAATAGTGCAACCCACTCCATTAAGTATCGCTTGGGAGCAGAAGGAACCAAAAGGGAATAAAGGGATAAAAGGAGAAGGCATATTTGCCTTTGTGAACTACAAATGCCCAAGTGTAAGGGATACCTATACCCATGCAAAGCAAAGCAAACAACCAAAACTAAAAGTTTTCGTGTCTTCCACTCTTTGCACCGGTTTGGTCGACTTTGTACCCTCTTACTTCAAAGTAGGTCTTTTATTATTATTATTATTATTATTATTATTATTATTATTTAAGATATTTAAAATTCTATTTAGGTAATAACTTTATTTTACATCAATAAAATTAGTAGAATTTTTAAAAATAAAATTAGCACAACTTGTTTTTACATCAAATTTTTTAACTAATAGTTGTAATTTAAATTACAATTATAATTATCACAACCCTTTCCTATATTTGATGCTTATAATTGTATTCAAACAATAAATTTATTTTAAAATTAACACAACATTTTTAACTAATAATTATGAATTAAATTATAATTATTTTTAAATGTATAATGATCACAACTTCTATTTTACTTGTAACTTTTTATTTTTAAATATGAATATAGTAATATTATGAAAAATAAAAAGTATTAATAAGTTTAAAATTTTCAATATATAAAATTGAAAGTCCTTGTCAAGAATCAAATCTCAATTTCTTAAATGGTTAATGTAATAATTATAGATTACGAAACTTAAATTAACTCAATATAAATATGCATGTGCCGCAAGAAACAAATACCGCAGCAGATGCTCTATCAAAGGTGGCCGGGAGATATGCATTTTTGCACAACCGATTATGAAGGTGGAAGAGATCATTACGGGATAATAAAACCATACGATTTAATGTGTAATTTCTGATTCAACTTGTAAAGTTAAGCTTCCTTATGTAAAAAAAAAAAAAAACATGTTGTTGTAAGATGTAAAAAAAAAAAACCATGTTGTTGTAAGATATGAATCATGCTAAATTACTGCGGAATTTAATAAAGAAACGGAGAATCTTAACATCAATTACCAGAAATTTCAACAATGACCGTCTGAGTAGGGATAGGGGCAAGAATTGCTAACTGTTGACTCGTAAATAAGGACAGAACTGTCTTGTCCCCAAAACTACAATAAATACCAGTCCATTAATGCCAGCCTTGTAGAAAACAAGGTTATCAATTGAAGTCTGCAAAATTGGGTCATTTTCATATTCGTCCCCCTAAAGTGCCAAATAATAAGAAGAAGAAATTAACCTATGCGCCAGCTTCGTTTTCGGGGTGTGATGTTAGAGTCATGAAGCATCGATGTATTAGCTGCACCTTTCGCCTATACAAAGCAAAAGTAGCTTTGCTTGACGTGGTCCTCCAAATTATATATATATATATATAAACAGATGAGGTGCTCCATAAATATAAAGTTTACTGGCTTGTTGTGAATTTGGAACTTTTAAATCTTGTCCATTCCATGCATGGAATGATTTTGTATGAAAAAATATCCGACTCCCAACGCTAGGAGGAGTAAGGACCATGCAAATGGGAACCAATGCCACTAGTGACAACAGATTCTTATAAGATCATTATTAAGTACTCTTTTTTAATCGTGAGAAAAGGGATGGATAACACAAGGACTCGAACTCCGATTTATGATGCAGCGAACAATAACCGTCATTCAAATCGTAGCATCAGTGTCGGCGTCATTATTTCATACTTAATTGTTCCTTATGGTGAACTAGAAGCAAAACCGGGTGTTTCTTTTGAACCAACCTGTGGAAAAGGAGGAGAGCCTTATTTAGCCAATTACCCCCAAATATACTTTGTTCATTATTGTTTGTATGGAATTTCTAGGGTTTCTCATCTTTGGATGCATGCATGCTAAGTAAAGAATTGGTGCCCTTTTAAAGTTTTGTAAAGGAGCGCAAGCTTCTCCCATGCACATTTCCGTTGCCAATGACCCACCCCCACCTTCTTACAAATATTTTAACAACATATGTGAAGGAGAATTTCAATCACGTAATTTTGACTTAATTCGCTAATAAACCCAAAGGATTGGCCCACTCGGATTAACAAGTTTCAACCAATTATTCGGAATATATCCATTGAATTACAGAAACATAGGGTCAAAATTTTATAGTAACAAAAACCATGTGCTTTGCTGTTGCTACCTTCCACCATATGTTATCAATAATAATTTAACCATCAAAACATTGTTTATCTTTTATTCTTAATATAAAAAAGAAAAAGAAAAAGAACACTCCTTTGTCATCATTACAAGCAAAAACAAAATTAATCTGTAAGTACTCTTTTACTTCATTTATCACCTATCATACAGTTCTAAGCACTAACTAAACCCGTTTAAAGTCCAAAGGCATCTTCTCGTACTTTGTGGAAGAACTGGGAGTTTAAGACTGAATAAAATAACCCAAAATAAGTCATTTAATTACTATTACGTCTATTACGTCAATGATTAGTTTTTAGAGAATATAATTTTTGAAAATATAAATACAATTCTCGATTGCAAGCAAGTTGTATAATATTAGACTTCATAGCATGAGCATCAATACATTTATATAATTATTATTACAATCAAATTATTAAATAAATAAATAAATTAATAATCAAAATATATTTGAATTTAGATTATAATAAATTTAAACATAACGAAATTTGGAATGAAAACCCACAAATGCAACATTCAAAAATCCCAAAATTGCAACCTTTACCAACAATTTATAATTTAATTATAGAAAATTAAGAGCAAAAATCTAAGAAATTATTAGGAAAGAGGAGGGGTAATACTGGGCTTGCAATTAAAATAAAACGCAGTACATCAGCAGAGCAAAAAAGATGAAAAGGAATAATAAAAAGAAAAGGGGAATGGAGGCGTGAGCATGTCCCCCACATATGGCCCTCGACCAACTATACCAAGTGAGTTCGCCTCCTTCAAACTTTTTTAGTACATTAAATTTTGGGGTTACGAAATTACATATTTCTCTAATTCTTCTCGTACATTTTACGTTTATTCGTTAACAAACTTGCCATTATTATTCTTCTTATAAGTATTGTTATTAACTGTTATGACCATCATGTGTAATCGAATTTGTCACCATCCTTACTCATCCAATCTGAGACAACCCACCAAGCCACTCACTAAAGAACCAAAAAAAAAAATGCATCATCATTAAGGTTAGATTTATAATATTTTGAAATAAAATTTATTTTTGTACAATTCTTTTTAAGTTTTGAATGAAGATTGAAGATGACTGAATTAGTAAATTTATAGAAATTGTTGGCATTATTTGTTTTTCAATTTTTGAAGAATATGATCCAAACAACTTCCCTTTTCCAAATTAGTTTGGATATCTAAGGAGAAAGTCTTTTAGTCTAATAAAAGAAATTAATCTTCCAACTTTTAACTTGGAGGATAAATATATTTCAATGTATTTAAACTTAAGTTATCTTACATTGATTATAATACTGATACCAACCAATCATACTATTTAATATCATATTGTAATTGAGGAGGTATATTTTATCCAATTTTATACATGTGGTTTTGTTTGGATTTGTTTATGAGTTGGATTGCATATTTTGTTCAAACCAATTAATTATATATAAAATTTAATGTTTTAATTTTTATAAATTAAATTTATATGGTAAACAGATCAAGTTATGCTAGACATTTTTGGACAATTTCTTTTTCAAAGCCAGCCGGATATAACTTGTGGGAACATTTAATTTGACCTTTTAAAGAAATTTGTATCTATATATAATTAAATTTAAGACCATTAATTAAAAATTAAATTTCTTCCATTACTTTTTTGTACATTAGCTTTCTATACAGAACTTTCCTAATAAAATTATTTTTTTTCCTCTGGTTAAAATTTCTATTCACTTCAGGCTTACTATCCACAAAACAGTCAAAGTTAAAATAAAAAAAGGAGAAAAACTTAATTGAAAAATAGAGCTTCTTTAAATAAAATAAAATAAAAACCCTACAAAAGAATTACTCCTTTCGGAATATCTGATATTCTTACCATTTGTAAATTTCAGATTAGGAGAATAAATTTCATTAATAATCTTATATTTTACTCACACCGTAGACTGACGTTGAAGTAGTTATGACTTTAAAATTGGATTAATGATGAAATTGAACAACTAATTGATTTTTAATTCGATTGTTTAAAATAGGATAGATATTATTTCTAATAAAATAGTTGTTGACAGCTATCTTGTATATTCTTTTTAACATAAATATTTCTCCTGACACACCCACTTTTTTTTTTTTTTAAAAGACACCACTCACTTTTCAGTTTTCAAGTCATAAATTTATATTATTAATTTCTATTGTGATTTCGGTTAGAAGCTAAAACTTTTGTTTTCCACACTTGCTGACTTCTTTCTTCCACTCTTCCTATTATGTTTGGATTGGGTGGATGGGCAAGAACCGCTGATCTGAAGCAGATAAGGGCGAACAGGGGGGAAGGTGAGCAGAGGGCTGAGTGTTGGTAGTGGGGGGACTTTTTTAATTTTTTTTTACTTTTTGTGTTGTTCTGATTAAAAGATATTGAGATGGCTAAAAAACTCGTTTTTTACCCAAATAATATAAAAAATATCAAAATGGTATGTTGCAACAATTATGTACCAAAATGGTACATTTAGATGGGTGGAGAGTGGTACATAGGCGGCACCACTCTAATATTCTGACACAATACAGTTTTAAAAAATAATAATAATAAAATAATGGTGGAGGCATGTAGATAGCGACACACATGTAAAAATACTGGTCAAATACGGGTCATATACGGTAAAAATCAGACCCAAAAACCTTCCCACTGACACAATGGGATAGGACACTAGGTCACGCCTAGGGAAGAGGCGGCACCCAGTGGTGGAGGAGACGACACAGGCGACATTGGTAATGCCTCTGGCAGAGGTGGCACCATGGTGGCAGGCGATGGGACGACTGCATGCAACAATTCATTTGTTTTTTGTGTGTTTGGGTCCCCAAGGTTCATTTTTTCCCAGTGAGTGAAGGAGACGAAAGAGAAGGAAAAGAAAAGAAGAGAAGAAGAAGAAGAAGGAGAGGGCAGGAAGGGAAAAAGAAAGAAAAAAAAAGAGAAGGAGAAAAGAGAGAGGGAAGGAGAAATAGAAGGAAAAAAATAAAAAAGAAAGGGCAATTTTTTTGGTTATAAATTAATTGATTAATGTTAATTTAATTTGTTTTTTGTTGTTATTATTGTTGATTTAATTCAATTTAATTTTTAAATTTATTTTTGTAAGGTATTATTTGGTTAGAAAGAGCTATTAAGGTATGTTTGTATTTATTTTATATTTTCATTCATTCATATTTTATTTTTAATGTTTATTGAAGTAAAAAAGTCTATTTATGTTATGTACAAAGAATGTTTTATTATTTTATGTAATTTATTTGTTATGTGTGCTTTAGGTAATTGATTATATATATATTTATGAAATTTATTTGGCATGTTATTTTGATTATTTTTATTTTTATGTAGGTAAAAGATGAGACCATTGATATGGAATTTGGAATTTATGAGATAAATTAGGAATTTGTTTATATGTGTTAATTTTTAAGATTTTATAATTGTGAATAAGAGTTTATGTTTTTAAATTTTATTTTATGTTTTTATAAATATTTAAAATAAAATTTCTTTTGAACTTCTATGAAAAACATTTATATTTTTGACAATAATTAAGTTGACATGTTATTATATATATATATATATATATATATATATATATATATATATATATATATATTTTAAACCAAAACATTTTACTTATTATCATTTTAAAATAATAATAAAAATATTTGTATTTATTATGTATCGTTTATGTTATGTTTTTGTTATATTTTTTATTGGGGTGTTATTTTTAGTATTTTAATATAAAATTTTTGTTTTTATGTAGGTAAAAGGTTAAACCATTGAGATGGAAATTGTGAATAGGACCATTGAGTTAGAATTTATAAGATATATTTATTTTGTTAATGTAGTATAGCAAAAAATATGATGTGGAAAAACTGCTTTGTAATTTTTTTGTAATTAAAAGCAATATATAAAATTTAGGTATTTTGATAAATATTTAAAATCCATCAAGCATTGAAATTAATAACTGAAATTTGTTTTGAAATTGCGATATCTCAATGGCTCCATTGATTAAGAACGATTGTCACATATCAAACACAGTTAATAATATGGTAATATATTGTTATTTGTTAATCATGAGTTCCCTTAAAAAAGATCTATGTAATTTACGGAAATAAATTATGTTATTATAACTATTTTCTGTAATTTAACACTATTAGGGCTCTTACCGCGCATTAAGGGGTCGAGTGAATGGTTTAGGATATTCCCCGGATGAACGACTGATTTCATACTTGGAGTTAGTTGGATTCGGGTTAGCAGCATTGATCTGGACGTTTGATTTGCGATACGATTTAATATCTGCATTGGTCGAGCGTTGGCGCCCGGAGACCTACACTTTTCATTTGCTGTATGGGGAGCGTACTGTCACTTTGGAGGATGTTGCATTGCAACTTGGGCTCCCAATCGACGGGAGTGTCGTAACTAGCGTAAGTGCGATAGCTGAGCCGGCTGCCCTTTGTTATAACCTATTGAAAGTTTCGCCTGCCTATCCTAAGTCCAATTTTACGGGTTTGAAATTTTCATGGCTTAAAGTAAATTTTGAACATTTGTCAATTAATGTCACTGAGCATGAGGTGATGTGCGCAGCTCGAGCGTATATTATGCATATTATAGGGGGTGTACTGATGTCCGATGCAAACAACAATAGGCTTTATTTAATGTATTTACCTCTATTAGTTGATTTGCAGAATGTTCGCTCGTATAGTTGGGGTTTCGCAGTTCTGTTTATGTTGTATCGTGAGATTTGTTAGACGACAAAGCCTGATACCATAGACATAGGCGGATGCCTTGTATTGCTGCAGTCATGGGCTCTTTATCGGATGCCATTCTTGGTATCGGTTAGGCACCAACCATACGTATTTCCACTAGTGAACAGCTAATAAATTTAACTTGTTATTAATTGACTTTTTTAATAATGGTACTATTCTAACGATACTATATTTACTTGTAAATTGTTTTTTTAGATGGAGTTTTATCCGGGTATCAGGAGGTCGTACACTATCCCGATATATCATCTGATGATTGAACAACATGTCGAGGAAGGGGTAAGCTATTCCAATATTCGTGACATGTAATTACTTTGTATATCTTAGTCGAACCGTGTTAAATTTTAACCATGTTATTAATCGTACAGTTTATTTGGATACCGTATCGGAGACCAAAAATTACAGCTATTATTAATTTTTAGACAGTCAAGTGGTATAACGAGGATCGAGTACTCCGACAGTTTAGTTGCATCCAGTATATCCCGGATCCGCCAATACAGTTGGAGAAGATTCACTTGGTCAACAAGAGAGGAAAATATAGAAATAATTGGGAGGGTTATGCACCAAAAATATATTGTAGTGTGGGATAATCGAATGGTGCGAAGACCTCAGATGGATATTTCTTCCGATTTGCAACCATCATTAGAGTACATACAATGGTACTTTAGTACGGGAAAACCATATTTACTTGGTAGGCAGTCGACTTGGGGCATACACGCTAGTGCCCAATATAGAGGCCGAGCCCAAGGCCGAGCTCGAGCCACAGCCGGGTCCCGAGCTCGAGCGATCGCATACACATTAGCCTAATAGTTCTTATCATCTAGAGTTGCAGGTCAATGACTATTTACCGGGCTCGTCAGGACACGTATATCATTCTGGGTTTGATATCTTTAGGTCGTATCCACCGCAGTACAGCACTCCTCTTGGCCCGTATCCACTATAGTACTTCACTCCTCCTGGGTCGTATCCACCGTAATATGGCACTCCTCCCGGCTCAAGTTCATCGACGGCGTTTGGGGCATATGATTTTTCTTCCATGTTTCGCACACCCTTACCTGTGACTAAAGAGGATGTTAATCACCGCAATCACCCACAACGTAAACATTGACCCTCGCAGAAATATACTCCTAGGACCACACTATCAAACCATCAATTTTAAGGGTTTCTTACAATTTAAATATTACAAAGTTTGTACTTTTTTATTCTAAAAAAATATAAATCAAGAAAAAACAATATTTGTATTTATTTAATTAGATTAATTACAACATTAAAACTTGGAACAAACTTTGTGGTCATAAATTAGATTAATTGCAACATTACAACATTAAAACACTAAAACTTGTAACAAACTTTGTAATATAAATTTTATTATATAAATTAAATACATTACAACATTAAAAGTTGGAATAAACTTTGTAATATTAATTAGGTAGATTGGAGTACATAAGCTCAATTCCTACCCGATCGTGACGATTGTCTAACATGGTAGTTTCGCTGCGGGCATTTACTCTGATTTTGATCAGCTAATCTGCATAATCCACAACGCTTACCGTCAGATTTCTCCTTAATGTCCATTTCATTACGAATTCTGGATGATTGCGGGTGACCTTTCGGATTCCTACGCAACCCTTTGTTCAAGACAAGCTCAAAATTCATCAAAGGCACCTCTCACGTAGATAGGTCAGGTAGGACGGGGAACTCATTCTCCCAGACACGCAACGTACGCTTGAGTGTGTACACATCATTTACAAATTGTTTAACATTGAGCGAGACTTTAGCACACGTTGCCACGACATGCGTACATGGACAATGAAGTGTTTGGAACCTCCTACAATCGCACCATCTGTTTTGGAGATCAACTCTATAGGACCTAGGTGGTATACCGAGTCGACGACTGATGGTCTCCGTAACTCGAAACGTTTCAAGACATCGTGAATATACTTCTACATTCATCGACCTCACTATCCGATGATTTACAACCATTGCATCCTTGACATCTTCGACAAACACGTGTCCCACCTCTATCTGGTCGACTTGTTGCTAACCCATTCTTGGTATCAAGGTAGCCAACCTATAGAATGTAGTCGAGAAGGCAAATGAAATTGGAAGATATCGTGTTTTCAACAATTGCTGTAGCAGTTATCCATCCCTATAACTCATTATACGACGCATCGAAACCCCCGTACAGTTACTCCATTGCCATCTGTTTAGCTATCCATGCCTTTCGGTATGATACTCGATACTGAAACTGTGCCTGTATTTCAACAATCAGTACCGAAATTTTAATGGTCGGCATGTCCTTCACCATTGACATGATACACGTACAAATAGTTTTGGAATCAAGTTTTCGATGATCTTTTGTCATACGTGTTGATGTGCATGTGTGAGGCCCAACGAATTTTCGTTTCTCCCACATCTGCGAATTTTGAATAAATGCAGCTCGTACTCGCCAATTACAACCTTCCACCGACTCCCAACACTCCCTAATATATAATGTCAATTTAGAAACTGTGACTTTGTAGTCCACTGATATATTCATGCTATACCGCTTAATAGCAAATACGCACTCTTCCTTACTTTTGAATCTCTGGCCTACGAACAACTCCTCAAAATCAAAATTTACGGCCAGCCGATGAGCAGGTAGTATTTCAGGGTACTCTAGGAACTCGGTTACGTGCGCCGCGTCGGGGTTTATGAGCAACATGTGTGGCTCAGGATTATTGTATATCACAATACGTCGAATCTGGTTCCCGAGTGAAAACGCGTTAATGTTTCCATTGTCATTCACGTTTTTGTAGTCAATATCACTATCGACCTCTTGATCACAAGGATCACTACTATCGTATCCATCATCACCAACCACATCAATATCGGCTACAACATTCAAATCGATATCGATCTCGCATATTATCGATTCACTAACAACGTACAATATTGGAGCCACCATGCACGGTTCTTGAGCTCCATGTTCTTCACCATATTCTAACTCAGGAAATAAGTGAATCAGTGCATTTTGGTCACTCCGATTACCACAATAAAGAGCGATTATTGTCTGCACGTCTTCATCGTATACAAGCTCCATTTCGGTGAATTTGATGGGATCTGTCGAAACTGGAAACTTGTAGAAAAGTTTCGAGATCCTTCTCCTACAACGTCTAACAATTTTTGTGCTAATCATTTCCTTCATATCATTGAACGAGACATTTCTATTAAATCTCATTGCTATTTGTTGCCAACATTTAAATATACATCCAACAGTTGTTGTCAAGTTGATTCCATCGAAATAAACGCATATGAAAAACTGATTATCCATCTTCAATACTCAATCTGTTAAAAAATAAACAAAAATTCTCAAAACAATTTCAACAACATAAAAATACTTACATAAAAAATTAATGAATGAAAAGAGTTAATTTCTAACAATTTCAAATTTATTGTCATTTCTAACAATATCTATGAAAAATATTTTCAAGATTTATCTATTTTTTTGTTGTTATCACTAACTAACAATTACTTTATAATATATAAACTTTCAAATATATTAAAAATTTTACAAGATAACATTCTCAATAATCTAAACACAAAACTTACTAACAAATCACAATAAACAAAATAACTTTAAAACAAAACATAAAAATAACACTAAACAAACTATATAATACTAACAAAATAATTTTTCTTATCATAATATATTATATTTGAAAATAACAATAAAAATGATAATACATTTTTCTCTCTTTTCTTTCTTTCTTCTCTTCTCCCTCTCTTGTTCTGCTATTTTTTTTTCAAACTGATACGAGCCGGATGAGGGAGTAGGGGGAATATATTAGGTGTGCCGCCTATCAAATAGACACCACCAGTGCCGCCTATCAGATAGGCACAACTAATGCCGCCTATCAGATAGGGGTCGCTGGTGCCACCTATCAAATAGGAACCACACCCCCTTCGTATTTTTGTACCCGTATATACCAAAAAGGAAAAGTGGTGCCGCCTATCCCTTTGACACCACTACTAAAATATTATTATTATTTTTTAACTATATTGTGTCAGAATGAGGGTGATGCTGCCTATGCACCACGCTCCACTCATCTAAATGTATCATTTTAGTACATAATTGTTGCAATATATCATTTTAGTATTTTTTTTATATTATTTAAGTAAAAAACCAGTAGAAAACTGAGACATTTAGGTGGGCATTTGTCCGGTTCGGCTCATGTTAACAATTTTTTCAGTCGACAGTTCATAGTTGAACCGTGATTTTTATCGATTCACAGTAAAGAGGGCAAAAAGAGATAATAAATTAATGAAATATGTGGGCATATATATCTGGGTCACGACAAAAGAAGAAACAATTCCATAAAATAATCGGACAGAAAAGGACTACCATTTATAGGGGCATAATCGTCCATTTATCTGGAAAACAGCCCCCGAATACCACAGTTGATTTGCTATTCCTCTAAAATAGCAGGTGTCATTCCAATACAGTCCAAATAATTAATTAAAAAGAAAAGAAAAGATGCGGCTATAGACGATCTCATGTAGCATCCAAATCTAGCGGCGAAAAGAAGCTTCCCCGGCAGTCTAAAACAGCAGTAGTCATATTTTTAGTATAATTTTCCTCCTTTTAGTTTGCTGTGTTATGCATTTTTGGCTAAAGGGTCCAACAGTTAAGAGAAACAAAGTCCTTTCTTTCCCCCCTTCAGAGATGAATCTTCGACCCTGAAATTTTCACAATGAGATTGAGATCTCATCCACATTTCACCTTCTTTTTCTTCTTGCTTTCATTGTTCTTGTCTTCTTCTTCTTCTGTAATTCAAGATTTTATCATTTTTCATAGAAGAATTCTACACCAACCGTTGTTTTCGGTTGGTTCATCTCCGCCTCCAGGCGCTGACACTTTTTTACCGTCACCGTCTCCGCCGGCTCCAGATAGTCCTGTTTATCCAGACCCAAGTCAGCCATTCTTCCCTGAAGTTCCTTCAGGACCAGGGCAGACCGCAGATCAGAATCAACAGCCTACCCCACCATCTGCGCCTACTAATGGCTCGATGTCAATCCCAACTGCAACCCAACCTGCCAAACCAGCTAAAAAGGTTGCAATTGCCATCTCTGTTGGGATTGTCACTTTGGGAATGTTATCGGGGCTTGCTTTCTTTTTGTACCGTCACCGGGTCGCTAAACACCCTGGGGAAACGCGAAAGAGGCTTGTTGGAGGGAACTCCGATAGGTCGCAAGAAGACTCTAGGGTTCCACCCTCCAGCTTTCTTTACATTGGAACCGTGGAGCCCAGCAGGAGATCGGTGGGTGAAGTGAATGGTGGAGCTAATGGTTCGCCTTATGGTAAGTTGAATTCAGTGAGGAGGTCGGATCGATATAGGCCGAGCCCCGAATTGCAGCCATTGCCTCCATTGGCTAAACCTCTTGGACTTGAGAATTCACCGACGGCAATGCCATCTCCATCTTCGTCTTCTTCAGATGAAGAGTCTCAGGGGACGGCTTTTTATACCCCTCAGGGCTCAACGATCAGCAATGAAGAAAGCTATTATACTCCGGTTTCGCGTCGGGTTAATGGCAATTTGGTGACTCAGTCGAGGAATGAAATGAATGGGAAAACAAATTCTGTTCCTTGTTCTAAAAGAACTTCTCCCAAAACAAGGATTTTAGCTTCTTCGCCGGAAATGAAGCATGTTATTATACCTTCAATAAAGCAGCAACAGCAGCAGCCGCCTTCTCCACATCCTCCGTCGCCACCATCGCTACCCCTTCAACAGCCACAAGGTCTAGTACCGGAGCCGCATGAGACTCAGGAATTTACCCACGCAAAAAGGCCAAAATTCTCCTCCCCTCCTCCACCTCCAAATATGGCACTACTTCGATCAATTAGCAACAATTCATCCCCACAAAGGACAAAAGTTCCTGTTCCACCTCCGCCACCGCCACCACCCCCTATGCCGCCACCAGCAGCCGTAAAACTGTCAGTACCCAGGTCAGTAAGGAATTTGAAGACCAATGTGACTCCAAAACCTTCCCAACTGTTGAACAAGCATGAATCTCGGACCCCAAGTCCCAAAAACAGTGCAGTGAGTGGGGCTAGAAAGTCCATGGAAGAGGTGGTTAGTTACAAAGGTGTCAGTTCTTCAGAGAAGACAGACGGGGATGACATGGATAGTGCAAAACCCAAGTTGAAGCCTTTGCACTGGGACAAAGTACGAGCAACCTCGGAGAGAGCTACAGTGTGGGACCAGATAAAATCAAACTCATTTCAGTAAGTTATAAAACTTGTACATTTTATGAGTGTAGATTACGTTTCAAGTACAATCTGGGAAAACTTTCATTTATTTTTTGTTTGCTTGTTTACAGATTGAATGAGGACATGATGGAGACTCTATTTGGCTGCAATTCAACTACAGCAGCACCACCAAAAGAACCTATTAGAAGATCAGTTCTGCCTCCTGTTAAACAGGAAAACAGAGTTTTGGATCCAAAGAAGTCACAGAACATTGCCATACTGTTGAGAGCACTGAATGTAACAAGAGATGAAGTGTCAGAAGCTCTTTTGGATGGTATGTCATGACTATCATTCTTTTCTATTTTCTATCATTTGTTCTTAAAACACAGCAATTGGCCGCTTGTTCATGCTTAAAGCTATCATAGCTAAAGGATCATATAAGCCGTAAAGCATAACTCATAACTAATTACGATGCACATGTAGATATGGGCTTCAATTTGCCGATAATCTTCTACTTAAATATTGAACTTCACTTCACTTTCACATGCTATTTTGTTTTGCTTTAACAGGTAACCCGGAAAGCTTAGGTGCTGAGCTTTTCGAGACTTTGGTAAAGATGGCTCCCACAAAGGAGGAAGAAATAAAACTTCGAGAGTACAGCGGGGACGTATCGAAACTAGGCTCTGCAGAAAGATTTCTGAGGACAGTGCTTGATATCCCCTTTGCCTTCAAAAGAGTTGAAACCATGCTCTATAGAGCCAACTTTGATACTGAAGTACAATATTTGAGGAAGTCTTTTCAAACCCTCGAGGTATTATTAGTATTCATGAGATTCAATGCTTTCACCATAAAAATTCTGAAAAATTCTTTGTTAAAACCTCCTATGAGTTCATTTCTCTGTAATGTACTTGCAGGAAGCGAGTGACGAATTGAAGAACAGCAGGTTATTCCTCAAACTCCTTGAAGCTGTTCTTAGGACAGGAAACCGGATGAATGTTGGCACCAACCGTGGTGATGCTAAAGCTTTTAAGCTTGACACCCTTTTGAAACTTGTTGATATAAAGGGAACTGATGGGAAAACTACACTGCTACACTTTGTGGTTCAAGAGATCATTAGATCCGAAGGTGCTGGTACTAACTCTACCGATGGGAATCATGAAAATAAAATGGCCTCCAACTTTAAGGAGGAGGATTTCAGGAAACAAGGATTGCAGGTTGTGGCTGGGCTGAGCAGAGACCTCAGCAATGTCAAGAAGGCGGCTGGAATGGACTCGGATGTCTTAAGCAGTTATGTGTCAAAGCTTGAAACAGGGCTCGAGAAGGTCAGATCAGTTCTACAATATGAGAAGCCAGATACGTCTGGGAATTTCTTCAACTCCATGAAAATGTTTCTAAGAGATGCTGAAGAGGAGATTGCTAAGATAAAGGATGATGAAAGAAAAGCTTTATTGCTTGTGAAAGAAGTTACTGAATATTTTCATGGGAATGCAACAAAGGAAGAAGCTCATCCTTTAAGAATCTTCATGATTGTGAGGGATTTCCTGTCAATATTGGATCATGTCTGCAAAGAAGTGGGGCTATTGCAGGATAGAACAATGGTGGGTGCTGCTAGATCCTTTCGGATATCTGCAACGGCTTCACTGCCAGTTCTTAGCAGGTACAATGTGAGACAAGATGGAAGTTCAGAGGATGAAAGCTTGGCTCCTTGAATTTGTGTGAATACAGGTCCTAAGAAAACTCAAACCTCGGTTTTTTTCCAACCAAACCAACATCTAAGATACTTCTCTTTTCCATTACAACTTAAGCATTAGTTCACATGGAGACATAGCTGATGGCTAATGTAAAGCCAGAAACTATGTGACAATAAGGTTAGATTGTGGGAAAAATTGAAGGATGCCATCATATACATATCTGGCAATGAAATGGATGCCAAAATGAACAACATGCCAGTTCAGAGAAACACAAAAATATAGTTAATTTCTTTTGTCTGCTTCATCACACATGTAATAGTTAAGAGATTAAAATTTCTTCTTTAGATCAGATCCCTATACATTTTTGAGTCAAAATGATGTTCTTTGATATATTACTTTATGCCGTGCTCTGCATTTATTTGACCATTTACTAATAATATATCTAGCAGTTTTGCCAATTAAAAGGATATATATATATATATATATATATATATATATTTGAAAGGTGATCATGAATATGAATGTGTATATATATATTTGAAGAATGTAAATAAAAGTATATTAAGTTATAGCATAAAAAAATTGTAAAATCATTAATTGAAATGGTAAAACTAGAGGTTTACAAATTAAATTAAAACGTGTTAAGTTTAAATTTGAGTGATTTGTATAAACATATAAGAGATAAAAACACACTTATAAAAGTATAATTTATTTTGAATCACGGTTACCAATAATTGAATGCATATACACATTGATGTGATTATAAAAGTATTATATAGATGACTTGATGTCTACAGTGAAATTTTTAATAATTAATTGCTAATAAATGTTTTAACAATGATATGATTTAATTAAGTTAAATTATATAGATGATGATTTAATTTATAGAAATTTTTACTTTAAATATTTTAAAAAATTTTCAGAAAAACATCAACGCTTCATAATAATGCTCATTTTAGTCACTCTCGTTAAAATGGATAAGAAAACTAACATGAAATTTGTTATAAAATTTTGATTTTCCATCTAATAATAAAATTTTAATTCATTATTATACACACAACTAAACACTTGTCCTTTTAGTCACTACATGCTTTTATTTATAAATGAAAAAGAACCCTAAATATTGGAAAAAATTAAATCAAAAGGTAGCAATTATAAGTCAAATATGGACCAAAAAAAAAAAAAAGCCACAACAGCAATGTCACTTTCCACAGCATATATACACAAAATTAACACAACAACTACTCTAAATGGATAGCTCATTTCACACTTATGTCGTAAACCACCTACAATCGGAAGAAGAACTAACACAGGAATACCCAAATTCAGCATATACACGCCCTTTAAACGGGGTTCTCAAACACCATTATAATCACAACACGAATAGCAAAGAAGTTTCAAAACAAACAATTTCACATTAAAATTAAAAAGAACCCTAGTCGTGTATCCTTTTTAAAATCCCATAAAAAAAATCAATTTCAACAAAATTTTTACTTTTTTTTCAAACATATTTCACTAATTTTGGTGGCAGCATACACACCCCTTCAAAAGATCTTCAAACAAAAAATATTTTTTTGGCATTTTATATCAACTTAAATAAAAAATTATCATTCATCGCCCTAGATTTTCCCTTCAATCTCTATAATCTCCTATCCGTTGTCGAGAATTTCTATCCATCGGAACCAAGTTTCAACTCTCACTCATTCTGTAATTTTTTTCTCACTTTGCAATCCAGCAATGCTTTGTTTTGACTTGGCTTAGAGTTTGGCTGAATGGGTTATCCCAATGTTACACCGTTTAGCTTTTTCTTAGAGAAATTCTGACGTGGTAATAAAAATAATAGGTGGAAAATAACAAATAATATTATAATTTATAGTAAATTTCAAAACAGCAATGATCAAAATCAACATACCATATAACGTCCATGTTTATTTTATAAAATTTAGATCTCTAAAATGGAAACTTGTAAAAGGTGGGTGACTCACCGAATTAATTAAGGTTTTATTTAAAAAAATACTTTTATATTAATCATATAAGTTAAAGATGAATTAAAACTCAAGACATGTAATGTTATGTCATGTCATTTCACCGACGTTTTGGGGCAGAACCGACATTTTGAGACATTAGGATATGATTGGTGAAATATTGATGATGGGTCCAAGTTTGATGCTTTATCAAAAGAGCCAAAAAGGAAGGGGTGAGATGGTGGATCCTGTTCGTCCCATTCCCCCACTCAACCCCCAAAAGTATAATAATATACAAAGCTTTTGAATGTTAAGATTGACATACTCATCTTTTTCATGCCTCATTGTGTGTAGATTTTGCCCACTCCAATAATTGCTTTTAATTGGTTTGACAGAGATCATTCATTTTTATGCATTTCCCATATGTTAATGGATTTCCATTGTCTATGCTGGATCCACCATACATTATTACATGTTTGATGAATGTCACATCATTATTCAAACCAAATATTACAAATCCGATCAATGTCTCATTTAATAAGTATTTTTTAACTTTCTTTTCTATAATAATTTATATTAATTTTTACTCATATTTTATAAATATTGATTGTGTATATCAATTAAAATATATTAAATATTTTTTCATAATTTGTATGAATGGTATGAGAAAAAAATATAAATTGATTATTCAAAAATTTGTTAAAACTAAAAAATGAAACAATAATTAAAAGGAATAAGTCTCAAAGTTAATGTATAATTTTGAGATTTGTCCCTAATTAAAATGTAAAATTATAAATTCAAAGCTTTAAGAAAGCATAATATCAAATTTAGCCCTCAACGTTTGTGGTTTTTTTTATCAATTTAGCCCTTATTCTTTTTTTTAGCTTAATTTGACACTCAACCTTTTTAAAAAAATATCATTTGACCGTTAACCTTTCAAAAAGAGTTAAATTGTTGTTTTTTAAATGGAAATATTAGCTAAACCGTTAATTTTTTTAAACATGGAAGTTTGAATGATAATCTATCGTAATTTGATATGTCAAATTGGGCTCACTCAAGTACTTAATGAGCTTGTTTTCAAGTAGTTTACGAGTGTTTTTAATGCTTTTTATCGATTCTTAGTTTAGTGTTAATGATAATTTTTCTTATATTTTACCTCTTTTGAGATCTAAACTGGCAAAACTATGTCATCGAGAGTTTAATGATTAATTTGAGCTTGTGTAGGGAGACAACGACAACCAAGCCTTGAGGAAAATTGCATCTAATGTGGATGTCGTCACACTGAGCCTCTATCACCTCAGGGGTGCAAGACTTCAATGAGAAACCAACCTAAAGTAGTCTAACGAAGATGTCTTGATTCTAGAGGTGTTGTGTCGCGATACTGAGCTCGAGGTCGTGACTCCACTACTGATGGTTGAAGTGAAAGAGACAAGGCCACTATTGAGGGTGTCACGACACTAGCTAGGCTTCGTCGTGACATTGAGAATTCCCAAGCCAAGACTATGTCTAATACCATAGATGTCATGTCACCAAAACTTGGGTGTCGTGACACTAAAGTTTGACAGATCAAAAAAACTGCAAAAGCAATTTTGTGTCCAAACAAACTTAAGTCACTTTTCATTTAAGGTCATAATTGTCAATGTTAGGTTAAATGTTAATAGACTATAAATACTACTTTATAAGATTTTGAGAGTAGATTTTTTGGTTGTTGAAAATTTTTCTTTACTTTTCATATTTTTAGATTAGGTTTCTTTTTTTTCTTATTTTAAATTAGGTTTTCTTTTTCTTTTTAGAATAGACTTTAATTTTTGTTGTTTTCTATTTCTTCTTTTCCTATTGAAGACTATGCAAGAGAGAGATGATCAAACTCTTGGGCTTAATTGGATTTCCATAAATTAAATGAACCTTTTTAAAACCTTTTACTTTTATTTTATGCATACCATGTGTTTGATAAAATGCTTGTTTGAAATTTAAGTTTGATTATGTGACAAATCGGTTGATGGTTGGTTGATTAGTAATTTGTTAGTTTAAGTTAATTTTTATTCTTGATTAATTGATTGTTCGATTATATTGAAATGCTTAATACACTAAAATTGACGCCTTTAGTGGAAAATCTAGGTAAACAAGATTGAAAGGAGAGTTTATAATTGTACCGGGTAGTGAGGCCGAGAGGAGAACTACTTGTCTAAGTGAGATCATGAGAAGACATTAGTTGGTAATTCCAAATTAGGATGAGATTGAGAGGAGATTCTTAACAAACAATATAATTGGGATAGGTTATTAGTTTAACTAGAAATCGACTAATCAATTGACCATCTTTATATCATTTGCATTGTCTAAAATAATAGAAAGAAACTTTAGCTTAGTTTGTTTAGTTTAAACTTAGTTTATAAACAATTTAAATGTGATTTTGCACTGATAATTTCCAAGTTGATTAGATTAGTAATTGCTAGATTATAATTAATTTGACAAAACACATTCACCAATTAGGCAATCCCTTGGGTTCGATCCTTAGAATACCCGAAGTGTTCCATTTAATACTTATAAATATTACAACTAACCTGTCACACTTGCAGTCAAGTTGCTTTATTTCTAATAGTTTTGTGTTGGTTCTCTTGCCTTAGCGTACGCATTTCGAGGCACAGTCAAGTTGTTGACGCCATTGTCAAGGATTGTAATGATGCAAATATGTAGTCAAGTCCATTGCTTTTGAGGCAATATTAGTTGAAAGAAAAGGAAATTAGATAGTGCTTTTTATTTTTTGTATAGTGTTCTATTTATATGTTTTTATTTTAATTTGTCTTGTTGAAGATTTAGCTTAATCATGTTTAATAACAATGTGTATAGGTGGCTGGATGACCAATACGACCATGATGAGCAGTTGAGTTCGGCGAATGAAGATTTGACGAGCCATTGGAGTTATTGTGGTGATCATAGATGACACAAATATACATAGAAGCATCTTAATAGATTATATGGGTATGTGATCTTCTATAATTTAATATGGAAATCTAGGTTCTTTTCGATACTTAAGGAGCTTGTAATTGAACATTTTTATGTTATTTTAGTAGTTTTATGATTTATATGTTAGTTATCTTTAATTGAATAAAATAAGCCTTTTATGATGTTTATTTACCAATTAGGCCAACTTAAGCCTAATGAAGTCTAATGAGTTGATGTAGTGGTACAGGAAACGACTTGAACTAATAAGCAAAGAAGTTAGTGGACTGCCTAGAATGTCGAGACATGGAGACCATAAAATCGCGATATTGAAGTTGCCCAAACACTTAAAAGAATTTTTGAAGCAACATCGACAAGGCAAGTAGGCTATGGCCAAGGTCGCGACATTGGAAGCCATAAGTCCCGACATTCAAGATAGTAACCAAAGATGGAAGTTGATAATAAGGCTGTAGCAAAGTCGCGACAACCAAGCCTTTCTCTAGAGACTCAAGCAACTTGGTTACAAAGTTGCGACATTAGACCTGTGATGTCACGACATTAATGTTTAACGGACTTAAAATCTGCAAAGGTGTTTTCGTTCACACAATTAAACTTTAACTCGAAATTTAGGGCAGAGTCAACCCGATTAAGTAAAACATCATTAGTTATATAAATGTAACTAAAAAACTCAATTAAAGAAGGCTTTTGATGATCTATAGTAGCTGATTAGGTTCTTATAATTTTCTTTAAACTTTGTCATTTCAGTTTCTGTTCTTAGTAAATTTTATCTTTATAAATTTTGTTCTTTAGTTTTAGTTATTTTCTTTTCGTACTTTCATTTTCTGTGGATTTACTAATAGTGGGTGATCAAACACTTCCATTACAAGAATCTTTGTTGTCGTTGATCTGCCACTATTTGTTGTGACAAATTAAGGTTTTTTCGACACTTAACGAGCTTGTTTTCTAGTATTTTTATATGTTTTTATTTCGTTTTTGGTTTTTAGTATCTTAAGTTAAAATTATGCAAAAAAAAGCGTTCTTACGCAATTTTGAGTTATGTTATGACCTAATGGGCCATTACGGGCCTAGAGATGAATTAACGGCTCTATTTATTGTGTAGAACACTGTTTTCAGACTAAGAAGATGAAGGATGACTATAGCGTCGTGACACTAAAGAGTGGTGTCGCAACACTGAACGTTGAAGCCAAAATATCAAGAAAATGAAGGCAGTGTCGCGACACCAATCCTGTTGTGTCGCGACATCGGGCGACGATTAGGGATTTTAAGTATGGGTATTTTAGTATACACAATGAATTGTAATAAGATTTTTGGGCTGTTTAGCAAACCTAATTAGGTTAGATCATAAACTTTACAAATAGAAACCCTCATTTTAGAAGGCTTGGCCAAGTGAGCCACTTAGTTAGTTTTAGGGTTTTATTTTAGTTTTTATTTTATTTCAAATTAGTCCTTTAAACAGTTTTTGTTCTTGTTTAACTTGAATTCAATTTCAATGTAAGCTTTTAATTTAATAGTTTTTTATTTATTTCTTTTTGGATTCTAATTACAACTGTAGTGATCTTCGCAACTGTTAAAGGAAATTCTGCTTCCGCGCACAAATCAATATCGAAACAGATTTATTTTCTTATTTTATTTAATTTACTGATTTGTATGTTAAATATGAGTTTAGGGATTATTGCATCTAGATCCATGAGTAGCTAATTTCCTTAGAGAGATTAATGAACAAATATGTGACTAATTAACGGATGAATTAGGGTTTAAATTTGGGTTAGTTGGTTTAAATTATGTACGGTTAAACCTTAGGAAGTGACACCCTTAAGAAGTAATATAAGATAAACGAGATTGAAAGATAAGTTTACTGAGAAAATCATAATTTATCCCGTTAAGAAAGTGAGGCCGAGAGGTAATAACTAGTTAATTAATAACTAACTCGATAAAACCCGAGTTTTGAAGTTAATTAGGAGCACTAGAGTGAGTTAATCCTCTGCCTGTTTTATTGAATTTAATTTCGATTGTTAATTGGTCATTTTTATTTTAGATAATTTTAGGTTTATTTGATTAATCCATTTTAATTTGATTTTTCATAATATAATTTTAAATTAGTACTATTTAGTGCTGTTATTGTAGAAAGTTAATTTAAGTTTAGTTCAACCTCCTTTGGGTACGATCTTCGGAATGCTTCACGAAGTGTTTTGTTGTAGCAGTCTTTACTATATTAAAATTTGACCCGTGTATACTTGCAGACATTGATGTTTAATTATATATTTATTTATTGCAGTAATTTCAGTCCAGACATTCACACGTTTGGCGGCGGTCAAGTTGTTGGCGCCATTGCCAGAGAGGTTTTGACATTAAACTTAAATTTTAATTTTCTACATTGTAATAGGATAAATATGAATATTTAGAATTATAGATACAAATTTTATTTTCAGTTATTTTCTTTTTACTTAATTTTCTTTTTCAGTTATTAATTTTATTTCAAATTCTCTTTGATTTCAATGTATAACTCGAAGTGGAACAATTCCAATCGAGCCAGATCCTAAACTAGAGAGAATCTTGAGGCGAACCCATCAAAAAATGCAAAATAATCAACTTGTGATAGCTGACTTACCTCGGGAGAATCCTTTGTTTGACGAACCACTGGTGGCTCGACCAAAGCAAAGCTTGACTGAATACGCGTTACCTACTTTAGATGTTGTCTGAGGTAGTATCGAGAGGCCATCAATTAACGCAAACAATTTCAAGATTAAGACAACCTCGAACCAACACTTAAAGAGATTCCTATAGCTATGTGACACGTTTGAACATAATTGAGTGGTCGGTGACGTAATTCCTCACTGGTTGTTTCCATTCTCGCTTTGTGACAACGCTTATGAATGACTCGATTCAAAAGAGCTCGTATCCATCACGACGTGGGATGACTTAGCGAGGAAATTCTTACACAAAATTTTCCCCATTGGTGGAACCATTCAATTAAGGCGTGACATTGCTAACTTTAAGCAATTTGAAGGTGAGACTCTAAACGAAGTATGGGAATGCTTCAAGTCGTTCCTTAGGAAATGCCCACACCACGGTATGCAAGATTGGATACAATTGTAAATTTTCTATAATGGATTAGATGAGAGCTTAAAAGCCGGCTTAGATAGCGCATCAGTCAAAGCCTTCATGAACAATACCTACGAGCGAGCCTATCAATTGATCGAGGATATGGCGATGAAGTCGTACATGTGGCCTAACGAGCACTTTTAATTTATCCAGAAGCTGTCAACGACTAAGGTGGTCAAGGAAGAACACAAGTATCAACAGATTTTAGAGAAATTACACCGTCTAAAGACCATTGTTAAGCCGTTTATGAATGATTTCGCTCAAAGCTATACACCGTACTTTAAAACCCAGTTGGAGAAAGTAAATTATTTGGGCAATATGGATGGAAATCCATATTCAAGCACTTACAACCCCTGGTGGAAGAACCATCCTAATCTAAAGTGGGGAAGTAACCAATGTAGCAGGAACCTACTCCAAACCGACAAAACCCTCCTTATTAACCCTAACATTCATTTGAGCCTCAACTACTATAACGCGTAGGTTTGTGCAAGTGTACACAGTCGTTATCAAGTAATAAGTAAGTATCGAGTTATCGTCTCCACAGGGATTGTATTTGTGCTAAGTCACTTAATTTGTAAAATTATATTAACAATTTGGTAAATAAAAACACAATATAGTTGAGAAGTGGTGATTAAAATATATTAAACTAAATGCAATGATCCTTAATGCAAATTATCCTAAGTATGCTAACTATATGAATGAAATATATTTTAGTAAAATTAAACACAATTTGCAACAATTATAACATAAATAAACTAGGACAATTACTTTAATTAAACTCAATTTATTATCAACATGTTTAATAACATTCGGAAAAACATTCCATAGCAACTCGATCTTTCATGAGTTTGGAAACCACATTAGGTCCTTTCGGAATCCTTTACTTAGTACATATGCATTTTACTGATCCTTATTTACTAAGGGTTTCTTAGCATTCATGTGAGGTAACAGGGATGTGTCAGGTTTGAAACAATTTTATCACACAAATTTAAAAACTATGCAAATAATAGAGCTTGGTCAAAGTTGTTATGCAACCTCCAATTTAATTGGGTTAGGACCTAAATTGAGCATGCATATTTCAATTATGTGTCCATTAGCCGTCGTTTGGTCAGGATCGCTTAGCTAATTTAGGTGAATTTCAATCACGTATGAATGAAATACAGACTTAAATTTAATTGAAAACATGATTGATTGAGGCACAAACATTATAAGCATGAATCAAATAAATATTATTTAATCAAAGCAATCATCCTAGCTTAAATAAAATTAAGCTAACATTGTTGTAAACAAGAATAAAGAACAGATAGCAAAAATTTTTATATTAAATAAAAGAAAAGGAAGATTAAACCTAATTTAGAGTGATTGTCACCCAAGACTCTGACTGACGAGACTCATTCGTTCCTTTGCTTTGCTTTTTTGCTGATGGCTCTCCAAGGTGGCCGACCAAGGATTCTTTAAGAGGCTTAATTGCTAAAATCTCTATGAAGAGATAATGCTAGGTGTGGGAATGGAAAAGACTAAGAGAATTTGGAGAAAAGAGAGAATGATGAATGATGAGAATGAATGAGGAATAATTAAGGGATGCTTGAGGGATGATGAATGAAGGAATGCGAGGGTCTTATTTATAGGTGAGGAGAGGGGGATAGTTTGCTAAAAATAGTGGATGCTAACCTTTTAAAATCTCATCAAATTGTGGTCGGCCATGCCTAGTGGCTTTTGACTTGATTTTTGCGTGATTTTTAAGCAATTTTGGATGCCACACAACTCAGGACTGAGAGTTGGTCAATCGTAAATCTTCGGGCAAATCTCTAATTTCTTCAACCCGGCAAGGACCTTGTATAATTAAACCAAAGAATGGTTTAAATGGACAGCCATGTGTAGCCGAATATTTGGTTGACTTGGTCTCCAATTTGGACGGTTTTGTAATTTAGCAAAACTATCAGACCTATCCAGAATAAATCAACAAGTTAGAGGACCAAAGAAAAAAATTTATCCAATTTAATTAATTAATTAAAACCCAAATTACTAATGAAATATTTTAAAATGAATCATTAAATATAATTTTATATTTTATTATTTAATTTAATCATGCATGACCCACTTTATGTATTAAAAATATAATATAATCAAATTAATATAAAATAAACCATTTATTGCATGAAAACTATATAATAAAGCATAAAATCACATTTTAATAATTTCTATGTCCTAATTTCATATTTTCACATATTTCATTAATTTATTAAATAATTACTTAGTTTTAACAATGAATTTAAATAAAAAGGTGATAAATGACATAGGAAAAATGCTATATATTTTTTCATTTACAACTACATATGTCCAATTGGTCCCGCTACCACCTCGTTGAAACTATAAATGTATTGGCTGTTTGAAAAGAAATGAATGGAATGAATAAGAAAAGAGAAATGAGAAACATTCAGGAATGATTATGGTTTTCTTCGAAATAGAGAAATGAAATCATTTGGAAATGAATATAAGTTTCCAGTAATGGAAATGGAAATGGAAATGATCCACTTGCGATCCTATATGGATTACTTAAAAACTAATTGGAAGAATGAATTTATGTTTTTGGACTATTTTAAAGTTCGAAAATGAAAATAAACCATTCGGTTATAGTGAACATGTTGAGTTGTGAAATATTGAACACATTTTCTCAAAATTTTACCAAGAGCCCCTTCATGGACATGAAAGGGGTAGCAACCCTAGTAGGAATTATAGGGTGTGCTATCCACCCTAGTCATATTCTAAGTAGGATATTGTTTTTCTATTTGAAATAAACCACTACAACTCAACAAGGGTTCTACCTTCTCTTCCTATAAATAGATGACACTAGTAGAGCTATTAACACAACTTTGAGAGGTTGTTATTCTACCGAAAAATAAAGAGAATTTATTCTCAACTATTATATATATTTCTGAAATAACAATTCTACCTGTTTCTAGTAAGAAGAGAGAATTTTCATTTTCATCCCAAAAGGAGAGAAAACTTTTATTAGTTCTGTGTTTCGATTCAATTGGTTTGAGCCCATAGTTGAAGTAGTTCGTGGTATGAAAATAGTGGAGAAGATCGTTTGGTTGAAAGTCAAGAACAACAAACATTCACTAAGCCAAAAACACAAGTACGAATTTGGTTAAGGTTTATTGCTATAAATATCATAAATCGGGTCAGCTTTCAAAATTTTAATTTTTTGCTATTCAAGAAAACTGTTTTGAAATTAGATTTTTTCCACCTATTAGAAGTTTTAATTAGTGTAGGATTAAGGACTTAGGCAACTAAAGGGAGCTTATTAGAGACATATTTGGAATTAGGAGTAAAATGAACAAATCGTCATGCCTCAAAATACGAGAAGGGGAAAATAAAGGCGTTGTCGCGACACCGAATCTCAATGTTGCGGCACTGAACTTCAAAAGTCACAGGATTTTTAAAATTAAGACAGTCTCGCGAGACCACATTTTTGTGTTGCGACACTGTATTTCGAACCTAAAAACTTTTCAAATTTTATCTTATGTCACGTCATTGTACCTAATTATCGTGACACAACATTTTGAACCAAAAATAATTTAAAAATTTAGGCTCATCTCGTGACACGGAACTTCGAACCTAAAACCTGGGGTATTTGAAGTACTGTGTCGCGACATCGATGTAGATTTTAAAATTTTTGATCCATTTTCTACACGACCTGTATTACCCTATAAATACCAAAATCAAATTTTAAACTTAATTTTTACTCATAAACACATTCTAAGCAATCCCTTGAGCCCCCTAATGACAACTGATTAGTTCTCACCCTTCATTGCTTTAGATTTTAGTCGTTCCTCATGAGTTCTCTTCTCCACGATTACGCTATTGTTGTTGTTTCCCATTGACAGCCACTAAGCCGTCCAACAATCCTGTTGAAATGTTCTTCATATTTTGTTTTATTTATTTGTATTTATCATTTAATGTTTAGATTTTATTCGAATATACTGATTAAAATGGTCCTAAGAAAAGCACGTCGCACTACATAGTTTCAGGAATCGAGGGAATTCGATTCCACTCGATTCCATTGCCAAGAAGTCGAAAAATATTATTTGGATATTCAAAGCAAAACTTTTATTCAAAAATAAGGGTTCGACCCCTCGTTTGATCTTTACGACGACATTTAGGATATTATCTGTGGGAACCGATGGATGAACTTCTGCCTCATACCAAAAGAGTCGATGATCGACTTGGTGGTGTACGAATTTTATGCATCCCTAAAGTATAAGGAAAATATAGGGTGCCAAATGTCAATTATATGCATGTGATGATTCGAGGAAAAGAAGTCTCGATTAAGCTTAAGGATAGCTGTCAATTTTACAAAGCACAATATTATGTGAAAGATGCACTGGAGGAACTATATATTTATTAGTTTTGCAAAATCGATATGGATTGCATTGTAGATTATTTAACTAAAAGGCGAGGCATTTGGAAACCTTAACCCAGCTCAAATGTCCCATTGTCCTTTAATTAAGCTATAATGTTTTCGGCTGCAAAGATGTGGATGCAGTTTATCTGTACGTAAATGTCACAGGTCCTTAAAAGTTTTTAATGTTAGTGCTTTTTGAGCTGTGTTTCTGTACTATATTTTGCAGCTTCGACAAGATTTTATCAGCACATGGATTTACAAGTTGATGCTTCATTACATCAGTGACAAGATGGTCGGGATATTTTTCCCACACCTCATTATTGGTGTTTTGTAGGAAAACAAAAGTGCCGATGTCAATGATGAAGTAGTTCATCAAGCTAACTAAAAGCCTGCTCGTACTACGTTTAAACCAGTAGGTCGAGCTCCATCGAAAGTATACCATGATTTGAATGTCCGACATAAGAAAAAAATTGATGCTTTAGAATCTTTAAAGTAGAAGAAGGAGAAAAGCCAAACAAGCCAAGGGCCTGGTGACATAACTGACATGGAGTGGGTCATTTGGAGGATGCAATCAATGACACCTTTGGGCATTAACTATGCCCAAAGGTTTGTATCCTAGCGTCTGAGCCGCAACCAAATCGATACCCACTTATGCAATTTTTCGAGCAAGCCGACGACGAGGAATAAAAGAAGGAAGAAGAAGACAATGACGAGGAAGAAGAAGAAGAGCCGACCCACAATGAGGACTTCGACGATATGTTTCGAACGGAACAACCATCTGTAGGAGGATTCAAAATTTACACTCCAAGCTATACCAACCTGACCAATTTTGCGTGTGCAAGTGCGACTACACCAGACACGAGTTAAGGGAAACACCTGATGATTTAGTAGAATCAGCCACAATTTGATTCTGATTAAAAACTTTTAAACTGTTTATTTAGTTTAGCTTATTTTTATTTTGGACTTGTAATTTTATTTTGTGATGATTTTTAATTTGTATTAGCTAATTTCAGTGTAAGAACTAGATATGATATAAGACACTTCAATTTGGGAGCTAAACCAGCACGAGGAGGACCTTGACCTGCCATCAAATGTAGTAGTCAATTTGGGATAATTCTGCAGTTAAAAATCTTTTTTTCAAGGCAATTTAAGATTTTATATTTCGTTTTTTAGAAATTAGGACTTAGGAATAAAAGTTAATAAAAACAAGTGTTTTAAGAGATTTGTAGGGTTGTGACCCAATAGATCAACACGAGCCTTAGATTGTCCTAATAGGTTTAATTGAGTGTGTAGGATGAAGATTTATAAGCCTAATTGACGTGAAAGTAAGGAACGACTGATGCAAAAGTGATTGTACTATAAAAAACATATGTTTTCTCCTTACTTATTGGTTAATTTATTCTCATTTAGTTATCTTTAGAATACATTTTAGCATTTTCAGTTTAGTGAATTGTATTTTATAACCCAGTGAATCCTAGCCTATTTTATCCTTAATTTTGCTATCTTTCTGCACTAATGTTGTTGCATTAGTTAATTCCAGATTGCGTCTAGAATCGTCACCGCAATTGACAGTTGTCTGATAAGAGCCAACCATGCGTGAGTTGTCTAATCTATTATAATTGTCTTGTACATACAAGTACAGAAGAATCCTAAGGGAAGGACACCTGTACAGTTGACGAGAACATAAAAGGTTGACGTGAGAGGAGGAAGAGAGGATTTTTGCTGAACCACCATTCTCGTATCCTATTTTGAAGCTTGCGGTCATGGCTGTTTGAGCCTCCTACAGGTGAGCCAACATGAAGACTGATGCAGATCCGCTCCAGATGAGGAAATCTAAGTGCCAAAAAAGGAGAAATAGAGAGATCCAGTCGAGTAACCTAGGAATAGTATTCTCCATTCAATTCTTTCTTATTTCTTTAGAAACGCTGGTAATTACTCTATGTTTTCTACTACATGGAAGTACAATGAATGGTTTGTTAAATGTTATCTTATTAAATCTTGTTTTTATTGTTTAATCTTGGGGATTTGAATGTTCTAAAAATAGAAGTGTTATTGCAGTCACTAACACTAGAAGGTGCAGTGACAATTTGAGCTAATAAGCATTTTAGTGGAAGTTGAGTAAGAATTAAAGGAATTTAGTCCACTTGTCCTTAATAGTGCCATATTTCCATCATCGGAAGGTGAGGTTGACGTGCATGGTTAAGTCCCAGATTAAATAAAAGAATGGAGTTTGGTAAGATATACATTAAACTTTATTGCGTCGACAATCACCTATCTTTTATACCTTGTGAGTACTTTGTATACTGCTGAAGATTCATGTTGGGGATCCCAGTTTATCATTACCATATTTTATTTCATTGTTTTTAAGGCATTGCTCCGACAATTACTCACACAATTTAGTTCACTTTTTTAGCTATTACATCGACATTAATAGACAAAGAACTACCATCCCTGTGGGATCGATATCTGACAGACTCACATCTGTCTACTATACTTGCATCAACAGTGTATGCTTGCACATTTCTGCTGTGACGTTAATAGTCGATCATGTTTTTGGTGCCGTTGCCGGGGACTAACGTTTGTTGTTTATTTTTTGTTCTTGTGTGTTTTTTCACGTTGTTTTCCTTATATAATATTTAGTATTCACTAACTTTTTTTCTCTTTGTTGCTATTTTCCAATTTTAGTTTAAGTGTTTTATGACTTGAAGCAATTCAGATTTTCTTGCTAATTTTGATCAAGAAATCAAAAGGACTGTTCGGAGAAGACTTTGAGAACAGAGAAATATGGATTTACCAGGGGGCAATGCAGCTGTACCCTTGATGCACCCGTAAAATATTATTAATCCACTATTGCCGCAAAATTCTCATATCCACAATAGAACCATATGAGATTGTGTAGTACCTATTGTGGATTATTTACAACTAGTAGTTGTTAGATGAACAATTCAAGCTGGAAACTTTGAACTTAAGCCAGTGATGTTTCAAATGCTGAACTCCAATGGCCAATATGCTAGGCTACCACATAAAGATGCAAGAAAACATCTTAAATAAATTTTTTTGATCTGTGCTTCCTTAGTCAACAAAGTGTTCCTGATAATGCTTTAAGGATACAATAATTTCCCTATTCCTTATAAGGGAAAGCTTGCACTTGGTTTCTTGGACTACCTGCTGGATCAATTACTTCTTAGAATGCTCTAGTCATGCAGTTTGTTTTGCGAATTAACCCGCTGACAATGAATGCTCGTATTCAAAATGGCACTACTGCCTATCATCAGCTGGATGATAAAAATCTTCACACCATATAGGAACGCCATAAATCTTTGCTTTAACATTGTCCCGTGCACGGCATTGAACTAGAAACACAAATCGAGATTTTTTATAATGGTCTGAACTCTCATTCAAGGAATCTTGTCGACGCATCAGCCAATAGACCGTTGCTGGATTGTACTTACAATAATGCTATGAGAATTCTTGACAGAATTTCTCAAAATTATTATCAATATCTCATCTCTAGAGCTGCACAAGTAAAGACTATTCTAGGAGTTGTTGAATTGGATGTAATATCTGCGGTAAGTGCCCAAGTCTCTTCGCTCACAAACATGATTAAAAATATGCAAGGAACGGGTGACGTTGCACCTATAAAGGTTGCTCAACAATTAGATATTCCTACCTTTTGCTGTGAAATTTATGGTGACAACCATAGTTATGAAGATTGTCTGGAACATGTAGAAAATGCATGTTATGTCAATAATATTCGCAACAATTCTCATGGAAATTCTTACAACAACTCTGTATGCAACCAATAGTTTTAGGGAACTTAGAATGGTGGACAAAATACTACGACATTCAGAAATGGGAATGCATCTACTCAGGGCAATTATAATCCACAACAAGGGAATTACAATCAACAACAAAACTACAATCAGCATCCTCAGTTGTATCCACAACAAGGTCAATACAATCACATCAAACTCAAATGCAGCCACAAATGATGAATCCGAATGATCAAGGGCAACGAAAACAACAGTATATACGAGCTTTTACTTTTGACCTATTAACTGCTCTTGAAGCGTCAATGCGGGAGTACATTACTCACACAAAAGTTATTGTTCAAGGAAATTCATCTTCCATTTGAGCACTGGAGGCACAATTGGGACAACTTGCTTCAAATTTGAATACTCGACCACAAGGCTCATTACCTAGCAACAGCAAAAATCCCAATTCGAGAGCAAATGAGCACCGTAAAGCCATCACTCTTAGGAGTGGTAAACAAACTAGTGAGCCAGTTATAGATTGTACTATAACATCCCCTGATGTTGATGACGTAATCCTTGATGGGAAAGGTGCGTCTAAAGAGTTTGTCGATGTATCCGACAATGAAGTACCGCAAACTGTCACTCACATGCCTTATATTCGACCCTCGAAATTGTGGACGCAACCAAAAATGTGTCGCTGCAACTGGATGTACTTCCACCTGTACCTTTTCCACAAAGATTCAAGAGGAATGAAAATGATAAATAGTATCAGTAGTTTTTGAATACGCTGACACAAATACAGATCAACATTCCTTTAGTAGACGCTCTGGTACAAATTCCTAGTTATGGGAAATTTATGAAAGACTTCTTGTTCAAGAAGAAAAAACTCACTGATATTGAAACTATTGCACTCACAAAAGGCTGTAGTGCTATTTTGACAAACAAGTTACCCCCTAAATTGAAAGATTCGTGAAGCTTTACCATTCTATGTTCGATTAACAACCATTATTTGGGCAAGACTTTATGTGCTTTGGGAGTTAGCATCAACCTCATGCCATTATCTACTTTCAAAAAATTAGGAATTGGGCACATGAAACCTACTACAGTGACATTGTAATTGGAAGATCGATCTTTAGCTCAACCTGAAGGGCAAATCAAAGATGTTTTAGTTCGTGTGGATAAATTCATTTTTCCGGCTGATTTTATCATACTTGACTATGAGGCAGATAAGGAGGTTCCCATAATCTTGGGACGACTATTTTTAGCCATCGGCCAAACTGTCATTGATGTTTATAAAGGAGAACTAACCATGCGACTTAACGATAAGCAAGTTACCTTTAGTGTTTTTGAGTCTGTTCATCACAATAATACAATAGAGTGCCATACTGTCGATGTGCTAGATGATATAATTGAGGAAGAATTCAAAAACCAAAGCATAGTCCTTGCTAAAGAAATTGCAGTGACATCTGAGGTGGAATCCTTAGCCAATTGTGGCAGCACGGTTGAAGCTAGTAATGTTGAAATCAAGCACAAATGGCAAATTGAATTGTTAGACTTAACCAACAGAACAAATCCAATTTTCAAATCATCGATTGAAGAAGCTCGTGCTCTAGAATTGAAACCACTACCTCCTCATCTTAAATACATTTTTGGGGTGATCACAATACTCTGCCAGATATTGTCTTCGCAACATTGGATGAAACAGAAGAAAAGAAATTGACTCACATTCTCAAGCAACACAAACACACTATTTCCTGGAATATTGCAGATATTCAAGGTATTAGTCCTTCTTTTTGCATGCACAAAATCAAGTTAGAAGATGAAGGCAAGCAAATGATTAAACCGCAATGAAGGGTAAACGAAAAGATGAAAGAAGTTGTTAAGATGGAAATCATAAAATGGCTTGATGCATAAATTATTTGCCCGATTTCTAATAGCAAGGGGTGAGTCCAGTGCATTGCATCCTGAAAAAGAGTGGCATTACAGTGGTTCACAATGATAAGAATGAATTAATACCTACACGCATGCCCACAGGATGGCGAGTTTGTATGGATTATCGAAAATCAAATACGGCCACAAAGAAGGATCATTTTCCACTTCCCTTCATTAACCAAATGTTAGATCGGCTTGCTGGAAAAGCTTATTACTGCTTCCTAAATGGCTATTCTGGGTACAACCAAATTGCTATTGCACCGGTGGATCAGGAAAAAAACAATTTTCACCTGCCCGTTTGGTACTTTACTTTTCGTCGTATGCCTTTCGATTTTTGCAATGCACCAACCACATTTCAAATATGTGTGATGACAATATTCTCAGATATGATCGAAGACTCTTTAGAAGTTTTTATGGATGACTTTTCAGTTTATGGGAATGATTTTGATCATTATGCTGACAATTTGGATAAAGTACTGAAGTGATGTGAGGACACAAATCTTGTTTTTAGTTGGGAAAAAGCTAAGGTGGAAATCATCGAGAAATTACCCCCACCGAAATATGTGAAAGGTATTCGTAACTTTCTTAGACATGTGGGATTTTACTGGTGGTTTATTAGGGATTTTTCAAAAATTACAAAATCATTGTGCTCATTGCAGGAACAAATAAAAAATTCCTCTTTGATGAGGCATGTCTGGATGACTTTATTCAATTAAAGAAGTAGCTGGTTAATACACCCATTGTCATTGCACCTGATTGGTCTCAACCTTTCGAAGTTATGTATGATGCAAGCGACTTCGCCGTGGGTGCAGTGCTAGGACAACACAAGGGAAAAATATTACACGCCATTTATTATGCTAGCAGAACTTTTACAAAGACTCAATTCAATTATACCACCTCAGAGAAAGAATTGTTGGCCGTAGTCTTTGCTTTCAACAAGTTTCGCTTTTATCTTGTAGGTGTAAAAGTTATGGTATTCACTGATCACTCGGCGTTACGATATCTCTTTGCGAAAAAAGATGCCAAACCAAGATTGATACAATAGATTTATTATTTCAAGATTGAGATAAAAGGTCGATAGGAGTGAGGCAATCAAGTTGCCGATCATTTGTCTAGATTGGAAATTGGCAGTGAAGACAGGAAAATATTTGAAATTGTCGACACATTCCCAGATGAGATGTTATCCGCTGTCGATGTAACTCATTGGTATGTAGAATTGATCAATTAATTGGTGTGTGGAAAGCTCCCATTGAGTATCCAGGGCCATACAAAAGAAAGATTTCGTCTTGATGTAGTGAAGTACCATTAGAACGAATCGTATTTATTCAAGGTATGCAATGATAACATTATTTGGCATTGTGTTCCGGACGAAGAAATGCTCTCAATTTTGAAGCACTATCATGATGCTCCTTATGGAGGTCATTACGGTGGTATGAGAACTTCTACTAAGGTTCTCCAATAAGGATTTTACTGGCCATCATTGTTCAAGGATGCTCATAACTTTGTGAATCAATGCGATAAATGTCAGTACACCGGTTCTCTTTCCTGACGCAATGAAATGTTTCAACAACCAATTATGGAAGTTGAATTGTATGATGTTTGGGGAATGGATTTCATGGGACCATTTCCAAATTCATTTGGAAATCTTTATATATTAGTTGCTGTTTACTATGTCTTGAAGTGGGTAGAGGCTGTTGCTATCGCAAAGGATGATGCAAGGACAGTGCTTAATTTTTTTCACAAGCATATACTCACCCGTTTCGGTACACCAAGGGCATTAATTAGTGATCAGGGTACACATTTCCATTGCAACCAAGTGGCAGCCACATTAAAAAGATATGGAGTTAATCACAAAATGGCCACTACTTATCATCCACAAACCAATAGACAAGCTGAAGTTTCAAATCAACAAATTAATAATATTCTTTAGAAGGTTATGAATCCTTCGAGGAAAGATTGGTCTTCTCGATTAGATGATGCTCTATGGGCATTGCGGACAACATATAAAACTCCATTGGGATGTCACCGTACCAATTGGTTTTTGGGAAAGCATGTCACTTGCCAGTTGAATTGGAACACAAAGTGACGTGGGCAATTAAGTAAGTGAACATGGACTATGAAGCTGTTGGAAAGAAAAGGCTGTTGGACATCACTGAGCTAGAGGATCTTTGAAGAAATGCTCATGAAAATGCTGCGATTTATAAGGAAAAGACCAAACGATGGCATGACAAGATTATTTTGCAGCAATAATTTATCGAGGGGCAACAAGTTTTATTATTCAATTCTCGACTTAAATTGCACCTAGGTAAATTGTGTTTACGTTGGTCTAGACTGTTCAAAGTTGTCGACATATTTCCTCATGGTGCGGTCACAATTCTAGATTTACCTGATGGACACTAGTTGAAAGTTAATGGATAGATATTGAAACACTATTTTGGAAATAAAAATTAAAAGCAGGTAGAGACCATTAATTTGGTCCAAACATTGTAAAATTTTAATTTATTACTCCGAGATTTCATCTTATTTTATTTCTATTTTGTAAAGCTTATTTTCTTTCCTTTTTGCAGAATAATAAGGTACCAATGTTGACACAACAAGATTTGGTAGTCAATGCATTCCGTACCACTGTGTTACCATTAATCAGAATTGAGGGAAATTCAATCTTCACCGTTGGATCAAAACCCACCCAATCATTTGATCTGTTTGACCAGGCACAATTCTTATTGGACGTAACTCTTCCCACTAGCTTTGTATCTCCCCACAAAACATCACGACTCGACATCTTTCTCTTTCACTCCCTATAAAGTCTACACCACTGTGTCGACTGCAAAGCATCCAAGCAACCACTTTTATTCTTTTTTCTTACTCAAGATCCTACCGTTTTCACTTAAAATTGTCTTCCCTCCATAAAAGATAGCAAGAACAAGAGGTTTGACCAAGAAAGCTAACAAATCTACTAAAGAACATGCATCCTCTGCTACCATAGTTCGTGAGTTGGAATCCCCTAGGCCAGTGCAGAAAAAGGAAACAGTAATCTTTTTGAATAAAGTGGAAAGGGAACGATTTCAAGACAACATATTGCGCTAAAATTTTCACCTCGAACAAGGCATTTCCCTGTCGCAACAACAAGAGTTGGGGAAATAAATTCACTGAACCATTTCTAAACTGAAATGAGGAAATTTCTACGCACACCCTGAGAGCTATTCCCCTTCTCTGGTACATGAGTGCTATGCCAACCTTTATGACCAAGAGTTAGAGTTTATTTTTGTTCATGAAGGTCTCATTCCATGAGACGCCAAAACAATCAATGAGCTGTGCAACATTCTAGTCGATGTCAACGAATACTCTGATTTCTTTGTGGAAATGACGGATGAAAAAATGAACCTGCTGGTACAGGACTTGTGTATTGAAGGAGCAGTGTGGACAGGGCCACATTCAAAGAATTTTAGGATGCACCGTCATTTTCTAACGCCGCACAGTAAAATTTGGTTTCACTTTGTTAACTGCAGGTTACTGCCATCTACCCACAGCACCACCGTTAACCTTGACAGAATGTGTCTAATACATGCCATTATCAAGGGTAGAAGAATTGATATTGGAATAATACTCAATCCAAAATTTACTGAATGCACCGTCAGATAGACCGAAATTTTGGTTTTCCTATCATTGGTCATGTCACTGTGTCAGCAGAAAAGAATTGTACCCGGGGAGATGAAGAAATTATGGATAATAAGGGTCTAATTAATGAAGCCTCTATCGAAAGAATGACTCGTGGCATAGAAACACCAATACTGAAAGAGGCAGGAATCTGCACGAAAAAGAAGGGCAAATCCAAAGCCAATTGTAAAGGAACAACCCTGCATACAAAGACATTCTTATGGTGTAAGATGAAAGATGTTGAAAAAATGGTTACTTCCATCAGCAATAGGCAAATCAAACTTGTCACTACAATTGAGGACATTAAGAACTCTCAGAATTTGTTTTATGCTGATATTAAAGCCTAGAACAGTTCTAATGTAGCCATATTAAGCCAATGGAGCCCATCTCCAATACCAGGCTTCCTAGTGTTTCCACCAATCATTTGAAACTATTAGCATTCATCTGTGAATGACAACTTCGAAGACCAAGATCGATCGGTGGCATCTCCTCCCATCGTGCAAGTATCTGATAATGACAAAGATAAAGAATCCAGGGACATTGAAGAATCTCTACGCAAGATTGATAGCTTGTTCAAGGATGGTATTTTTGCTGATCAAGAAGACGCTATTGTTGACAAGGAAGCTGCTACTACAAAAGAGGAAATTATTGCTGAAGAAGAGAAAGAAAGAGAATAGGAAGATTCTGATGTGAATATTGTCACCGCACTCGAATCTGTGGGTACAAATATTGAAAATCTGGAACTAGATAGAGCAAGACTGGCAAAAGTTACTAAGGTCACTAGTGAGGAGCAGGATAACTCATTGGCAATAGTGGTCTACACTGGACCGCTTTAGGTGGTCTCTCCCATACAAGAAGCAACCGATGATACCGGGACAAAGCCGGAACTTGAGGAGCAATCTTAAAACTGTGCAAAGCCTAAAGAAAAGAAAAAAAAGTACTCCAAGGATAAGGAGGAGAAGAAAAGGAGAAGGAAGAAACATCGTCTAGCCACATCGATGGTTAGGAATAACTAAGTTAGTTGTATTTTAAAATTTTAGCTGTAGTTTTCATGCATTGCATATAGTTGTAAGTCACATTTTATTAGTACACATTGTCACTGTATTTTTATTGTCATTACATATTCATGTCAGTGCATTGGGGACAATGCAATCTTTAGGTTTGGGGAAATGTATATGGGATTTGGAAATACACCTATATTTCAAATTTTTTTGAAGCATGCAAGGTTTATACACAATTGTTCAAAAAATTTTGTTACGTTTGATGCTTAATTCTTGGATCATGTGAATTGTCAATGAATAAGTTGGATAAATTTGACTGAATGTTGTATCTTCAATACTTTGATGAATGATTTAGGTTGTATCAGTAATAAATGACTAGTAGCATTCTTTGAATCTCGAATGAAACTGCCTATTTCAACTACTTATATATATAGATAGATAGTTATAAATAAGAGACACACTAAAGTGGGTGTATTGTGGAATGTTAAAAATGGAACACTCCAATACAAGCGTTAGAAAAATGAATTTAACTAAAGACCGTCGCTGCATGAGTGTGTGTCGGCGCAATTACGTACTCCCTGGGAGTTTGTTTCTCCCCATCGTTACTTCTCAGGAACAATGGTATAGTAATGCAAAGATATCCCTTATTCTGAAAGAAAAAAGAAGAAGATATATAAGTACTTAATATTGTACAATAAATGCTGTATTGGCAGATAGAATTTAAGATTTGATGCATGATGCTGGCCTTGATGAAAGTGCAATCTTACTCATTCATGCTTATGTATTGTCGATGAAATATTTTTTTCATCTAAATGTGGCTCATTCATTGGGAATTTAAAGGGTTCAAGTTGCTAGAATGATCATTTGCCTTAGAAAATTTTTTGTAGCATTGCTAGTTTCTGTTTTACTTGAGGACAAGTAAAAGCTTATGTTTGGGGGTGTGATTGTACTAGAAAGAACATATGTTTTCTCCCTTGTTATTGGTTAATTTGTTCCTATTTAGTTGTCTTTAGCATACATTTTAGCATTTTCAATTTAGTAAATTTCATTTTATAACCCAATGAATCCTAGCCTATTTTATCCTTAATTTTGCTACCTTTCTGCACTGATGTCGCTGCATTAGTTAATTCTAGATTGCGTCCAGAATTGTCTTTGTAGTTGATACCTATCTGATAAGAGCCAACCATGTGTAAGCTATCCAATCTGATATAACTGCCCTGTACGTACAAGTACAGAAGAATCCTGAGGGAAGGGCACCTATACAGTTGAGAACATAAAAGGTTGACGTGAGAAGAGGAAGAGAGGATTTTTGCTGAACCACCATTCTCTTACCCTATTTTGAAGCTTACGACCATAGTAGCTTGAGCCTTCTACGGGTGAGCCAACTTGAAGACTGATGCAGATCCACTCTTGACCAGGAAATCTAAGTGTAGAACAAGGAGAAATGGAGAGATCCAGTCGAGTAGCTTAAGAATAGTATTCTCCATTAGATTCTTTCTTATTTATTTGAAAATGCTAGTGATTACTCTATGTTTTCTACTGTATGGAAGTACAATGAATGCTTTGTTAAATGCTATCTTATTAAATCTTGTTTTTATTGTTTCATCTTGGGGGTTTGAATGTTCTAAACACCGAAGTGTTATTGCAGTCACTAACACTAGAAGGTGCAGTGACAGTTTGAGCTAATAAGCATTTCAGCGGAAGTTGAGTAAGAACTAAAGGAATTTAGTCCACTTGTTCTTAATAGTGCCATATTGCTATCATCAAAAGGTGAGGTTAATGTGTATATTTAAGTTCCATATTAAATAAAAGAGTGGTGTTTGGTAAGATATACATTAAATTTCATTGCGTCGACAATCACCTATCTTTTATACCTTTTGAGTACTTTGTATATTGCTGAAAATTTATGTTGGGGATCCCAGTTTATCATTACCATATTTTATTTCATTGTTTCTAAGATATTGCTTCGACAATTACCCACACAATTTAATTCATTTTTTTTAGTTATTGCATGGACATTAATAGACAAAGAATTACCATCCCTATAGGATCGATATCCAACAGACTCACATTTGTCTACTATACTTTCATTGACAGTGTACGCTTGCGCATTTTTTTTGTGATGTTAACAGCCAACCATAAAGCTTCTTAGGATGTCAAAGCACAAAACAAACGGTAGAAGGCAGATTTTTAGTGTCATGTCAGGCCATGTAAGGGGGGTGGCGCAACACACGTCGATAACCTACCCAAGTAATTCGAGGTTATTTTTGTTAGCGAAATCAAACTTATACAAAGACCTAATTTGGGCTGTCAACACCTCTATAACTAAGATAGTAGAGGTTTGTTATAACTAAGTTACTTTAGACTCCTTCAAAAACCCTAGTAGCTTGGGAGTAGGTTTAGAGTATTTTTCTTTCAGTTTTTCATAACTCTTTTGTTTACCTCTTGAAATCAATTTTGATTCAAGAGTTTTTTTTTAATTAAAGTATTCAAGTTTATTTTCTTTTGCATTCAGTTTTTTTTACTCTAATAAAGAGACTTGCTACTCTGTTCCCTACGTAATTATTCAAATATCTTTTCTCTTCTGGATCGATAGTGTTATTTACATAATTTATTCAATCAAGATAGAGATTAAAAATAACATGAGTGGTTAAATCCCTTAGGGAAGATTAAGGAGTGGATGTGGATGTGATTAACAGAGGATTTAGGGTTTCCCTAGAGGGATTAGTTGGTATGAATAACGTGTGCTTAAACCACTACGATTGACAACCCTAGGAAGTTATCATAGGCTAGACGAGGTCAGGAGAAAAGTTGAACCGAGTAAATTGTAATTTATCCTGGTTGAGAAAGTGTGGTCGGGAGATAAGCAAGTATCAACCAATTGATTAGGTATTAAAGGTTTGTAGGTAATAATTGGTTAATTAATAGCTAATCCACCCTACAACCCTAATCCAAAGTTAGTTACAAACCCTGAAGTGATTTAACATTCCTTATTGGTTTATTGATTTATTTCATTTGTTTGTTTTTCTTTCTTTATTTCTTTTAGTTATTTACTTATTTTTACCTCTTCAACTTATTTTATTGTTTATCATAATATAGGGATTAATTACTACTACTTAGACTTATTATTCTAAAAACATTTTCATTATTTATTCCATCCTCCACTGGGTACGATCCTTAGAATACTTGCAAGCATTTTGTTTTACAAAACTATATTATAATTTGACCCATGTACTTGCGGACACCGCGTTAATAGGCGGTCAAAACACCCAACCACACTCAAGGTTTGTCAACGCTCAAGCTGGGTAGTCTCTTCACTTATCTATTGAGAACACATTAGGGATAATGTGCCAAATAAAGTGTGGGGGGTAACATAGAAACTTTTCAAATTTTTTATGTTTTTATTAGTTGTTTAAGTTAATTTTTGTTTTGTGTGTTTGTTTGTGCGCGAGCTTGTAGCAATAAAATTATGTGGTTAAATTGTAAATTTAAAACAATAGCAACCGACTTTAGGTTGTTGGATATTAAATTTTTCTATTTCATTTTGTTACACTATGAATAGGTGATAGTGTGTTATGTACACCAAAAGACAAATAAGTACATAAAAAACATGTGTTTGTTTGAATGATAAGTTGTTAGCTTGTTAATATTTAGTTAATTGTAATCCATGAGTTTAGAGACTTAGACATGACCTAAGGCATTATTTAGTAAACAATTATAAGCCAAAAAGCAAACCATAATTCAAAATCCCTAGTACCCTAATTTTTTTTTATCCTAAATCTCTATTTCTTGATAAACCACAATGGAAGCCATAAGTCTAAAATTTAATCTCTTGATCTGATTTTCTTGGTCCATGCACGAACTTAGATGTCAGACCATTGATTTTCTTGGTCCCTCTTGGTACCATAGCATGTTTTTCCCGCCATCGAGCTTCGTTTCTTCGCATTCCCAACATTTAATTCACATAGGTAAGTGTTCTCCCTTTCTTTTCATTTCACTTTTCATCTTTTATTTTGTCACATTTCACATTGACTGGGAGTCGAGGTTCGTCGACGACTACCCGAGGTATCATGCTCTAAAATTGATCTTTATCAGTTTTATAAATTGAGTTAGTTGTTATCTTACTTTAATTTAGAAATGGCACCTTGAAAACAAGAATGATCCACTCAGGCACCGAGCAATCCCGGTGCCAATCGCTTTCCTAATACAAAAATCAAATGGTTTTTCCTTTAGATGAGTGGATGTTCATTCATAAATGAGCATGGGTTAGATCCCACCATGTTTGCTTGCAACGAGATATGGGATCTAGTCTGATCTTACCGTTGGAATATCTTTTGGGAAACCCCGATCGAACCGGTGATTAATGCTATTGTTTATGAATTTTATGCCTCCCTAAAGGATAGGGACAATTGCAAGGAAAAAGGGGAGACGATATCCCACGTGTCTTTTAGGGGCAAACAAGTTCCGAGTATGCCTTTTTATATTTGTGATAGTATGATGCCTTGTATTATACCCACTATTTTTTAGAGACCTTAAACTTACTCAAATTTAAGGATTTTGACATGGATGGTATCATCGACTACTTGACAGAGAGGCATGGCGAGTGGACTCGCCAAGCCAATTCCCAAGTGCTGTTAAAATTTGATATGACCATCATGTTCCCGATGGCCAAGATGTGGGTGCAATTTGTTTGCACCCGCCTAAAACCTATCCATAATGCCTTTGACATCACCGCCTATCGAGCGGTCATGCTTTACCCTATCTTGCAAAAAGACAAAATTTGTGTAGGCTACTAAATCTATGAGGAGATGCTCAAGTGCATACGAAACCTGAAGAAAAATATGTAATTCCCATATTTGGTTGCCGCCCTATATTGCCAAGCCGATTTCCTCATGTCCCTATTCGAGTCATTCATGAGACCCATGAAGAGCATGATTGCAGACAACTTGTACGACCAGTTCCTTGAGCTCTAACGTAAGCAAAATTGGGAAAAGGAGTAAAGGATGAAACAAAATAGCAACACCTGGGGCCTGATGAAAAGGAAGGGTAAAAGACACACGTCCAAGAGGACGGGCCTCATGGACATGTCTATATCGGAGTGGCAGGCCCAATAGATGCAAGACATGGGACATAAGCTTACTTACATTGCAGAATAGAATGGGTGGCCCACTCCAGCACCACTTTCGGATATATTCGAGAGGTTTCCATTGCCAAGCGAAGAGGACGTTAACAATGATGATGATGATGATGATGATGAGGAGGAGGAAGAGGAGGAGGAGGAGGAGGAGACCCCTATCGCACCATTGGATTATGAGTGTGTATTTAGACCAGACCATTCATCGATGAAGGGTGTGGTGATCCGCGATCTGATTCAGCATAGCTTGGCCCAAACTTCAGGAAGGCGAGTTACAAAAACGTCGACGGGGTGCAATAGGAGTAAGGCCTAGATGACAGAGGAGTTGGAACTTGAGTCTGATTGAGTTTGAACATTTTTATTTTTTTATTTGGAATTTTGTACTCTATTTTTTTTTTGGGATGATTTTTTTCATTAGTTTAATTAGTTGGGATTTAGTGTTTTCTATGTATATTTGTGAGTTTTTAATTTTTTGTAGAAACCCCATAATTTTTTACGACACTATAATTACGAGCCAAAACTGAAAGGAGTTGTAGTCCTACCAGTTAAGTAAAATATTCCCTTTACATTTCTAGTTTCACATCATGGACAATGTGCCGAATAAAGTGTGGGAGTGACTTAGGAAAATTTTTAAAATTTTCTGTTATGTTCTTTCTTTAGTTTTTAGTTTTTAATTTTTTTTCTTTACATGTTTTCTGTGTGCTTGAGCTTGTTGGAATACAAGTGGTTGGTTTGGAGCATATACCTAGGTTGTTTGTTTAAATTGGAAATTTAACCTGAAATTAAATAATTATGTTGTTTTCCTGTTGCAATCAATTTTGATTCAAGAGTTTATTTGTTGTTAAAGCATTCAAGTTTATTTTCTTTTCCATTCGATTTATTTCTTTATTCTGATGAAGAGACTTTTTACTTCATTCCTTATTTGATATTCAATCCATGATTATTCAAATCTCTTTTCTCTTCCGGATCGACCGTCTTCTTTACACGATTTATTCAATCGAGATAGAGATTATGAATAACATGAGTGGCTAAATCTCTTAGGGAAGATTAATGAGTGGATAAGATGTGATTAACAGAGGAATTAGGGTTTCTATAAAAGGATTAGTTGGTATGAATTACGTGTGCTTAAACCATTAGGATTGAAAACCCTAGAAAGTTATCATAGACAAGACAAGGTCGAGAGATAAGTCGAACCAATTAAATTGTAATTTATCTTGGTTAAGAAAGTGGCGTCGGGAGATAAGCGAGTATCAACCAATCGATTAGTTAATTAGAGACTTGGAGGTAATAATTGGTTAATTGATAGCTAATCCACCCTAAACCCCTAATCTGAAGTTAGTTACAAACCCTGAAACGAGGTAATCTTCCTGATTGGTTTATTGATTTATTTCATTTTTTTATTTTTCTTTATTTATTTATTATAGTTATTTATTTGGTTTTACCTCTTCAACTTATTTTATGGTTTATCATAATATAAGGATTAATTATTACTACTTAGACTTATTATTGTGAAAATGTTTTCATTATTTATTCCATCCTCCATTAGGTACAATCCTCGGAATACTTCCAAGCATTTCGTTGTACAAAATTATATTACAATTTGACTTGTGCACTTGCAGACACCACCGTTCTTAATTCTTATATTTTTAGTGTTATATTTTAACTATAAAAGATAGTGTATTTATAGGTGGTCAGACCAGCCGACCACGTTCGAGGAACGTCATCGCTCAAGCCGGGTAGTCTCTTCTCTTATCTATTGGACATACATTAGGGACAATGTTACAAATAAAGTGTAGGGGGTGATATAAAAAGTTTTCAAAAGTTTTATGTTTTTATTAATTATTTTTATTAATTTTTGTTTTGTGTGTTTATTTGTGCACGAGCTTGTAACAATACAAGTGATTAGTTAGGAGCATGTACATAGGATTATGTGTTTAAATTGTAAATTTAACTCGATAGCAACCAACTTTAGGTTGTTTAATATTAGACTTACTAGTTCATTTTGTTACATTGTGAATATGTGATAGTGTGTTAGGTACACCAAATGACAAACATATGTGTTTGTTTGAATGATAAGCTGTTAGCGTGTTAATATTTAGTTAATTGTAATGCTTGAGTTCAAACACCTAGGGATGACTTAAGGCATTGTTTAATAGACAATTATGAGCCAAAATGCCGACCTTAATTTAAATACCTAGTACCTTTATTTTTTTATCCTAAATTTATATTTCTTGATGATCCAAAATGGAAGTCATAAGCCTAAAATGTAATCTCTTGATCTGATTTTCTTGGTCCCTGCATGAACTTAGACGCCAGGCCATTGATTTTCTTGGTCCCTCGTGGAACCATAGCACATCTTCCCCGCCATCGAGCTTCGATTCTTTTTATTCCCAACCTCTGATTAACATAGGTAATTGTTCTTCCTTTCTTTTATTTTTAGTTTTCATCTTTTATTTTGTCACATTCCACATCAATTGGGAGTTGAGATTCGCCGACAACTACCCGAGGTATCTTGTTCTAAAATTAATCTTTATCACTTTTATCAATTGGGTTAGTTGTTATCTTACTTTAATTTAGAAATGGCACCATGAAAATAAAAACGATCCAATTAGTCACCGAGTAATCCCGATGCCAATCGCTTCCATAATACAAAAGTTGAACCTTTTTTTCCTTTAGATGAGTGGATGTTCGCTAATCCAGGAGCATGGATTAGATCTCACCATGTAACAACCCGTTTTTAGTGGTGTCAGAAATAGTGGTTTCGGGACCTCAATTCCAAAAGAGTGAATTATTGTTTTAGTATTTATTCAATGTATACGGGATTATATTAAGGCCGTAATAAAATTTTGTTAAGAAATTTTGATGTTTAACTAGTTAATTAGGTGAAAAAGACTAAATCGTAAAAGGTGTAAAAGTTGAATTCTATTAGTTAAAAGGGTTAAATGGCTATGGAAAGGAAAGTTGATGGATTTATATCGTAATTATACCATAATATATGTTAGTGGATCTGTATGGGCAAGGTTTTATTAAAATTTTTAATTAGTAATAAGGTTGATATGGTAATTTAGTAAATAAAAGAAAAGTCAAGTTAATAAAATACAAAAGAAAGATGTTGTCTTCTTCATTTTTTTCAAAAACCTAAACTAGCCATTAAAGATGAGAGCTAGGTTCGGCCAACATTTTATATTTTTGAGTTCGTTTTAGCTTAATCTAGCTAGCTTGAGGGTTAATTTGCAAAATTTTTAAAAGTTGAGGGACTTTCCATGGATGTTTTTGAATAGGTTTTGAAGTTATTTCATAGATTATTTATCTTGGTTGTGAAATAAACATGTTTTATTAAGTGATTTTTTATGAAATTGCAATTAGGGATTAAATTGTTAAAAATGTAAATCTGAGTTTTATTGTAAAATTTTGGTAATAATGGGTTTTTCAAGGTCCCTTGTAACATTGGTTAAGTTGGATTTAAGCTAAAATGAGTTATATTTAAGTTATGAGTTTAATGACTAAATTGTGAAAAGTCAAAGTATTAGGGATAATTTTGTAATTTTGCATAATTATGAACTATGGATTAAATTGAATACTAGAAGTACTTAATTGAATGTACTTATTTATTTAGATCAAGATAAACCACAATCGAACTTAAATTGAGGAATAACTAAAGCTTCGGATTAGTTCGACTCTACTACTACGACCCTAGTTATCGAGGTAAGCTCGTATGGATTGTAATTTTGTTAATGTTAGTTACATTTACTATCTATTATATTGTGTTAGTTATAAATGGATTATACATGTATGAATGCTATGATGAATTGATGGATAATGAGTCCCGTTTGAACCTTAAGAATTCTTAGGATACGAATGACATGTCATAAAGGATTTCATGTTTCAGGTGTTGATCTTGAATGTCCTACCGATGGATGGGGTCTTGTATTTGTTGCGGATTCTCTACAGCTTGTGTGAGCAGTATCGTGTAGCTAACATTCTAACCCACAGCTCGTATGAGCAGGCTCATTTCAAAGCTCGTGTGAGCATTGTTGTAAAGGAAAGGTTACGATTATATGGAAAGACACACTATGTGTGAGCATTCCCGAGTATCCAATGTTATTCTAGATAGTTCAACAGGTAAGAAAAGGAAATGAAATGGTAAGTATGCAAATGGAGTGAATCATGATCTTATGAAAAGGTTGACGAATTAAATGATGTAATTATATATGGAAATCGACTTATGTTATGGTTGAATTCATTTGTATCATGGACAAGTGTACTAACTTTTGAGTTTGATGATGTTGTATAAGCTTATACTAAGTTTATGGCATTGATAATGATTTATTCTCAATCTATGAATAGTAAAATTGAAATGGTAAGTTATGTTTAAGTTTATACGAGTTTAATAAGCACTTGTTGCTTACGTAGTTACTTTCCTTTATTTTATAGATAATCGGAAGCTTGACCGGTTGGAAGCTTGTCAGAGACCTATCACACTATCCAACAACCATTTCGGTAGTTTTTAAGTATTTTAACCAAGGTTAATAATGGCATGTATAGGATCTTTTGTAATGGTAGTTTATGAATGTGTTAATGGTGATTTAGTATGTTTATGCCATTGAAGTTTATGTTTGGTTGATGGACTTGATGCTTGTTAAGTTAGGTCATCTTGACCACCATTAGGTAATTGAAATGCATGTTTTTTTTTGTATGTATGTGATGGTTTGGAAATAGTCATTTGTGGTATAATGTAGTGGTTAAATGAACTAGGTTGTGTGCTTGAGTTATTTTCAAATTGCTTTGTTTTGATCTATAATGTTTTGATACAATTGTGGTGCCTTTGAATGGCATATTGGGTAGATGAATTAAGATGTTTGAAATGGCATGTTTATGTGTGTTTGAATGATGTTTAAATCCCTTGAATGTGTGCCCAAATGGTATGGTTAGTTTAGCATGATTTGGCCTTGAAATAACTTGATTTTAGGTCAATTTTTGGGATCACACAACCTTGGACATAGGTTGTCACATGGTCGTATGACACATACGGCTTGGCAACATGACCATGTGCCATTTGAAATTTCTTAGTGTTTCAAGTCAGTGAGTTACACAGCCTAGGACGCGGCCATGTATGGAACCTTAGTGAGTTACACAGGTGAAGACACGGCTGGGACACGGCCGTGTGCCCCTTTGTTCGAATGTTACACAGCGTGGCCACACGGATGTGTGACCCCTGTTTTCCAATTTTTGCAACTTTTTCTTAAAACTTCTATTTTGTTTAAATTTAGTCTCGAATTGCTTCTAAGCTATTTTTAGGGCCTCGAAGGCTCGATTTAGGGACAAAATGCATATGATTGATTGGTTTATAATAAGTTTAATTTATTTAATGTTATGGTGATAAATGTTTTATGAATGGTCAGCAATGCTCTATAACCCTATTCCGATGATGGAGATGGGTTAGGAGTGTTACACACCATGTCTCCTTGCGACGAAATATGAGATCTAGTCTGATCCCACAGTTGGAATAACTTTTGTGCAAACCTTACCGAACTGACGGTTAATGCTATTTTCTTCAAATTTTATGCCTCTCTAAAAGATAAGGAGAATCACAAGCAAAGGGGTGATGCGATCACCCACGTGACTATTAGGGGCAAAGAGGTGTTGATTACACCTCGAGATATTTTATTATATTACGGTGCCCCATATTATACCCACTATTTTTTAGAGACCTTAGACTTATTCATGTTTGAGGAGTTTGGTATAGAGGGTGACATCGACTACTTGACGAAGGGATGTGGTGAGTGGACTTGCCAAGCCAGCTCTAAGGTGCCATTGAAATTTAATACGACCATCATGTTCTTGATGGCCAAGATGTGGATGCAATTTATTTTCACCCGCCTGGTGCCTACCCATAGTGCCTTTGACGTCACCACCTATCGAGTGGTCATACTTTACTCTATCTTGCATAAAGATGAAATTTATGTAGGCCACTAGATTTATGAGGAGATGCTCAAGTGCATACGACATCGGAAGCAAAGTATGTACTTCTCGTATTTGATTACCACCCTATGTTTCCAAGGCAATGCCCCCATGTCCCCGATTGAGCTATTCACGAGACCCACGAGGAGCGTGATTGAGGAAAACTTGTACAGTCAATTCTTCAAGCTCCAGTACAACTAAAATCGGGAGAAAAAGTAAAGGACAAAACATAAGAGTGACACCCAAGGCCCAATGAAGAGAAAGGGTAAAGCACACACTTCGAAGAGGACGAGCCTTATGGACATGTCGATATCGAAGTGGCGGACCCGATGGATGCAAGACATGAGAGATATTTTGATCTGCATTGTGGAATAGAATGGGCGGCCCACTCCAGCACCACTTCCAGATATGTTCGAGAGGTTTCCATTGCCAGGCGAGGAGCACGTTGATGATGATGATGACAATAATGAAAAGGAGGAGACCATTTTCACACCATTGGACTATGAGCATGTATTAAGACCAGACTACTCATCGACGAAAGGCGTGGTGATCCACGACCCGAGTCAGCATAGCCTAGCCCAGATTTCGAGAAGGTAGGGTACGAAAGCATCGACAGTGTGTGATAAGGGCAAGGCATAGATGATGGAGGAGTCAAAATCTGAGTCCGACTGATTCTGAACATTTTTTTATATTTGGAATTGTATACCTTATATTTATTTTTGGGATGATTTTTATTTTTGCTTTAGTTTAATTAGTTAAGATTTAGTATATATATATATATATATATATTTTGTGTGTTTTTAATTTTTATTTGTAGAAACCTCACAATTTTTTACGACACTACAATTATGAGCCAAAATAGAAAGGAGAAATAGTCCCACCAATTGAGTTGCACGTATCATTCCAATTGAGTAACCTCTTTTCTTTACATTTTTAGTTGGACAACAAGGACAATGTGCCGAATAAAGTTTGGGGGTGACTTAGGAAAATTTTTAAATTTTTTTCTTATTTTCTTTCTTTAGTTTGTAGTTTTAATTGTTTTTTCTTTACATGTTTTTATGTGCTTGAGCTTGTAGAAATACAAGTGATTGGTTAGGAGCATATACCTAGGTTTTTTTTAAATTATAAATTTAACTTGAAATTAAATAATTTAGGTTGTTTATATTTAGACTAATTAGTTTAGTTTATTAGACGTAAATAGGAAAAGAGATTAAATATACCGAGTGATAAAGGTAGATACGAATAGGTAATTATATTTGTAGAAATATAGGATACTTGAATTAAATAAAAATACTCAAGAAAATCTATGGTTATTGAAATAATGCAATATAACTAGTATAACCCTTATAAAAAGTGCCCGAGAAAAAATCTCAATCGGCACAAAAAGAATCATAAGGGATTATCGAGGAAATATTATTGCATTAGAGTTCAAAACATGGACAAAAATAAACCAAGTAGGAAAAAAATAATATTCGAACTGACTATACCCTACAAAAAAATACTATATTCATATATACATTTTGATGGAGCTATATATTTGATTTTCTTTGACTTGTTTACTTTTTAATTTATTTAACTAAAATGTTTAGGTGTAAATAACTTTGAATTGTTTAACTTTCTCGCTAGAGTTATATATTTAGGCAAATCTTCCTAGTGTCAATGCTCCGATCCAATCTTTTGTATCAAGTCGGCTCAAGAACATTTTAATTTCATTGCATGTTTATTTCTTGTTTGCGGCCTTAGTTTTTATTTTGTTTTGGTTAGTTTGCTTGAGGACAAGCAAATACTTAAGTGTAAGGGTATTTGACTTGCCGCCAAATGTAGTAGTCAATTCGAGTCAATTCTGCACTTAAGGAGCTTATTTTCTTGGCTACTTAGGATTTTATATTTTGTTTCCGATAAGTGGGACATAGGAATAGAAGGTAATAAAAGCAAGTGTTTTTAATATATTTTGTAGGTTTTTGACCCAATAGGCCAACACAGGCTTTAGGTTGTGCTAATAAGTTTGATTGAGTGTGTAGGATGAATATTTATAAGCTCAATGCGTGGAAGCAAGGGACGAGTAATGCATAAGCTTCCAGGGACATCAAAGCACAAAATGAATGGCACGAGAAAGATTTTTAATGTTGTGTTGCGCCATGCAATAGGTATGGCGTGACACACGTCGACGACCTGCCCAAGTAATTTAGGGTTATTTTCATCTGCGCAATCAAATTATACAAAGACATAGGACATGTTGAAGACCTAATTTGGGCTACCAACATCTCTATAAATAAGACATTTGCGCTTTGATGTAACTAAATCGTCCTAAACACCTTCAAAAACCCTAGTAGTTAAGGAGTAGATTTCGATTATATTTCTTTCAACTTTTCATAATTATATTGTTTTCCTCTTGAAATCAGTTTTAATTCAAGATTTTATTTGTTTAATTAAAGTATTCAAGTTTATTTTTTTAATTCGATTTAGTTCTTTATTACGATGAAGAGACTTGCTACTCTGTTCCCTATTCGATACAAAATCCACGATTACTCAAATCTCTTTTCTCTTCTGAATCGATAGTGTTCTTTATATGATTTATTCAATCGAGATAGAGATTACAAATATCATGAGTGGCTAAATACCTTAGCGGAGATTAACAAGTGGATGAGGATGTGATTAACAGAGGATTTAGGGTTTCTTGAGAGGGATCAGTTTGTATGAATTACGTGTGCTTAAACTACTAGGATTGAAAACCCTAAAAAGTTATCATAGGCAAGATGAGGTCGAGAGATAAGTCGAACCAAGTAAATCATAATTTATCCTAGTTGAAAAAGTGAGGTCAAGAGATAAGCAAGTATCAACCAATCGATTAGTTAATTAGAGGCCTGAAGGTAATAATTGGTTAATCAATAGCTAATCCACCCTAAAACCCTAATCTAGAGTTAGTTACAAACCTGAAGCGAGTTAATCTTCCTAATTGGTTTATTGATTTATTTTATTTTTTATTTTTCTTTATTTATTTCTTTTTGTTATTTATTTATTTTTATCTCTTCACCTTATTTTCGTAATATACGAACTAATTACTACTACTTAAACTTATTATTGTAAAAATGTTTTCATTATTTATTTCATCCTTCATTGGGTATGATCCTTGGAATACTTCCAAGTATTTCATTGTACAAAGCTATATTACAATTTGACCCGTGCACTTGCGAACACCGTCGTTCTTAATTCTTATATTTTTTGTGTTATATTTTAACTATAAATGATAGTGCATTTATAACGGTCAGACCACCAGATCTCATTCATGGAACGTCAGCACTCAAGCTGGGTAGTATTTTCTCTTATCTATTGGGCACACATTAGGGACAATGTGCCGAATAAAGTGTGGGGGTAACATAGAAAAATTTTCATTAGTTGTTTTCGTTAATTTTTGTTTTGTGTGTTTGTTTGTGCGTGAGCTTTTAGTAATACAAGTGATTGGTTAGGAGCATGTAAATAGGATTATGTGTTTAAATTGTAAATTTAACTCGATAGCAACAGACTTTAGGTTGTTTACTATTGCACTTACTAGTTCATTTTGTTACACTGTGAATAGGTGATAGTGTGTTAGGTACACCAAATGAAAAATAGGTACATAGAAAACACATGTTTTTATTTGAATAATAAGTTGTTAGCGTGTTCATATTTAGTTAATTGTAATCCATGAGTTTAGACACTTAGGGATCAAAGAAGGCATTGTTTGGTAGACAATCATTAGCCAAAAATCTGGCCTTAATTTAAAATAGAGCCCTAAACCTCTATTTCTTGATAAACCACAATAAAAGCCATAAGCCTAAAATATAATCTATTAATCTAATTTTCTTGGCCCCTGCATGAACTTTGATGCCAAGCCCTTGATATTAAGGGTTAGGTAGATGCGACATGAAGGTTTCAAAAATAAAAGAAAAATAAGAGTGAATATAGGGGATAGTATAGTATGGTGAGTATAAGAGTCATGCAAACTTGTACGTAAGTAGAAAAAAAAATCATCAATAGAAAAAAGTTTGAAAAGGCTAAAATATCCAAGCGAGAAGTTCTCGAGAAAATAGAAAAGAAAAGTGAGTGAAAAAGAATGAAAGAAAAGAAAAATCCTCATTCTTGCACAAATATCTCACTATGACAATTGTATTCACTAATAATATACTATACCTTAGAAACGACTTAAGTGTGGTGGAGTTTGATCTGCCACAATTCGTTGTGTAAAATTAAGGTCTTTTTGACACTGAATGAGCTTGTTTTCTAGTATTTTTATATGTTTTTATCTCGTTCTCAGTTTTTAGTATATTAAGTTTAAATTATGCAAAATAAGTGTTTTTATTTAATTTTGAGTTATGTTATGACCTAAAGGGCTACTACGAACCTAGGGATGATTTAACGACTCTATTTATTATGTAAGACACTATATTCGGGCTAATAAGACGAAGGATGACTAAAGGCTTTGTTACACCTATGAAAGGAAATTCTGCTTCTATGCACAAATCAATACTGAAATTGATTTTGTAACACCCCGCCTGACGTAGTTCAAGTTGGTGGATGGAGTGGGCGCATTCTATGAGTTCTCGATGTGGAGAACTTGCCAATCAGCGGACTCTCTTGGTGAGCTTTGTGTTGGTAGAATCTTTTGTTAGTATCCGCCAAGTGGTCTGTTTCATTTGGTATGTAAAGTCTACTAGTGGCAGATTGTTGGACCTAATAGTTTTCTTTGTGAGCGTAGCGGGTGAGGATGCAACTGTGGAACAAATTACCATGCTTGCTTGTTAGACGTGAGTATACTATTCAGTTTTAATTGGATTTGAACTAAAGTACTGTAAATGATAAATTGATGTGTTTAGGTAGCTGAATGACTTGTTTAGTTAGTTGCTTGTGAGTACAAGCAAAGTTTACCATTCTGAGTTGTGGGAGTAATGTTGTTTGATAGAAAGGATAGCCAATAAACTGATATGTCAACCGCCAAGGGGTATCAAATCAACTTTGATTTTCTAGCCATGTGTAGGATTATTATTATGGTCGTTTGGGCTATAAATAAAGGCGTGGGTCTTCCTTTCTAATTCAGTATTGTATCTCAAGAGTTTCTTCGTCAGAGAAGAACCAGTAAGTGCCCGAGAATAAAGAGAAGGTTGTAACAGTAGACTTCATGGGGTCACCAACTTCCTTGAGACCTTTTGTGAGTTTCCTTCATGGCCCTGTATATTGTTAGTTTAGGGTTTATCATAGTTAAAGGTTATGAGTGCAAGTAAAACCATATTCTTTGAAACATGGTAAGCTGTTTTATGTGATCATCTACACGCGCATATAAGTGAAAAGAAACAGACATGATTCTCTTGGTGCGCAAGCTCGATATTTGAAAAAGTATGATGGGCCATTAGTAGGGCATGTTGGTTGCTAACCAAAATGGTGAATATGCTAGGTCTCTAGAATGGCATGTGATTTGTTAACCCACCTAGCGATTTGGGATTTGCCATCTCAGAGCATGTAATTTGCAAACCATGGCAGAGCGCATTGACCTTGTAGGGGAACACACATGTGTTCAAAATAACAAGGATTGAGGTACTGGTTCTACTATGTAAATTTGGGATCCAAGGCTAGCATAAGGAATGGTATGAAAAAGAGTAAGAAAATATGAATACTAGACTTGTTGCATGTAGTGCATGTTATGTATATTTGAAGTGAGTAATAAGGTCGCCAAAAAGGAATGTTTGAATATGTAGTTGCATTGCATGGAAAGTGTTAAGTCTTAATCCTATTATTGTGTTTTGAATGGAGTGCATCCATCTGTAGGATATGTTCTTGGTGAATGGAAGGGGGAGTTATGCTTAGTAGGCGTATAATACCTATCAACTAATATGTTTGGGATGATAGTGGCAAGAGTTGGTAGTAATGTATCCTTCCAGGTGAAGTATCTATTGATGTTAATGGAATTGTTCTTTGGGAATGTAATTTTGAACTGTGTTTAATGGACGATAGTGTTCGCAAGAAGATATTATTCGCTAAGGATAAGTATTCGCCATTTTTGTATCTAAAAGGGTATAAACCCAATTATCTCTGCGTGAAATCTACTGACTTATTGTTATTTATATATGTATATATACGTTCAGTTAATCCTGCTCTTGGAACTTGATTGGGAAGGCTTGAGCAATTTTATTTCTAGAGCTCACTAAGTTCTTTCGAACTTATTCCCTTTCTTTTCAGGTAGTACCACAATGTGAGGGCTTGTGAAAGGGACTCAGCCAGAAAAATTGACCTCTATTGTTAGCCTCGCCTATTTTTTTTGTAACATGCATATGTACATTTTGGGTTGGTGTGATATATCAGCCTTGTATTCTAGAGTGATGTATATGTTTCTTACTATGAATATATTTTACGAACTCTTTGGCGCACTTTGAATAGCTTGTTTGGCAAATAGTGTTGCAGTACACTGCTTTGTCAAAATGGTGTAATAGTTTCAATTGTTTTATTATGGCCAATTACCAAATGTTTTCCTAAGTTTTGCAAAAAATAATAAAATAATAAGTCAAATTTCACTCTTTTTTTAGTAGCCTTTTTCCGCCAATTGAGGTTGAGGTGTTACAAGTTTTGGTATCAAAGCTTAGGTTGAGCCGATTCTCAGAAAATCAAAGGCTAAGTGACGCCCTAATATGCATGTTACATGTTTCTGGCTAGTCTTCTATAGCTTTTCTAAATTTTCTTTGTGTATGTAGTTCAGACTATCTTCAAATTCGCATGACGCTGTTGGTGAAGGAATGAAGAGAAATATTCATCAGACTTGTGGTTTAGAACCTTCGGCTGATCTAGGAGCAACTGGACATGCTGCGAGAGATGCTTTTGTCAAGATGATGGAACGATGGTTTGACCAATTTATAGGAACTACTCATCTGCCTCCACCCTAACCTCAGTATCAGGCCAAAGTTTCTCCACAAAGGGCATCTATTCAGATGTACCAGCTGCGAACCAGTTACGAGGAGATCATGTGAAGGAGATACGTAAGCATTAGACTAAGAAATTTTTAAGGGATAAGGGTGATGATCTCGCTATAGTAGAACAGTGGTTATCTCTCATAAGTAGAGTAATTGTAGAGTTGAAATGGACGCTAACGAATAACCTCTTATGCGTTGTTTCTTTACTACAAGGAGAGGTGTATCAATGGTGTGAAATGCTGAAAAGCGTGACCTTTAAAGAGTAGATAAACTGGGATTTCTTCTTAATAAAGTTTAAGGAAAAGTATGTTAACTCGATGTATGTCAAGCAAATGAAGAAAGAGTTTTTATATCTCAGACAAGGACAAATGTTAGTATTAGAATACGAACGAGAATTCGTCAAGCTCAACCGTTATGTGAGAGACATGTTTCAAATTGAAAAATTCTTGTGCAAGAAGTTTGAGTAAGGCCTAAGGGATGAAATCGGCACCCTGGTGGCAACACCAGCCATGACAGCCAAGGCTCAGAAGAGGGAAATGATTTTTCAAGAAAGGTACGAGATAAGGAATCGAGAAGAAGGTGAGCGTGAGATTGTTGAACTACTCCTTGCCAAAAATTTTAAGAAGCCTAAAGATGTAAAGAATTTCTCCTATAAGCCGAAAAGAGATTTTTAAATGATGGGAAGTCATCGTGATTGTGATGAGTGTTGTCGCGTGATTACATGCAAGTATACATAGTCGTACAAGTAATAAGTAGTAAGTAAAAGAGTCTCCACAAGGACTATTGAGTGAACTATTTGCAAATTTAATTTTTTTCAATTTGGTTAAAAGTAAAATAAAGAGAGAATAGTGATGATGAAAGTCGCAATTTAAGTTATGAAAGTAATCAGAATTCAAACACCCACAAAATAAAACAACAAACCTTGTAGAAAATAATCACAACAGGAAATAAACACAAGGGAAAATATAACAAAACATGAATAGACTAAAATAAAAGATTTCACTTCGATAAGAATTCATTAGTAGTCATAGAAATAATATCATGAAAGGTTTGTGGCAATATGAAAATTCATTAAACCCGTTTAATTAAGGCATAGGCTCCTCTCGAGGTCATATTTTGTTTCTAAGTTAATTAGCATATCCCTAGAAATCACCCTCTCGGGTATTTACATAGTTTATGCATACAACAATTATCTTCCAAAATCAACATGATATGTACCATTTAGGTTTTATGTATATTAACTGTTACCTCTTCCCAGATTAAATAGTTAATTCAATTACCTACAAATATTGGCCATACATTCACAAGTATAAACATGAATTAAACCCAAATGAATGAAATAATCATTTGTACAGAATATTCAGAAAAGAAATACCAATGAACTCAAATCAAGATTTATATCCATCTTGAATAAACAAAATTAAAATGAGATGCAATTTTGTCTCCCGACATAGAAAACAATAATTTAACAATAAAGAGAAAGGTAAGAAAGAGTAGCCGAGGGGGGCTATCCACAACCATTTCACAATGCGAAAACAACTGAATGCAGGGGTCTATCTGCGGTTGCTCCTTGTGACTTCCTCCTCATCTTTATGTTAAAATCACATAAACATCTTTAAGTCAACCTCCTAGCTACTCTCATTTTAGCAACCGATTGCCTTATTTTGTGGGAAAAAAGTGTTTAGCAAGCCATGTGTAGGGCAAGAACACTTTAAGAAAGAATATGTGAAAAAAAATTGGTGTCTTCAAATGATGAATGGAAGTCTCCTTTTATAGTTGATGAGCCCATGCCAAAAATAGAAAACAAATCACCCCCATAATCTCCATGCTTTGTGCCGTCCATTGGTTAAAGAAGAGTGGTTGCTTCCTTCCTAAATTTAGCAAGGATTTTGCCTTGATTTTCTCCCTTTGTGGTGTCTTCCCTTGGTGTGAGGAAGAATGAGTCTTCTTAGCTAAAACAGCAAGGAAGTTGGCTTTGATCTCTCCATGTGTGGCTGGCCAATATGTAGTCCAAATGTGGTGGATTTTTACTGCTATTTTTAGTAGTTGATGGAGGGTTGAAGGCTTATTTCAAGGGATATATGTGCTGATTTTTATTTGGTGAAATATTAGGTCAAATCTGCTATATTTAGGAGTTGAACAGTCGATTAGGGACTACTAATTTTAGCAGTGAATAATTGCCAATTTAGTTTTGAAAAAAAATAGGTAAGTGGAATTGGTTTTAGGCCTTTAACTTAAGTAATACTGGGCCTTCTTGGAATTCATTATGGATCATCACCATTTTGAAGTCCATGCCTTTCAACCTGTACCTGTTTAAGACCCAAATACGACCAAAATTCTGCCATCATTTCACTTATCCCAATTAATCCCCCCAAAAAAGTAAAATAACATACATTTAACATAATTTCACTAAATTATTGCATTCCCATAGAATTAGTAAAATTTAACAAAATATGGTAAAAAAAATCACATAAAGTATTATTTATATACTCAGAATCTGCATATTTTGTAAATAAAAGAGTGTTGAAATATCTATATATTTGTTGAAATATCTATATATTTTAAAGTTTACAATGAGCGTTAAACTACATTTATGGCAAGTTCTGGTGGATCAAAGAGGATGAAGGCTCCTGTCTGTAATAACTGTGGCAGAAAACATGTGCAAAATTTGCTGAAATAAGATGAAAATATGTTACAAATATGGGTCGCCTGACCATTTGGTTCGAAATTTCCTAGCAAGGATTGAAAGTCAACCTGAATGATCATCCCAAGCCATTATCAGAGATCAACGTGATGCGAGAGCAAAGGCTGTTGTGAGATCAAAATCTGCTCTGGGAACTCAGGGTAGAAGTTCTACTCAGTCTAGCTCGATAGCAACAACCAAAGCCTACAATATTAGAGCCCAAGAGGATGTTGTACCTAATCGTAAGAATTTCAATGATGAAATTTCCTAAGTAAGGGAGATTTGTAACACCCCACCCAACGTAGTTCCAGTTTTTGGATGGAGTGGGTTGATTGTTCGATAAGTATAAGCCAGAGAAGGTTGATTTGTGCTCTATCCGCCAGGTTAAGTTAGTGATGGTTGTCGCGCCATGATTGGCATATTGTTTGGCTAACCAAGTAAGTTTGTAAAGACTTCGTTGAAGGTTTATCTGTTGGTGAAATGTAGGTTACTAATTCATGCGTCTAGGAGTGGTCAATCTAGAGAACCCGCCAATCAGCGGATTCTCTTAGCGAGCTCTGTGTTGGTAGACCCTTCTATTAGTATACGCTAAATGGCTTGTTTCCTTTGGTATGTAGAGTCTGCTAGTGGTAGATTGTTGGACTCGATAGTTTTCTTTGTGAGTGCGGTGGGTACGGCCACAACTGTGGAACATTCTACCATGCTTGCTTGTGAAATGTGAGTGTATTATTGAGTTTTAGTTGGATTTGAACCAGAGCACTGTAAATGACAACTTGATGTGTTGAGCCAGCTGAATGACTTGTTTTGGTTGCTTATGAGTACAAGAAAAGTTGACCACTCTGATAAGTGGTAGGAGTGGTGTTTGGTAGAAAGGATTGTTTATAGATTGATATGTTGGCCAACAAGGGGTGACAAATCAGCTTTGAACTTCTGGCCACGTGTGGGGTTGTTATAAGGGTCGTTTGGGCTATAAATAGTGACGCAACTAGTGAAGTGGAGAGGTCTTCCTTTCTTATTTATCCTTGTATCTCCAAGAGTTTCTTCGTTAGAGAAGAACCAATGAGTGTCTGAGAAGCAAGAGAAGGTTGTAACGGGAGACTTCATTGGGTAATCAGCTTTCTTGAGACCTTCTGTGAATCTCCTTCATGTCCTTGGATATTGTTAATGTATGTTTTATCATAGTTAAATTTTATAAGTGCATGTAAAACCATCTTCTCTGAAACGTGGTAAGATGTTGTATGTAATCATCTACTTGTGAATATAAGTTAAAAGAAATAGACACAACTTCATTGGTGCACAAGATCGGTATCTGAAAAGGTAAGATGGTCTACTGGTAAGGCATTTTAGTTGCTAACCAGAATGGCGGATATGTTGGGTCTCAAGAAGGGCATGTTATTTGTTAACCAACCTAGAGATTTTGGTTTTGCCATCGGTAAGGCATGTTATTTGCAAACGAACATGTCATGGATGATAGTGGCACGAGTTGGTAGTATTGTGTCCGTCTAGGTGCAGTATCTGTTGATGTTAATGGAACTATTCTCTGGGAATGTAATTGCAAACTGTGTTCACCAAATGATAGTGTTCGCCAGGAGATACTATCCGCCAAAAATACGTATCCACTATTTTTGTATGTAAGAGGGTATAAACCCAATTGTCTCTGCGTGAAGTATGTTGACTTATTGTTATTTATACATGTATATATACATTTAGTTAATCCTGCTCATGAAACTTGATTGGAAAGGGTTGAGCATTTTTATTGCCGGAGCTCACTAATTTCTTTCAAACTTATTCCCTTTCATTCCCTTTTCTCGGTAGTACCACGGCGTGAAGGCTTGTAGAAGGGACTCAGCCAGAAAAAGTGACCTCTGTTGTGAGCCTTACCTATGTTTGTTTTCTAACACGTATATGTAGATTTTGGGGTGGTGTGATATATCAATCTTCTATTCTGAAGCGATGTATATGTTTCTTACTATGAATATATTTTACGAACTGTTTAGCACACTTTGAATAGCCTGTTTGGCGAATAGTTTTGAAGGACCTTGCTTTGTCATATATGGAGCAATGGTTTCAACTGTTTTATTATTGCGAATTGCCAAATGTTTTCCTACTTTTTGCTCAAAATATTAAAATAATAAGTCAAATTTTAGCCTGTTTTTAGTTGTAATGCCTTAGTCTGCCACTTGGGGGTTGGGGTGTTACAGATTTATTTTCTTATTCCCTTCTTTTATTTAATTTACAGTTTTGTATGTTAAATATTATTTTAAGGATTATTGCATCTAGATCCATGAGTAGCTAATTTCCTTAGGGAGATTAACGAACGGATGTGTGACTAATTAATGGATGAACTAGGGTTTAAATCTAAGTTAGTTGGTTTAAATTATGTACAATTAAATCCTAGAAAGTGATGCCCTTAGGAAATAATTTAGGATAAATGAGATTGAGAGATAAGTTTATCAAGAAAATCATAATTTATCCTGCTCAAGAAAATGAGGGCAAGAGATAAGTGTGTATTGGTCGATTAGTTAACTAGTTAGAGGCCGAGAGGTAATAACTAGTTAATTAATATTTAACTCGATAAAACCCAAGTTTTAAAGTTAATTAGGAGCACTGAAGTGAGTTAATCACTTACATGTTTTATTGGATTTAATTTCGATTATTAATTAGACATTTTTATTTTAGATAATTTTAGGTTAATTTGATTAATCCATTTTAATTCAATTTTTCATAATATAATTTTAAATTAGTACTATTTAGCCCTGTTAGTGTAGAAAGTTAATTTAAGTTTAATTCAACCTTGCTTGGGTACGATCCTCGAAATACTTCCCAGAATGTTTCGTTGTAACATTCTTTACTATATTACAATTTGACCCATATACTTGTGGACATCGTTGTTTAATTATATATTTATTTGTTGTAGTATTTCCCGTCTAGACGTGCAATCAACTTCTTCTTGGGTGTTACTTCTAAAACTCAGACTCATACCGTTTGACATCACCTAACACATTTTACGCTGAATAATACTTCTTCTTTTATTTAATACAAATTGACTTATGTCCAAGTAAACTTGTACTTATCATGCCCTTAAAGTCCGCAGAGTCTCACATAAGAAATACATTCATGTATAAATAACTATTCGACATAACTCTTTTCCAATTGGTTGAGGTATGACTTTAACTACTATTATGTGATTGGACCATTCTTATACATACAACGGGGTTCGTACATCAACCTCCGTAATTAAATTTCATAGCCCCTAAAGCTTGATTATACTTGTGCGGTTCTTCTCTGTATGCATAAGTGCCCTTCTTTGCCCTTTCTTTAGCGCAGCCCTAGCATCGCAACTCACGGCATCCTTCATACCTGAAACATGAAACACATAAGGGTAAGTTCAATAGAACTTAGTGAGACTATCCCCATTTTTACCTGAATTCTCGATGAAATATTCATCTTAGATTCACATCTTTGACTTGCCAGTCATAGAAACTTCACTGTTTGGTTCAGATTAGCTTCATCATTATTTTCCCAATTCGTGTTGTCCTCAATTACTACCACGAAGGCCCTTCTTCATATTGCACCATGAAAGCGTACTTCGTTGACAACTCCAAATATCTTCCCTTTGACATAGATAGCCACAACAGCGTATATAAACACTAGCTAGTTATAAAAGGTTCCATAAACAATGATAGTCGTAGATGAGTCCTTTACAGATTTGCCACAAAGGCATCCAAACACATAAATAGCCATAAAGGCATCCACATAATAGTTATAGCCAAAAAGGCTCTCATATAACATTAGATAGCCATAAAGGCATCCACATATAACAAACTTCGCCACAAGGGCGCATTTAACAGATACAACCACAAAGTCTCTTCACATAACAGAATCAGCCACAAAGGCTATCATGTATAACATATTCGACAACAAAGCCTTACATGCAACAGCTTCCACCACTTAGGTTCAAATATAATACAAAACAACCACAGAGGCTTCCACATATCAGAGAATAGCCAAAAAAATTCCATTTTTTGGTAAATGACATTTTCGATGATAGGGATTTGCCTAAACTCAACGTCTTGAGGTTTGCCCCTCATCACCTGGTACTCGCCCAATTACCCTTTATCCTTTTTCCCCACATGATGCCATAGTCCCAGGCTAGGTCTTACACTATGTGGTCTTTACTTGCCATATGATGCCATATGATGCCATACTACTAAACTAGGCCTTACACTATATGGTCTTCTTGCCATGGTTAGAATTCATGTTTACTGTCCCGACGGACTCACACGCAAGCATGCTCAATATGCAGACTTATGATTGACTGACTCATTGCAATAGACTTCAACATGCAGATGCATTTTTCATTCTAGACATGCAACTCTGACTCATTATGCAAAGACAATTGTGCTTCAGGCATACTCATGTATGCACATACTTTTCATATCAGAAGCATCTCGCTCTTGCATATTTGTCTTCATACTTTCATCGTATACTTTCCTTTTATAACAGAGGCGTAGCATCATGCAACGTCATCTGTTCTATCACCAATCATTCATCTTTCTCGTAATACAGAATAATCATTATAAAATAAAACAACATACGAACATGCAAACATTCGTGTGATACATGCAAGAGTCTACATCCAACTACTTTGTTGGAATGCAACTAAAACCATTAGTCAGACAAACTTGGCGTATATTGCCCTTCAAGGTTCTTGACTTCCTAAAGCATCATATTTTATTACTTCCATGTCTGTTCGCCTTACGATTTCGCCATAAGCATCGTTGGGCAGGTAAAACCACATCACTTCATTTTTCTCCTAACTTGCTCATGCAACGAAGGCTTTGCCAAAAGGGTGTGCTCACAGACTAAGTTTGTAATCAATTACAACATTTTACTTAGTTAGAGTGTATTCTCTAACTTTTTCTTCATTGGACCCTACCCGGTCTCAAACACTTCACCGGGTTTGAAATTGGTTAATTGGATCAAACTAAATGAACTTAAAACCCTAGAATTGACAACCCTAGATAGTAAACTAGATAGATGAGACCAAAAGGAAACTCTACTCAAAACCGATTCAATTGTCCCATTTAGATCCATCAGGTTTAAAGATAAATGCACTAAATTGATTAATTGGAAGAATTATAGGCCGAAAGTTATTAATTAGATCATTTACTAGTTAATTAGTAAAAATCACTAAGTTTAGATTAATTACATCCATGGAAGTTTATCAACTCTTGTTTGTCATTTTGATAATTTATCTGCCAATTTTAGTATTTTTTCAATTAGATCCTTTTAGTAGTATTTAATTTTATACTCTTAATTTATGCTTAGTCATACTATAATCATTTGGGAAGTAGCTAGTTAGACTTAAATTTGAATGATTCGTTATTGTTTTTAATTCAAATTTAAGTCATTCCTCGTTTAGGTATGATCCTTGGAATACTCCCATACTTCATTGTAAATTAAAACTATATTACAATTTGACATGTTTGCTTGTAGTATACCGCCTTTTTTATCTTTTATTTGCACTGTTTTTACAGCCTTGGTGCACACACGCCGAGGCGCAATCAGTATGCGGATGGTGCGGATAACTGCAACCTCGAGTGGTTGGCTAGTTAACCAAAACAAGATTCATATTCTACATATGACTATCCGTTAAGTAATATAGAGAGTGAAAGTACATGAAAGACCCATCCCTTGCCACACAAGTTGGAATGTTGGAAGGGAGCATGTCTTCACGCTAAGCTACTAGGTCATCCGTGTCCAATATGTTTGAGCAATTGGTAGAAGTCATCCAATGTTAAAACACAATGAAACTCCGATGGAAGAGGTCGAGCATGATTTTCCCGAACTCAAGGATGAGGTTCATTCTACCATTATTAAGAATGATAAGTTGAACATAGGTGTTCAACAATACTTTAGAGTTGGAGATAGTTACGAGGTTGTGAGAAACAAAAAAGGTGCCTTCACTCCGATTGACGTAGGAGTAGGAGTAGGAATAGGAGTGAAGCTAGATGTAGAAGAAGAGCTAACCCTAGAATTAAGTGAAAGTGTAGATGAGCCGACACACTTTTCAACTATCGTTGTGGAGGAGCCAACCAACATACTTCATGATTACATGTATTTTTCTTCTGATGCAGGAATTGTGGTTCAAGGTGATACGACTTTATATGACATTTATTTCATATGGCTCGAAGTTATAGAACCCCAATATTTAGATCAAAAAGGGAGGTTGTTTTCGCGATAATAAAGAACAATCGTCAATTCAAAGTGTCGAGGACCTCATAAAAGTTCTTTTACGATGGTGATATGGATAGCCTCGATTTTGGAAGACTTGAATAATTTTTATTTTTGTTTTTATTTCTTTTTATTACTTATTTTGATTATTTTGTTTTTGGCGTGTTTGTTTTGTTTTTCTATGTAGCACCCATTGAGAGGTACACAACATTGAGACGTTTAACAAAGTTTGAGGACTGCACCATTTTGTTGCACATAATCTTAAATCGAGGGAGTTTTCTTAAACTAATCTTTAGTAGAGGACACATTGAGGACAATGTGTACCTGAAGTGTAGGGTGTACATAGCTTTTTAATTTATGTCTTTTTGTCTATCTGTTTTATATTTTATTTAATTTTAAAAAAAATCTATAAAAATTTTAATTTTTTGTTTAGTTTTTTATTTTTCTTTTATGGTGATTGAAATATGTTGGCACTAAGATTATTAGTTGTTAATATTAAATGATGTATTTTGACTTTTGAGCGGTAAATTTGATTGATATTAGATAATATGGTTTTTTTAAAAGTAGATTAGTTAGTTCGATAAGTTAAATTACATAATATACTAAAAGTAATTATTCTTCAAGTAAAAATGTATGATTTGTGTCAAGTGATACATAGATTGTATAGATGCTTGTAGATAAATAGTGCTTGAATCAATTGTTATTCATTTGGGTAAATGTAGGCATGATCAAAATTGTGTTTTGCGAAATGTTTAAGGATGACCTAACGCATTGTTTGGTTAGCCAAGTGTTGGAAAATCGGGTTTGGAAAATGCAACGAAAAATAAATTTAGGGAAAAACTAGAGTTTTAAAAAAATTCAAAAACACGAACTTGGTTGTGATATATAAAGTAAAAAACAGTTAATCAAAATTTTATCTTTTCAATTCATCTAAGATAAACGCTTCGACCGAGTAGTCTTCTCCGTTATCCTCAAGCTCACGTTTGTCGAGTATAGCCTCGCTTCAACTCAGAAAATTTTTCACAAAAATTACCAGTGGGGTAATTTCATAATTTCTCTAAACTTTTGGGCCAAGCTGTAAATAAGAAAAATATCTCTAGAAATTTTCTGAAATAATTTCTTCGGAGAATTTTCTCTCTACAACTTTCTCTTGAATTCAAGTGTTTCAAAAATAATGACCCAACGCTCTCTTTATATAGGGAGAGTTTAGAGAATTTAACTATGATTAAACTTAATTACTTTAATATTAAATTAATATAATATTTATAAAGATAAATATTAGATTAAATTTAATACTAACTCTTATTAAATTAATAGAATATTTATACACAAGATAAACATTAAATTTAATTTAATTTTAAGATAATCACCTTAATATTAAATTAATAAAATACTATTAAGATAAGTATTAAATTTAATTTAATATTAAATCTATTATTATAATATTATTTTTAGAATAGTAAATTTGAAATCAAATTTTCCGGTAGAGTTCCAGTAGTGTAATTCCTTCGCAACTAAACCACCGAAGACCTACCACCGTCGACCATTTTCTAGCCACCAAAATGCTGTCATCACAGCTGCTAGCACCCCGAGCTGGTTTGATTTTTGTCAGTTCGATCCGGACGATGATTTCTCATTGGTCGATCCGACCACCAATTGACTTGCTGGCTCAGTTTCACATACCAAGCCCGATTCGACCAGTTTTTGGGTCTTGGTATCGGTTTTGGCCTCCTTGGCCCAATTAACGATCTCAGGTCCAATTTTCAAGTTCAATTATATGCATTCTAACACCCTATACCTGGTCCGGTCGCCCGACACAAACTATAAGGCATTACGGCATTAAACCTTGACCATTTATCATAAAATTATTCAAAAAAATGAATAAATCATAACCATTCAATTATATACTATTCAATCACGTCGGGACCTAAATTGAGCTTACGAAACATTTAAAACATACCAGAAACAATTCTCGATTAAAATGAAACTTTTAAAATTTTGAGTAAAAACTGAAAACATGGGTCACACGGCCGTGTGACAGGGCTCAACCCTTGTGGCTCAAGGTCATGTTTGTGTGGCCAAATCGTGTAATAATTTTTTATCGTGTAACTCAGGGTCACACGGCAGTGTCACCAGGCCTTGTAACTCTTTGAGACTGTGTGGACAATCCTACACTAAAAATTAAATAGGCAAAATGCCTGTGTCATGCAACCGCGTGGGACACACAGTTGAGTGGCAGACCGTGCCCCAGGCCCTGTGTTCCCAAAAACACCTTCAAACACAAGCCATTTCATATAGCAAAGCTTAGACACCAAGCTATGTAATAAAAAACTTTCAAACCTATTCAAAATGTGCCAAAATATTCCAATTCACAATCAACCTATGTGCCTAACCAATATGTCCTCATTGGCACCTCAATTCAAATATCTACAACAACCATTCAACCAAAACATGTACCACAAGTTAAACTCTACCAATCATCATCCGAATTGTAGATATCAAGTGCCAATGTTCAACCATATAAACCAACTCATCAAATGCCCAAATATATTATCCTAATTTCATACCTTACCATAACCAAATTGATCATTTCAACTAAAAACAAAAATTCCAAGTTGCCTATTGACATAAACATACCAAAACAACCATTAGAAGTGTCTTTAAATACAAGATCATTCATTTGCCATCACATACTTCAACCAACCAACATATTAGTAAGATTTGTATCATAACATTCATTATAATCTTCAAAAAGGATAACATATAACCATATTTTTATACCGTACATAACCAAATTCCTATTTACATGCCACTAATAACCAGGCCAAAATAAACAAATAGCTACCAAATAAGTTTTTAGACGGTGTGATCTCCAACGATGCTCCAATCGGCAAAGAAAGTCCGACGATCTACAAAGTAGAAAACCAACCAAAGTAAGATTACATAAACCTTAGTGAGTTCATAAAATCAAACATATCATACCTGTCAATTTTAATATAAATCGTACATAACAATGAAACTAACAATTCCTTTATCATATTTCACCATTCCAACTACCCGAAGAAATTAAACCTGGGCGATTTCATATCATCAAAACACATGTCTAATAATCATGTACCAAGATATAATTCATCGTATTATCTTGTTCCGTTTTCATCTTAATAGCTAAATGTTTTGCCCAGAGAACAATAGTAAATCAACTTTGGATACATGGGAGAGTAGTGCTCATACGAGCTAACATAAGGACATTAATCGATACAAGATCCTCACACAAGCATCAGAGAATCCGCAACACATATAGGACCTCAAGCCATCGGTACAGTATCCATCACCAGTACATAGTACCTGCTAAATATAACACCGACACAGAGTGCTTGCTAAAGAAAACACCGGTACAAAGTACCTGCAATTGAAATCACCAGAAACTAATACCTTCTAAATATACACCGGCATTAAGTGACTACTACACCCTAATGACATGTCATTTTTATCCTAGCTATACACTAAGTTCACACGGGCTTATTATGTCAATTGACATAAATAAACGAAAGCATTATCATATTTCACAAATCAATCACATACTAATTTAAAACATTAATAATATAATCAATGTAATACGAACTTACCAAAATATGATAGTTAATGACAAGCGACGACGACTACTAGATGACTTTTCCATTCCCGTGTTTTTCAATCAATTGGTCTGTTTCTTGATCTAAATATAATAGTTTAATTCAATTAACCAATTTAAACATCTTAAAACATTTAAACTCATTCAATTAACCCTTTAATGACATTTTACACATTTACACTAAATTTTCACCTTTTATTCAATTTATCCCCTAAACTCGAAATTCTCACATTTATCACAAATTAACCCAAAACCCTTGTGCCAATTCCATAAGTTCCCTAAACAACCCACATTTACCACTTTACAACAAGAATTTCATGTTATTGTACAATTTTAAAAACTTAATCCCTAAATTTTAAAATTAACTAAAATCACTTTACAAAATAGTCATATTTAACTATCAAACTTAATATTCTATCATCAAAATTCAAGAACATCAAAAATTCATCCATGACATAATTCTAAACATTTAACAGTTTTATGATTTAGTCCCCGAATGAGCTAGATTAAGCTACAACGATCTCAAAAACATAAAAATCACTAAAAATGAACTCAAAATACATACCATGCAAGAGACTTAAAGCTTGGTTGAATGCTTCACTACTCGTTTCATAAATTTCATAAATTATTTATTAACTTAAAATTTCATAAATTAAAACATTTAAATTGTCCACTATAATAGAAATTTTATATTTACCTTTTAAAGCCCTCAATTCAAGGTTTCATAGCCATTTAGTACAATTAAACTAATAGTGATTGACTTTTGTAACTTTTACGATTTAGTCCTTTTACTTAATTAACTATTTAAACGTTAAAATTTTCTAACCAAATTTTAATATGACACTATAATAACCCTATAAATATAAAATAAATAAAAATTCCTTACTCACTAGTTAAAATTGTAGTCCTGAAACCACTGAAAAAGGGTTGTTACATGCATAGTCAGTAACTAACTTAGGATTTAGGTAAATCACACCATAAATGTCACAAGTGCATTAATTCACAAAAGAATTCAGGATTAATTCATCTTGGGTCCAGTTAAATGTATCATTCTGCCAATGAATACATCTGTGTCTCTACCCGTGGAGTCAACTGCTCCGATAGCTAAGACTAACCATCTCCCCAATTGGAATTGTAGCCGACATAATAATCCTTCTCGGTATTTGAATCAAATTCTCACTTTGATTCTTTTACGGGAGTACAGATTCATTTAGATTATCTATTGAAGCAAGTTGCCCTTCTCACAATGTAAACGTTCTTATAATGTCACTTATCATCAGTTTGAACTTAGACAATCAATGAGCTAATATTTATTTACTCATCGTTTAAATACATAGAAAACAATTGCATGCTTACTACAATATGGGCACAGTTCCCAACACCAAGAGCCAAAATGAATAACCTTGATGCTATGCTACCCTAATTCCCATGATTTGAGCCTCAATTTATCCTTTCTTGATGAACATATATTTTTTTGAAATCTTGAGCCTAAACTAAGTTAAAAACTCAACCTTACTCTATCCTTGATCCTAAAATACACTATGAAATTGACACTGGGCCATGGATATTCAAAGTTAGGTAGAGACATTTTGGTAGTTTCAAATTGTTCTTGAGAGAAAATAGAAGAGATTGTTTGATAAGCTTTATATACACTCATGCTAAATATACTAAAATGAAAAACAATGGAGTGAATAAAAGCAATGTGAGGGTTAAAAACAAAGTGAGTGGCATAAAAGCATGATTAGTGATAAAAAGCATTGTGAGTGAAAGAGTGAAATTTAAAAAAAAACACTCAAATGAAAACAATTTTTAAGCATGAAAGAAATCTTTCATTTTGTAATGCTCAAGTACTCGCAAGCTTTTTGTGTGCACCAATATTGAACTGTTGGAAAAAAAACCTAGTTCGAAAATGATTTTCTTGCACAGTAAAAAATTTAAAATTTGTAAATCAAATCGATTTGTGATATTGATCTGGCACAAATTACACTATTATTTACATCTCTTTTTCACGTAAATTTAGCTTGCGTTAAATCAATTCATTTTAGTATATATCTATGTTTTTATACTTTGATTAGTAATTTATGTTTTTTTAGTGGCTTTTATTTCATCTTAGATATCTAAATAAGGTTATGTGGTTATCTAAGACAAATCGAGAGCTAAAAATGCACATTCAGGCCAAAATTTGTGCCTATGTTACGAAACCAAGACATTGTTGTCGCAACACCGAAGACAGAAGCAAAAACAAGTTCTAGAATGAAACTCCTTACTCTGTCGTGACATGCCTCCTGCTGTGTCGCAACACGGGTCCTATGTTGTAAAACGGCAGGCGGATGTTACAACACGGCTTCTACACGACCCAAAAGTCCCTGCATGTGATTATTGTAATTTTTAGGGCAATTAAGGGTATTTTTCCAACCTAAAACCCTAATTGATATTATAGACGAATGTGCACTTTAGTATTTTAAATTTTTGCCTATATAAACAACATTATAACCAGACTCAATGAGGGATTGAACTGAGATTATTATTTAGCTTTCAGATTTTATTTCATTCTTAAGTTTTACTTAGTGATTTCTATGTTTGATCAATCGAAAGATCCTATTTTGAAGTAAGACTATCGCGAGTGGAGATTGTTCTGAAATTGTGCCTTTACATTGATTAATCCATGAGCATTCTCCATCTTTTATTTTATTCTATTATTTGCATCTCTTTCTTTAACTTTGTTAATTGATTATTTGTGTGAATATTAGAACAAGTTTAGGCTTTATACACATCTCGCATATTTTAACTATTTAACCTAATTACTTGATTAAGTAAGTAAAAACTTGAACTTGAGTATTTATTTGAGAGCACTTAATTTACTAGGAATTAATGCCCCTAGTAGAAGGCATAGACAGGTGAGACCGGGAGGGTATTTGTTGAGTAAAACTCATTCCAAGTGGTGACTCAGATGGTATCCATATGCCTAGGTGAGACCGAGAGGGTATCTTCGGTGGTAATTTAATCTACCATAATTCGTTGTACCAAATTAAACCATTTTTCTGTACTTAAAGAGTTCATATAAAAGCAATTTAGTTATGTTTTTACTTAGTTTTCATCTTTATTTAATAAATAATAATAATAATAATAAATGTGATTTAAGCCATTTATACAACCTTAGGGGCCAAAATAGGCCTAAAGGAATACTAATGTATTTGGTGAGTGTGTAGGACATCATTCGAAGGCATAAAAACACGAGACTGGCCACGATGTTGCAGCACTCCATGTTGCAACATAGTGAGCAGAGCACTCAAAAGGAGCAAACTGCCTTCAGTGTTGCAACATAGCCAGAGGGTGACACGGCACAGCCTTGTAATCAAGGCTCAGCTCGTAAACTGCCATCAGTGTTGCGACACATGCCAGAGGGTGTCATGGCACCGCCATGACGAGGGGAATTAATGAGCCAAAGGCATTATGGTCCGGACAACAAACTTTAATGTAAAAATCTGAGCAGAATTATGTCAATGGACGATGGCGATCCCTAAGCCTATAAATAGACAGCTTTAAACACTTCATAGACAGTTTTTATTCAAGTTTTAGGTTACGAATTTCATTTAGTTTTATTTTTAGTTTTTTTTCTAGTCTATTTTGTACTTAGGTTATTTTCATTTGTAATTCTATTTTATTTTTTTATTTTCATTCGTCGTGGAACCCTATTTGTGGATTCATCAACTCTTCGTGGATAGTTGTTCGTGCAATTATCAATATATATCAGGATTCTTATTAAAATCTATCCTTGATCTATTACTTATGTTTATCTTTTCAATCAAGTTTATGGTGTTTATTAGACCCTTGAGGAACTAATCCTTCTACGGGAGATTAGCGAGTCGGTGTAGGAGTAATTAACTTCTATGTAGGGTTTCTTAATAGATTAGCTAGTTGGGATAGGAAGAACTTAAAACCCTAGGTCTGACAACCCTAAGAAGTCATTTAGGTGGGAATGAACCCAAAATTAGTATTTTCTATCTGTGAACACTTTACCCCCAATTCGGTCTGGACTGTGAGGTCGAGAGATAAGTAGTTCTTACTGACTTATTATTTTAGTGGAAAATCAAGAGATCCTGCTAGGTTAATGACCAATTGATTGAATAGAACCCGAAATAGGAGTTAGTTATGACCACCAAAATGAGTTAGTCTTCCGTCCTTAGAATTGATAAAGTCTAAAAATTATTTTCCTATCTTTATTTTTATGCATTTTAATTATTTTTATAAAATATGATTTTTCATCACCTTAGGATTTATTGTAATATATTTTAATTAAATTACTAATTAGATATGTTAACGTTCAAGTTAGAATTATTTTAGTGTCACCTCCCTTGGGTACGATCCTCAGAGTACTCCAATACTACGTTGTATAAATTTATGTTACAACCTAACCCGTATACTTGTGGAAACTACCTAACAATTATATTTGGTTGTAGGATTTACACTCTAGACGTTAGTACGTCCGAAGGCGGTCATAATCCTTAGTGAAGATAAGACCAAAAGGGTATTTGTAGCTAAGGGTGGTATGTACTTAAATCAAGGGAGATTATCAACTTAATTAATAATTGAGAAACACAATTGATTCTAGGCTAAGTAGCTCTTGTAATTGAAACAAGAAATAAGAGAAATTCGAGTAGCTTAACCTAGGGTTAGATTTAATGTTAGTTTACTTTAATTAGTTTCATTATCTTCAATTGGAATTGACACTAGTAACTCATAACTCAATTAGATTAGTAATTATTTTCGGTAATTGATTTAATAGCAGTTTTCTTCAATCTAAAATCCCTTGAGTATGATCTTCAGAATACATAACAAGTGTTTTGGTGTAACACATCTATATTACCATTTGACCTATATGCTTGCAGAAACTACACTTAACTCTTATCTTTATATTTTTGCAGTATTTACACTCTTGATGTTTGCACGTCAAAAGGCGGTCAGATATTTCTAGCAATAATCCCTTTACTAAAATTGCACCTGTGTTTTTGGCTAGACGGATACTTATCATTCCCAGCTTTCAACCGAATGGCCTTCTTCGTTATTCTCGTACCACAAACTACTTCAAGTGTAGGCTCGAACACTTCAAATCAACCACAAAACCAAAATTAGTTTTTTTTTTACTTTCAATGTGAAAGCAAAATCTCTCTCAATAAAAATTGGTAGAATTATTATTCCGGAAAATAGAAATAATACTCAAAGAATAAACTCTCACTATTTTCGAGCAAAGTAACAATATCTTAAAATTTTGTCTTTAGCCTTATCAGTTTCATCTATTTATAGAGAGAAAAGGTAAAACCCTTATTGAATTGTAGAATTCTATTTCAAATAGAAAAAAACCTGCTAGTCTAACTACAAGTATAGAGAGAGACAACCCTAGCTAATTATACTAGGGTTTGTTGTCACTAGAATTATTATGAGGGACTTTTGGGCCACTCCCATTTCGAGTCTTATTACAAGCACTTCCTAGACTTTTAACCCAGTACTTTATAATTCGATTGAACCCAATATTTGTTTTTCTATTTCCCAAAATAAACATCACTTCCAATTAAATAGTTTTACTCAAACCAGTTCTAATTCCGTTAAAATCATAACGATTTTACCGTAAAAGAATCTATGAGAAATTATATTTAATATTTCTACATTATAACATCTCGCCTAACGAAGCCCTAGTATTTGAGTGTTGTTTTAGAAGTAAGAATTTTGGAACGAGCCCTAGATAAGTAAAATCATAACGATTTTACCGTAAAATAATTTATGAGAAAATATATTTAATTTTTCTACATTATAAAATCTCGCCTAGCGAAGCCTTAGTATTCGAGTGTTGTTTTAGAAGTAAGAATTTTGGAACGAGCCTTGGATAAGTAAAGTGATGGATTCATTTAAAAAATAGAAGTTCATGAGTATGCACTTGGGCAAAGTACTGAAAGTTTGAAATATAGTCCGTAGGAATAAGGCTTAAGAGGATAGTTTGAAATATAGCCCATCTTGGTGTATAGAATAGGCGAACCAAGAATGTTCTGTGTATACGACCCTCTATAACAGGAATAGTTAATGAACTATAGGGAGGAATTTTTGGCTGAGTAGTAGTAGTAGTAGTCGCCCAAGTACATTTTTGGCATATAGAACGGGCGGAATCTGATATAGAAATAAGTACACAAGGATTCCTAGTCAGATTAGCATGATAAGTGGAACAAAAGTAATGGTTACGAAAAGGATGGTTATGAGGATTATGATGATCTCAAGTCTAAGGATCATATACATATTAATCACTATGAGTAATGTTGTGACAATTACATAATAATCCAAGAAACATACTCATAACGGGTCAGTCCAATATGTTGTTCTCTAACACACATATTCATGCATCGATTTTGACATTTCATATCAATGACAACTCTTTATCATCAATCAACTACATGTTAGTCTTAATGCATTATTTTTGTCCTATCCAACAATAATACTTGATTAAGGACCTTTTAAGAATAATCATATTACTCTCAAGACATTATTATAAAATAGTTTATTTATACATACAGAAAAGAAATTGAAATAATAATGGTAACGCCTTATATCAATAAACATGATAAATCAAGTATGTTATTACAACCATCTCATGATTGATCTTTGGGCATACTCTAACAATCTCCCACACATATTCATGCATCGATTTTGACATTCCATATCAATGACAACTCTTTATCATCAATCAACTACATGTTAGTCTTAATGCATTATTTTTGTCCTATCCAACAATAATTCTTGATTAAGGACCTTTTAAGAATAATCATATTACTCTCGGGATATTATTATAAAATAGTTTATTTATACATACAGAAAAGAAATTGAAATAATAATGGTAACGTCTTATATTAATAAACATGATAAATCAAGTATGTTATTACAACCATCTCATGATTGATCTTTGGGCATACTCTAACAATCTCCCACTAGCAGTAAGATCAATCACTTATATATCTAATACCAAGCGACTTAGTGTGACGATCATGCTTCTACTGTGTCAGAGGCTTGGTTAGGGGATCAATAATGTTATCATCTGTAGGTGCTCTGATACCACTGTTGGAACGCCGGCACCCCTACGGCGCAGCGAAAAATTAAAACATTCGGCGATCCTAACCATGGATCCATGTGTGAGGAATTAATCGGGATGAAATAAAGGTTTCGAAATTACTGAATCTTTATTCTGAGTAGACAGCAACGCCTCAACAATGAGTAATCTGATCTACTATTGAACCAAGCCGCAATCTATTGTGACTCCGGCCTCTACGTAATCCACCCAGTTCACAATGAACGAAAGGAATCCCCAAAGCTGTTTTGGAAAAAAAACTTTTCTTTGACGACTGCTAGACCCCAAGCAAAGAAAAAATAGGATTTTTATATATATTTTTAGGGTTTCTAGAAATTAAATAAATATAACTATGTTTTAAACCAAAAATTATAATTACATTAATTATAATATGATTTCGGTAAACTATATATTTATTTGAATTTATATACTAACCAAATTCATGTTCTCATTATGTGTACAACAACCTTGTACATAATGTGTTCGATATTTGATTATCCAATTAAATTAATTCTATAATTAATTTAATTCAATCGATAACCAAACACAATACCAACTATGTTTTATTCATTTCATTTCAACTATAGGGTGTGACCCTGTAGGTTCTTGTAACGTTAGCAATAATACTAGAACGATTCCAATGTTACAAACAATGAGTGGCACCTAGCAATGCATCATTGCTACCTAAGTCACAAGAAATAATGATTCAACATAACCTTTTTATGATTAACCTTTCATGCAGTAATCCTTAAGTCATTTATCTCTGGATTGGACACAAGTCATGGAATAGTCACACTTGCATAGTCCATTCCATGTCCCTTGATATCTTAAATAGACTATGATATACAAATAAGTATGACATCTCATATCAGCTTATTTGAGCATGGCCATGCATTTCTAGTCTCACTCAATCAAGTGGTCTAAGATATTACTCCCATTATGTAGAAGGGACTTATCTTATATCGATCAACCATATCCCTCTACATAGATTGTGGTATATCCAACATCAGCCATTATAGAACAACCAGTTACGGTGTACATTTGACTGTATCAAACTATACAACTCACGATGTTGGGATTATGATGATCTCAAGTCTGAGGATCATATACAATGAACGAAAGGAATCCCCAAAGCTGTTTTGGAAAAAAAAAACTTTGCTTTGACGACTGCTAGACCCCAAGCAAAGAAAAAATAGGATTTTTATATCTATTTTTAGGGTTTCTAAAAATTAAATAAATATAACTATGTTTTAAACCAAAAATTATAATTACATTAATTATAATATGATTTCGGTAAACTATATATTTATTTGAATTTATATACTAACCAAATTCATGTTCTCATTATGTGTACAACAACCTTGTACATAATGTGTTCGATATTTGATTATCCAATTAAATTAATTCTATAATTAATTTAATTTAATCGATAACCAAACACAATACCAACTATGTTTTATTCTGTTCATTTCAACTATAGGGTGTGACCCTGTAGGTTCTTGTAACGTTAGCAATAATACTAGAACGATTCCAATGTTACAAACAATGAGTGGCACCTAGCAATGCATCATTGCTACCTAAGTCACAAGAAATAATGATTCAACATAACCTTTTTATGATTAACCTTTCATGCAGTAATCCTTAAGTCATTTATCTCTGGATTGGACACAAGTCATGGAATAGTCACACTTGCATAGTCCATTCCATGTCCCTTAATATCTTAAATAGACTATGATATACAAATAAGTATGACATCTCATATCAGCTTATTTGAGCATGGCCATGCATTTCTAGTCTCACTCAATCAAGTGGCCTAAGATATTACTCCCATTATGTAGAAGGGACTTATCCTCTATCGATCAACCATATCCCTCTACATAGATTGTGGTATATCCAACATCAGCCATTATAGAACAACCAGTTACGGTGTACATTTGACTGTATCAAAATATACAACTCACGATGTTGGGATTATGATGATCTCAAGTCTGAGGATCATATACATATTAATCACTATGAGTAATGTTGTGACAATTACATAATAATCCAAGAAACATACTCATAATGGGTCAGTCCAATATGTTGTTCTCTAACACACATATTCATGCATCGATTTTGACATTCCATATCAATGACAACTCTTTATCATCAATCAACTACATGTTAGTCTTAATGCATTATTGTTGTCCTATCCAACAATAATACTTGACAAAGGACCTTTTAAGAATAATCATAATGGTAACGCCTTATATTAATAAATATGATAAATCAAGTATGTTATTACAACCATCTCATGATTGATCTTTGGGCATACTCCAACAAAAACATAATACCTCTAGAGACCAATAAGGTCTCGTACCAGATGATTTGTAAAGAAAGCTAGTTGGGAACTAACCAAACGTGAATAAGAAGAGTTAAAGGCTAGAGGAGTATCAGGTAAGTCTCTTAGACATGGTAGATTTTGACAAGCTACTCAGTCTTGATCTGACTTTTATCAAGTCCCCATGAAAACTTGAGTTAAGTTAAAAGGAAACCTGAGTTAAGTTAAGGCGGTTATCTTCCTTCTTAAGGAGGAGGATGGTGATGAAAGATGCCTCCCTAAAGATGAGTCTGAAACCCCAATTTCTACTAGTGATTTTCCTCCCAAAAAGGTACATTTCATGACTTTATCTGCTAAGGAAACAAAGATCTATAAGTATACTTCAAGAAATAAAGCTTAGTGATATGTTTGAGTTAAAGTAAATGTGAAAGCTTACTTGAATGAGCTCTAACAAAATGTCTCTGCTTGACAAGACGAGGAAGCCATAGCATTTGGTTGAATGAAGGAACTGGAGTTCAAGTAGATGATTTCAAGAAGAAAGTGCTAGATTGAAGTTTAAGCTATCTTTAAGGTTATAAGATGAGTCTCTAGACTGACTCTTACATATATATTGTAGTTTAGATATCTATGTGCTAATTCAATAATGTATGAAACTAGAACTAGTCAAGTATGATACTATGCCTCTGATAAGAAAAAAAGTATATGCATGTAAAATATGTCTGAAAGCATGATTGTGTCTATTATGAGTAAACTCACTGCATAAAGATGCATGAAATTTATGGAAATGTGTTACATGTCTAGAAGCACAAATGCATCTATCATGAAGAATTTTGAAAGGAATAAGTCTGTCAAGCATGAGTTTGCATGATGCGCACATGTCTGTCTTCGGAGTTGTCTAAAGGGGTTTGCCGGAACTAAAAACACGAATCTCTAATAAAGACAAGTCTGTGGCCATGACACTCTGAAAACCATTTAGTGTAAGACCATGGTTGGGCTATGGAATCATATAAAATATGCAAAGGACAACGGGGTGAGTACCAACGATGAGGGGCAAACCTCATGACGGTGAGTATAGGCGAATCCCTATCTGTAACAACCCGGTTTAGACCATAGTCAGACAGTGGTTTTGAGACCACAAATCTGAGTCAGAAAAATATTTTACTATTATTTTATGTGCTTATAATATGTGAATTGAAATGTGTGAAATTTGTCGTGAATTAATTTTATCATTTGTGTGCCGATTTGTGAAAAATAATTTAACTGCAGAAAATGCAAAAATTGTGTGCCATTTGTTAAAATGCTAAATTGACATGGCTTTTTAAGTATGAGGTCTTTATGATGCAATTGGACCATTGAATTAATGCATGGACAAGTATGGACATTAGTTAGTGGGATTTTAATGTTATATGACTAAGGTTAGAATGGTAATTGTTGTATTATTATGAATTAAATAAAAACAAACATGAAAATGGCCATTATCATCTTTTTTATTGCCGAAAAAAAAAAGAAAAGAAATGTTTGAAGCTTCATTAAGTTCGGCACTTGTAAAAGTAGATTAAGGTATGTTCTTTGCTCGATTTTTGATAATTTTTACGTTTTTTGAGATCGTTGCTTTGTATATTACCTAGCCCATGCTTACATTCCAGAATTTGATGATGAATTTGAGTTATGTTGATTTTGTAAGCTTTGTGATGTTAAAATGTGAAATATGAAAGCTTAATGTTAGATAAATATATTTTGTATTGGGATTTTTGATGAATTTGAGTATTTTTGGTTAAATTGTGAAAATGAGAAATTAAAGGGCTAAAATGTAAAACAAATGAAATATGTGGGCTTATATGAGCTAGGGGAATATTCGGCCAAGCTATGAAATTGTTAAATTTTGAATATTTTGTGTTTTGTGAAATAGGGACTAAATTGTGAAAAATGTAAATTTTAGGGGCTAAAGTGTAAATTGCCCTAATTATGTGTTTATGGTTTGAATTGAATAAAAAGTGTTATTGAATAGCTATATTTGAATTTATTTAGATCAAGAACAAAAGAAAACGAAATTAAATAGGGGGAAATCAAAAGTGGTCGAGTAGTTGATTTCATCTGTTCGTCTTCGTCCAAGATAAGTTCGTAAGTAAATAAATGTCATTAAATTTTAATGTATATGTTTTATAAATGTCGAATTAAATTTTAATGTATATATGTGTAATGCCGAATTGTTTTAAGCATGGGAGAATTGTTTACGAGCTCGATTCGATTGAATTACGACATCCGAAAGCCCCATACGAACCATAGAAATAGTTAGGATACATATGTCATGACATAGGGTCCCGATATGTGATTTACGTGTAAGACCATGTCTGGGACATTGGCAACATATATGATTACGTGTAAGACCCTGTCTGGCACAGTGGCATCGTTATTTGATTACATGTAAGACCACGTCTGGGAAGTTGGCATCATACGGGCTTTTTGATTTATCCGCGTATCTTTTTTTATTCTGAATGGTTCTATGGGCAAAGATATGGCAAAACCGAATGTGATTTCGATTTAAACGATTAAGGTATGTATTAAGTTTATGTGAACTTTGAAAGAAATGGTAAGCGATGATGATTAAAATGGTTATGTGAACCTTATGAGAAATGGGATTGTAGATATGTACGGAATTAGTTAGGTTCAGTTATTTTAAGAGGAATTATGAATGTTCTTGTGTTAATTTATTTGCTTATGGCTTACTAAGCTTTTCAAGCTTACTTTGTATGTTTATTTTTTGTTTTATAGATTTTGAAAGCTAACTTGAGCTCGGGATCATTGAGGAACATCATCACACTATCGATATCTATTTTGGTACCTTGAAAGAAAACTTGTATTTATGCCATATGACATGTATAGTCTAGCTTGATATGCTTGGTTTTGAATTGTGTATATACAACCATGCGAAAATGGCTTGATTAGGTTGCTATTAGTTGTGAATATTTAGTTATGGTATAAGCTTCTTTTTGAGATATATGCTTCATGATATTTATGTAGGATGTATTTGTTTATGATTCAAATTTTGTGACCTTAAGGTGGTTATGGTTGTGATTTTGATCATGATAAGTTTATATGAACTAATTATGTATATATATAAATGATTCTTGGTAAATTTGATTTTTAGGGACTAATTGTAATGGTCATTTAATTAGTTATAAGTGACATTTTGTTTTGACATAAGATTATGAGATAGTGTATTAAGCTTAAGTTTGAGAAATGTAAATAGTATGAATTATTGAGATGTTATGCTAATGATGAATAGGTGATGTTTGAATGGTTGGCATATGAGGTCTAAACTTGATAATTTATAAGCGAGATAAGTATGTTTGATTTGTTAATGGTGTTTAATAGATAAATATTACTGTAATGAGACCGGTTTATAAATTTATAAATTATCTTACTAGCCGATTTGATGATAAAATGAATGATAAAATATGCACATATTTATGCTTGCATGGTTAGTTGTTTAGGTTCGATTTCTTAATGCTTCATATAGATATGGAGACTATGTGTGTATATATATAGATGGTATTAAAAGCATAATTTACCATATGGTAAGTTAATAATTTATTTGGTTTAATATGTGCGTGTATAGAATTATGAAGTAAAATGTTTAATCTTATTAGGTATATGAGTACTATTAGAGAGTTGAGCACATGATTCATGTTATATATTTATAAGGCTTATATTGTATGGCTTTTGTTTTTAAGGTGAAGTGTGCATAATAGGATAGCATCAAAGTATGTTCGGTTATGCTGTAATATTTCTATGTGCATGGAATTGTAGTGTAATAAGCTTTCATATAATTTGATAAGTTGAATGCCATGAGTGAGACGTATGTATAGTTCAATAGTGGAATTAATAAGCATGTGTAACAGGACTTGTGGCAGGCTAGTTGATTCGAATATGTGATTGAAATTTTTTTGGAACATAATTTGTATATGTGAAACATAACTAAATAATTATGTTTTTTTTTATTTTGTTAATTATATGTTTAATATGACTAAATGTGATTTATATGATTAATTTAATGATTTCTATTTGAATTTGAAATTTATTGTAAATGAGTTATTATAACTTTGTACATGATTAAAAATGGAAGACTGTCATAAGTTGTGTTTTGGTTGGTAATGCCTCGTAACCTTAATCTGGCGACAGATACGAGCTAGGGGTGTTACACTATCATCAAAAACACTAATTTTCATATAAGTGAGCCTTTGTGACTATCTCTAAAAGGAAGCCTTTGTGACTGTCTCTATTAAAGGAAGCCTTTGTGGTGATCTTTGTTAAATGAAAGCTTTTGTGACAAATCTCTATTATAAGGAAGTCTTTGTGGCGATCTTTGTTAAATGAAAGTCTTTGTGGCGATCTCTATTAAATGAATGCCTTTGTTGTTGTTTTTGTCATAGGAAGCCTTTGTGGCTATCTTTGTCAAAAGGATGCCTTTGTGGCTATCTTTGTTAAAGGAATGTCTTGTGGCAAATTCTATTAAAAGGACGCCTTGAAGACAACTCTTTTGGGCAGATACTGAATGAACAGCGAACCTTGTATAGTTACAAGAATGAATAAAAAGGCTAGTATGTGCCATAGTACTTGGTGAGGCAAAGAGATGAGTTAAAAGTAAGATAGAGAGTGCTTTGAAGTAAAGAAGATATGGCCAAATTCTAATATAAGTATTGGGCGCAGTCTACCCCACCCGAAGGTAATGATAAGACTAGTAAGTACAGAATAAGTTATTAAGTCTAATAATAAGGTAAATGAAGAGGTTAAGGATTATGTAAAGATAAGAGTTAAGAAAAGATATAGAAGGTAAAGAGATGTTAAGTATAGTACGCACAAGAGAAAGAAAGATGGTTCTAAAGAAAGAAATAAAGATGGTAGCCTCAGTATTGTACCCATCAAAGAAGGAAGAAAGGTCAAGAAATACTCAAGGATGTGTAGTATACCATGTGCAATGTAAAACGATTGAAAAAGATATTCTAATGTTTAGATCACTAAGTTCTTATGAACTTACTAAAGTTGTTTCTGTTTTCAGGTCAGTAAAGGAAAATGCATCGATAGACGATGCCAAGGCTACGCCAATGATGCGGTGTGCTGGGCTGCTATGTATACAGAAGAAAATAAGTGGCGTGTCAAAGTTTGCACTGAAGTTCATTAAATAGCATCCCAAAGTATACCCAATAGACTAAGAGATAACGTAGGAAAGTCTGAAATCTTATTGAGCCGAGACAAAATTCATACATTGTATTTATACAAGAAAATCTAAAGTAGCCATAGATAGTCAATTGTACATAGGCGAAATACATTGTACACCAATAAAAGACGTTTACATAAATAAGAAAGAGGAAATTTTTAGTTACATCTGTAAGAAGGACGTAACACCCAAGATTCGGATCTGGTAGATCGGGTCGGGTCAAAGGCATTACATACATTCAATGAGTTCACTATGACCAAATGATTTATTTACATTTTTGAACTTCATTTCATTCAAAAATCATAAATTCATTTCTAAGTCATTTTCATTTTCGTTTTGGAGAAAACCACATTCATTTCAAAATGTTTCTCATTTTCCATTTTTATCATTTCTATCCTTTTATGTTCATTTGATTCAACATGTAATTCATTTTTGGTTTCAAAGAGCTAGCAGAGGGATCGATTGGACATTTGCGACTAGAGCTCAAATGATTTATAATTAAGTTCCAACTTTTTGCCTGTTAATTATAAATTCATTTAGTCATGAAGTCATTCCACTATAGTATCATGATTAAGCTCTCCCCAACAACATACCATTAAGAAAGCAACTTGATTAGTGCTCATCCAATGACCTTGTCACAAGTGTGTTACCCTCATAGGATATCTTTAATCTCTTTAGGATGAAATTCTTTCTCTCAATATGATCCTATTTTATCTCATGGCAACCATTAGATCTTCTTTCATGAAAAGTCAATTACTATCAAATAGTAATCAAGTCATTCATCACAAAGATGAACAACTCATGGCCATGTTCACTTTTCATCAACCATGTAATGCTAATGAGAGGATATCATTTACCCATGTCTCGAGCTATGAATTCTTTTGTTGTGAATGATGCTACATACTGCAGAAGTTGTATAACCAATGCACTAGCTTTCGGTTCCTTATCTAAGAACTTAGGCTTTTACTTACACTAAAGTATATAAGTCACGCATGCATAGTCCGTCATCCACTAAGGATTAAAGTATGCCACATTTTGAATGTCACGAGTGAATAAATCCATAAATAGATTTAAGATCTATTATTCTTGGGTCCAATCCAATGTACTATCAGTCTAGTCAATCACATCTATGTCTCCATCTTCTTGGAGTCATCCGCTTCAGTGCCCAAGACAATGACTTAATAGACAACATATTAGTCATTCGCTTCTTGGGCATCTCCCCAACTGGACTTGATAGACAACATATTAGTCTTTCAATTGATTTGTTTATTTCTGATTAGACTAAGGACATGTTTAGGTTCATCCACTAATATAAGTCGTCTTTCTATATTACGATTTGACCACGTAATAGTACTTGGTATTAGTTTAAACATTAGACAACTAGTGAGCCAATATTTGTTTCTATTTTGCTTTGCATGCAAAAACCACATTAGGACATTATACAAAGTATATTAATGTAATCCATGAATTGTTTTATTAATCAATATGTTCGAAAAAATAACAAGTTTACAAATGAATGTACTATACTTAGGGCACCAGATCTAACATGAACAATATCTTTCGTTTCTTTAGAGAGATAAGGAAGGTGAGAGAAGGAGAAATAAGGTGGAATTTTCTATAGATCTTGTTCTAGGGACAACACTGATATCTATAGCACCTTGCAGAATGCCCCTACAGAGTTAAAAGAGTTGAAAGCACAGTTGCAAGAATTGACTAACAAAGGTTTTGCTCGATCTAGTTCATCACCTTAGGGTGCACCAGTTTTATTATTTAAGAGAAAGATGGATCGTTGAGACTGTGTATCGATTACAGATAGCTTCACAAAGTTACAATCAAGAATAAGTATCCATTGTCTCGTATTAATGAATTATATTGAATAAATTGAAACCTGAAGTTATGAATTAAATTGGAAAATAAAACTTTGAGGGATTTAAAATAAAATTATCCTCTCTTTCTGTCTTTCATTGCCCATATAAATACGTCTTTTTTACAGGGTCTAAACCCCTTCATTTAACGCATTACATGTCTCATTCCATCTTCAATTGCAATTCCATGTTCATTTGTCAAGGTTTGGTTCAATAACTCGTACCATCATTAAAGCCTGTAGAAATAAAACAAAACTGATAGGTTTAACAACTTTTTTGTTAGAAACTGCAACTTATTTAATTTATTAATGATAAATAGTTTTATGAAAAGAAAGTTAATAGGTAATATATTAAAATTTTAAAGTAAAAATAAATACACGGCACATTTAAAATTACCCGTCAAATTTACCTAAAATGTACAAATGCCTTACTATAACTAATATATATTATTCATTTACAAAATGTTTATTATTAGTAACAATATGAAATAAAATATTAATTGTATTCAAAATAATATATTTATTATTAGTAATAATATGAAATAATTTTAATTTATATCATTAAATGTTTTGATTTAATTTATATTTAACTTTATACATTTTATAATTTCAAATTAAATAAAATGATTGTAATATTAATTGATTTGATATAATTGATATTCTAATTTTTTATTCATATTATTTTTTTAACATTAATATCATTATAGGTTCTTATCATATTTGCTCTTTTCAATATAGTGCCTAATATTATCAATAGTCCCTCTCTAATCTTTAAATAGAAGGATAATGTGCTTCATCACACTTAAACCCACAACCTCCTACATCGATAATAATATCGATATCAATCGAGTTAAGACTCAATCGACTTTTATTTATATTACTAATTTTACTAATCATTTAATTATTCCATATTATAAATGTTGCTTCCAAGATTTGCTAATAAACATTTGATAAATATTAGAGGTTGTGCATCAAAGTTTTATTAATAATATTGATAACTATTTAATAATTACTATGAACAGACTATCATTTTGGATGACGATGATGATAATTATTTGATTCCATTCACCGAATAAAATTTGGTTCAGAGTTTTTCCGTTGAGTTTTATATTATAATTAGTAACATAGTGTATCTAAAATTGATTTTATAAACTTTCTAACATTTTTATCACAAATTTTGAAGTAATGTAAATTACAAAATTTAAAAGTTACAGTAAAATAAAATGATTATGTTTCCAATTAATTAAATATAAATTTATATGAAAGAAATTTTAACATCATGTTAAAAATTAAAATAATTAAAAAAAGGAAAAGAAAAGGATAGAAAGAGAAACATGAAGAGATTTGGGAAATTTGATTTAAAATAAGTGGATTTTGGAGTTTTGTGAGATAGGATTAGTAAGTAACATAATATAAGCAAATTTTCAGAATTAAAATATGAAAGTGTTGAATCTACTTAAATCAGTGTAAAAGTAAAGCTATTTTATGTTTTTTTTATATCTTTTGTACAATTAATATTTTAGTGATCAAATGGATGAGTTTAATATCTTAATCATATAGATTGTACATGTCAAGTTTGACTTAAATTATAAATTTTCAACCATTTATTTTATGTAAAAAATTTAATCGTTGAATATATATATATATATATATATATATATATTGAGTATTGTAGATCGATATGATAAAGATATCGATCGGTTTTAAATTTTGCATGCATGACAAATACAATTGTATCAATAAATTTAACAATCGAATCATTAAAATATTAACCACATAAAAATATAAAAATACATAAATCAACTTTAATTCTATACCGATATAAATAGATCATTCTCCTAAAAGAGTAATTTGGAATCCTAAAATTAAGGTTTTTAATGTAAATATTATTACAAATAAGGTTATTGTGTGGCTCAATAACAGCAATACAACGATGCCATACAGCATACTTAAATACAACATTGACACCACAAATTACAGAGTGGAAACCTGTACAGTGACTTTCTTTAAACAAATCTTTCAATAGTATAGGAGGCCTTAGATGGATTCTCAACCTAGCAATCAATCGTACACCTTTTTTTAATTTTAAAATTAAAACTAAATTGATAAATTTTGTAGATGTTATAAGCTAGATTTATTAAATTTTAGAATTGAATTAAAATAATAAATTCTGTAAATATTGTGGCTAAATTTGTTGAATTTATTAGATTTAGGATCAAATTGATAAAATGTGTAAACATTGAAATGTTAAATTTGTTACTAGGCTAATTAAAAAATCCACATCAGCTTTCCATTACTCATCTAACGACAACTAACTAGAGAGCGAATAAAATATTTAATTTCGGAAAGTTAAATGATTAAATCGAAAAAATTGATAATTTGATGGCCAAAAACATGGTTAGATGACTATCTTTTGTAGTTTACTCAGAAAAATTATATTATATAGATATGTCCAAATATATGAGTCTCAAAAATTAAAGGAATATTTTAAAGAAAATAAAAATCTGACTAAAACCATTTCAAGAATATGTCCCTCATTCACCAATATGGAAATTAGAGTAAAATTTGGAAAAAACTACTCTCTTTTATTTTTTGTAATTTCACTAGAACAAATTGAAGTATAAATTACAAGAATAAACATAAATACAAAATTCAACTAATACAATATATAATGGACAAAAATTGGACAAAACCCACACAAAATATATATGTTAATATTTTTGTACAATTAAATATTTACAAATGAATCAGAGTTGGATATATACAATGATCGGACTATTTGTTTGGCTCGATACATTCAATTAGTACAAACCAAGCCTTGGAGATGTATTTTGTGATTTTGTTTTGAATTTTATATTTAATAATATATTCTTATTTAAATTTAATTATAAATATTAATATAAAAATACTTTTAATGTTTTTTTTAACAGTGAACCCGACTCGGGCTCAACTTGAATTCGAGGATTAAAATTTTTTAGAACGGATAGGCCTAATCCAGAAATAAGAGAGGTGGATATTGTTTATGGTGAAGAGTTGGAATTAGAGGACACAAAAATTGGTGCACCTCCAATTCTCTTTGTTCTTAATATCCTTTTCACAAGTATTTTCCACTTGATTTCGTCCTTCTTGCTTTGTTTCCTGATCTTCTCCTTGAGGTTCCTGAATTGGAAGGTTGGGTTTCAATATTGACAAATATCTTATTTATGCAATTGGTTATTTAAGAGATCAAATTGGCATCAACCATTTCGTCTTAAATTTGGCATTTTAAAGGTACCTGCACAAAGGAACTCGGCACGAATTTGAATCAGTGCAGAGACGGGAATGTAACTCCAGTAGCTGCCACATTCTTTTGCAATGAATACAGCCGCCAGGAACTCTCAACTTGCAACTAGCAAAATGGCGAACAAGCAATTCTAACCCTTTGCAACAGTCTCCATAATCGCAGGGTGTTTGGTGTTCTTTCAAATCCTTATCATGTGGTCCAATTGTCCTGCAACCATCTCTGAATATGTGAACAAGAGCCTCCATTGCTTCACATAATTGAAGGTAGATCCTCTGCTCATTTGATTTCCTGTTTTTCTCCTTTTGCATCTGCAAAATTTGCATTTAGAGATTTAGGTCAAAGTGCTAGAACCCAAGGTTACAAGGGGCAGTAGCCTTACCATGATATCCCTCTCATGTTCTTCATCCATCATGGATTCAAGAAGTTCTTTTTCAAGTGCTGGATTGCTCTTCTTCATTGCTTTCCACCCTTCAGTTTCGCGAACTGCCTTGCAGGTCATTACGATCATACGGTGAGTGATCAGCGTTAGTCGAGGCGCATCACACAGTAACGAAAGCTGGAAGGCATCAACTACATTTTCTATAGTAAGCAAGCCATGCTCAAGTTGCTGTTCACAAGCTCGCTTCAGCTGAGGAACAACATATGTGTGTGACATCACCAACAATGGCAACACAAATTCCTTCATTTCTTCTTTCTCATAACTACAGATCAAAACCAATAACAATTAGCACATCCCGGCATGAATGCATGATGTAACCACATGATCTCAGTGACACTGACAACAAGTTCAAAGTGTGAAGGTAACTAGTAATTGCCAAGGACTTACTGGCTCACAAAACTGAATTCGACCAAAAGTCTTCCAAGGCAAAAGAGAAGTTACCTGGAAGAGTACAAGAATCGAATGAAAGCCCGAACTGCATCTTGTGGAACACCATGGATATGGATTGAAATTGGTCTTCTGTGACCAAATCCTTTTGCTTGTTTCAACATGCCTCTTAGTACAGGAGAAGCCATGCCCTGTTAGAAAAAATGATCCAGTGGAGGGATTTGAGTCAATAAATTTGTTCAAGACACCATGTCCAAATTCCTAAATAGTTGCTATTAGCTTTATTTTCTTCTACATTAAAACACTAAACAACTCGATCCCACAAGGATTAAGGGGGGCAAATATGGCTTTCCTTTTGCTGGTTATGCTAAAAAAATATAACAACTTGCTCATGAACTAAATGAATCAATGTCGCATTCCACCAAATGGGATTTCATTTCCAATATCTATGGTCTAAAACTGATATATAAAATTAAGTTGTATAACCAAACCATCAAAAAATGCCTGGTTAAATCAACAATGTACCGAATCGAGATTGTTCAAATAACAAGGGTATTGCTCAAAGCATAACGTCCATTAGTTTCACCATTAAAGATGGAAAAGACAAGGAGCGCTTACAAGAATATTAGAATGCGCACAGATGATGCCACCATTATCAGTTTTAATGATAACATCAGTTTTATAGCCTCCATCAAAGAGCCTATCCCACAAAGCCCTGGTTGCTGTCGCCGCACAATTGTTTCCTCTTATGGCTGACCCATTCTTCATTAGTGACCCCTTCCGCCTACAATTTGTAGCTGGACCAGGTATTGGAGGGGGCGCTGGAAAAACCTTATTGGCACCTTGACAAGTTTGCTTTGTAATAAATTCTTCCATCTTCCCCATTAACTTCACTTTTGGAAGGCATTCAATGACAATCAAACTCAGGTTCTTTTTTTATTTGATCTGACAAAAGAATGAAATAGCAGAAACTTCGATGAGCAACACAGAATCACAAGTTTCAATTTGCATATATATAGAAACATGACCAAAATTAAGGATTAATGAAATCTAAAACATGGGTTTTCAAGAAAAATCTCACCTTTTAATCTAAATCAAAAGTGTCTGGGATTTGGAAAATGCAGAATCAATAAGAAGAAATTAACATGTTTCCGTACAAAATCTCCAACGAATCTCGAAGAAAATGAACTCTTTTTAATTATATGAAAGAAAAAAAAGCAAGAAAAAGAGAAGAAAGGATATGGCAACGATCTATCAGTTCCTCCGCCACTGCCACCGCCACCAATTCGGGTGCAGAGGCCGGAAAAAAGGTGAACCGGAAAAAACCGCCAAGGAATTTAATATTTAAAAATAAAAATAAAATCAACATTTATGTGCGCGTATAACATGCACGATTCTGCTTGCTCACTTCACGCGCTTGATTTCAATGAAAAAAAAATGAATGGTTTTGGACAAATTCCGTTTTACTTTTTACAACGGGTGGTCGGGAGCTTTTATTTTAATGGTTGGTTGCTTTGGTTAATTACGTGGACGGTGTGGGGCGGGAGCAAATAATTGTTCTACACAAAGCCGTTTTGCCCTAACTTTTGTGCTTCATTTGGGGATTTGATTCCTCCTTAGGTGAAATTAATTTCGGTAAGATTGGAAATAATAATAAATTAAATATTATATTAATGAAGTTACAATCAACAATAAAATATAAGAGTGACGTAAATTATAATGAGAAGGAAAACATAACTACTAACAATATTAAATTAAATTTTATATACTTAATAAAATAAATTGATAGCAAGATAAATTCGTATTTTTAATATATTTATTTTAGCTAATTATCAAATAAAATATTATTAAATTTAGATTTTTCTAATCGGAATGAAGTTTGTGTGTTGAATTTAAATTCTTACAAAAAAAAGGGGGTTAAATTGAAACAAAAAGTAAAGCGGAGGGCTTGATTGAAAGATTGAAGATTCAAAGATGATTGGATAAAGATTAAAGGGTTGAAGTTTTTTTAGTGGCTAGATAAAGATTGAAGGACTTTTGATATTGTTACAACTCTTTAATTAGTTTAAATTCTAGTTTAAATTTAATTTTTAAATTTTAAATTATTTAATGATAATATTTAAAATTATTTAGGAATAATATTTAGGAAAAATCTAGTTAAATTTTAGCACTAAAAATATGTATAAATACTTAATAGTTACAACCAATTGAACACACTTGCCTTTGACATTCAATAAAATTTCTTATTTTTTTCCTTCCCCGCCTGCGTCAGTTTTTGTACTGTTGTTTCATCACTTTTTCTTTTCTTTTCTTTTACTTTCAGCTTTTTGATTTAATTACCTTCCAAAGCCATTTCTCTTTTCATCTTTCAAAATTCCACAAAATCACTTTCAAAGCGTAATTTTTTCCATGATTAACTAAATCCTTTTTAGCCTTAGCCCAGTTATCACTTCGAGAAAGTAATCGTGAGATATAAATCCACACTAAAGACTTTGCAATTCGGTATTCGCAATCTCTCCAGTATATAGGATAGTACAAATTCGTCCTTCAAAGTTGATTTGATTTCAATTCAAAAAGCGCACGTTGGATTGGAATCGTTTGGCGTATTGTTGGGAAATTGAGTCGGCGGTGCTATATTCAAAATCCCGTGAACAAATTGATGTGTTCAATTGGAAAAAGCTAGTTGGATTCCGTCAAGAGAGATAGTGATCGGATTTAAACGACCCACATGGTTGAGGTCGTTAATTCGAGTTGGAATTTTTAGATCGCAAGGCTATCGAAGTCTTAAATTATGGGTACGTGCCACGTGGTTGGAAATTTGCCAAGGGTCGATTTGCAGGTGAAACCAGGATCGACTACGAGAGGAAGAGTTGGCGGTTTGAGGGATCCTCGATTGCTATAACCAGCTTATTGATTGGAAAGGAAAATCTATTTTAAGGATCGATTCAAGATTGGAGTACACCAAAGGTAAGGCTAAGCTTAAAAAATATTTTATTTATCCATTTATTTTATTTTCTTAAATTATTTTTTATTTTTGAATATATTTTTATTTTATTTACTTTTCATATTTCCTTATTTTATTATCTTAATCATTTTAAAAACCCCATTTTTTATTTTTTTTCAACACTACTACGCACAAGTTGTGGGCACGACTATGGCCGCGACAACGAATCTGGTCATAAGAAAAGGCGAAATTAGATAACCAGTCCCTGTGGATTCGACCCTATTACTCTATATTTCAATTTATTGTTATATTTGTCGTAGGAATTTATATGTGGTGGTTTTGACGCCCATCAAATTTTGGCGCTGTTGTTGGGGATTGGTGAAAATTTCTAATTTTTGTTTATTTTCTTTATGACTAGGTTAGAATCAAGGACTTTAGCATTTAAACAGGAGATAAAAAAGGTTGGCTCGAACTCTTGGAAGAGAAGCAATTCGGTGCGATAAACAACCACAGCCTAATTTTTAAGAAAGATCTAACACTGAAGATATTTACTCATCCGAAGATTCAGACGGCATGGCAGATCAAACTATACGCCAACTTGTAACTGCACCAGATGAACAACAACCGCTATGCATAACTTATTCGGCGGGTGAAACATCGTTTGAGTTAAAGTCAGGATTAATACATTTATTGTCTACTTTCCGCGAATTGAAAAACAAGAACCCCCATACTCATCTGAAAGAGTTCCACATGGTTTGTCTATCCACAGGGTTTGTCTAAGCATGAAACAAGGAGTAACTGAGGATCAAATAGAACTACAAGCTTTTCCTTTTTCATTAGCTGACTCTGCTAGAGAACGGTTATTTTATTTACCTCCAGGATCTGTTAATACTTGGACTGATATGTCTCGATTATTTCTGGACAGGTTTTTCCCAACAGCTTGAGCAGCAGAATTAAGTAGGAGTATAGTCAGAATACAACAAAAAGAAACAAAAACACTCTATGAATATTGGGAGCGATACAAGAAGTTGTGCGCAAGTTGCCCACAATATGACCTATTTGAACAGTCACTCTTATAGTATTTCTACGAAGGGTTACTCCTAATGGAAATGAAGAGGATTGATGTTGCTAGTGGAAGGGCTATTGTGAACATGACTCCCCAAAGAGTTAGGGAATTAATTTCGATTATGGCTGCAAATTCCTAACAGTGTCGACCACCTATGGAACCTACGAGAAGGGTTCATGAGCTAAGTACTCATTCCATAGTAAATAAGATTGATGAACTTACTAATGCTGTTAAAAATATGCTTACAGAACAGACAAACCCAGCTCAGTTGTGCAGGATATGTGCGAAGCCTGACTATCCTACCGACTCATGCCCGATTTTACTTTATGATGCAACTACACAAGTAAACACCGTTGGGAACTTCTCAGGGCCACCTCAAAAGTGTTATGATCCATATTCAAGCACGTACAATGCGAGGTAGAAGGATCACCCAGACTTGAGCTATGGGTCGAACCCTCAATACAATCAACCATATCAACAAAAGCCACATTCGCCTCCATAGTATCATCCTCCAAAGTCATCTCTCGAAACCATAATAGAAATGCTAGTCGTTAGCACTAAAAGTTCCAACAAAATACTGAAGCGCATCTTCAAGAAATGGATCGGCAAATAAGTAAGTTAGCTCTTACGGTTAGTCGTTTGGAGAACCAAGAAAAATTACCATCTCAAACCAAGCCGAACCCACGTCCAAATGCAAGTGTTGTGATCGTAAAGGATGAAAAAGAATCAAAACTAGAGCCAGGCATGAGTCGTGACCACGACGTTGAACTGGAAGCCGAACCAGCAGCCATTGAGCCAGCTCCTCATAAACCATCTGTTGTACCTCCCTCATACTTTGGAAGGCTCACCCAAGTTAAAAAGGAACGAGAGGAAAAAGAAATCCTTTAGACATTCCGAAAGGTAGAAATTAATATTCCTTTACTTGATACTATTAAACAGATTCCATGCTATGCAAAATTTTTAAAAGAACTGTGCACCGGTAAAAAGAAGCTCCAAGGAAATGAATAGGTGAATGTAGGAGAAAACGTTTCCGCAGTGCTATAAAGGAAAAGCCCACCTAAGTGTAAGGACCAAGGTATGTTTTCTATATCCTACAAAATAAGTAATATTTCAATAAAGAAAGCCATGTGTGATTTAGGAGCATCTATTAATGTAATGCCTTTATCTATTTTTAAATTGCTAAACACGAGTCCTTTGAAAGAAAAATAGTGTTATTCAATTGACAGACAGGTCATGCGTATATCCAAGAGGGGTGCTGAAAGATGTTCTCGTAAAGGTAAATGAATTAATTTTTCCTTCAGACTTTTACATCATTGATATAGAAGACGACCACTCTAAAAATGCTTCCGATATTTTATTCTGAAGGCCATTCCTAAGTACTGCACATACAAAAATTGATGTTCGTAGCGGAACCCTTACTATGAAATTCGACGGTGATGTGGTAAAATTTAATGTTTATGAGGCGATGGGTTAGCCCAACACAATGTCGAATATTTCTAGCGTTGATAGTATTGAACCACTAACAAAATTTCATTTTGAGTATCATGAAGAGGTTGGATTACAAATTGTACTTTCCAAGAGTTTAGACCTCAATATGATGGCTAAATTGGAAGAGATAATGACATTCAGAGAAGTGATTTGGGAAACCGTTATTCTATTGGAGACTCATCAATTCCCTAGAAGCCGAGGTAAGTACTTTGAACTTTCTCCTTCTAAAACTAAACTTTTACCTTCTATTTTGTAGGCCCCTAAGATAGAGCTTAAAACATTGCCGAAACACTTGAAGTATGCCTATTTAGGTAATGGAAACACTTTACCAATAATAGTTTCCAGTAAACTTTCTGGATTAGAAGAGGAGAATTTAATTCGAGTCTTGAGAGACTACAAAGAGGCTATCGAATGGACGATTTCTGACATAAAAAGGTTAAGTCCCTCAACTTGTATGCATAGAATACCTATAGAAGAAAACATATGCCCAAAAAGAGAAGCTTAAAGACGCCTTAATCTACCAATAATGAAGGTTGTCAAAAATGAAGTTCAAAAGCTACTAGATGTCGGAATGATCTATCCAATTTTCAATAGTAATTGGGTCAACCCAATTCATGTGGTCCCCAAGAAAACCGGTATGACTGTAATAAAAAATGTAACAGGAGAATTAGTTCCCACTCGAGTCCAAAATGGGTGGAGAGTCTGTATAGATTACAGGAAGTTGAACTCTTTAACTCAAAAAGACCACTATCCACTTCCTTTTATTGATCAAATGTTAGAACGTTTAGCAGGAAAAACTCACTACTGTTGTCTTGATGGTTATTCAGGTTTTTTCCAAATTCTAGTGGTACCAGAGAACTAAGAGAAAACAATGTTTACATGTCCCTTTGGCACATTCGCCTACAGACGGATGTCGTTTGGACTTTGCAATGCGCCAACCACATTCTAGAGGTGTATGAAAAGTATATTTTTCAACTATCTTGAGAAAATAATGAGGTATTTATGGATGATTTTACAATTTATGGTAATTCTTTCAATGAATGTCTATCAAACCTCATTAAAATTTTAGAGAAATGCCTAGAATTTAATCTAATTCTTAATTATGAAAAATGTCATTTTATGGTAGATAAGAGATTGATTTTAGGGCATATTGTTTACGCTAAAGGGATCATGGTCGATAAGGCCAAAACTGATGTTATCAACTCACTTCCATACCCTACAATTGTAAGGGAAATTCGTTCTTTTCTTGGTCATGTAGGTTTTTACAGGTGCTCTATTAGGGACTTTTCTAAGATTTCGTGACCGCTCTGCAAACTCTTGCAAAAAGATAAAGAGTTTGAATTTGATCAAGCGTGCAAAGATGCGTTTGACACTCTCAAACAAAAGCTTGTTTCAGCTTTTATAGTATAGCCGCCAAATTGCGACTACCCTTTCGAGCTCATGTGCGATGCAAGTGACCAAAGTGTAGGAGTTGTCCTTGGGCAAAGAATTAGGAAGGAACCTCACGTCATATCCTATGCCTCTAAAACACTAGATGCTGCCCAGAGTAATTACTCAACTACTGAAAAAGAATTATTAGCTATTGTTTTTGCTTTGGAAAAATTTAGATTAAAGTTATTATTTTTTCTGACCATGCAACGTTGAAATATTTGATCAGGAAAAAAGAGACAAAACCTAGGTTAATTTGATGGATTCTTCTCTTACAATAATTCAATCTCAAGATCAATGACAAAAAAGGAAGTGAGAACCTAGTAGCTGATCATTTGATTCGAATTCATTTCTCAAAAGACGACACACCTCTTAAAGATGACTTCCCGAATGAAAGTCTTCTGTCAGCTCAGATAGTTTACCCATGGTTTGCAAATATAGTAAATTACCTCGTTACAAGTATTGCTTATTCCAACTTATCACGTTCTGGAAAGGATAAGCTTAAAAGAGACTCACGATATTATATTTGGGATGATCTATACCTATGGAAACACTACTCTGATCAGGTAATTCGATGTTGTGTCGCAGAAGCTGATGTACAATCTATTCTTTCTTTTTGTCATTCTTATGCTTCTGAAGGGCATTTTGGTCCTAAACGTACCACACATAAGGTACTTGAATGTGGATTATTTTGGCCATACATATATCGTAACGCTTATTTATTTTGCAAAACTTGCGAGAGATGTCAAAAAGTGAGGAATTTAAGTCGAAAAAATAAGATGCCCTTAACACCTATACATGTATGCGAAATTTTTTATGTGTGGGGCATCGATTTCATGGGACTGTTTGTTTTATCATTTAATAATGTTTGCATTATTCTGGCTGTAGACTATGTATCTAAATGGGTAGAAGCTAAAGCTACCCGACATGCCGATGCTAAAATTGTAGTGGATTTTCTAACGAATTCTATTTTTTCCAAGTTTGGCACACCTAATGCATTAATTAGCGATCAAGGAACTCATTTCTGCAATAAGGTAATTGACACTCTACTGAAAAAGTATGGGGTGACACAACGTGTGGCCACGACTTATCACCCACAAACAAACGGTCTAGCCGAAGTTTTGAACCACGAAATAAAGTTAATTTTAAAAAATATTGTGAAACCAAATAGGAAAGACTGGAGCTTACGTTTAAACGATGCATTGTGGGTGTACCGTACTGCTTACAATGGACCCATAGGAATGTTCCCTTGCCGACTCATATTTGGTAAACCGTGCCACCTTCCAGTTGAGTTGGAACAAAAGGCATTTTGGGTAGTAAAAAGATACAACATGGAGTTAGATGCCGCAAGTAATTATAAAAATTAGATATTCAAGAGCTTGAAGAGATCTGACGTGACGCATATGAAAATGCCCAAATTTATTAAGATAAAATCAAAGCGTTTCATGACCAAAGAATATCTCGCAAACAATTTCTAACTGGTCAAAAAGTGTTACTTTACAACCCAGCACTGAGAATTTTTGCAGGTAAGCTTCGAACCAAATGGCTTGGTCCTTTTGTTGTTACTAAACTATTTCCTCATGGTGCAGTCGAAATTAAAAATGAGGAGTCCGAGAAATATTTGAAAGTCAATGGACAAAGGTTAAAACCCTTTTACGAGAGTTTTCAAGTACACATGGTAGATGAATTATTTTTCGAGGGGCCGAATGATTAAATTTTTTAGGTTGTCGAGCTAACGACGTTAAACAAAAGCGCTTAATGGGAGGGAAACCACATTTATTTTTATTTATTTATTTATTTATTTTTAATTTTAGTTTAGTTTAGGAATTAAATAAAATATTATTTTAATCCGTTTGATCGTGCTGTTTTCCAGGAGCAACCACCTTCAGCTGTAGACGAACGACTTCATCGCATTGAAGCTCGCCTTGAAATAATGGAAGCCAACATCTCAAACATTCTCACCGTTCTACAAAGTGATCACTTCCATTGCCCTCTGGCCCATGAAGTATAAACAGAGAGTACACTTTCTTCATTCATATTATTCTTTTTACACATTGGAGGCAATATAGGCTAAGTAGGGTAAAATTTTGGATCATGCCATACTTTGTTTTTGCATGTGTTTTGTTAAGAATAATTTTTTAATTCGTTTCGAAAATAAACCTTTAATTCTTATGTTTAGTTTACTTAAATAAGTGGGTGAATCATGAATAACTATTGCTTGTTTGATCAATGAATATATTGTAGAATTGAAAATGTTATGCCTTAGTCGATATTTCATGAAAATTGTTGGTTTTGTTGAACTTGCCTAATGAAAGTACTCGTTTAAATAAATAAATAGCTTGGTTAAGAGTGAAGATTCAGAAATGTGACCAAGTTGAGTAACAGGGATGAGGTGCTTGGGTTGTCATCTCATTTCGCGTCAAAAGGTTTGGTGACGAGCCAAAGCTTATAACACTTTGCTAATCAAGCTGCCTTGAGAAATAAATCGATTAGGGACATGTGAAACTAAGTAACCGGGGTAAGGTGCTTGAGTTGTCATCTCATTTCGCGTCAAAAGGTTTGATTATGTCTCGAATTCATTAAAAAAAAGAATTAAATAAAGAGAACGTGCCGAGTTGAGTAACCTGGGTGAGGTGCTTGGGTTGTCATCTTACTTCACGTCAAAAGACTTGACTACGTTTGAAAAAAATAAAAATGTATATAGATATAAATAAAAGCATATATTGAGTATGACCGTTTTGCATGTTTGATTGAGCCTAAATTTAGTGAAATAGTTAAGCTTGACACACTATTTGAGATTTTATAAAATGCTTATTGATTGAGTTTAGCAATTGTTTATTTTTGATTCACCTAATTGTTTGATGTATGCTTAACTAAGATAGGGGGTTTTAATTTTGAAAAGGATTGACATATTATTTTTCGTGGATATCATGCTTGAGGGCAAGCATCGGCTAAGTAGGGAGGAGTTTGATAACAAGATAAATTCGTATTTTTAATATATTTATTTTTGGCTAATTATCAAATAAAATGTTATTAGATTTGGATTTTTCTTATCAGGAATGAAGTTGGTGTGCTGAATTCAAACTCTTACAAAAAAGGGCTAAATTGGAACAGAAAGCAAAGAGGAGGGCATGATTGAAAGATTGAAGATTCAAAGATGATTGGATAAAGATTGAAGGGTTGAAGTTTTTTTTTAGTGGCTGGATAAAGATTGAAGGATTTTTTATAATGTTACAACTTTGTAATTAGTTTAAATTCTAGTTTAAATTTGATTTTTAAATTTTGAATCATTTAGTGATAATATTTAGAATTATTTAGTGATAATATTTAGGAAAAATCTAGCTAAATTTTAGCACTAAAAGTGCGTATAAATACCTAGTGGCTACAACCAATTGAACACACTTGCCTTTGGCATTCGATAAAATTTCTTCTTTTTTTCCTTCTCGTCAGTTTTCTATATTGTTGTTTCATTCCCCTTTTTTTCTTTTCTTTAACTTTCAGCTTTTTGGTTTAATTACCTTCCAAGGCCCTTTCCCTTTCCATCTTCCAAAATTCTACAAAACCACTTTCAAAGCATGATTTTTTTCATGATTAACTAAATCCTTTTTAGCCTTAGTCCGGTTATTAATTTGACTAAGTAATCATGAGATCTAAATCCTCATTAAAGACTTTACAATTTGATATTCGCTACCTCTCTGATATATGGGATAGTACAAATTCGTCCTTCAAAGTTGATTCGATTTCAATTCAAAAAGATCGCGTTTGTTAGAATTGTTTGGCATACAGTTGGGAAGTTGAGTCGGCGGTGTTGTATTCAAAATCCCGTGAACAAATTGGCGTGTTCAATTAGTAAAAGCTAGTTGGATTCCGTCAAGGGAGATAGTGATCGGATTTAAACGACCCACATGGTTGAGACCATTAATTCGAGTTGAGCTTTTCATATCGCAAGGCTGTCGAAGTCTTAAATTACGAGTACATGTCACGTGGTTGGAAATTTGACAAGGATTGATTTTCTGGTGATACCGGGATCGACTACGAGAGAAGGAGTTGACGGTTTGAGGGATCCCAGATTGCTATAACCAGCTTATTGATTGGAAGGGAAAATCTATTTCAATGATCGATTGAAGATTGGAGTACACCGAGGCTAAGGCTAAGCTTAAAAAAATATTTTATTTTATTTTCTTAAATTTATTTTTGTTTTTTCGAATATATTTTTATTTTATTTATTTTTCGTATTTCCTTATTTTATTATCTTAATCAATTTAAAACCCTCATTTTATTTTCAGCACTACTACGCATATGTTATTGGCACGATTGTGGCCACGACAACGAATCTGGTCATAAGAAAAGGCGAAATTAGATAACCAGTCCCTATAGATTCGACCCTAATACTCTATATTTCAATTTATTGTTATATTTGTCGTAGAAATTTATATTTGGTGGTTTCAACTCCCATTATAAATTAATTTATGTCATTATTATATTTAAATTATATTTATTTATGTATTTACATAAAATAAAATAAAAATTATTAACTATTATGTGAAAGAAATGAACTAACAATAAATATTATAATTAAGAATATTAAAATAAAAATTTATTAAAAACATTATCATTAGCACAAAAAAGATAACAAGGTATAATGTTTTGTTTCGTACTATCCATAAAAAGCTAAAATAAAAATAATTATTATAAAATAAGGTCATAATAAGAAAAGAAAGTAAGCTCCATGAATAGGCATTGAATTGTTTTATTTTAGTCATTTATTTTTTAAATAAATACTTTTACTAAAACTATGTTTCGATTTATTAATTTTCAAACGTTACATATTAATTACAAATATAATCGAATTGCTATATTTTAGTCATTCATTTGTTTAAATTTTAATACCTATTAATGCAATGATGACACACTATTTTAACTCAAATGATTAATAATTGATTTGACCCTTAAATTACTATTAAAATATCACTTTAATACTTTTAGAAATTTTCTTAACAATAATATTAAAATTTCAAAAATTAAAAATATCAAAAATTAAAAATTAAAATTAAAAATCATAAAATTCTAAAAAGGGAAATTGTTGCTAAAAAATTCAAAATTTTCCTATATAGTTGACAACATGACCATTTTCTTTTTTTTTTAGAATATAAGCTGGATTTATAAAACCAAACCTAAGACAAGGCCATTGGGCTATAGAATAATTAGCATAAACACACCAAGACATGGGCCACCAGATTGCCCCAACAATTAACAACAAAAAAAAACCCAGCAAAGCTTTTTTGAGGCGCTTCACAAAGCAGAAAAATTAACACCTTGTTTGGTTGGGTATAATGGATTAGCCATTACACCCCGAATCGGTGGCCCCACTCAATACACCGTTTGGTTCGTTGTATTGCCCTAATACGGGCCTAATCCATTGCGGACGGATTTCGCATTTTGCCTGCTTCACCACCGATTTCTAATCCCTTGCAAAAGCAAAGATTAGGTAATCGGTGTCTCATTTACCCTCCCCTTGCCGAAATCGACTCCAGCCGACCCTCTCCCTCCCAACATCAACAGAAGGTGCCAGCGAACCAAACCTCCAGCCGCTCCCGATTTCAGCTTTGCATCTTTCTCCGACTCAACGGTCTCAGATATCCGGACGGTTTAAATCAACAAGTGAGTAATCTCCGCCTCTAAGTAACCTATTTCTTTCCTCTCTGCATGCGATTGTTTCAGTTCTTGGTAAATCGGCATTTCGTTTCTTGCCGGTTATGATTTTTTTTCATTATTTGTTTGGTTGTTGATCATTACAGGTTCTTTGCTCCAGCAGTTCTTCATCGCTCTCTTCCCCGATTTCCTCATTACAGGTTAGTTTCCCCCGATTGCATGTGGCTATACAATTGTTTGCAGAATCAAATGCATTTGCTACTCTCTCCTTCTCTTCAAGCTCCTCTATACGATGCATTCTTGGTTGAGCTCCTTCGCTTGAGTCTCCACATGTTCTTTAAGTACCACTCGACTCTGTCCTTAATACATTAGAATAGTATGTAGTTTAGTTCAGTTCATTCTTTGGTTGGCTTTTGTTAGCGATCATGTGTGTTTCTTGTGAAGCTCCCCCCTTTAATACATGCTTTTAAATCTACTCTGTTATTGATTTTTGTCTGGGGGGTCTTGTGTAACAGCATTCATGTATGCAGGAGTGCTCATCTTGTACACTTATTACTGAAACCTTTGCAATGACATTGCTCAGATTTTGGCAGGACAAGGATTCAACTGACTTTTGGTACTTATTGCAGTTTCTTTTGAATATTCAACTTGTTGGTGCAAAGAGGCAGCAGCAGACTGTTTTGGTCTTGCTTGGATAGCAAGCCTCGAGCCTTGCTGAAGAAACAAACTCAGAAACAAAGCAGAAAATGAAACTAGCTAGTGAAGAACAAGAAGAAGAGAGAAAGATTGAATGAAAGTGAGCTGATATTTTTCATTAACACACCAACAAGGCATTAAGCCATTACATATATTAGTCAACAAGTAAAACAAACAAGTAATCACCTAATCAATTACCTAACACCACTATTTGCATTGAAACTTACAAGATTAGCTTGTACAACTTGCATTGCTGATTTTTCAATCAATCAATACCAAAACATTTACCTACTTAGTTCAACATGAACTAAATTACAAAATAATCAAAAAGCAACCAAAAACACCAAGTGGATCGGCAACATTAAGCTTCAGGCTTCAGTTTCTGCAGACCAAGGCTCGAATGCCTGCAACGTATTCTTCTGCATGGCCACCTTTGCATGGGAAGCTGGTTGCATGGGAACTAACTTTAACACTCCTCCTTAGTTTCTATGCTGGTTACGCCTAGCTTCCCTTTTAATTTTATAAACCTTGACACATTGAGTGCCTTAGTAAAAATGTCTGCAATTTGCTCCTCCGAATTGCAATGAACCAGCTCGATTTCATGAGCTTGTTCCATCTCCCTTATAACATGTAATTTGATATTGAAGTGCTTGGTTCTCCCATGGAAGATTAGATTCTTTGCAATTGCAACAGCAGATTTGTTGTCACAGTAAATCTCTGTTGCTTCTTCTTGGTTTTGGTTTAAATCAGCCAAGATTTTTCTAAGCCATATGGCTTGATTCACAGCAGATGCAGCAGCAACATATTCAGCTTCTGCTGTTAATTGTGCCACCAGACTTTGTTTCTTAGAACTCCAGCAAAACATGCCTGAGCCAAGACTAAATGAGTATCCAGATGTGCTCCTCATGTCATCACTCGATCCAGCCCAATCACTATCGACATATCCTACTAACTTCATGTTTTCAACCCTTTTGAACATTACACCATGATTGATGGTGCCTTTGATGTACCTCAGCACCCTTTTTGCTGCTTGAAAGTGCAGATCTTTGCAGCAATTCATGTATCTGGATAGCACACTAACTGCAAACATAATGTCGGGCCTTGTTGCAGTCAAATACAATAGACTACCAATGAGACTCTTGTACATAGTCTCACAAACTGGTTCACCAGTTTCATACCTTGATAGCTTCATTCCAACAGCCATTGGTGTGCTTGTTGGCTTGCAATTCTTCATTGAGAACTTGTTTAAGACCTTCATAGCAAAAGAACTCTGGCTGAGAAAGATTCCAGTTGCATTTTGTCTTACTTCCATTCCTAGAAAGTAATTCATTCTGCATAGATCAGACATCTCGAACATTTTCATCATTTTCTTCTTGAAATCATGCAGCATATTTTTGTCTCCTCCAGTTACTAACAAATCATCAACATAGAGTGACAAGATAAGCTGAGTCTCAGCTTGATTTTTCTTCACATACAAAGTTGGTTCACTGGCACTTCTCTCAAATTCCAAACTGAGCAAGTAGGAATCGATTCGAGCATACCAGGCTCGAGGAGCTTGTTTCAGGCCATACAAGGCCTTTTTTAACCTGTAGACCATGTGTTCTTTACCAGTGACTACAAACCCTTGAGGCTGCTCAATGTAGATCTCTTCTTCTAGGAAGCCATTGAGGAATGCAGACTTCACATCAAGCTGATGAATTCTCCACTGATTTTGAGCAGCCAAAGCAACTATCATTCTGACAGTGTCAAGTCTGGCTACTGGTGCAAAGGTCTCCAAGTAGTCCAAACCATACCTTTGGCTAAAACCTTTGACAACAAGCCTGGCTTTCAGCTTGTTAAGACTGCCATCTGTATTTTGTTTAGCTCGATAGACCCACTTCACTCCAATGGCCTTCTTTCCAGCAGGCTTATCAACCAACTCCCATGTTTGGTTCTTCTGTATCATGTTGATTTCATCAACCATAGCCTGCTTCCAGCCTTCATCAGACTCGGCCTCTTCAAAACTGGTTGGTTCTGCTATAGCAATCTGTGCTCTTTCATAAATTTCATCCAAGGGCCTTGTTCCTCTCACAGGCACATCATCAACATCCATTTCAGGACCAAGGTGCTCGAATTCAGCTTGATTAGGCACCAGGTCCTCTGAAATTGCCTCTGGTTCATTCTTTTCCCAATTTCAGCATGCCTTTTCATCAAAGACAACATCTCTGCTTACCTGAACTTTGCATGTCAAGGGATCCAGAACCCTATAGCCCTTTTTGTCTGAGCTATAGCCCACTAGGATACCTGGTTGAGCCCTTTTTGAGAGCTTGTCCCTCTTTGCTGCTGGTATTTGTGCATAGCACAGGCAACCAAACACCTTCAGGTGTGCCAATGAAGGTTTGAAGCCAAACCATGCCTCAAAAGGTGTCTTGTGTGCAAGGGCCTTGGTGAGAAGCCTATTTTGCAGATAAACGGCAGTGTTTACTGCCTCAGCCCACATGGTCTTGGGCATTTTCTTCTCAAACAGGAGACATCTGGCCATATCCATCAGACTTCTGTTCTTCCTTTCAGATACCCCATTTGCTGAGGTGTGTAGACATTTGTAAGCTGGTGTTTGATGCCAGCATCATTGCAAATGGCACAACCGAGTGAAGTGTACTCGGTGCCATTGTCGACCTTATCGATTTCATCTTGCGACTGTTTACATTTCTCTGAGTTTAAACTTCACAAACACTTGAGCTACCTCAGACTTGTGTTTCAAGAAGAAAATCCAGTAAAACCTTGTAAAATCATCAATGAAGAGGATAAAATACTTGTTTTTGCTGAGTGATTCAGTCCTCATAGGTCCACATACATCAGAGTGCACCAGCTGCAATCTTTCAGTGGCTCTCCATGCTGAGTTTGTTGGGAATGGCAGTCTTGCCTGTTTTCCCATCTGGCACACTTCACACACATCATCATGCTCCACTGAGCTGGTGAAGTTCTCTGCCAAGCCTTCTTTGGCCATTTGAGCCATTGATCTGAAGTTGGCATGCCCGAGCCTTTGATGCCAGAGCTTGGAATCATCTGCAGAGGCTGTGTATGCTGACTTTGAGTCATTTGACCAATGGACCTCAAAGCATTTATCAGTCATTGTGACCGTCATAAGGCTTGATCCACTTGGATCAGCTATGTGGCAGTGTTTGTCCTTGAACACAACAGAATAGCCTTTCTCAAGCAGTTGAGCAATGCTAAGGAGATTTCTGTCAATCTCAGGTACCAGCAGGACATTTGAAATGACTTTGTTGCCTGTAGGAGTACATATCAGCACTTCTCCTCTTCCTTGACTTTTATAAACCGACCATTTCCAACCTTAACCTTAGTTTTACTGACACATCAAGGTTTTGAACAAAAATGCATCTGGTGACATGTGGTTGGTGCGACCAACGTCCAATAGCCACCCTTTGAGCATTTCTTCTCGGCTGACTAAGCAAGAAACAAAGAAAGACACGCTCTTCTTGGTCATTACTGTCCTCAGCTACTCGAGCTTCAACCTTTGGTTGTTGAAATTGGCTCTGCCTTGGCTTGGTTTTGTTTTTACAAACCCTCTCAACATGGCCTTTCTTCTTGCAGTGTTGACATCTTGCATCCGCATAAACCAAATCTATCTTCGGATGTCCGGGTTTTTACAATATCTGCGAGGCTAATCATTACTCCTTGCGACATCGGGCTTAGGCACCTTTTCCAAGGCTTTTGCCTCTTGGAGCATTGGTGCTCGAGGCCTCTCTTGTCTTGGCTTGAAATGCACCTTCTGGTGGTCTTGACTCTGCTAGCTCTCCTTTGTTCCTGAGCATAGAAGGTGTTGATAAGCTCAGTCAAAGAGATGCTAGCAAGGTCTCTTGAATCCTCTAAGGAGGATATCTTTGCCTCATATCTCTCAGGCAAAGTGGAGAGGACTTTCTCCACTATTCTTGCCTCATCAAAGTGCTCACCAAGGAGCCTTATGCTGTTAACCACTGCCATGATTCTATCTGCATACTGCTTCACTGTTTCTTCTTCCCTCATCTTCAGATTCTCAAAATCCCTTCTTAAATTCAACAATTCTTTGTTGCCTTGTCCTTCGATGCCTTGAAACTCCTCCTTAAGCTTATCCCATGCCTGTTTTGGAGTCTCACAGCCATAATTCGTGAAGATGACATCGACACACGATTCGGATGCAAGACATGGCTTTGTGCCTTTTGGTCCTTTCATCGGCATGTTGCACGATCCGAGCTCTTGTGGGATTGGCCTCGGTGGTCTTGGCTCAAGATCTGTGTTGACAACTTCCCACAGATCAAAAGCACTGCGGTAAGTCTTCATCTTTACCGACCATATGTGGAAGCCTTCCTATTGAAGACCGGTGAAATTCTGGTGAAAATCTGAAGAAGCCATCGGGTTCCTTGATTTGAAATAACAGTCCACTAAGACAAAGGCTCTAGATACCAATTGTTGGTGCAAAGAGGCAGCAGCAGACTGTTTTGGTCTTGCTTGGATAGCAAGCCTCGAGCCTTGCTGAAGAAACAAACTCAGAAACAAAGCAGAAAATGAAACTAGCTAGTGAAGAACAAGAAGAAGAGAGAAAGATTGAATGAAAGTGAGCTGATATTTTTCATTAACACACCAACAAGGCATTAAGCCATTACATATATTAGTCAACAAGTAAAACAAACAAGTAATCTAATCAATTACCTAACACCACTAATTTGCATTGAAACTTACAAGATTAGCTTGTACAACTTGCATTGCTGATTTTTCAATCAATCAATACCAAAACATTTACCTACTTAGTTCAACATGAACTAAATTACAAAATAATCAAAAAGCAACCAAAAACACCAAGTGGATCGGCAACATTAAGCTTGTGCTTGGTTTCTGAGACCAAGGCTCGAATGCCTGCAACGTATTCTTCTGCATGGCCACCTTTGCATGGGAAGCTGGTTGCATGGGAACTAACTTTAACACAACTGTTTGCTTCCTTTCTATCTTTATGGTTTTATATATTCTAGCAGTTTCTTTTGGTACTTGTATAGTCGAAAGGTAGAGGGACAGCATTTGGCATATGATATATGAACATTTTAAGTCTTGGAAATGGAAGTTAACTAAATTTGTTGTTAATTATCTTGTGGTTTTCTTGGTTGGCCAATTAGCATATATATTACTGATAGGTTGTGGAAATGTAAAAGAAGTATATTACTGATTAGAGGCGTAAAAAAGTAGTGGAAGAGATGAGTAGGGAGATGATGGTACATTTTGTACTAGTTCTAGATTCAGAATTAGGGATTAGGGTAGCTTTATGATGTTTTAACTCAAAACTTACTAGGAATATGTTCATTCTTTTACTACTCAAAACTTATTGAGTTTGCCATTTACTTTTATCTCTTACAATCTGAGTAGATTGGTAATTACAAAGTGCACATGTGGTTGAAGTGAGATTACAGGAAAAGCCTATTGTAATTGAATTAAATTGTTTGCCCTCTAAGGACCAAAACTGCAGGTGCAGGAATAACTTGGTTTTTAATACAGTCATAATTGTATATGGACGTACAATAATAAAAATATTGGCTGTATATACGTCATATGATAAAATTTATTATAATATAGTATAAAACAAGACACGAATTTATTATGTACTACATAAAAAATTTCAAAGACTTCATTTTATTGACAGCCTAGCTCGATGCCTCTTGGAAAATTTTATTCGTTTCTGAGATAACTGTTGCATTAGATATATTGACTGTACAAAAGCAAACAATTTTCTATGAACAAAATATGAGAGATTGATGGTCATTTTTAAGAAATACAATAGCTCTCAAGTTTCCTTGATTTTTTTGCTTTCTCGATGTTAACTAATCAGACATTTGCAATGAGATTGAACAAAGCAGGGGATAGGGGATCTGTTTGGTGGAGTCATCTACTCGGAACTATTGTGCAAATGTTCTCTCTGTTAATTTTAATGGCCATGATACCTTTCCTTCCTTACTTCTTTCTTTTAATGGCACGAAATGCCTCATGTGCCATTAATTTAGGGAGAATTGGTTTCAGTCATGTGCCATGATCATTTTTGTAAAGTTTATGATCATACATGTTTGTATCCAAAAATTCATTTTGATGTATTTAAAAAATTCATAAGTTCATCCACTCAATTAGATAACCCATTAAAGGGTAAAGTATTTGCAATGTTAAATTATGTATTTAAAATATTAGTCGAACATTTACTTACAAATATATTTTATTTTTATAAATATATTTTTATATTTTCAATTAGACTTAAATAAAATTTTTAATTAATAGATATGAATATGTGCTAGGTTCCAGCTTATGAATTTTTTTGTCTAAGGTTAATATAAGTTGAGCTTTTCGGGCAAGACTTTTGATTAAGTTTATAAATTGATATATAGTCCTTATATTATATTATATGATTTATTTCATTTAATAGATATTTTTTGCTTCATCTGTTCTAAAGTTGTATTGTTTATTTTTATTTGATAATGTATAATTGCAACTTCAATTCTTTGATACTGTGTTCTAATTTTAATATGTTGCAGTAATGGCTCGTCTGCCTTTAATTGCACAAAGTGTGAGACGTAAAAGAATTGGTATTGCATTGACATTATGGTTGGAACTCTGTAGAATTGCGATTTGGTTCTTATTTAGAATGGGTGTCAGCCTTAGCCTACATACTTATAGACCAAGGATTAGGTCCTATAACTTAGATTTTTATGCAAAACGGGATTATGTGAAAAGGCTTGTATATGCTAGTGACGAGACCTGTGTTTCACAAGTTAGGATGAATAGAACTGTCTTTTTTAAATTATGTGAGATGTTAGAATCGATAGGGGGATTGAAGTCGTCAAGAAACATGCTGGTTGATGAGCAAGTAGCAATGTTTTTACATATCATCTCCCATCACCTGAAAAATCGAGTTATCAAGCATCACTTTAGAAGGTCCGGGGAAACTGTTAGCAGAGCATTTCATAGTGTTTTAAATGCTATCATACACTTACAAGATGTGTTTTTTAAAAAGCCGGAGCCAATTACAGCCGATTCTTCTGACACAAGGTGGAAATGGTTTAAGGTATTGGACTGAGTTTTATATATAGCTTGTACAACATTAGTTGATTTAGATTTAAATTAGTATTCTAACTCAAGGTTTTATATCATGTGATATAGAATTTCTTAGGTGCTCTTGATGGAACCGCTCAATTTAGACATCGTACTTTCCCTTACTACGACCAACTTACTACCATATACGCAAGAGATCGAGCAACTGGGAAAGATGCTCAAACCGCTGCTGATGTTCTTGAAGAAATAAATGCTGAGGGTGTACCTACTACAGGTATGGATGAAGAAAGAAACTCATTCTATGACTGCGAAGCTAATGTCTCTTTGGATGACATGGATGTTTCTGCTGCGGAGCCGCAACGAGATAGAGACCAAGGGGGTTCCTCATCTTCAAACAAGAGAAAGAAGAAATCTGATGCTCGTGATATGTCTTCTTCATTTGATGAGGCTGCCACTTTATTGGCCGAAAACATCAAGGCCGTTGGCAATCAAATCAGTAGGAGTATTGCCTCCAAGGTGGTAGTTCAGCAGAAGTCAGAAGAATTCCAGATCATGCAAGAGAAAGCTTCAAATTTATATTCAACCTTATGGGAAATTGAAGGTTTAACCGACGATCAGCGGTATGAAGCTTTGAGTAAAATTTCAGATCATCCAACTCAAATGATCGTTTTCTTTAGTTTACCTTCTGTTGCGCGATTGGAATGGGTCAAAAGATTTCTTTCTCACCATTAAAAATCAATATAAGTTAATTATGTTTATGCAGAATATAATTCTCAAGTTATATTTTGATTTTAGTAAATTCATATAAGAACATTTTATTATTAAGAATTTTATGAAATTATAAATCATTATTAAATTATATTTAATATTAATTATTTTAAATTGTATAAATTCATATAAGAAAATTTATTATCAAGAATTTTGTGAAATTATATATTATTATTAAATTATATGTAATAATTATTAGTTTAAATTATACAAATTCATATAAGAAAATTTATTAGTTATAATTATTTTAAAATTTATTAAATCATATATTTTAATTAAAATATATTTAATATTAATTATTTCAAATTATCTTTTATAGTATCATATATTATGATTTGAGTAAATTCATATAAGAATATTAATTATTAAGAATTTTATTAAATTGTTTATTTTAATTAAAATATATTTAATATTAATTATTTCAAATTATCTTTTATAGTATCATATATTATGATTTGAGTCAATTCATATAAAAATATTAATTATTAAGAATTTTATTAAATTATTTATTTTAATTAAAATATATTTAATATTAATTATTTCAAATTATCTTTTATAGTATCATATATTATGATTTGAGTAAATTCATATAAGAATATTAATTATTAAGAATTTTATTAAATTATTTATTTTAATTAAAATATATTTAATATTAATTATTTCAAATTATCTTTTATAGTATCATATATTATGATTTGAGTAAATTCATATAAGAATATTAATTATTAAGAATTTTATTAAATTATTTATTTTAATTAAAATATATTTAATAATAATTATGTTAAATTATCTTTTATAGTATCATATATTATGATTTGAGTAAATTCATATAAGAATATTAATTATTAAGAATTTTATTAAATTATATATTTTAATTATAATATATTTAATAATAATTATGTTAATTTATATTTTATAGTATCATATATTATGATTGAGTAAATTCATATAAGAATATTGATTATTAATAATTTTATTAAATTATATATTTTAATTATAATATATTTAATAATAATTATGTTTAAATATGATTAAATTATTTATTATTGATATTAATAATCTTATTAAAATTTAAATAATAATAACAATAATCATTTACCTAAACAAATTTATCCTAAGGGTATTCTAATCATTTTAATTTTATCTATTATGCTATTACACCTCTATTCTATTTAACCAAACACAAGAATACTATTACCCCTCTATTCCATTACATTCAAGCAAACAATTGATTTGCTATTACGCCTCTATTCCAATACAGCGAACCAAAGGTGCTGTAAAAGTTTTAGAATTCTCCATCACCAAATCGACAAAAGCAACAAAAACCAGGGGAAAACTGTTCATCTTCCTTGGGAACGCGACGGTCAAAACTTTTGTTGCTTCTTTATCCTTCGCGTTTTAGTCCAGAGCTTCCAACAAGCTATGGTCTCGCTCAATCAGTATCACTGCAACCTTGGGATCCCATACCTCAAGAACATCTCCTATTTTTGCCGAAGACCTTCCCTGGCTAACTGGTTCGCCGCTTCGTTGGCCGATCTTTTCACATGCAGAAAGGTACAGCTTTGAAAAACTTTACTCAGCCTCTTCACGTCTTCCATATACCCCGATATTTCGGAAGAATCTGTTTCATCTTTAGTTGCCTTCTTAATGACTGTTAGAGAGTCACCTTCAACCTCCAGGTTTTGCACATTTAGATCTAAGCATAAAACGCCTCCACACAGAGCCTAGCTTCCGCCGCAAAAGGCGAAGAAATCCTCTCATGCAAGGTAATTTTAGATGCAATGACATCTCCTCTTGAATCTCTTAATAAAATTCCCGAACATGATATTTCTTCATTCTTTCAAAATGCAGCATCAAAGTTTACTTCTATGTACCCCTCTTTCGGGCATCTCCACCGGTCTCCTGTTTCAACTTTCAGAGGTAATGCTGTTCTCAAATTATCTAGCTATTTGATATTGTAGGGTTAATGTATATTTTATTCTCTGAATTTTACAACTTTTATCTAGTTGATATCTTTTTTTTATCTTATTGGCATATGAAATTGAAAATCATTAATCAATATGGTACCTTTTTTAGGTACCTAATTGACATTGTTAATTACCAATAAAATAGAGACATGCGTCTTCAAAATTTAAAATACATATTAATATAAATTTTAGGGTTTCAAAAATAATATAAAATAAATTTTTTATTTCACATCGATAAAGAATCTAATGTCCAGATTTAGATGAATCACGATTTATATTTGTCTAAGTTCATTTTAGATGTGTATATTTTAATAATTTATTTTTATAATTTCAAAAATATTAATATTAAAAATCTAGTGCTTTTTTTATTCCACATGTATAATGAACTAAGACAAATGGTTGTGGAGATTTAAATGAATCTAGATATCTATTTATCTAAGTTACCTAGAGTACAGTTTTTAGTAATTTTATATTTTATCCTATTTTTTTAAAAAACTAATAATATAAAAACATGTTATTTTTAGAAAAACTTGTGTTTGAATGAAGAATTTTAAAATTTTGGAGATTTTTAAAATACTAGCATTTTAGAATTCATTAATTTAAAATGCTAATAATTGTAATTTGTTTGATTGAAATAATTGTATGAGGAAAAAATAGATTACTGGATTTTTAAATTAAAAATAATTATAAAATAGGAATAGTTATATTAAAATAAATAATATAAAATTTTAATATAGGTATCATTATATTTTTAAAAATTAATAAATAATTTTAATAAAATAAAATATTAAATATATATTAGAATTAAATAAAAATTTAGAGTTCATTTTTTTATGTTAGTGGGACCATGTTGAATTAAATGAAACATAACTATGATGATTTTTGAAAACCACCTCTTCAAGTGGAATTTGAAAAAGGAAATTAAGCTACGGAAATCCATTCTTGAAATTCTTTATAAATTTTGAAATTCTTTAATATATTAATTTTAAAATTTTAAAACCTTGATACAAATGAAATTCTTTCTCTAAATCTCTCATCTAAACATACAAATATATTTTGAATTTTGTGCTCGAACTTCTAAAAGTATTGTAGATTTACCATTAGATAATAGATAAACGGGTCAACGACAGGTTTTAAGAGAAAGTGCGGATCAACGTCTAAGAGTATGGGCTAGTTTGGCAATACTTTTGAAAAGTACTTTTGAAAAGTGCTTTTGAAAAGTTTGGTTTAAATTTTGAGTGCTGTCAAAAGCTGATTTTGAAAAATAAAATGTCCATTTTAGACATGTTATTATCAAGTAACAAATATACATTTAAATAATATTTAAATTAGTTAATATTATTATATTTTAGTAAGAATATAAAAAATTTATTATGATTTGTTGTTAATATTTTAATATATGAAATATATATTTTAAATATTTTAAGCAATAAATATTAATTATTTATAAAATTTAATTAGAATATATAAACTATATTTTAAATATTTAAATATAACCATTAAATATTTGTAATTAGTATTTTAAAAAAATATTTTTTTTATTTTTAATTAATGATTTTAACATATTTGTAATTAAGCACCAAGAAAAAAAAGGAAAGTACTATGTTATTGGAGGGGGGAAAAAGTAATTAAGCATCAAAAGTGCTTTTGGGATAGGAAAATCTAAAATTTTTAGCTTCTCATTTTCAGAAGTGCTTTTGAAGCTAAAAATTTTAGCCAAAAACAGCTTGTTCTGACAACTTTTCTTTCAAAAGTGCTTTTGGAATTAGAAGTGTTTTTTTTAAGTAATAAATAACTGACCCTATGTCTTAAACAAAATAAGATCATTTAAAGAGGATCAACGGGGGGTTTTAAGAGAAAGTGTGGATTCATTCACGATGCAGCACCGCCAATTTCTCTATTTAGAATATTATTATTATTTTTAAATATTCAATAATTATATTTTTAAAAATGTTTTTTTATAATTTTAGAAAATAAATTATGTATTTGTTATTCTTTTAGAGTTTGCTAATATTTTCGATTTTTATTTTAGAATCTTGTTAGAAATAATTCTAAAAGAATCAAAATTATATTTTAGTTATAAAGGGCAAAATTAATTATTAATCCTTTAAGTTAATGTGCCCCATCATCATTTAGATAAGGGCAACAAAAGTTAACCAACGAGTAATTAAAATGTAACAATCCAATAATATTAGTAAATGTTATGTTAACTATCGAAAATTAAATAATTGAAACGTAATTTTAATCAAAGTTTAATCACCGTCGATAACATTTACCTAAAAAAGAAATCAATGAAATTGTGAGTTTCCATTAGACCCAAAAAGGTTTGATAAAAAAAATTAAGATTGAATGACTTCATCATTATCCAAACAAGTGTTAAAAGTATGTTGCCGAATATTCTTATAATATATTAAAAATAAAAAATGTCACAACATCTTAAATTCATTTGAAAAATAATAAATACTCCATCTGCACATGTATCACATCCAAAGATGAGCTTCAATTTTTGAGATCTTTTTGTCTTGTCAAATGGGCCTTGTAAATGGTTAAGCCGAACATGTTCTTGGGCTGAAATTTGGGCCCCCATGCTTATATTAGGGTGGGAATAAGATAGGTGTGAAAATTAAACACTTTTTTTTGTTTGGAAATGTTATTCTAAGATCGAGTAACTATTTTGGATTGAGGTTCAAGCTCATTGCAAAGGATGGATGGTTGTGATTTTACGTTTCTTATGGTGACTAGAGGTTTTAGATGATATACGATTGATGAGACTATGGGATTAGGCAATTAGGTTGTTAGATTGGAAGTATGAATAAGAGAAGTGTTGTTTGCATTTTGGTGGCCATTTGGAATATGAGTTAAGGCATGTTTGTGATATTGCGATGTCTTTGATATGTGAGGATGGGTGTTTGTAATGTCTTTGATATGTGAGGATAGGTGATTGTAATGTCAGTTTGGTTGTTGATTTAGTTAAGGTGTGGGGTGAAGATGACGTGAAAGAATTTAGAGAAGTACATATTGAAGTTTTTGTTGTCAGTAGGAGGCTTTCACGAACGGAGCCATTGGTGATGGAAGAACCTGTTTTGTGAGTTGGCTGTGATAAGAATGGGGGTGAAGGAATAAGGGTAAAGGTAGACTTGGCGGTTGAGAGGTATAGTCCTTGTGGGTAGGTACAATTTCTCAATTTAAATGCAAGAAGATTTTTTGTGTGAAAACAGATAGTTAAAAGGGAATATATTTTCAAAAAGTTAAACTTCCCTTAACATGCAATTTTTAGACTGAATTAGGTCATAACATTGATGTTCATAATGAACTTGTCATACACCTTGAAGTTTTGTGAGAATTGTAAACAACGCTTGTTATTATTAACGTGAAGCAGAATGCCTATATATAACACATAGTATCCTATATGACTTTGATAGACACCTATAAATTAGGATCTATAATACAAAATCTTAACTCATACAGAATATCAGTATTTTAGGTAACTAATCTCTTAAGAATCAGCTATACACGTGATACAACTAATCACATATTTAGATTGATTTCCTACACTCCCCATAAGCTAAGCGATATTGTTGGATCTTATGCCCTAAGTGTAGTATTTTCGTTAATATACACTTTTAATTTTTTTGAATAAATTGGTTAATAAAAATTTCATTGATTACATTGATATATTTTGTATAATTGTCTTCATATGGTTTTTGCACGTAAAGCAAAATAGAAACAAATGTTACTAATTTGTTGTCTAAATTTTTAGCAAATACTAAGTGGTATTACGTGGTCAGATTATAGTACAAAAAGACAACTTGTATTAGTAGATTAACATAAACATGTCTTTAGTCTAATAAAAAATGAGCAAACCGATTAAAGGATTAATTTGTTGTCTATCAAGTCCAATTGGGGAGATGTCTTGTCTTAGGCATCGGAGCTAATGACTTCCAGAAGATAGAGACATAAATATGACTAACTAGACTGACAATACATCAAACAAAACTCAAGCAAAATAAATTGATTTATTCACTTGTGACGTTTATAGTGTGACATACCTAAATTTTCAGTAGATGGCGGACTATTTATGCGTGACTCATACATTTTGATATAAGTAAAAACTTGAGTTCAAATAGATAAGGAACAGAAAGTTGGTGTGTTAGGTGTACGACTTCTGTAGTATGTAGTGCCATTTACAACAGTGGAATTCATAGCCCAAACATGGGTAAATAAAATCCTCTCACTGGCATTACATGGTTGATGAAAAGTAAACGTGGCCATGGGTCGTCCGTCTTTGTGATGGATGACTTGATCATTATTTGATAGTAATTGACTTTTTATAAAGGAAAATGTAATGGTTATCATGATATAAAATAGGATCATATTGGGAAAATAGATATTATCCCAAAGAGATCAAAGATATCCTATAAGGATAACACACTTATGGCAAGGTCATTAAAAAAGCACTTAGTAGTTACTTTCGTAATGGTATGTTGTTGAGGAGAGTTCAGTCATAATACTATAGTGGAATGACTTCATGAGTAAATGAGTTTATAATTAATATGCGGAAAATTAGAAGTTTATTATAAATAATTTGAAGCTTAACTATATATGTCCAATCTATCCCTCCACTAGCTCGTTGAAACCAAAATGAATTACATGTTTGAATAGAAATAAATAAAATAAATGGAAAAGAGAAATGAGAAATATTCAAGAATAATTATGGTTTTCTCTGAAATGAAGAAATAAAATCATTTGGAAATTAATGTAACTTTCTAAAAATGGAAATGGAAATGAAAATGGAAACTTGCAATCTTATCTAGGATTACTTAAAAATTATGGAAGAATAAATTTATATTTTGGACTATTTTGAAATCTGAAATAAAAATAAATCATTTGGTCATAGTGAACATGTTGAATTGTAACATATTGAATGAATTTTCTTGAAATTTTACTAGGGTAAAATTGTTAAAATTTTACTAAGATAAAATTGGGGTGAGAAAATTATTTAATGTGTAGATATTAAATTTTATTTTAGGAAATATAAAAATTGAATCGGGTTGGATTATATTACAAATTGCTAGGTTAAAAAGGGCCATAAAGTATTCATAATTGGTCCCGATATAAGTGAAGCTCAAAACCCCTCATGTAAGGAGGTGGAACGAAAAAACCCTAGTATCATTAACTAGGGTTGTCGCCCTATATCCTTGATAAACTAGAATATTATTTTTTTAGTGAAAATAAACTTATACAACATTACAAGGGTTCTACTTTCTCCTCCTTTAATAAATGATACTAGTAGAGCTATTTTGACAACTTTTGAGAGATTTTTATTTTGTCGAAAAATAAAGAGAACTTATTCTCAACTTATAAACATATTTTAGAATAACAATTTTATCGGTTTCTATTAAATAAGAGAATTTTCGTTTTTATCTAGAAAGATTTTTTTTTCTAATTTTGTGTTTTGATTCTATTGGTTTGAACCCACACTAAAAGTAGTTCGTGGTATGAAAATAGAGAGAAGATCGTTTGGTTGAAAGTTGGAAAACATTAAGGATCTTTTTATCCAAAAATATAGGTACAAATTCGATTAAGGTTTATTGCTATAAATATCACAAATCAAGTCGGTTTTCCAACAAATATATATTCTCCAAACAAAGTATAGTACTTAGCTACGTGAGATTGGGTCGAAACAAAGCTTTAGTTAAAATGTATGATGCTTGTTTCTTAAATGGAACATAGTTGAGTGAAATTGTCTCTTTTTTTTTCAGTTTTCTCATTGATGAAGTGTTTGTCAATCACCACATGCTGAGTACGATCATGATGGACTAAATTTTTGGCAATTGCAATAGCTGACTGGTTGCGACACTTGATCATGATAGAATTTGATGTTCCAATCTTAAGTTCGTTTAGCAGTCGTCATAACCAAATTCCTTCATAGATGCCCGAAACTCGGCCTCGACATTGCTACATGCTATTACTACCTATCTTTTACTACGTTATGTCACTAGATTTCCCCAAATAAATTAGCAATATCCAGATGTAGAGTTTCGGTCGCAACGAGATCCAGCCCAATCAACATCAATATAAACTTCTACTGTCTAATTGGTTGTTTTCCTGAACATAAGTCCCTTCCTAAAATCCTTCTTCAAGTATCTTAGGATACAATTCACTGCCTCTAAATGATCTATTGATTGGTTTTTGGGAAATTGACTAACAATGTTGACAACAAAACTTATATTTGGATGTGTATGAGTTAGATATACTAACTTACCCATCAAGTGTTGATGTCGCCCCTTATAGGTTGCCAATTCATTATATATATTAGTTTGTTATTAAGGTCCATAGAACTTTCACTAGGTTTACAGCCAATCATGTCGATCTCACGTAAGAGATCTAGAACATACTTGCATTTAGAAAGTAAAAGTCTTTAATCTTGAATTCATTAGGCAATAGCATCTTAAGTCTCCCCATTAATCTTTCATGGTTTCCTGTGAGAACTATGTCATCAGCGTACACTATCAAAACATTAGTTCTCCCATCTGTGAAGTGTTTAACAAATAGAATATAATTTGTCTGTGTTTAGGAGTATCCATCCTATTTAAGGACCTTGGTAAATTAGTTGAATCATGCTCTAGGGGATTGTTTAAGTCCATATAATGCCCTTCTTAACTTGCAAACATTCTCTTGTGTATCCTTAGTCTTAAAGGCAAAGGTATTTTTATATAGACTTCCTTGATTAGGTCTTCATTTAAAAAGCCATTCTTGACATCAAGTTGGAACAATAGCCAATCCTGGTTAACTGTAATAGACAATAAGGAACGAATCATGTTAAGCTTTGCTATAGGAGAAAAAGTCTCTTGGTAATTAATCCCATATGATTGAGTGAACCATTTAGCCACTAGTTGAGTTTTGTATCTATCTACACATCTGTTTGTCTTCTGTTTGACTGAGAATATCCATTTGCAACCCATTGTCTTCTTTCTAATAGGTAGTTTTGTTAATACCCACGTGTCATTCTTTTCAAGTGTAATATACTCTTCTAAGGTTGTTTTGCACTATTTTAGAGACTTTAGAGCTTAATAAAATCAGTTAGGAACCGTAATTTTGTCTAAGGATGTCACAAATGCATGATAATTTAAAGACAAATTTGTGTAAAAGATGTAGTTGCGAGGAGTATGTTGAGTGCATGATAGAATACATTTTCTCTGTGCAATAGAAAGATATTGTAATGTCTGAATTTCCAGTGGTGTCAAAAAAGGGTAGTTTTGGGACAATGTTTTCATAAACTGAGCCTATAAATATTTTATTAAATATTTACAGAGTTATTATATAAGTGAATTGAATTTTGTATATGTATTTTTTTCAAATTAATGATTAATTAAGGTTCAGCGGCTAAATTGTAAAATTCAATCGCTATAGATTTTTAATTAGAAAATGACTCAAGAACTTAAGTGGAATTAACCAAATGTCTAAAATAGCAATTAGACCATGTTAAAACATATGTTAATGTGCGATGGATTAAAAGGCTAATGACTTAATTTAAATTAAACTTTATTAATTTATTTATGTTTAATTAAGTTAATTATATATATAATAGAAATAGTGGAGGAAAAGATGACCTTATCATCTTCTTCCTCACTTACCTGAAAACAAAAGAAAGAAAGAAACCTAAGGAGTTGAAGCTTTCAACCATTATTGGCATGTGTAAATTAGTTCATTTTTTTAATTTTTTTTTTATGTTTTTGAAGTAAAGAGAGCTTGATTTAGCTAGTCCATGTATCAATTTGTAAAACTATTAAAGTTTTAAGAAGTTTCCATTATTAAAATCATGAAGTTTTACGTGTGAAATTAATATATTTTAAGCTTAGTTTAAGAAAATGATTAAATTGTAAAACTTAATTGATAGTTTTGTACTTCATGGACTAAATTGAATAAAATGTAAAATAATAAATAGGAGGACTCTAATGGATAATAGTGAAATCAAAATTCAAATTGAAGTTTTAACTTGAAAGTTATGGTAGTCCTGATTTTAGGGACTAAATTGAATAAATTACAAAATTTGTATAAATTAATAATTGATTATGAGTTGGTTGATTATTGATAGTGTGATATGTTTTATGTTAATCTGTACCTAATGTAATCGAGAGGGAAAGAAAAATCTAAAGTCACCGACGAATAGCTTAGAATTTTTGGCTTGTATTTCTATAATTTGAACCATTTCAATTGTTGCATATTTACCCTGTTTTGCATGTTATGATAATAAGGTGACTTAAAAATAACTAATCAAATTGAATTGATACGATGTTGGTTGATTATTGAGATAGATGACTAAATTGAATAAAATTGGAAATAGTTTAACTCAATGAAAATGCGAAATTGGCTTGAATTGGGTTGACTCATGATATATATATAAATTGATGAATTGGTTGATGAAATGTGGTTGATGAGTTATGAAGTAAGCTATATTATGATTTGGATAATTAGTTACCCCATTAACTGCTTAGGTAGAGTGAGATATAGTTGGCATGTTATAGGATAGATTGAGTGCGGCTTGCTTTGACTATGTATCGATGAGTGTTGGGCAAAAATTTCGAATATATCGATTAGCGTTTCATGGGCGTCGAAAATAACAAATAAATTAATTCCTACAATAAATAACTCTAAACAGTAGTAAATAGTAGTAGGGTCGAGTCCAAAGAGATTGAATATTATGATCAACTTCCGTGCTTTTCTTATGAATAGAATTTTTTCGTGGCGATGGCTGTGCCCATGACTTCAAACAACCTACTAAAAATAAATAAAATAAATCAACAAAGTTTCAAATTTTTTAGAAATTAAATAATTGAGATAACATAAATAAATAATTAAATAAATCAAAATTGGAATTAAATTAGAAAATAAATTCAAATTTTGTAAACAGAAATAAGAACGCTCGTGAATTTCGGTTTTCTCCTCCAAACAATAAGCTGGTTATAACTGCTAATTTTTCCTCTCGTAGTGGATTCCGGTATGACCTGTAAACAAACCCTTATCGATTATCTAACCGCGATACACGTGTTCATGATTCAAGATCCAGTAGCCATGTGTTTTGAAGAACTCAACTCGAATTAACGGCATCAACCACGTGGGACGATTAAATCCAACCACTATCTCCCTTTATTTTTTCGTGCAAATCCGAATACAGCACAACCGACTTGTCTCTCCAACTGTCCGCCAAAATGGCTCCAACCCAATGCACTTTTTGAGTTGAAATCGAGTTAACTTTAAGGGATGAATTTGTCAATCCTGATATTCTGGAGAGATGATGAATACCGATTTAAAAGATTTTTAGTGTGGATACGTTTCTTATGATTTTTGTCCGGAAATACTATCGGCCTAAAATTAATTTGAATTTAGTGAAGCACGAAATTAATTATGCTTTGGTCGATTATGGAAGTAGATTTGAATGAAAATGGTGGTAGGTGAATCTTTAACGCAAAGTAAGAAAGAAAATAAATTGATTTTTTTTCTATTGAATTGCCAGGCAAATTAAGGTGTGTTTTTCAAAGGTTACCATACACCCTTTTTAGACAAAAATCGTATACTAAAATTAGGCTAATCAACTTACCCACTAATTACATAAAATAAAATATCATTTCTTTCTTTCTAAATATGACTTTTACAAAGTCAAAAATCTTATCAGCCCTTAAATGTCGTTCCCGAAAAGATTTGAATATAAAATTCACCAATTAGTAGAAATTAATTAAAAAATTAATTGATTTGAACACATAAAATATGCAAAATAAACATGCTATGAAATCCCCCTTACTTAGCTTATGCTTGTCCTCAAACATATTGTATGTTTCTCGCAATCATGATCAATGCAAATAATTTAGGCGAAAATGAACAAGTGTTCAAATACTCAGTTCAATCAATGAGTGTCCATAAAATTCAAACATGTAAATTCAATCATTTCACTAAATTTAAATTGAAGCAAAATTTGCAAGGTATTTATTCTTAATTAATCATGCAGTAAATTTGGGACATAATCAAACTTTTTTTCGCGAAGTGAGATAACAACCTAAACATCTTACCCCTGTTACTCAATTTGACACGTCTCCAAACAGACTATTTTTCCTACTCATGGTAGCTCGTTTAACAGAGTGTTTGAAGTTCTCGGTTCATCACTCAAACCTTTTTACTCAAAATAAGATGACAACCCAAGCACCTCATTACCGGTAACTAAATTTAGTTACATTCCCGAAATCTTCACTCATAACTTGAGCCATCAACGGAGTAGAATTATTTTTATTTTTTCTTTTTTTCTTTTTTCTTTTTTTCCATCGGTGAATATATTTAAAATCAAATAACTAAGAATGATATGCTTACCAAGCAAAGGAAACAATTAATTTTATGAAACAATCAATTTTCATGAAACAATCTAATTACAATATTACAAATTTATAATACACATGTCGATTAAACTAGATAATGAACACTTTAATTCAAGAATCACCCAACTATCTCAATTGACTAAGCAATGGAATTTAAAGGCTCGATATCAAATAAATTAATGAATAATCCTAGCATAAGATTTAACACATGCAAAAGAGAAATATGTAGGAAAAGAAAATCAATCATGCATATTTATTAATCCAATCCCCCTACTTAGCCTACATTGGCCTCAATTTGCAATTTTAAAATAATAATAAATAGAAGGGTCAAGTGTACTCCCCATATTAATTTGGCGGAGAGTGGTTTGGGCAATTCAAGTTGGTTTTGGTCAGTTTGGTTCTATGTGTATGTTTCAACAAATGGTATCACTGAAATTTGATAAAGCGTGCCCACGCCATAAAAGTAATTCAAATCTGATTTATTTTTGGATGAAAAGGGACAACCTCCACCATCGTTCCTGGAAAATAACATGAAATAAATTTATTGTTTATTTATTGTCATCCTAGATTAAACTGAAATTCAAAATTAAATAAATTAAAATAAATACAGGTTGTCTCCCAAAAAACGTTTTCGTTTAACGTCGTTAGCTCGACGACCTGAAATGTTATCCATTTAGCTCATTGAGAATTAATTTTTCCATTACATGCACTTGGACATTTTCATAGAAGGGTTTCAACCTTTGCCCATTGTTCTTAAAGCACTTACTAGATTCCTCTATCATCGGTTGATTGAGGCGTCTTTGAGCTTCTCCATTCACGTTTGTTTTTTCCTCTATCAGAGTCCTTATATGTTCTGGAAATAGTTTGAACTCTAATTTCGGAACCTCTATGCGAATGACAGCTTCACGTATCGATTTTTTGACCGTCGATAATTTTTCTTGTTTATCATCGAGATCTATATTCCTACAAAGTATAGTTTGTAATTTATGTATAGTTTGTAATTTATCCTTTTCAAAATGTAAGTTTTTCAATGGTTCCATTCCATCGACACTAGAGACATTTGTTATTGCACCGGGATGATCCATATCCTCAAAAACATTAAATTTGACCACTTCACCATCAAATTTCATGATGAGTGTTCCATTCCAAACATCAATTTTAGTTTGTGTAGTACTCAAAAATGGTCTCTCAATTAGTATATCGAAAGAATTGGTAGAGTTGTCATCCTCTATGTCGATGATGTAGAAATCTGTAGGAAAAATAAATTCATTTACCTTGACAAGAACATCCTTCAACACTACTTTGGAATACACTATCGACCTATTTGCAAGCTGAATGATTACACTTGTGTTTTTTAAAGGACTCACGTTTTGTAGTTTATAAATAGAAAAAGGCATAACATAAATATATGCACCTAAGTCGCACATGGCTCTTTTAATTCCAACACTACATATTTTGCAAGATATAGAAAACATACCGTAGTCCTTACACTTAAGTGAGATTTTCTTTTATAAAACATCGGAGACGTTTTCTCCAACACTCACATTTTCATTACTCGGGAGTTTTTTTTTACTTGTGCATAATTTTTTTAAGAATTCTGCATATCATGGAATTTGTTTAATCGCATCGAGAAGAAGGATATTTATTTCTACCTTTCGAAAAGTGTCAATGATATCTTTCTCTTCTCGCTCCTTTTTGCATTGGACGAGCCTTCTAGGGAATGGAAGCGGTACTGCAAATGACCTTTAAGGAGTTAAATCCATAGTGGACTTTGGATCAAGCTTCCATTTTTCTCGTTCTGAGTTGTGAGTATGATTTTTGTCAGAAGCTAATTCTAAAATTGTTCTAATTCTCAATGTCATAGCACTTACATTATATCAAGAATCAGGTTCAGTTTGATATGACAATTTTCCTTATGACTCCAATCGACTGATTGTAAGTGTAAGCTTACTCATTTATTTATCCAGCTCTAGAAGATGTGTTTTCGTCTTCTGTTGGAATTTTTCGATACTGTTGGCTAACCTTTCCTCTATGTCTTTGTTGGTATGGTTGATTGAATCAAGCATTTGACCCATTATAGATTTGGATGATCTTTCTACCCCATATTATAGGTGTTTGAATATAGATCATATCACCTTTGGGGTGGCCCTGAAAAGTTTTCGACAATATTCGCTTGTTTTGTCGAACCCTCGTGCAATATAAGACATGAGTCCGTCGAGTGATCTGGTATAGCACAAATTTCGTACAACCGAACTGGGCTTATTTTTTCTGTAAGCAAATTTTGAACAACATTGGTAAGCTCATGAATTCGTCTAATGGGTTCTGTAGTTGGTCGGAATTGTTGAAAGTTTGCAGCTATAGTCGAAATTAACTCCCTTGCTCTTTGAGGTGTCATATTAACAAGTGCCTCTCCAGTAGCATCATCTATCATTTCATTTTTATTAGGAGTAACCCCTTATAGAAATACTGTAAGAGTGATTGTTCAGTCAAGCCATGTGGGCAACTTGCATACAACTTTTTTTACTGCTCCCAGTAATCGTAGAGTGATTCAGTTTCCTTTTGTCAAATTCCTACAATGTCCTTCCTTAATTCAACTGCTCAAGCTGCTGGAAAGAACCTGTTAAAACTTAAACGAGACATGTCTTACCATGTATTGACATATCCTAGAGGTAAATAAAATAGTCATTCTTTAGCAAAGTCAGCTAATGAGAAAGGAAAAGCACAAAGTTTAATTTAATCCTCAGTTACTCCCTGAGGTTTTATGCTTGTGCAAACCATATGAAATTCCTTGAGATGGGTATGCGAATTTTCATTTTGTAATTCGCGGAAGGTGGGAAATAGATGAATCAGGCCCGATTTCAACTCGAATGGCGTTTCTACCGCCGGATAATTTATACATAGGAGCTGCTGTGAGTTGGCCTATAGTTTGTTCTACCATCTCGTTTCGTTCGTCGAATGAGAAAATATCATCAGTGTAAGATACGGTTTCAGACTTGGGATGTGGACTTTACCGTGTTGAATGACTTCTCTTCGCAATTTTCAAGCCAACTTCTCTATTTCTGGTTTAAATTCTAGAGTTCCCGATTCTAGTCGAGTCATAAGGAGAACAAACAAAAATTAGAAAAATATCTCAAATCTCTGGTAATGATGGAAACATTTGATGGGCGTCGAAACCACCAAATAAATCAATTCCTACAATAAAATAACTCTAAATAGTAGTAAAGAGTAGTAGGGTTGAGTCCACAAAGATTGGATATTATGATAAACTTTCGTGTTTTTCTTGTGAGTAGAATTTTTTTCATGTCGATAATCGTGATGATAGTCGTGTCCACGACTTCAAACGACCTACTAAAAAATAAATAAAATAAATTAGGGGAGTTTCGAAATAATTAGAAATTATAATTGAGATAACATAAATAAATAATTAAATAAATCAAAAATTAAATTCAAATTTTATAAACAAAAATAATAAGCCTTAGCCTTAAACTCGGTGAATTCTAGTTTTTGAACCGATCATCGAAAATTAGTTTTCTCCTCCAAACAATAAGCTGGTTATAGCAGCTAAGAACATCCTAACTGCCAATTCTTTCTCTCGTAGTTAATTTCGATATGACCTGTAAACCAACCCTTATCGATTATCTAATCGTGATACACGTGTTCGCAACTCAAGATTCTGATAGCCTTGCGTTTTGAAGAACCTAATTCGGATTAACGGCCTCAATTGCACGGGACGTTTAAATCCGATTATTATCTCTCTTGATTTGTTCGCGAAAATTCAAATATAGCATAATTGACTCGTTTCTCTAATTGTCCGCCAAAATGACTCCAACCCATCACGCTTTTTGAATTGAAATCGAGTTAACTTTAAGGAATGAATTTGTCAATCTTGATATTTCAGAGAGATAGTGAATACCGATTTGAAGGATTTTTAGTGCGGATACGTTTCTCACGATTTTTGACCAGAAAGAATACCGACGTAAAGCTAATTTAAATTTAGTGAAACATGAAATTAATCATGCTTTGGTTGGTTATAGAAGTGGATTTGAATGAAAATGGTGGTAGGTGAAAGGTGAAGGGCTTGGGAAACAATTAAGCCAAAATATTGAAATGGAAACAAAAGTTGACAAAATGCCTGCACTCTTTCACGCAAAGTAAGAAAGAAAATAAATTGATTTTTTTCTATTCAATTGCCAGGCAAATCAAGGTGTGTTTTTCAAAGGTTACCATACACCCTTTTTATACACAAATCATATACTAAAATTAGGTTTACCAACCTACCCATTAATTACATAAAATAAAATAAAATAATTTATTCCCTAAATATGGCTTTTACAAAGTCAAAAATCTTTTCAGCCCTTAAATATCTCCAAATTTCTGATTCCACCCCTCTTCTATTGCTCATGCTTTAATTTAATTATTTTCTGCTTGTTTTTTAATTAAAGCACCCGAATTTCGTTCCTGACAAGACTTGAATATAAAATTCACCACTTAGCATAAATTAATTAAATAATTAATTGATTTGAACACATAAAATGTACCAAATAAATATGCTATCAGCGTTGGGCGCAATTGATGGAAAAAATCTGGTTTGAAAGTAGTTTTCTTGCACAGCAAAAAATAAAAATTTTGAAAACAGACCAAGTTTGTTATATTTATAGCAATAAACCCTAAACCAAAGTTATACATTTGTTTTCGGATAGACGGATCTTTTTCGTTCCTAGCTTTCAACCAAACGATCTTTTCTGTTATTCTCGTATCACAAATGCTTCAAGTGTGGGCTCGAACAATAGAATAAAAACACAAAACTAGAAGTTTTTTTTTCTTTTATGTGCAAAGAAAAATCCTCTTCTCAAATATAACCCGATAGAATTATTATTCTAGAAAAATATAATTAATTGTTTAGAATAAATTATCTCTATTTTTTGGTATAGTAATAATATCTTAAAGTTTGTGTAAATAATTCTACCGGTGCCATCTATTTATAGGAAGAGAAAATAGAACCCTTGTTGAATTGTAAAAGTTAATTTCAAATAGAAAACAACTTCCTACTAAGAGCAGGAGTGAGGTGGACTGCATCCCCTAGTACTCCTACTAGGGTTATAGCCTCTTCATATTCTATGAGGGGATTTTGGGCCTCTCTCACATCAAGTCCAATTACGAGTATTTCCTAGACTTTTAGACTCAGTACTTTGTAATCTGATCCAACCCAATTCTTTTTTTCTATTTCCCAAAATAAAATTCGATATTTATATTCAATTAAATAAATTTTTTCATCCCAATTTTAACTCCGATAAAATTTTGATGATTTTACCCTTGGTAAATTTTTTGAGAAAATATATTTAATATTTCACCATTCAACTTCTTTACTACGACCGAATAGTTTATTTTTATTTTTGGGCTTTAAAAGAACTCAAAAACATAAATTCATTCTTCCGATCATTTTGAATAATCCATATTTATTTTCAAATGAATCATTTCTCATTTTCATTTCCATTTTCATTTTGAGAAAACCATATTCATTTCGAAATGATTTTATTTCTCTATTTCGGAGAAAACCATAATAATTTTTTGAAAGTTTTCCATTTTTCTATTTTTATTCATTATGTTCATTTCGATTTAAACATGTAATTCATTTTTGGTTTCAATGAGCTAGCGGCGGGATCGATTGGACATATGCAATTGAGGCTCAAATGATTTATAAATAAGTTCTAGCTTTTCACCTCTTAATTATAAACTAATTTAGTCAAGAAATAAATTTACTATAGTATTGTGACTAAACTCTCCTCAACAGCATACCATTACGAAAGCAACTCAATTTAATACACGTCCAATGATATTGTCGTAAGTGTGTTACCCTCATAGGATATTCTTGATCTCTTTGAAATAATATTCGTTCTCCTAATATGACCTTATTTTATCTCATGGTAACCATTACATCTTTCTTCAAGAAAAGTCAATCACTATCAAATAACGATCAAGTCATTCATCACAAAGACGAACGACCTGTAGCCATGTTTACTTTTTATCAACCATGTAATGTCAATGAGAGGATATCATTTACTCATGTCTAAGGCTATGAATCCCACTGTTGTAAACGACGTTACATACTGCAAAAGTCATACACCCAACGCACCAGTTTTTGATTTTTTATCTATTCGAACTCAGGTTTTTACTTACATTAAAGTGTAAAAGTCACACATATATAGTCCGTCATCCACTCAGGATTTAGGTATGTCGCACTATAAATATAACAAGTGAATAAATCCATAAATGGATTCAGGATCTATTATTCTTAGGTCCAGTCTAATGTACTATTAGTTTAGTTAGTCATATCTATGTCTCTATCTTCTGGGAGTCATCCGCTCCGATGCCCAAGATAAAAATATCTCCCCAATTGGACTTGATAGATGATATATTAGTCTTTCAATTAGTTTTCTCATTTTCGATTAGACTAAGGACATGTTTAGGTTCATTTACTAATATAAGCTATTTTTTGTATTATGATCCAACCACGTAATACCGCTTAATATTAGTTAAATATTAGACAACAGGTTAGCAACATTTGCTTCCACTTTTTTGCATTCAAAAACCATGTGTGGACAATTTACAAAGTATTAATGTAATTCATGAATAATTTTATTAATCAATCTGTTTGAAAAACTACAAGTGTACTTGTACGAAAATACTACACTTAAGGCACCAGTTCTAACAACAATTTATTTACTTCAAATTTTTCCGATGAGGCACTAGGTGTCGCATTGGTGTGTTAGTTGGATTTGTGTATCTATTCAAGTCTAATTCAAGTTAATAGGGGAATAATAATATGTATATACATTGCAAATTGGTTGAAAGATGATTGGAAATGATTATATGCTACTAAATTGGATTACTGACACTTTTATACGACATTAAATGTCGAGGTATGTAAAAGGTTATGCAAATGGATAATGAGCCGAAAAGTAAATTCGGTAAGGTTTGGATTGCATCATTTGGCTTGGTAATGAAAGGTGGCATGATTATTTGTTATAAGTAGGTATTTATGTAATTCATTAAGCATTGAAATTTTGGTATGCAATTGACTATTAGTGTGTTATTTTGATTTGAATTATAGAAATACCACTGAGTTTTATCGCTTAGCACACGATTAGCTTTCCATGCACATGTTACGTAAAATTTGAGATCCCGAGCATCAACTTCAACATCCATTCAAGATCTCAGACTCAACAATGTTTGTGAACCTCTTTTGTAAGTTAAATGGCAAGTGCTTAGTAGAGTCATTTTGGTGTTTTACTATGTTCGATAATGTTGAATTAAATGTTTGGCATTTTGAATTTAATTATATGAATGTAAAAATAGTATGTGAATTATCTTATGGTATGTAAATAATGAAAATGGACCTCTGCAAATTATGTATATGGTTTAGCATGTATATATGTGTGTGATTGAAGAAGTAGTGTTAGCTAAATAGTATATGTTTGATATAAATGCAGCTTGGAGTTGTTACAAATCTAATTAAGCTATAAAGCACGTTATGGTATTATAGTGAGAAGTGATATATGGATATATGTATGTATTCCTCATATTTTGAAGCAATGCGTGTTGTTGAGATTCTGTTGATGATTGAAAGAGAATCATGAAATGGAGGAAAATGTTATATGTTTGGATGGTGTTTTATATTAATATTGAATCTGTTAAAAATGTATGTATGGCACTATAAAACTTTTGGTTAGTGGGAAAGAAACATTTTAAGCCTTTTTGATTGGTTGAATATCCAAGAAAGATACACTTAAGTGTAAGAGCATCAAGTTTACCACGATCTTAAGAATGGACATGAACAAAAGTAGTGCAACTGAAAAGTTTGAAGGAAATTTGTGACACAAGAAGTGAAGTAGGATTTTAACCTTGAAACATTTGCAAAGGTAAGTGAAATTTGAGAACCTGAAAAGGCATATAGTTGATCAGATATGTTGTAGTGAGAATGGCTTCACTCCAAGAATTTTTTAGGAACATTGTGATGAGTGTCCAATTGAAACCTTTGAGACATAAACCCCAACAAATTCAATTAATAGCTCTAATCAATCCTCCAAGAAATAATCCTTTGCAAATTAAAGGATGAGGAATGGAAGAAAACAAAAAAATAAAAGATGAATGATGGAAAGATTGTCCTCCTTGAGGAACAAAGCATCAATAAAAACAACAAATGGTGATGAAAAGTCGATGTCCTATGAAACCCTTTGACAAAGGGTCTTCAACAAGCTCCACAAATGACTTTAACCAACCCCCTAAGGCCAAAAACTAGTAAATTGGAGGGTGATGAGGTCTCTCATGGCTTCAAAACCTAAAAGAAAACATATTTTTAAAATAAATAAAAGAGAAATCTCACAAAGAGAAATAACTCAAAGAGTTAAAATTTATTCATTAAGATCTCTCTAATGAAAAATGAAAAGGCTTTTATATATGCTAGTTAATTACATTAAAATAAAACTTTAATTAATCTAAACAAGAAATAGTTTTAGTATAACTAAACTTTTTTATTGACTAAGAATATAAAACTCCTAAACAATTTTAAATACATAAAAATATCCTAAAATTTGGAATAAATAAATAATAAAATAATAAAACCTAATATATACAATATTAGACTCGTATATAATAAAAATTAAGCTTAAAAATCGAACCCAATATGGTTTAAACTCGAATTAAAGCCCGAAACTCGTATTTTCCCGTAAGAATCCCATCCAAAAATTTTACTCGCTCATTCTTCATTAAAACAGTCATAATTTGAGCTCTCAAACTCGAACTTGAGTAATTTAAATTGCGTTTTGAAGCTAAAAGATAGCTCTTCCAACTCTATGCAAACATCTCAGCCCATAACTGCCTAGATCTCATCCAAAATTTTGTCGCAAATTGACTAATATCTTAAGCTTGAAAATTGGCAGCTTAGTTCGAATTGTCTTTAATAAATTTCAACTCATGACCTAACGTCAAACGTAGTAGTTGATTTAGGTCATTTCTACACTTAACGAGTTTATTTTCTAGCACTTTTATAATTAATTATTATATTTTTAGTATTAGTTGGTTAGGAACTAAAATTTAATAAAATAAGTGTTTTTACGCATTTTCTACTATTTCGCTGACCCATAAGGTTGACTCGGGCCTCATGAGTGACTAATGGGTTATTAAAGTATGATGGATGTCAATTCAGGTCCAAGAATATAAGGGATGATGATCAGGCCGTGGGACAAGGAAACCCGATAGCAAAACGAAGCTATCAAGGCCTGGAACACACTCGACGTTGTGACGAGGAGCTTACTCTCGTCGCGACAATGAGATGGTCATGGGAGGAATTTCACGGTGGCAACGTCATGACGAGGAGCATTCCTACATCATGACGACGCGACGCTGGCAAGCCAAAATATGGTTGATTTCCTTGGATGGCACATATGGGAAATTTCCATATTTGGACCCTAATTTTTAGCAGAATATTTTATTTATTGGTATCTAAATGTATCTCGAGTTGAGTGGTCACTAAGTAGGTTGTTGCCTATATAAGCAACCTTAGGGTCACTGGAATTAAAGGCATACTTAAACAAACAATTTTGCTATTCAGTTTTAGTTTTCTTTTCTTTTCATTTTTGTGTAGTCAAAACTTTTCTATTCCGATGCGAAGACAATTATGAACAGAGATTGCTTTGGGATCGTGCTTCAATGTATTTATTCACGAGCATTCTTTTATCTCTTCATTCTATTCTTTTATCTATACTTCGTTAATTTGGCCGATTAACCATTGTATAAATATTAGAATAGATTGTTGTGTTTTATTTATATATCACATGATTCGATTATTAAACTATTTATTTGTTAAGTAATTATTTATCTGAAATTAGTTGTTTATTCAAGAGTACTTAGTATATTAGGGAGTGACACCCCTAAAAGAATATCAAGACAGGTGAGACCAAAAGGGTATAGTGTTGTGTATAACTTGTTTCGAGCGATGAGATCGAAAGGGTATTCTTATGCCTAGGAAGAGAGCTGAAGGGTGACTTAAGTGGTAATCCCTAGTGATGATGAGATTGGAAGGTATCCTATTGTGTATAACCCATCACTGTCATTAGATTAGGGTTACGAAGTATTACAGTACAATTAAAAACATTTAACTTCAACAGAAACAATCATTCAAATTAATTAATAACACTCAAAAACACATTTTATTTATATCGTAAATACTCTTATGGGCCTTAAACTGAGCCTACAGGGCCCTAAAAATAGTTTGGGAACATTTAGGGACTAATTTGAAATAAAGTAGAAAATTTTGGAAAAAATGAAATTTTTTTTCAAACAGAGGTCACACAGCCGTGTGATCAGGCCATGTGGCTTGAAAACATGGCCATATGGCCAACCATGTACAACTTGAAGTATGGGACACACGGTTGTGTGTCAACCCATGTGGGTATTCAAAATAGGGTCATACGACTGTGTCGCAGGCCGTGTGTACATTCGAAGTTAGATCACACGGCCGTGTCCCCAGGCCATGTAATTCTTTGTGACAGTATGGTTCATCCTGCACTTAAAATTAATAGGACACACGGCCGTGTGGCAGCCCGTGTCCCAGGTCGTGTTCATCCACTAAGACCTCTAGTGCAAGCCTAAAAAACAAGCATTTCTTGTACATCAAACCAAACATTTTCCAATCATATTCACATGGTTAAAACACATTCAAACATACCAAAAATATGCCAAAATCATTCAACTTATATGTCTAACCAATATGTCATCACTTGGCACCACAATTCAAACACCAAATCAATTCAAAAACAATACTATAAGTCCAAACCTTAAACATTCATCATACACACTAGCTAACCATTTCATTCACATTCCAATTCTACCATAAGTCACCTACTTCGAAGTCATAAATAGGTGACCAAAGAAATATATTCATGTAGACATTTACAATCCAAAATCAAGGACATATGTACACACAAGTAAGCTAAGCATAAGCTCAAGCCACATCACTTTGGCAAAATAGTATAAAAGCTCCTATTACATGCCATTTATAATCATTAACCAAAGTAACCAAAAACTACCAAAATGATGAATGGATAGTGTGATTGTACTTCGACGAGATTCCAACCAATCGAGCTTTCTGATGATCTACAAGAAGAGAAAAGAGCTAAGTAAGCCACTAGTGCTTAGTAAGCTCGTATAACTATAAACGTAAACTTACTTACTAGGCTCAATTATATAAACTTGATGTATAATTTTTATTACCATGCTCATGAACTTATAATATCCTATACACATCAAAAGTCTGAACAAGTTAGTGAGCTCAACAAGATACACATAATCTTATCATAAACACATAATAATAACATACCAAATATATCTTTCATTCATCACAAATACCATTTTGCATAACACATTCCATTCAAAGAATTAAACCATCATCGCCATTTCAACATTCATAATCACATTACACTTCATATAATTTAACTCACATTTTAATTCATTAATACTTGTTGAACCAAATGAAACAAATGACTTTATTATGGCATAAAACATTACAAGTACACTTATTTAAAACTCAATTCAACCTTCTATTTGCATAATAAACTTCAATCCATTAATATAATACTCATAAGTTCTTATTCACATACCGAACCTTAGAATATTGATATAATAGTCATTCCATTTATATCATTTTCAATTGTTTCATTGTTCCGAAGATGCTATGGTATCTTTCAACCAATGTCTTACACAATCCCGAAGTGATGCCATAGTATCTTTCAACTATGGCCTTGATCGTTTTCCAGTATAGTGACGTAGCATCTTTCAACTGTGGTCTTTTCCTTTTTGATTATAATGCCATGATATCTCTCAATCATGGTCTTTCCCTTTTCTCAAATCAATGAATTCAATCACCAATTTATAGACATATATAAATAAGTATCAATTTACTTCTATAAATCAAATGAATTACTTTAATTAAATTATGAACTTACCTCGATTAAAACAGTTGCAGAAAAAAAGTCGACAACTAGTCTGAAACTTTAGCTTTTCCTCGATTTAAATCCGGTTGTAGTGTTTTTTATCTAAATATTAATTTCATTCAATTAATACTTTTCTAGCACTTAAATAAGCAATTTTATACAATTTAGCCTTTCTATCACTATTTTTCAAAATTATCCAACTTTTTAACTTTTGTACAATTTAGTCCCTAAACTTGAAACTTGCAATTTTACCATTTTTAAAGAAAAACATGCTAGCCGAATTTACTAGGGGCCCTCTGCAGCCCGTATGTATCATTTTTTTACAAAAATTTCATGTAGTTTTACAATTTAAACAATTTAATCTCTAAACATTAAAATTACTAAAAATCACTTAACAAAATACTTCTATTTAACAAGCAGGCTTAATAATCTAACAAATAAATTTAAAGACACACATAAATCATTTATGTAAAGTCCCTAAACTTTTAACAATCTTACGAATTGGCCCCTGGGTTAACTATATTAAGTTAAAACGATCACAAAAACATCAAAATCATTAAAACGGACCTCAAAATCTCACACATGCATGGGAGAGAACTTGGCCGAACCTCCTTAGTGTCAACAATGGTGTTCTTTCAACTTAGAGAAGATGAACATAAAAAATAAAAATGATATGTGTCGAAACCATTTTTTTGAATTAAAAAAATGGCGATCGACTTTGAAAATAGAAATGGGGAGTCGCCACCGATCTTTTATTAAGGTGTGACCGGTTCACCATTAAAATGATTTTTTGATCTGCGAATTTTGAGAAAAAAAGGCTTAGGAGTCGGTTACGTACGAGGAAGGGTTAGCACCCTCGTAACGCCCAAAATTGGTACCGAATCGATTGTTTAATGTCTTAATGTCGAAATTTTGAAAAGATTTTAGAATACGATCCTTTTATTTTGAATAAAATGAATTAGACGATGAGATTCACTTATTTCAAAGAACTAAATCGTCACACTCAATAAGTTAGAATGCAACATTTTAAATCATCAAAATTAAATTTATCTCTCGTCTTTTAAAACCTAAGCGTTTGAGAAGGGTATCCGACTATTTAGATCAAATGAGAAAATCAAAACCCAGTAAGTTAGGGCTCGATTTCACAAAACTCCTAAATATCGAATATTGCCTTTGTTTTCATTTATTAGAAAAATTCTCGTCTCGAGAGAACAATATGTCATATCCAATGCGTTAGGACACCACATATCGAATTCCCGAGAATGAGCTTTTTATTTATGTTTTAATTAAAGAAAATTTGATTATTTAGATTCAACGAGAAAAATTAGAACCCAATACGTTAGGGCTCAATTCTCTTGGGAATCCCAAATATCGGGTATTACGTTATTTTGAAAGCTTTTGGAATAAAAGTCATATAAAACGTAACCTTTTAAGCAGATATAATGCAATAAAATGTTAGTATACAATGTGAAATGATAATTCGTAAGCCCAAAGTGTACAAACAATCAATTGATACAAACAAACAATATCGTATACATAAGAGCAATGGTTGCATGTAAATATTAACATTTGAAAGCTAATGAATTTAAAATCAATAATAGACATATATTAACTTAAATAAGTAACATATGTATAAAATGAAGAGTTTAATAATAATACAAATAATGGTATATAACAATATGAAAATTTAATAATATATAAAGATAATATTTAAATAAAGTATACGAAGTAGGGTATTTTAAAAGAAATAATTTGTATAAAAAATGGTTTTAAAAAAACATAAAAGCATATGTAAAAAACTTGAGGTCAATAATTATAATAATGTGAAACCAATAATATATAAAATAGAATAATTTAACATGAAATATGTGTATGGATGTACATATATAATACTATTGTATAAGAATATTATCATGCAAATCCTTTAAAACATAAAGACACATAAAAGAGAGATAAAAAAACATTATAAAACTAATAATGAATATACACAAACTATATTGAATTTACCTAAAACATGTGACAAGTTTAAATAAATAATAAACCCGTTTGTTTAGTAAAAAAAATGGATTAATTTAGAAATGAAACCAAATCCTAGGGGCGAATCAGAAAATAAAATAAAAATAAAGAACCAAAATGGAATGTGCGTATTTCATAGGGGACCAAAACAGCAATTAAACGCAAGAATAAATAATCAAAACTAAACACAGGAAACGGCACCGCACAACTGTGGATCAAATTGAAAACAAAATAAAATACGCGATTCAAATTAAAAATTTGAAGAAAATCAAATCGAAACGACACAAAACAAGAGGGACTATTCGTGAAAATAGACCAAAAGGCTGGACGCGCGGATCCTTCCCCGGGTCGGGTCACCTGCGCGGGTTATATGGCCAATACGGCGCCGTTTTGAGGCCATTAGGAAAGGCCTCAAACGGCGTCGTTTTCCTCGTTATAAAATAGAAAAAAAAACCTAAATCAACAGCCCTCTATTTTGCGCCGCATCAAGAAAACGAAAGCCCCCCTCCCATCCATTCAACTCCGGTCCGAACGGAGGAGGGACTCGGCGGCGCTCCAACTCCAGGTACGATTTCTAACTTCCCCCTTCTTTTCTTTTATATTTTATATACTCTTATATATATATATGATTAATAAAAGAAAGGAAAAAGAAAGAACATGCAACGGAAAAGGATCAGAAGCCAAAGAGAAAAAAAATACCTTCTTTTCAATTTTTTTCGATTTTCTTTGTATTGATTCTGTGTGTTGATTTCTTTGATACAATATGCGTCTCCTCCCTCTCGAATACAAAATGAATGGCTTTTTATATAGCCGGATTTTACAGAAAACAAAAAGAAAAATCCCCCCTCGAATCCCTCCTTTTCCTTTTATTTTCTGCTATTTTTGCTGTCGTTTTCTGCTTTCTTGCGTTCGTTGTGTGCAGGTGTACGGGCGTACGAGGGTGTGGCGCGGTGCAAAGGCGTGAAGGCGTGGTCCCTGGCGGTGGCGTGGCTCGGCTCGGAGGCGTGGCTTTGGCGCGGAGGCGCCACACGCGCGCGGGGGAAACCTGGCTCAGTTGCGGCGCTGGAGGCTTACCCTAGCTACTAGGGTTTTCTGATTTTGGTTTCTGCTAGGCTAGGTGTTGGGCCATCGGGCCATTAGGTTAGTTTGGGTTTAGTGTTTGGGCTAAGGTAGGGATTTGGGCCAGGGTTAGGTGTTTTTGGACTGACGTTTAGTGGGCTTGTAATACTGGACTTTTGGACATTTAATTATCTTTTTTGTTTTTTATTATTTTTTTTTTGTGATTTTAGGCCCGGGCAAATTGGGCCTCTTACAATATGTTTGTTTATTTTTATTTTAACTTAACTTTTCTTTTAATTTTTATTAAAATATAACATATAATTAACCAATTTTAAACACCAACGATGAATACCATTTGCTTATGGTATTATTGCCACATAAGCCCTTGTGACATTATTAATTTAACTATTTAACACCTTTAATTAATAGAATTTAACTTTTTAGCTTTTACAATTTAGTCCTTTTCAATTAATTAACTATCCAAACATTAAAATTTCTTAACCAAATTTCAATACACCTATATAATCATTCCATAAATATTTAATAAAATATATATGAACTAAATTTATAGAAACGAGGTCCCGATACCTCTTTTCCAAAACCACTTGACTTAGGAATTAACCACTTGAACTTAACTATACGACCAATTAATAAAATTTATTAAATCAGAATTTCAATAATATTATACTTGACTCAAAAGTGTTAATTAGTAATATTTTCGAACTCACTCGTTGGATTTGTGGTCCTAAAACCACTATTTCCGTCACAACTAAAAATCAAGTTATTATAAATTAATTGTTTAATTAGATAATTAGGGATTGAATCATCATAGGCTAGAGGTTCACATTGTTGACACTAGGAGTAGGAAAACCCATTAGGTTAATTTAGGTTAATTAATTTAATTAGTTCAATTAAAATATTAATTTAGATTCGCACTACTAATTTGTGACTCGATTAGATTAGTAATTATTTTTTGTAATTAATTTAATAATAACTTCTCCAATTTGCAATCCCTTGGGTACGATCCTCAGAATACTTACCAGTGTTTCGTTGTAAACTTTACTATATTACAATTTGACTCGTACACTTGCGGACACCGTCAATTTAATTCGATATATTTTTGGTGTGATATTTAATTATAAACAATAACATGTTTATAGACGGTTACCCCATCCGTGCATGTATCACTTTGGCTTGAAAAAACAAAGATCGGGTAACCTCAAGTACATGACAGTTTTTACGTTCAGCCACACCATTTTGTTGTGGTGTGTCAACACAAGAACTTTGTTGAATGACACTGTGAGATTTGAGATAAGGAACAAGGTTTGAATTAAAGAAGTCTTTGGAATTATCAATTTTTAGGATTTGAATATTGGCTTTGAACTGAGTTGGAATCATGACATGAAAGTGCTAAAATATGTGTTTGGTTTCAGATTTTTCTTTTATAAGAAACATCCAACACAATCGAGTATGGTCATCAACTAACAATAAAAACCATTGAGTACCAATTATACTAGGAATACGAAATGGCTCCTAAATGTCACCGTGAATGAGAGAAAAAAGGTGACTTGGTTTGTATGATCATGGTGAATAAGTGTCCCAATTATGCTTTATTGATCAACAAAATTCATAACGAAATAAATTAGGAGTTTTATGGATGAATAAGGATGAAAACAAACATTTTAAATACAGAAAATTTGGATGACCTAGATGAAAGTGCCACATCATGATTTCACTTTCCTTATTAAAATGATTAGTAGACTTAAAACTATAACTCAATGAATATTGAGGACTGACGAAATGGATTAAATGAGTGTTGACATCTAGAACATAGAGGCCCACACAAAAATCAGCATCGCCAATTGTCTTTCCCGAGCTCTAGTCCTAAAAGATACAAGATTTAAAAAGGAATTTAGTGTCACAGTTTAGGTCATGGTTCAATTTGCTAATAGATATGAGATTACAGTCAAGTTCAGGCACAAATAACATTAATTTGAGAGTGAGGGTATTTGAGAAACAAATGGTTCATGTTCCAACCATTGTAGTGCGTGTACCATTGGCAATAGACATTGTTTTAAGATTGTTACAAGAGGAATAAGTTGTGAAAAGTTATCTACCACATGTCATGTGATCGGATGCACTTGAGTCTACAACCCAAGACAAGGAGGATGATTTTGATGCATGTAGTGCAAAACTATTTTAGCTTTGTGTAGGGTTATTTGCCTTTTGTATGAGTTTTTAAAGAAGTTCTAATTGTTCCTTACTAAATGGAGCAAAATTACCAGGTTAAGATGTTCCAAAAAAAAATAACATTCTCTTTTTCCTTGTGATCTTGGTTTAGCTTCCAATCAGTGGGTTTTCCATGCAATTTCCAACAGGTTTACTTCAAATGCCCATGTCTCTGACAATGATTACACCAAAGGCGACCATTTCTGCTTCGATTGTCATTGGTATTTTGTAGAATAACTTCGAGCAGCAAAAGAACCAAAATCTAGTAGATTGTCTTCAACTACAACAAAGGCTAGAGCTTCAGGGTTGGAGACAAGATGAGATTGTCCCAACATAACCCATTTTCGGCTTTCCTCTCTCCACACTTCAAAAAAAGCCTCTCGCAGACTAAGTAGAGGTTTAGATGCCCCTTACTTCATCAAGAGATTTTTCAGGCCCCATCAAGAATTTGAATACCCGTTTAGTCTCAATGATCTTTCTAAAATACATATGACCTTTAACACACTTCCATTCATGTATCTCAAATAAATCTAGTTATTGTCAATAGTGAGTAAGAATCGTGAAATAGAGTGTCACAGGTTTTTTATGCTAATGAAGATCCTGGAGAGTACTCTTCACAAGAAAAAGTTCAATTGTGTTCTCACTACCAGAGAACATTTCTTGTGTTGTTTCCCATATATATTTTTTCGTGATGTACAAAAAAAGTTCTCTCTTGTATCAATTGTTATGGAACTAATCAACCAAGACATAACCAGATTGTTTTCTACTTTCTAGGTTTTGTATTTAGCATTGTTTGAATTTGGTTTTGGGATAACACTAGAAAGATATTCATCTTTGCTCCGCTCGCTTATGAACATCATCATTGACTGAGACCATTGATGGTAGTTGTGGCAATTTAATTTATAAGTGGTAATAGGGACGAGATTATTTTCTGTGATGGCTAGAGTTGGCCGAAATGTTGTAAGAGTATTGAAAAAGGGATTAGATGTAGATGAACCCTTCGATGTTTGTTCAGATTCCACCATGAAGAGATGATTTCGGGAAAAAAGAGAGGAAGCCTAAAAGCAACGACTTGAGAGTGGAAGGGTAGGGTTTCTAAACTTACAACTCTGATACATGAAGTTTTGTGAAAATTTAAAAAAAAATGCTTGTTATTATTTACGTAAAGCTAAATGCCTATATATACACATAATATCATGTACATTTGGCCTTGATAGGCTCCTATAAATTAGGATTTATAAAACAAAATCTTAACTAATATAGAATATCAGTATTTTAGGTAACTAATCTCTAAGAATCAGTTATACAACGTGATACAACTAACCACATGCCTATATTGATTTCCTAGACGCCTAAGTAATGATTTGGAATTTGAATTTAGGATTAAGTTTATTGGTGGTGTAGGGTTTAAGCCATAGGTATAGGCAATCGAAAGTTCTAAGGGCTACATACTTGAGATTTTTGCCAGATAATATTTAAAATGGTGAGACATTTTTTAAGATAGGTGTGGGGAGTCTGTTTATGAGGTATGTGGCATAGTAACATGTAAAGAACCAAAATTCAAGTGATAAATAGACTTCATACAGAGAGGTTTTAATTGTTTCAACAATATGTCGGTGACATTGTTCAGCTATGGAAACTCATTTGGGGTGTATAAGGTGGTGATAACAAATGTTAAAAACCATTTTCTTGAAGGTAAGAATTTAAACTCTTTTATTTACCTCACCCATCAATATAAAATGAAATGATTTTTGTTTGGAAAATTATTTCCACTAAAGGTCGGAATTTCTCAAACAATGTTTGAACTTCACTCTTTTCTTTACAATGTATATAGCCAAATATATTTATTGTAGTGATCAATAAATAGACAATAATATTTTTTATCAATGGATAAGACTAGTGTTGGTCATCATAAATCACAAAATATTATATGAAATGGCAAGTGGTGTGTTCCAGTAGATGAATAAGCATTGCAAAAATGAAAATTGTCTTTTGTAGATATTAGTAGGGAAAATTTATTCAAAAAAATATAAAATTTTTTAATGTGGATGACTGAATTGGAACTTAGGTAGATAAGTGATAGGCAGATGGTAGTGGGCTATGTAGAGCTATCCACTTATAAAGTTCGTTCTGATTCCAACCTCGCACCAGTGACTTTCAAGTGTGCAAATCCTTTACAAAACTTTAAAACAAAGATAAGGTTTTGTATAATGGAAGGAGCACATAGTGTTAGAAAGCTTAAAATTAGAGTTAGAAGCATGTATCTCAGTTGAACAGGTGTGAGTAATATAAAAATTGTTTTACCATCACCCATAGCTACTTCTTTTATTCCAGTATACTCATGGAGATTGTGTGGATTTGTTGACACATGATGAATGACACCAGAGTTAAGAATCTAAGATTTGGTTGATGAATGAATTGAAGAGAAATTTGCTCAAGCTTCAAAATGAATATGTGAAGTGGAGCGACACATATTGGCTTCATGACCAAATCGTTTGCAAAATTGAAGGGCTAAGCTTGAAGGGCCCAAATGCAAGATGAAATTGTTTAAGTCCATCCAATATTTTGCATGTGGGCGTTTGAAGCCATTTAGTCATTTTTAATTTAGTATTTTTAATTCTACAGCTTTTTTAAAATTAAGATTATTTATTAGTGCGTCTTTAATGTGTGTTTTGTTATTACATAGTTTTAATATGTCTAGTTGTTGCATTTTTAATGTGTCTTAAAATATATTACGAAGTCACTAATGTTTGTCTTAGTCTTTTGAGTCTTTAATGTGTCCAATTCCATTACATGATAATTAGTGTGTCCTAATGTGTGTTTGTTTGTGTCCTAGATAATCCAATGGACAGCCACCATTTAAAGCTACTAAAGGACTGTTCGGCTTTGACAAGAGAATCAAGTGCATTCACACACATATAGTTGTTCATTTTGGGCATGAAAAGATACCATTCGGCCAAGCATTACTTCTTTAATTGCACCGTCCAATTTGGAAGCTGAATGAGACCTTTGAAAGCTTTCTAGAAGAAGTTTTTTTGTCATCCCCATGCATCATAAAATCCACCGTCCACTAAGGGGGAGTATGAGACCTTTGAAGATTTTTTCATCCTTAAGCATGCATGAATTTCATCCCAACACATTAAATTTGCAGCTTCCACCATTAATTCCAAGTGCATGGACAGCAAGGAATATGTACTTAAGGTTAAAGTCCCATTAATTCATGTAATTCACATTAAAGGACAAAATTTTCCATTTGTATACCTTGGCCTATAAATATTTCGACATGTATTTTGTAAGGTTAGACTATTTTGATTAATATACACGAACTTATCAAGAATTCGTTCTTGTGTCATTCACCTAAAATCGATCTTGTCACTCCCCTTCTCATCTCTTTTCGGAGTGTGGCGGTCAACCCTATACATTTGGTTCCTATCTCTATATAGATAGCGAGTCAAGGTTCTTCTTCATTTTCTAAACTTCTAATGTTTTAAACAACCATATAGAAATCGGGTCACGTTGTTTTATAATGTTGGTTCGTTTCTAGTTCATTTTAAGTTCATGAGTTATATCCCAATTTTATCTTTTATTTTTATTTTTATTCGCATTTCCATCAATTCTCGAGAGAGTACCTGTTAAGAATGATCGGGAACTTAAAATCGTGACTCGTAATTTCAATACGTAGCAAGGATCACGTCAGATCTAGATTCTTTTATTGTACTTTAAAGGTGACCTCGCAGGCTAAAGATTCATGTGTAACTCTTATTTATATAAGAGGTATGAAGCAAGTTTCATTTGTCTTGGGTAGTGGAAGCAACAACAACGGTTGGGTGGATGGTTAGATCAACAAGTGCCATCATTACCTATTGAATAAATTGGTCTTGGCAAAACCAAATTTCATATGCTGGGTTAGGTATGTCACAGTCATTTTGATGAGTAGTTGGTGATGGTGCCGGCTTGATGCCATTAAGGTGAGTCATAAGTGTTGGAAAAATTATATTTTATGGGAACTTTGAGGCATATTCTCAATATGTAAAGATGAAGAGTTGAATCATAAAATTATGGTTTCATATTCTATTCTATGAGACCTTTACAACGGTATATCATATGCTCAAAATGGTTGAGTGATGAATGAGAAATTGATTCTGAAAGTAAGCTACTTGGAAATATTTGTTGAGAAAAAATAAAAGCTTAGATCCCACATTAGTTAAATACCAAATGTGAAAAGTGTATGTATATGGGAACCTTCTTGAAGGGTGATTGAATTACTAAACTTGGAATTTTGCCTCGCGCGCAGGAAAGGTACAGGCCCAAACCCGTTAGGGTTGGGGTGCACCTGTATGACGTGGGCAACGTGAAATGTTCGGACCGGTTGTGCCCATTGTGAATATTTTATTTTTTCCTCAGCAGACACATACATAATCTGTTATAAAAAGACATTTATCTTATTTTATTTGATTCCATTCAATTTGATTTAATTTTAATCAAATTGATTTATTGGGTCCTTTAATGGCAAATTTTGTGGAAATTTCTAAAATTCCTAAATGCCTATAAAAGGCTATGAATTCTGTAGATTTTTTTCTACATTCATACTCTCTCACGCCGAATTTATTTTGCTCTCAAAATTCTTCTGTTCCTCTCTATATTTTCCAATGTTTCGGTGATAGAAAAAGGCAACGTTTGTTCGTTGATCGCTGCAGAGGTTCTACTACTTTCATCATTGTGTTGTTGTATCCTAGGAGACATTCGACCAACGTTTCTCCAAATACTGTAGGAGCAGCCGAATCTGTCTTTAAGGAAACTGTGTTAAACAGGCCTCAACGTTTAGTAAATCACTATTCTTCTTTTCGATTTCAACTTTTTGTTATGATTTTTATTGGTTCAAATATTTGAAAATTTAAATATTTATTTTTATATATAAATGATTATTTATTTACATTTATATATTTTGTTCGCTAACGTATTTTGTCCAACAATAAAATAATAACTGTCGAAATCGTTTTTTGAAAGCAAAAATTTTTAGTTTCGACCTAAAAAATAAAACTGGAGTCGCCACCGATCCTTTATTAGGGTGTGATCGGCTCACCTTAAAAATTTTGGTCTGCGAATTTTAAGAAAACAGGTTCGGGAGTCAGTTACGCACGAGGAAGGGTTAGCACCCTCGTAACGCCCAAAATCGGTACCAACTTGATTATTAGATGTCTTAGTGTCAAAAGTTTAAAAAAGATTTTAAAATAAGCTTGAATGATGAAATTTGCAAAAGGATAACCAATTGTTCGAGTCATGTAACGAAATCGAGTCCCAATACGTTAGGGTACAATTCCTCATAATCCCCAAACTTGAATATCCCTTTTATTTTATACGAAAATCTTCATTTCGAGAAAGTAACATGCCACACCCAATACGTTAGGGCACAACAAGTTAAGTTCTCAAAAATGATTTTTATGCGTTTTGAATAAAAATATTCTCGATCATTTAGGATTGACAAAGAAAATCAGAACCCAATACGTTAGGGCTCAATTTCTCTCGAAAATCCCAAACCTCAAACAATACCTTTACTCAAAGAAAAACTTTAAATCAAGAAAATGACTTTGATGAATAGTTAAAACCAAAAAATATTTTTGAAGGGGTGTGTTAAAAGGGTTAATGTACAATATGATACAAATCCTTTAATTTAAAGCATATACACATAAATATTTACAAATATATATACAAGTATAGTATACAAGTAAACTTGCAAGTATGTGTGCACATATATTTAACTCGCCTATACAAGGATGCACAAAAAAAGTAATGTAATATATAAAAAACAATAATATAAAAAAGTGTATATATATATATGAAAATCATGAAAATAAAATAAATGGATAAAGTATGCACATGGGTATATGTTTACGAAAAAAATAAAATAAAAAGACATAAGTATATGCGTTGGTAAAGTACGAAATTATATATATGTATATCGAATACTTATATGTCTATACAGTATGTATATATACAAAAAATGGAATAGAATGGTAAAAAAAGTATTTAAAAAAATGTATATACTATAGGAAATGAATGTATATTTTAGAACATGTATGTATAAAAAGCAATTAGGAAGAATAATACATATATATATAAATACGCACACATGTTTACAAAATAAAAAAACTAAAAATATAAAAGTATATATATATATATATATATATATAAAAGTTGAAAAATAAAAAAATAAACACACGTATAAAATATATAGGTAGGCGTGTAATGTAAGTCAAGCAAATATATGTATATATATATATAAAAATATGTGAATACCATATAAGGAAAATGCATATATATATTATAAGAAAATGCATGTGAATGAACGTAGATAGAGATGATGATAGTAATAATGATAATATATAATATAATAATAGTGTTTTAAAAATAAATAAAAATAAAAAAATAAAAATAGCCCCAAAAAAAGTGGATTAAATCGAGCGAAAGGTGAGAAAACAGGACAAATTCAAACAAATAAAAAACCAAATTAAATGCTTTGGAAACAATGGAGGACCAAAGGGAATTAACCCATCCTCCTACATCTCAAGCAACCTTCAAGTTAAACCACACACGAGTAAAATATTTGGGCCAAATTTAAAAAAGAAAAAAATTGATTAAGACGCGTCACAAAGGGGAGGGCTAATCGCAATTTCCCCATTTAAGTGGAGATCGCGGACCCCCAAAAGGCTAAACAGGCGCTTTCTTGATTCCTCTTTATTCTTTAGCAAAACTAAAAAAGAAAGTCATTCGCTTGAAATTTTTAAAAAAACTCGGTGGCTCTGTTGGGTTTCTCCCAACCCATTCTTTCTTGCCACTACCAACCAAGGCCCTCCCACGCCTTGGTCACCTCGATCTCCGATCACGGCGGAGAAAGGCGCACCGTGGCGGCCTTAGTAAGCGTTCCTCTTTCTTTTATTATATTTTAAACGAATAAAAAACAAAAATAAGGAAAAGAATAAATGAATGACAAACACCGATTAAATAAAACGAAAAAAACCTTTGTTAAAAAAAATCGAATCAGATATTTCCGTCTTCTCCTCGATTTTTTCTCCCCTTTTACATATTAAGAATGGCCTTTTATAGGTAGAAAAAAAACAAAAATGAAATTGTTTTGCTTGTTTTTCTCCTCTGGACTCTTTGAGTCCGTATTTGCGTAGTAAGAGTGGAGCAAGCGGCGTGCGTGGAGAGGGCCGTCTCCAGAGTCTTGCGGCCGGACACTTCTTTGGAGGCGAGGGCTTGCTGCAGACTAGGTTTTTCTTTTGATTTTTTAGTTTTGCTATGTTGGGCTACTAGTTGCTGGGTCTAGGGTTTAGTTTTGGGCTGGTTCGGTTATTGTTTGGGTAACATGGGACTGTTTATTTTGTTTTGTAAGGATCCGGGTAAATTGGGCTTATTACAGTTGCCCCTCTTTGCTTGTTGTCATGTAACGGGAACAGAGCAAAGACTACAAGGCCCAATTGTGCCCGGTCTTATTGATCCTCAACTTCTTTAATGTTTCTTTACTTCAAATAGCCTCATCCCTTCCTACAGCATCTTCAGAGGTATAGGAACTGGTGCTTCAATCTACTCCACTGCAAATGTATGTCAGGGAGATAGGATTCGTATGTTGTAGCTTCTCAAAAGAACTAAATTTGCTATCTTCAATCTGCTCCACTGCAACTTCAGGGAGACAAGACTTATAGCTTCAATTTGTTCTGCTACAACTTAAGGATAAATCTGACGCGATCTGCTCTACTGCAACTTTAGAGAGATGAGATCTGTGGTTTTAATCCACTCCATTACAACTTTAAGGAGATTGGATTGGTTACTTCGGTCTGCTCCACTGCAACTTCAGGGAGATAAAACTTGTATCTTCGATCTACTTCACCACCAGTATGGGAAGACAAGATCAGCTTTCTTCGATCTACTTCACGCCAATACATGAAGACAAGATCTGTTTTTTCAATCGATTCCACTGCCGACCGGAGAGGTAGAATATACTCCACTGCAACTTCAGGGAGGTAAAATCCGCCATCTTCGACCTGCTCCACTACTGCTTAGGGAGGCAAAATCTGTAATCTTCAATCTACTTTGCCGCCGGTATGGGGAGATAAAATATGTATATTCGATCCACTTCGCTACCAATATAGGAAGACAGGACCTACTATCTTTGATCTACTTCACGCCAGTACATGAAGACACGATCTGTTTTCTTCGACCTACTCCACCACCAGTATGGAGAGACAAGATCTGTTTCTTTGATCTACTCCACGCCAGTACATGAAGACAAGATCTGCTTTTACAATCTATTCCACTGCTGCCTAGGGAGATAGAAATACTGGCTTCAATGTACTCCACTGTAACCACGAGGAGGTAAAATCAACCATCTTCGATCTGCTTCGCTGTCTATATAGGAAGGCAAGATCTGCTATCTTTAATCTACTTCACGCCAGTACATGAAGACAAGATCTATTTTCTTCGATCTACTTCGCCACCAGTATGGGAAGACAAGATCTGGTATCTTTGATCTACTTCATGCCAGTACATGAAAACAAGATCTGCTTTCTTCGATCTGCTTCGCCACTAGTATGGGAAGACAAAATCTGCTATCTTTGATCTACTTCACGCCAGTACATGAAGACAAGATCTGCTTTCTTCGATCTGCTTCGCCACCAGTATGGGAAGACAAAATCTGCTATCTTTGATCTACTTCACTCTAATACATGAAGACAAGATCCATTTTCTTCGATCTACTTCGCCACCAGTATGGGAAGACAAGATCTGTATATTCGATCTACTTCACGCCAGTACATGAAGACAAGATCTGTATTCCTTCGATCTGCTTCGCCACCAGTATGGGAAGACGAGATTTGTTATCTTTGATCTACTTCACGCCAATACATGAAGACAAAATCTGCTATTTCCTTCTATCTACTTCGCCACCAGTATGGGAAGACAAGATCTGCTATCTTTGATCTACTTCACGCCAATACATGAAGACAAGATCTGAAATCTACAATATATTCCATTGCTGCCAGGGAAGTAGAATTTCTGGCTTCAATGTACTCCACTGCAACTTCAGGGAGGTAAAATCCACCATCTTTGATCTGCTCCGCTGTCTATGCAGGAAGGCAAGATCTGAAATCTTTAATCTATTCCACTGCTGCCCAGGGAAGTAGAATTATTGGCTTCAATGTACTCCACTGTAACTTCATGGAGGTAAAATCCGCCATCTTCGATCTGCTCCACTACTGCTTAGGGAGACAAGACCTGAAATCTTCAACCTGCTCTACTGTCTCCGAGGGAGGCGAGGTTGGTGTCTTCGATCTGCTTCACTTTCGATGCAGGAAGGCAAGATCTGTTATCATCACTAGTCTGTTCTCTGGGGAACATGACCTGTATAATGAACTTTATGAACCTAATTATGCCTAGTGATTAGGATGTCATGATCAGAATAAATCAAATGATCCTAACTAGACATGTATGAATGACATTTGAATGAATGCAGAATGTCATGAAAATGACATTTTAACGCTTGGGTTATTATTACTCCAAGTTTATTAAGGTTTCATCACAAATGTGTTATAACACCTTCTTGCTCAGCTGGCGTCTCCAAAGAAACACTTAGTCAGATTGCCCCACTGTAACCTTCAAAGTTTAATCCACTGGGATGCAAAAATTTGTACCATCTTTCTCCTGTTGTAAACCAAGATGTAAAAGATTTGGCATTTTCTCAATCCTCTGCTATCATAATTCAATGATACAGGATGTGAAACTCTTTAGTCTCTTACACCCTTCCCAGGGTGTTGTACCAAATGCTCATGCACAAATGAAGAAATCTTCTCCAATAACAACTTCTTATTATTATCCGGTGATCATTGCTTGCTTGTTCATTGAAGCTTTGTCACCAACACGACATCCTGCCATTTTGTTCAATTAATACATTAGACAAGAAAATTCAAAGGGATAGTCTTCATTTAGACTCTTCTTTATCAGATTTCCAACCTGGTGTGTTCTAAACAATAGTCCTGTTTGAGGTTCCTATATTATTCAGAAACTTCTAGAGTAATATGCAAAACTTCCCTTGTAAAAGTTTTATTAGTCTATTAATCATTATTCTAATGCCACATACTTGCAAAAATATCATGGATAAGAATAGAGTTGGCTCTGAGCATAGCTCGAAATGAATAAATTATCAAGGATAATAAAGATGGATAACAAAGAAATTGATTTAGGAATGCGAATCTTGGCAATGAATGAAGTGTTCCAAGAATAGCAAAAATGGTATAAGGATTAGGTGCCCCAGACATCGCAGCTTGAACTTCTCTGTACAAACTTTCTAAAGACCATTCTGAGCTTAACATGTGTTTAGGAGATCTATAGTACTCTTCGATACCCCAAGATGTCGCTTACCCTTTCCTATTGATTTAGGTATAGCAAGACCACTGCATATCCCATTCTGATCAGTATTTGAGCTGCTCTGATTACTTCATGCCCTATTCTGATCAATATTTGAGCCGCCCTTTTCGGGTTTTCAACTCAAATCCCCTTTGGTCTAAGGCGCCCTTTGCGAGTTTTCACCTTAGCCTCTCCATTTTTTTTTTCAAAGCTCCCTTTGTAGGGTTTCACCCTGGTCTCTTTTTTGTTTGTTTTTTTTTTTGACTCAAAGCGCCCTTTGTAGGCTTTCACCTTGGTCCTACCTTTTAGGAAAAGTACTTCCGAACGGAATTTAAGTTTTCAGAGCTTGGAAAATCTTTACCATCCATCTTACTCCGGATTAAAATTTTCCCCAGAAAAGGCTTTCTTTATGACATAGGGACCCTCTTAATTTGGCATCCATCTTCCTCTAAAATCCTTTTGTATAGGAAAGATTTGCTCTCCCTTGTGAAACTTTCTAAGACGAGCCTTCGGGTCTTCCTCTTAGGATAAAATGTAGAGAAATGACAATTCGACTTCAATGAGTAAAGCTATGATAAGCCAAAGAAGAGGATATTGCCTCAGCAAATAAAGTTTACTGCATCGTTCATAGCATTGATGTTGAACCTACTGCCCATTTCTGACATCATGCTGTTATTCAGATTACAAGCTAGTGCTTAACCCGAGCATATCCGGGTATGACCATGTGAAGACATCATTGAATTCTTGGGGTAGCTCTATAAGGTCCCACCGCGTCTTTGTGGTCATGTCAATTCCAATCTTCACCAAGCTCATAATTTCTGATAATTCATTGTGATGTAGGATCTGTCTATCCTCTTATTCTATCACCCTCCTCAAGTCTGGAGATAAGCTGCAATCTATGTCATCTTCAAAGTCATAAGATCCCTCTAAACACATGTCTCACTCAAAAGGAAATTTTGGGCCTGTAGCAGCGTCACTCATGACATTGATATCTGGGGACCCATAGTGGGTACCAAAGAATATACAAAAGAATGTATGAATAATATGAATGAACGAATGAAGGATTTGGCAGAAAAAATCCAAAAGAAAGAAGAAAACGTAAAGACTGAAAGAACATTTGCTCAAAAATGATTACAATAATGTATTTATTAAAATAATAATATCCAGACGTGAGCTTATTTCACAAAGAAATTCTTATTGCTTCTAGGCTGAAAGCAACAAATGTGTTCTGAACATTACTCCAACAGACTCTAAATAATATAGGGGTTTCCTCTACAGTCTCATTATTTAGAACACCTCTAAGGCGAATATCTAACAAGGATCCTTTTAACTGTGTCTACAAATATGGCATCGATATACATTGCAGTCCCTCCATCCTCAATCATGATTGGGCAACGGATTTTCTGCACCTGATGAGTCACCCAACTTAACAACACCCATGTTGATGAGTTTTTCAACTAGCTTTTTGAAGGTAATGCAATTCTCGATTGAGTGCCCTGTAATTCCCGCATGGTAGTCACACTGTGCGTTCGCATCATACCACTTGGGATACGGAGGTTGTGGAGGTTTTAAGTAATAAGGAGCAACAACATGCGCTTCGAACAAGCTTTGATACAACTCCTTATATGACATCGAATTGGTGTGAACTGGAGCTTCTGCACTGGTTTCACTCCATTCTTGTCTTAATGAACCTTGTTGGTTAATAGCCACCTTTCTGGTTGACTCACGATGGCGGTTTGGAATAACTCGTGTTGTTCACTTCATTTTCTTCTCCTTGAGACCGACCTCTTGTTACTCTCCTCTGCATCAATTTTCCCACTCCTGATGGCATTCTCAATCATCTCGCCATTCATGATTATGTCAGGAAAGCTTTTTGTGGCACTTCCTAGCATATGTGTAATGAACGGTGCCTTTAGGGTGTTAATGAACAACATGGTCATTTCCTTTTCCAAGAGCGGTGGCTGAACTTGGACCGCAACCTCTCTCCATCTTTGTGCGTACTGCATGAAGCTTTCACTCGGCTTTTTTTCCATGTTCTGAAGGGTGATTCTGTCAGGAGCCATGTCAGTCACATGACTATATTGTTTCATGAACGATTGTGCCAAGTCCCTCCATGATCCAATCGTGGCACGACTCAACTGATTGTACCACTTGGATGCTGCCCCAGTAAGGCTGTCTTGGAAATAGTGTATCAGGAGTTGGTCGTTGTTAACATAACCCGTCATTCGCCTGTAGAACATGGTGATGTGAGCTGCTGGGCAGCTTGTCCCATTGTACTTTTCAAACTCAGGCATCTTAAATTAATGAGGGAGTACTAAATCTGGCACTAAACTCAGCTCTTTCGCGTCAATGCCTCGATAACTCTCAGCAACCTCCATCGCCTTGAACTTCTCTTCGAGCCACCTGTATCTTTCTTCCAACTGCTTCGGTAACTCTTCCTTCACTCTTTCCTTCTCAACCACTTCATCAAAGTCAGGAATGGCAGAGTTAATAGGATTATTTTCAGGATTAAAGCTCGGCTCAGTTTGGTGGTTCGAAATACCAGCTCGAAATTGCTGAGGCATGATAGTGACAGTAGATTTGCGCGGGTATTTAGCTTAAGTTCGCTCATGTGGAGGGGTGAAACCTGGAGGATAGAAAAGTTCATCATCATTTCCCTCATCGACATCCGCCATGGAGCCCTTTCCTTTGTCACTTCCCTTAGTTATCAGTCGGGTTAACTTTGCCACTATATCCTCTTGAGATTCCCGCATCTTCTCAGACATCTCTTGTTTCATTTTGTCTAACCGCTCCTGCATTTGTAGCTGAAGTCGGTCTTGCATCTCTTTCTGGCACTGTTCAAGCTTCTCTAATCTCTGATCCATATCTTGTCTTTGCTCGAGTCCGAAGTATCGGTTGTCGGGTCGGTTGGTTGGTTTCGAGTTAAGCGAGCAATAATTTTAATTAATTAGGCTCTTTCAATGGATTTTAATGCATATGATGCTATGTAATGCAAATGCATGAGATGAATGCAAAAAGAGACGTTGATTCTGATTCAATTCTATTTAGAAAACTTTTCTAGAAGACAAATTTCTTTACATAAAGCAGATATATATATACGGCTTTGCCCTCATGCTCCAAGCGATGATATCTTCTCCTTCTTCATCTGGATGCTAAGATAAATCTTGCGAATTCTTCAAAATGGATGTCTCTTCTATCTCCATTTTACTTGATCCGGGCCGTGCTTCGTTGCTCCTTTATCATCGTGATGCTCGTTGGCTTCCCTTAAAAAAAAATTCAGCGGCTCTCGAATAATCTTCATCAGCTTGAGTCTTCGGGCAACGGAGCAATGGTTATGTAGTCCTCCATTAAACTATCATCTTCCTCTTGTTGTGTTTTCTCGGAACATATTCGGGCAACCGTATTATTTTCCACTTTATCAAGAAACTCATTTCCTTATGACAAGCTCTCTATTAACAACCAAACGTGAATCAACACCTCTTTTATGATGAAAATGCAATGCAATCATGATGTCATGCAATCAAAACAAAATGCAACAAGTTAGTATCGGGTATAAACATTAAATCCAATATAAGCAAGAAATAATAAAAACTCCTAGTCAGGTATCTCCTAAGGTTTAGAGTACTTCTACCTAAGGTAAGTTCCTAAAGTTCACTATATGCGGTTTGGGCTACTAAGGTAAAGGTACCCGAACCAGCAGATTCCTCGATCTTCACCCATTATAGGCTCATATGGATCGAGTTCGATTCAGGAATACATTTCCCTATGGTCGCACGGAGATGAAAATCTCACGAAGACATAGGTACGGATGTATCCCGGAAGCGGTCCACTACCCTGCACGGAGGTGAAAACCTCACGAAGGACTAGTTTCTCGCTCCCACTTAAAGGGTAAAATGCAAAATGCAAATGCAAAACTACCAACATACCATGATGAAAAATCAATGAGTGCGAAGGGAACTCATGAATTTTTTTAAAAACTTTTGATTTTCGACACCAAGACAAACATAATCAGTTTATGGCTCGACTCTTTAAAGTCCCCAGCGGAGTCGCCAAGCTGTCGAAATCATTTTTTGAAAGCAAAAATTTTTAGTTTCGACCTAAAAAACAAAACTGGAGTCGCCACCGATCCTTTATTAGGGTGTGATCGGCTCACCTTAAAAATTTTGGTCTGCGAATTTTAAGAAAACAGGTTCGGGAGTCAGTTACGCACGAGGAAGGGTTAGCACCCTCGTAACGCCCAAAATCGGTACCAACTTGATTATTAGATGTCTTAGTGTCAAAAGTTTAAAAAAGATTTTAAAATAAGCTTGAATGATGAAATTTGCAAAAGGATAACCAATTGTTCGAGTCATGTAACGAAATCGAGTCCCAATACGTTAGGGTACAATTCCTCATAATCCCCAAACTTGAATATCCCTTTTATTTTATACGAAAATCTTCATTTCGAAAGTAACATGCCACACCCAATACGTTAGGGCACAACAAGTTAAGTTCTCAAAATGATTTTTATGCGTTTTGAATAAAATATTCTCGATCATTTAGGATTGACAAAGAAAATCGAACCCAATACGTTAGGGCTCAATTTCTCTCGAAAATCCCAAACCTCAAACAATACCTTTACTCAAAGAAAAACTTTAAATCAAGAAAATGACTTTGATGAATAGTTAAAACCAAAAATATTTTTGAAGGGTGTGTTAAAAGGGTTAATGTACAATATGATACAAATCCTTTAATTTAAAGCATATACACATAAATATTTACAAATATATATACAAGTATAGTATACAAGTAAACTTGCAAGTATGTGTGCACATATATTTAACTCGCCTATACAAGGATGCACAAAAAAAGTAATGTAATATATAAAAAACAATAATATAAAAAAGTGTATATATATATATGAAAATCATGAAAATAAAATAAATGGATAAAGTATGCACATGGGTATATGTTTACGAAAAAAATAAAAATAAAAAGACATAAGTATATATGCGTTGGTAAAGTACGAAATTATATATATGTATATCGAATACTTATATGTCTATACAGTATGTATATATACAAAAAAATGGAATAGAATGGTAAAAAAAGTATTTAAAAAATGTATATACTATAGGAAATGAATGTATATTTTAGAACATGTATGTATAAAAAGAAATTAGGAAGAATAATACATATATATATAAATACGCACACATGTTTACAAAATAAAAAAACTAAAAATATAAAAGTATATATATATATATATATATAAAGTTGAAAAATAAAAAAATAAACACACGTATAAAATATATAGGTAGGCGTGTAATGTAAGTCAAGCAAATATATGTATATATATATAAAAAAATATGTGAATACCATATAAGGAAAATGCATATATATATTATAAGAAAAATGCATGTGAATGAACGTAGATAGAGATGATGATAGTAATAATGATAATATATAATATAATAATAGTGTTTTAAAAAATAAATAAAAATAAAAAAAATAAAAATAGCCCCAAAAAAAAGTGGATTGAATCGAACGAAAGGTGAGGAAACAGGGACAAATTCGAAACAAATAAAAAAACCAAATTAAATGCGCTGGAAACAATGGAGGACCAAAAGGGGAATTAACCCATCCCTCCTACATACTGCGCAGCACTGGGTTAAACCGTCACGCGAGTAAAATATTTGGGCCAAATTTAAAAAAAGAAAAAAAATTTGATTAAGACGCGTCACAAAAGGGGGAGGGCTAACTGCGCAATTTCCCCATTTAAGTGGAGATGCGCGGACCCCCCCAAAAGGCTAAACGGCGCCGTTTCTTGATTCCTCTTTATGCTTTAGCAAAACTAAAAAAAAGAAAGTCATTCTGCTTGAAATTTTAAAAAAAACTCAGTGGCTCTGTTGGGTTTCTCCCAACCCATTCTTTGCGCCACTACCAACCAAGGCCCTCCCACGCCCTTGGTCACCTCAGTCTCCGATCACGACGGAGAAAGGCGCACCGTGGCGGCACCGGTAAGCGTTCCCTCTTTCTTTTATTATATTTTAAACGAATAAAAAAACAAAAATAAGGAAAAAGAATAAATGAATGACAAACACCGATTAAATAAAACGAAAAAAAACCTTTGTTAAAAAAAATCGAATCTGTATATTTCCGTCTTCTCCTCTGATTTTTTTCTCCCCCTTTTTACATATTAAGAATGGCCTTTTATAGGCCGAAAAAAAAACAAAAAATGAAATTGTTTTGCTTGTTTTTCTCCTCTGGACTCTTTGAGTCCGTATTTGCAGGTAAGAGTGGAGCAAACGGCGTACGTGGAGAGGGCCGTCTCCGAGTCTTGCGGCGGCCGGACACTTGCTGGAGGCGAGGGCTTGCTGCAGCTAGGTTTTTCTTTTGATTTTTTTTAGTTTTGCTGTGTTGGGCTACTAGTTGCTGGGTCTAGGGTTTAGTTTTGGGCTGGTTCGGTTATTGTTTGGGTAACATGGGACTGTTTATTTTGTTTTGTAAGGATCCGGGTAAATTGGGCTTATTACAATAACCATTGAAAAACATTACAAATTGCGACTTCCAAGTGGCAAAATTTAGATTTCCTTGTAGTTTAATCGGAAGTCGGTGAACCGTATTAAATTGGATTACAGTGGTTGTGGTTGTTTTATTTGATGGATCCGCAACAATTATAATGGTTCGGTTGGTGTTGTTTCCAGAGGGAGCTAGGAGGGATATTGGTTGCTATTTGTGCCTGGGACAAAAAGGAAAAAGGGAGGAGGGGGGAAAAATAGGATCTCTTGAAAGCTTTAGATGCTTTGACACCATATAGATTTTTGGATGGAGATAAAATGAGTGCACTATTTTATTAAAGCAATTGCAAAGCTTAAATACATAAAAGTTTGATCCTACTCCTTGAAATTTTCTACTTGAAGCTAAGATAGTATTATTCCTAAAAACTACCAACTTATTCAAACAATAATAACAAAAAGATAATAATGCAATAATCAAAAGCCCGGCAGTAGAAATTGTTATATTGGTTGCCATTGCAACACCAAGCAACTGTGAAAGAGTATTTTTGCTTTGCGGCAAAGAGAGAAATTAATAATAATAAAGAAAAATTAGGGTTTAAGAACTTCTACTTCTAATTACCCAATAATTTTAATAATATATCACAAAATTATTAGTAAGCTCTAATAAATATCTTAATCTAATTAAACTAAATAATAAAACAAAACACACGCCTTCTTTTTTTTCTTAACTAAGGGTTAATTACAAGATTAGTCTCCCATTAAACATTAATAATTTAATTTAATCCTTAAAACAAAGTCGAAATTGAATTTGACCTCGAAATTAAACTAAAAATTTAAATAAGTCCATAATTCATAAAAATACTAAAATTTAAATTTTATAATTGTATCCAAAATTTCAAAATTAATTTATATATATGCAAAAAATTATGAACTTATCTCGATTCGATGTAAAATTCAATATCAAAATTTATAAACCCAAAGAAAAGAGAATTCTTTATTGTAGAATTTTTGAAACAATCAAATTATTGGATGGAAGAAGAGAATGAATTTGATTGGATCTTGAACCTTGATATACAAGGCATGATTGTTTACAAAATTATGGGCAATGTTGAATAGTTGCACGACATAAATTGGAGGTTGACATTGAAGAGTTATATATATGGTTCCAAACTTGTTTTTTTTTTTTATACGATGCTTAAAACTATTCATAATCATTTACGACTCGTAAATAAGAGGAAAAACTCACTTCAGCACACTCAAATTCATGTTCTCCTACTTTGACAATAATATCAATATTAATCGAATTAAGATTTGTACTTGACGATGCTTGAAGCTTGTGTCTGAGTACTGTGAGAAGATATTTTCAAAAGGGAGAAACAAAGAGGGCCCTTGCTGTAATGGGTTGATAATTGGAACTGGTAAATCATAGAGAAAGTCAACTGTCATAGATGACCACATCTGCCTGGGCCATATAGATCGTTGGAACAATGAGCCACATGGTTCTGGGCTTAGATGATTAGTTGAGGTTTCCATTCAAGGCTCAATTGAGCTGACCCAGATAGATGAACCCAAACATCAAGCCGACTGTAAAAAAATAAAAGTGGAGTTAAATTACGAAGATATAAGTAAGAGATGGTTGAAACACTGTAAAGAAAACATATTATAAAACTATATTCATTCATGGCAGCAACAACAACAACACTAATAATATGAAATTATGAAAATAAGTAAGAGATGGTTGGCAGTTGGCAAAGGGCCAAAGGCTAAAGCAGGGGAGCGTCTTCTTTCCATGATACTACTAATAAAATTAAAAACCAGAGTGGGCTGAGGATGGTCCAGCCTTTGGCACGTGAAGACGCTCCTCACCCTGGCCTCCCATTATCATCACCCGTGTTTATCAAATTCCCTTTTCTTTTTCTTGCTTTAGCTTACCCCTAAATCTTCCTTATTTTAACCAACATATGGGACCTATAATATTTACACATATATAACAACATAGCTTTCACATTCCATTCTATTTTACAAATTAATGAAACCTCCCTCTCCACAATGATTTCTTCACTTATTTATAGACTTATGAAACCCCTTTTTTTTTCAGGAAAGGATTGGATCTTGTTCTTCTTTTAATAGATAAATTACATTAATAATTTAATCAAATGTTTGGATACTTTACACTATCATTTGAATTTTGTTTTGTTTTATATATACTAAATAAAAGATTGTGCACTAATTATTGAGCTCAAAATATAATTGCATGGGTAAAAGTATTATGGAATTCATTGTACTAGAAGTTAGATTGCATTTTGTCCCTTCTACTAAAAAAATGGATAAATTAGCTCACATGCGTTAGCTTAAATAGCAAACCGTTGTTTCTATAAAATTTTCATCTATTTCTACTATTAAGAATTGATACTTGTACATCAAAATGAGGTACACATGGCATCACATGTAATTTTTTGGGTATTCTATTAGTCATGCTAGTTTTTAATAGTGGAAATGGGTAAGTTTTTTAATAGAAATTATCAATTTACTCTTTGATCTAATGTATATGGACCATTTTGCTCATTTTTAAATAATAGATAAAATGTAATCTAACTCCTAATACAAGGATCCCGTGATACTTTTACCTAATTCGTTACCAAAACAATGAAAAGAGCAAGAAATTAAAGTATATAGAGCATGCTACTTGTGTTAGATATGACCCTTTTCCTAACTAAATAAATGAAGAATTATATATGTACACATTGATTAAATTATTTGTTGGTGAAAAACATTAATATTCATCATTTTGGACCATATTGAATTGGGAGTTTTAGCTTGGTTTGATTTATATCTATAACAAAACTTTACAGCTTGTGTTCATATATCCCAAATTCACACACACATTTATATAATATTAATGATTTCCAAGGTTGATAACAAATGAAACATGTTTGTGAAAAACTAATTAAAAATACTAGCAATTAATTGATACTGTTTATTGGAAATATATAAATGAAAGAAAACAGACAAAAAAAATTGAAAGAACATATTCTCTAATGCAACAATGATCACTGTATATCTTTTTGGTAAAATTAATATTAATTTGTCAGACCCTGTGATCATTAAGAAGTGATTAATATGATTATCTGAGTTTTTGGGATTTTGTAATCTAAATCCATTTTCTTAATTTATATCACTGTTTTGCTCAAAAAGAATTGGCTTTAATTCACATTCTAATTAAAATAGCATTGAATTTATGGTAAAGTAATCCAAATGTGTAATAAATCAGTGGTGTCTTGTATATTTTATTTTCTTTTGGGCAAAATTAAAGATGTATTCTTCTCTCCTACATTTGGTAACATCCCACCTTTTGCTTGCACATAATTTGTTTTAGATGGTCTTAAAAGCAATTTCCGTCTATCAACTTGATATATTCAAGATTTTAATGCCACAAGAATCAAATATTAAAAGGATTCATATCCTCCATAAATTTTAATTATTATTAATCCTCTTAAATAATTGTATTTCTTTTAACCTCTTCTATAAATTAATACACAATATTTATGATAAAATTTTAACCAAAAATGAGTGGTCGACTTTACCCTTATTTATAGAAAAATAAATTAAAGAGACATGTGTGAGGAGGGTAGGTAATTCTATTAATTTTGTTAACTTGTATATGGAGCTACCACTATTTTTACTCGTTTGCAGCTATTACCAAAATAATGCAGATTTCTTTGTCCCCCCCCAAAAAATTGTGATAGAGAAGTTGGGACTGCCTTAATTTTATTTAAACATAATATATATATATATATATATATATAAACTCTATTTCTTATCTTTTTAAGTTTTTTCAAAATTTAATAATGAGAAACAATGAGTAATATATTCATCATACACATGCTACACTCTCTCCTACTTTGTGAAGCTCATTTTTCTAATGCAACTTTTTATATCTTTTGAATTTTTAGATTTTTAATTTTAAATAGTTTTGTTATAAGTTTTAATATTTTTATTGGAAATAGAATAACTTCTGATTTTTTATTTTTTAATTTTAAATTATTAATGCGACATATAAAATAAAATAGTGACATAGGCAACCACATGAAATGTCACATCATCATCAAACATCTGTTCTAAAATTTTAATTGCTCAATTACAATTTTGTCACAATATGCCTGATGTAATATGTATTGAACGAATAACTCAAAATTTAGACAAAACTTAGTAAAAACACTTTTTTTAAATTTTCATTGTTTTGAAAAGTTTTAAGTTTTTAGGGTTTTTTAAATTTTAAATGATTTTTTAAAAATATGTACTTTTATCAAATTGATAAACTATAAATGTTTGGGAGATAAATTCTTTTTATAAGTGTTTAGTGTAATTAACTATAAATTTCGATGTTGTTATTTTCAAAAAAAAAAATTGGATGGTGTTATCAAATTACACTAAACTTATTATATCATTATAAAAATTAGGGATAAATCTTAAAATTATATATGAATTTTGATTTGGTGTAATTATATACGTGAAACTCTAATTGTGGTTCAAATGTATACTTAAAACTTTTAATTTTGATTAAAGTATATGCATTTAAAGAAATAAATACATCAATTTATTTTTATATTAGATAAATATAATTATTTATGTATGCAGTACATAAACATAAAATGATGTTATATCAATAATTGTGTTAATAATTTACAAGAATTAAATCAAATTAAAATTTCATGTATAAATTTGCACAAAATTAAAGTTTATGTATACAATTATACATTAAACTATAATTAATGTATAGTTTTAGAATTTATCCTAAATATCAACAACATAAATACCTTCGGTAGGTTTAATCCAAAATAATAATAAAAATGAAAACATTACCAATACTACAACTATGAACTATCTTGCATAAAAAGAAGTAAGAATTATCTCTTATATTTTAAATTAAAAAAAACATTTTAACTGGGTTTTAAATCAATTTTAAAATCTAGATATTAAATAGCAATTTAAATCTGTCATTTATTTCATTTTATTTTAATACATTAGATTAAGTTGTTTATGCAATAGGTAGAGCTTAAATATGCTCCCATGTAAGATTTAAGTTGTTATAGAACTCTCTCATACTTTAAATCCAGTGATTAATTTAACATCTAATCATAGTTTGAGGACGTGGAGTGACATTTAACTAAAAGATATATAATATGAACTTAAAGTAATTTTGTGTTATTTTTTCGGCCTGACTAATTAACCCACAATATATATATACAAAATTTTACAACTTTACTACAATCTCCCCCATAAACTAAATTTTCACCCACAAAATATAGTAGAATCACCCAAAACATGGAAGGATTTTATAATATAGAAGAGGTTAATGAGTCTACCCTACTTTTTTTAATTTCCTGCAATCTTGAATCTTGATTCTAATTTGCACAGTGCGCGTCTGCAAGTAAATGCTGAATAGCGGCCTCTCTATTTATCTAATCCGCTAATTTTGGCGCCTTCAAAACCGCAAATCTCATCACCAACTTTCCTTTTCGTTGTAACCCTCCTTCCCTTCTTCACTTTTAACTTACCATATTCTCATTTTTTGTATATTTTCCTTAATCTCCTCAAACGTGGATTCAACTGTTAACAACTTAACATATATAGTAGTTGTATTACAGTGGGTAAACACCGACCGACCAAACCCATGTTTTGCTTTTGTTCTTTTTGTTGCTGGGGATTGAGATTTTTCCACTGCTGATGTGTAATACAGAACAGAGAGTTGAGAGAGAAATGGGAGAGTTAGACACTTCGTTTTCTTGTTCCAGTCTCTTGTGTCGGGAAACTGAAGAAGATGCATGTTTTTCCGAAACAGAGAAAGAAGATGATCGAAGTGTTTACTTCAAATCATGTTTTGTTTCGGACAATGAAGACGAGTATATCGAGCTGTTGGTTCAAAGAGAGATTGAAATCGGATTCAAAACCAGTGCATCGTTTAGTGATTCGAAACATAAAAGTTGGTTGGAATGTGCTCGCTTAGATGCTATTCAATGGATGTTCAATGTTTGTGTCTCTTCCCTAATCTCTGTTTTCTTTGTTTCATTGTATGATTTTGATTAATCAAATTTTTATTTTTCATTGTTTGGTTCAGACAAGAGCAATTTTCGGGTTTCAAATCCATACAGCTTATTTATCTGTCATATACTTTGATCGGTTTCTATCAAAGAGATCCATTGATGTAAGTTTTTTTTGTCAATTGTATAAACAATAATAGTTAAATGAAGTTTCTTGTCTGTGTTTGTAACATTGCCTGTTTGGTGTAGGATGGGAAGTTGTGGGCTATTCGATTGTTATCAGTAACATGTTTATCATTAGCAGCAAAAATGGAGGAATGCAGTGCCCCTGCTTTTTCAGAATTTCCTATACAAGATTACCAATTTGAGAATAAAACGATCCAAAAAATGGAGTTATTGGTACTTACCACCTTGGAATGGAAGATGAGTTCAATCACACCCTTTGCTTATTTGGATTATTTCATCCATAAATTTTATGGTGAATATAGGCCTAAAGGATTAGTCTCCAAAATTATGCAACTTATCATGTCAATGATAAAAGGTAATCCAGAACTTCAGTTTTTATTGAAATGTATGAACTTTTATCTTTATTATGTGTTGACTCCTTCGTTACCGTAATGCAGAAATCAGTTTAGTGGATCATCGACCCTCGATTATTGCTGCGGCCGCAGTGTTAGCTGCTTATGATAGCCGATTAACAAGAAAATCAATTGATCTCAATGTTGACTTCATTTCATTTTGGGGAACTCTAGAAAATGTAAGCATTCATTTTTTTAATTAAGAACAGCATTCATATGTATATGTATATACTAATATCTATCTTTATACTGGATGATGCAGGAACATATATTTTGGAGCTATAATATGATGCAGGAAATAGAGATGAGAAAATCGAAGACACCATCGTCTGTTATTTCTTCAAATTATTCATCAGTAACTTATAGCTCACTTGATGCTATTGAGACTTCTTCTGCTGTCAGTAATGGAGCTGGCACTAAGAGGAAACTTACATTCAATGAGTCCGATCGAAATAGCCCACCGACGAAGAAATTCTATCAGCTGTGAATGACTCAGAGTTTGGTGGTAGGATTTGGGTTTATTGATTGGATTACTTTGACAGTCTATGAAAAAGAAAAGATTGATTATTGCAATTAGATTTGGTTAGATAGGTGTAATGAATGTTTTCATCCATTTCATTAAGATTTGGTGTTGATCCTTTGGGGGATTTCATTTTCCAATAACAAACTAAAGTTTTCAGCCTGCGATAACTAAGTTAGATAAAAACAAAGGGATAGCTTAAGCCTACAGTAAAAGATAAGAATCCATCGGGGAAGAGATCTGTCAAGTGAATGCCAGAAGCCAATTGAAGATCGTTCGGTTTAGACGTTTTCTCAAGCGTTGCTTTGAAGAATGCTACTGTTGCTTACCCGTTTCTTTCAATTTGTTTGTATTTTGTTCTTCCTTTTGATGTTTTTGTTTTGACAAAGTATAGTTAAATAGATATAATGACTTGCAACCTTGAGGCCTACCCCTTTTGATGAGGGGGGACTTGGGATGCTTCCTATGTCTTTCAAAAGGCTGAAAGCCATGAGGAATGAGGAGCTGCTTTTGTTTGATTTGATTCATCTGTGTTTCATTTGGGCCAATCCGAAAAGCATAACAAATGGTGAATGGTGATTGGATTTGTCTGGAGTGTTGGGTTACTTTTAGATTAGTGGGAAAGTGCACTAAACCTTGGGGTCATGTAAACCCAGCAATCAAAGAGGTGCTTCTTTAAATGATAAACAAAAATAGTGCACCAATGATGAGATAGATCGTAAGAAATGCAAAGTGCACCCCTATATAAGCGGCTAGCTAAGGCATTGTCTTTGCCCACACATGTGAATGCTGATACTTGTAGGACCCCAAGGAGCCATGATGGAGTTGAGCGAAGTTTGTATTTGGGGGTGAATTAGGGGAGGCATGCATTTGGCATATTGGGTGTCAGAGACTCTCCACCTTTTCCACATGCTTTCATGGTAGGAAATCCAGTCTGGCACCGTACAAACATTTGTATATATTTTAGTCTTCCTGTAGAAATCCTGTGAATATACATGGTAGATGCTTCCTCTGCCACACTCATATCCAGAGGTTCAATCATCCTTCGAAATGAGATAATGTTTTAAGGATTCTGCCAACCATGCTTTTAGGTTTTCTTCCCCAAGTTATTTCTTTTTCATTGCCTAACATAGCATTACAGTTTAATGGACTGTTCCTTAAGCTACATTTTGATAACATAACATTGCAAAAATGGCAGACAAGAGACATAGTATAGTAGAGTAGTCATAAATGTAGCGACATAGCAGGATTTGTTGTAGCCGGCCAAGATGGCAACCTTAAGTAGACAAACTGAAAATCATCCTTCATATAAAGGTTTTGAGACTTAAAGGTATAAATAAGGCTATGAATTTTATTTTTAAATGAAAATTTCATTGTAATTAAAACAAGTGTACAATAGATATATTAATTAAATTTTTACATGTCATGACTCGTCTATGGACAAGTACTAGTACTTTTTTAAATTGCATCACAGTGATGTTGTGAGCACAATATCAATATTGTCCTTTTTGAGCATTCATTGATTTCTCAAAGATTTGTCGTCTTGAGATGTACCTTTTTAAGTATGAATTAAGGATTTTTTACCTATATTTGAGTTATCTAAGTTCATTCAACCTAAATACCCTTAAATTTCACTAGGACTGTTGTCAAGTAATAATGAAATGGAAGGAACTCTATTAAACTAGATAACTTTGGACTATAAGCATCTATGGCTTTCTAAGAATCTCAACTAATCTATCGAACTATATCCCATCTCTCTAGATTAGTTAAGCCAAATCTTTCCAGTTTCCTCCCTAACACGACTCTCACTTGTAGGCTATGCAATTGTTAACATTTTCGATACAGATGAGAGAGATAATTAATTAATTTGATCTCTCATATACCTCAATGAATTATACCAAATAGGTAATAAATTGACTTAGTATTAGCAAGCTCAACCACTTAATCAAGCTCTAGCAAAACATTCAAAAAAACACAATTAATCAATAGATCTCAATATTACCCAATCACAATTAATACAATCACACCATTATTGAATCGCAAACATAAAAATCTAAACAATAGATGCAACAACAACAACAACAACAACAAATAATTAAGAAAAGAGTTTTAGTGATCCTTTTTACTCAAGTTAAAACTCCAAAATCCTCCTTTGAATTTTCATTTGTACCTTTTAACCCAAAGTTTCAACTCTCAATTGTCAAGATATCACAAATGAAACTTGAAACTTGTTGGGGATCGACCCATATAAATAACAAGATAGTAAAAGTGGAGAAGAACGAACACAAATATTTTACGTGGAAAACCTTCAAAGAGGAAAAAATCACGAGCAAAGGAGGTATCAACTTTTCACTAAATGTGTAAACAAATTAAAGTACAATATAGAGAAAATAAACTTAAATGTACTAAACATACAATCCTAAACCCCGAAAATAAAGTCCTAACTCGAGAACAAAATTCTCTCCATAATTACCACGAAACTCTCACCAAAACTCATATATGACTACATCTTGTCACCCTTAAGAAAAACCTTTATTGATTGGCTTATCAAAATAGGGATATAATGACTCCTTTAAATGGGCTAAGATTATAGTTCTAATTATACAAAATACCCCTGGAATAATCAGAGTCTAACTAGGAGAAAAAGTCCTACTTGAAGTCTAAAATGCAGCTGCCAAATAGGATCATATGTCGTGACGTCGCAACATCTCATTCGCCTTGTCACGACATCGTCCATCACGTTGTCCTGATGAGCCAACACTCCTCGTCTCAATGTCGGGCTTGTTTTGTCCCTTCTTTGGTTGCTCATTGGTTCTCGTCTAAGGTGTCTACAACGTATCCGATAAATGTGAGGCGCACCTCACAAATCTCCACCTTGAATCGTATTTATCATGCCTCTTTTTTCATGCCCCGTCAAGAGCCAAAATCAAAATTTTCAGAATACCAAACAAGCTCGAGTAGTGCTTAAACTTGTAAACTGAAAGACTCCTAGTTTTCAAATCAAAGTTGTATAATGTAATAAGGACCAGTAATATCCAAACAAGAGAGAAAACATCAACTCTCTCTACCTGACTATCACCCTCTACGACCAACCTTACGTCAAACACTTTGTGAACCATTCGAGTCCTAAAGACTAAAAGAGGATTATATTATTCTTTAAATCAGGCACATGCCTGACATCTGACATGACTCCACCTTCACCAGATTATGTGGAGAACAACGAATCATCATCATTGTTCTCATCCACATTAGCTACCTCTGTAATTATCCGAAATTGCCAGAAACTAAAATTTGTGGATCCATCGAATTTCTCGATATCCAAAATTATTATTGTTTCACCGAATAAGTCAATCTATGAAAGCTGAATCAGGCTCTAATACCAGTTTGTTAGGAATCGAACTGTATAAACAACGACATAGTAAAAGTAGAGAAGAACGAACACAAATATTTTACGTGGAAAACCATCAAAGAGGGAAAAACCTATTGGAAAATGTGCCCATATTGTAGTAAACATGTAATTATTTTTTATGTATTTGAACAATAAACAAATAAATAAAGCTAATTTAACATTCACTATTATGTATTTTGTGTTTCTATCTTGCATGTTTTACATGTATAGCGAAATTGTGATGAACAAATATTAGCTCATTGATTGTCTAAGTTCAAACTAATGATAAGTGGCACTATAAGAATATTTACATTGTGAGAAAGACAACTTACTTTAGTAGATAATCTAAACGAGTCCGTAATCTACTTAGAAGGATTACTATGTTCTCTACAATTTCAATTAGGAAGATGACTAGTCTTGGCTATCAGAGCAGTTGATTCCATGGGTAGAGACATAGATGTATTCATTGAAAGAATGATACATTGGATTGGACCCAAGATGAATTAATTCTAAATCCGTTTGTGAGTTAATTCACTTGTGACGATCATGATGTGATTTACCTAAATCTTGAGTTAATCATTGACCATGCCTATGTAACTCATGTGATTTGATATAAGTGGAGGCTTATACTCTAAAGATGATCGAGCCCATACTCAGTATGTTGGATACATGACTTGTGTATGGTATGGCTTTACTAGCAACAATGGAACTCATAGCTCGATTAAAGAGTGAACGATATCTTCTAATTGGCATTGTGTGAAGTGATAAATATGGAATGTGGCCATGGGTTGCTCGTTCTTGAACAAGGAATTTATTACAGTCATTTGTTGACAGTGATAATATTAATCATTAAGAATACACACTGGTGACAATGAGATAAAATAGGATTGTATTGAGTGAACAGATTTAACTCAAAAGAATCAATGATATCATATGAGGGTAACACACACATGACAAGGTCATTGGACAAAGTAGTTTGAATGAATTGCTTTCATAAAGAGTATATTATAAGGAGTTTTCAATCATGGTACTTCTTATGGACTGACTCCATGATTAAGTAATTGCGAATTATCAGAATGATGCTTTTGGACATAATTACAATTACTAAAGCCTAATTATATATGTTCGATTGGCCCCTCTGCTAGTTCAACAAAAGCTCGATCGAACTGCATTTAAATTAGAAGAAAATTCTACGACTTTGGAAATAACTTAATTGAGTTGATTTTTTCGATATGAAATTAAATTAGGCTATCGTGAGAATTGTTTAACTAGAGAATTTGATTAAAGACTTTTCTTGAAAAATTAATTCAAAAAATCTAAGTGATTTTTGGAAAATTAATTTTGATCAAGTAAAATTAAATTAATAATGTCGAAACCGTTTTTTTGAAAACAAAAATTTAGTTGTCGAATTTAAAAACGAAAATTGGAGTCGCCACCGATCCTTGATTGAGGTGTGATCGGTTCACCTTAAAAGCAATTTTGGCCTGCGAAATTTAAGAAAACAGGTTCGGGAGTCAGTTACGCACGAGGAAGGGTTAGCACCCTCGTAACGCCCAAAAATCGGTACCAAATTGATTATTTAATGTCTTAGTGTCGAAAATTAAAAAGATTTTGTTGAACTCAAATTTTGAAATCTGAAAAGGATAATCAATTATTCAAGTCATGTGAAGAAATTGAGACCCAATACGTTAGGGTACAATTTCTCAAAATCCCCGAATTTGAATATCGTTTTTTCATTAATTTTTTTAAAGAAAATCTTCATTTCGAGAAAGCAATATGTCATGCCCAATGCGTTAGGACATAACATATTAAATTCCCGAAAATGATTTTTGTTTATATTTTAAATAACGAATATTCTCGGTCATTTGGAATTAACAAAGAAAATCGGAACCCAATACGTTAGGGCTCAATTTTCCTCGAAAATCCCTAACTTTGAATATCGTTTTTATTTTGAAAACCTTTGAATCATAAAAAATAATTTTAATGTTTTGATAAAATCAAAATATTTATTTTTAAAAAGTATGATAAGATATTGATGCATATATATATACATGTATACAAAAATAATAAACATAATAAATAAATATATATATATATATAAAGTTTATAAAACTAAAATATAAGCATAATATTTAGTAATTATAAAAATATTGACATATATATGTATATATATAAAAAAAAGTTTAACAGATATATTTATAAAAGTATGGAATAATGTAGGTATATATGTATACATATTATAAAAATATTTATTTTTGGATCATAAGATATAAAAATATAAATATTATAAAATATATACGCATACATATGAATATAAAGCTAAGAAAAATAAAATAATAATAAAATATATGATATGTATATAGTATATATTTAAAACGTTTAAGAAATAAAAAACATGTGTTAATATGCATATGCGGTAAGTATAATAATAAAAATATATAATATAATGATAATAAACTAATAATAATACAGTAATAATAATGTAATATATAAAAAAAACCAAAATAGCAAATTAAGGATTAAACTAAAAAAAACAACAAAATTTGAGAACTGGATTTGAAAATAAAAACAAGAAAATGAGTAATTCAAAACATGCGCAACAGGGGAAGGACTGAAGGAGTAAATTACCCAAAAAAAACACTGCACAGCAATGCGCAACATTGGATTAAACGTGTAGAGCCCAGTTATTGCCCGGGCCTAAACCAATACAGGCCCAACAAAATTAAAACTCAAGCCCAATTACCCAAACAATAACCAAACCAGCCCAACACTAAAAAACCCTAGAACCTTCAGCACAACTCCTAGCGCCGTAGCCAAGCAACCCCAACCGCCGCACGACTCGGGGCCAGAAGCCTCCCTCCGCGCAATTTGCGCCTCCACGTGCGCCGCTCCTCCACGAGCGCCATGCCTTGCGCATCGCACCTGCAACAGCAAACAAAAACCAACCGCAACGAAATAGGGATAACATAAGAGATTTCGTTTTTTAGATTTATTTTTGTTTTCTATTTTCGGCTATAAAAGGCCAACTTCAATATGTAAACAAGGAGAGAACCAAAAATCAAAAAGAGAAGGTGTTCATCATTCTCATTTTTTTTCCCTTTTTCTCTTGTTTTTTTATTTTATTTTTTATTCTCGCTTTTAAAAAATTCAAAGAAAGAAAAGGGGAAACGTACCTTTCGCCAAAGTCGCCGGATCGTCGTCATCACCATCGCAATCGGAGAGTCGAAATCTGTGACGGCGGTGGGGAAAGTGACGTGGGAACCCTAGCGAGAGGAGGCTAGGGTTCATGAGTTTTTTAAACATGGCGAAAATGTTTTTTATAAAAAATGTTGATTTTATAACAAAATTAAAAGCAGTATTGTTTTCCCAGGCTGACCACATGCGGTGACCCGACCCGAAGGGGAGGATCCGCGCGCTCTGACGTCAGGTGGGAAAATTGCGCAATTGATCCTTCCTTTTTTGCAACGCCTTTCAATTAAATCCTTTTTCTTATTTCAGAAATTAGGCCGCATATTTTACTTCTGTTTCGATTGGGTCCCCCGTTGTGCTGCGTTTTGGAAGGACGGGATAATTCCCCTTTTGGTCCTCCGATGTCACGCGCGCATTCAATTGGGTCCTTTCTTTTTAAATTTATTCTAAAGTCGCCCATTTCTTTCGTTTTTAATTCAATTCAATCCATTTTAATTTCTTATCATAATTATGCTATACCCTTATTTTATTTTATTTATTGTTATTATTGTTAACATTATTATTATTATTATTCCATTCACACATTTTTAAACTTTCTTTTTTTCACATACTCATATTTTATACATACTTACACATTTCTTTTTTTACTTTGTAAATATATATATATATATATATATAATTTTATATTTTATTTTATTGATTCACGTACACATATTTTATATATTTTATTATTATATTATCTTCTTAGTTTTTATATATAGTTTATATATACAAATATATATATATATATATATATATATACATTTACATTTTATAATACGTATACATTCTTCCATTTTATAATTCATACACATTTTCATATACATGTATACATTTTCGTAGTTTATTTATATATTATATTTTTTTTGTTTTTCCTTGTAAATATATACACATATATATATATATATATATTTATTTTCATATATATACATACATATTTTCTTAGAAATTATAATAAGTTTTTTTTTGTTGTTTTGTTTTATATATTTCATTCATTTCTTATTTTTGTATACTTATATGTACTTGTTTAAATATATGCATATACATGTTTTCAAAATTTATTTATGTATCATACTTATATTTTGAAAATACATATATACATATAATTTAAAGTTAAAGTTTTGGTTTTATGTGTACATTAGCATTTTACAATACTTTTTAAGGAAAATATACATTGGGTTTCATCAAAACATTGAAATCGTTCTTATTTTCTGAATATTTGGCATTCATGATTCTCGAGAAAGGTCGTGTCCTAACTTACTGGATCGCGGTTATTTTTCGATGAATTTAGAACGCTAAGTATCCACTTTGCAATAAATTCAAAAATTTTAAATAAAAACTTATTCTCGGGAATTTAAAATGTTGGGTCCTAACTTACTGGTCATGACATTTATATTCTCGAGATAAGAATTTTCAAAAGCAAAAGGCAATGTTCGGATATTTTGAAGATTTAAAAACATTGTGCCCTAACTCACTGGGTGGGTGTTTTATTTCTTTGAAATAGGAATGTCTTATTATTTTAATTCGTTCATGAAATAAAAAGTTCCTTTTAAAATCTTTTCAAATTTTCGACGCCAAGGCATTAAAAAAAATCAATTTGGTACCAATTTTGGGCGTTACGAGGGTGCTAATCCTTCCTCGTGGGTAACTGACTCCCGAGCCTGTTTCTCAAATTTCGCAGACCAAAATTGTTTTTAAGGTGGGCCGATTACACCTTAATAAAGGATCGGTGGCGACTCCAGTTTCGTTTTTTAAAGTCGACAACTAAATTTTTGTTTTCAAAAAGCGGTTTCGACAAAACGAAAACAGGAAAAATTTGAAAATAATAATAAAAAAAACAGTGATTGTGAAAACCATAAAGAAATGAAGGGCCTAAATCATAAATAACCCATCAACTTGAAATCAAACAAAAACCCCTTTTTAAACCCTAAAAAGAACAGTTTCTTTCTTTCTTTGACATTGCGCCGTAATGCTCTCCTTCTGCCCTCCTTTGCTCCTATGGCGATGAAACAAAGGAGTTTCAACGACGTCACACCGGTAAGTTCCCTTTACTCTCTTCCTCGTTTTGTTTATTTGTTGTTTTTTAGAAGCAAAAGAAAAGAACTAAAATAATTTTTTTTTTAAAAACAGTAAAGGAACAGAGAAAAATAAAACCAAATCCCACCTTCAAAAATATTTTTCTGTATATTTTCTTTTTGATTTCAGTACAAAAAATTTTCTAACCCCCCTTCATTTTACAGATCGATTTCCCTTTTATATAGCCCCCTAAATCTTTTTTACAACTTGCTATCCCCCCCATTTTGCTTGCTGCTCATGGTTCTTTTTATTGCGGTACATGCGTGTATAGGAATTGCTGCGACGTGGGGCATGCACTGCTACTGGAGGTTCTTGAGGCGTGGGATGTTGTTGCGAGGGAAGAACGTGGGCGATTCTTGATAGGGCGATGGTGGCGTCAAGGCTCTCTGCTGGTTAGGCTAGGGATTTGGGTTAATGACTTGGGCTTGTAATGGGTTTGGGCCTTAGGCTTAGTTGGGTCCGGACAATAATTGGGTATTACAAATAAAATTAATTAAAATAATATGATATTTTTGGAAATTAATTTTCAAGTCAGACAATTAATTTCAAGTTAAACAATTGAACCAATAGGTAATTGAATTTGAAAATTGGACCTGAGAACTCAAAACTGAGATTGATTCCCAAAAACTAGTTGAACCGGGTCTGGTATATGAAACTAGGCTGACGATCCAACCGATGGTAGGACCGAACTAGTTGTGTCGTCATAGGCCCGAACCAAGTTAGCTTGAGGGTGTCGTGAGGCTGTCACACCTGCGATGGCACCATCAGACACGATGGTGCCGGCGACATTTCGATGGTTGGCGGGTGGTCCTTCGGCGGTTGAGCAATAGAGGAATCACACTCTTACTGAGACTCTACCGAATAATTTGATTTCAGATTAACTAATTCAAAAATAATAATATTTTAATAAATTTAATATTAAAATTAATTTAATACTTGTCTTGATAGTATTTTATTAATTTAATATTGAAGTTATTATCTTGACATTAAATTTAATTTAATATTTTTTGTAGATAAATATTCTATTAATTTAATAGATTTAATATTAAAGTGATTAAATTTAATCATGGGACTCTCTAAACTTTCCTTATATAAAGAGAGCTTAGGTCATTATTTTTCACACACTTGAATTCAAGAGAAAGTTGTAGAGACAAAATTCTCTAAAGAAATTATTTTAGAATTTTTAGAGATATTTTTCTTATTTACAACTTGACCCTAAAGTTTAAAGAAATTACAAAATTACCCCATTAGTAATTTTTGTGAAAAATTTTCTGATTCGAAGCGAGCCCACACTTGGCATACGTGAGCTTGAGGATAGTGGAGAAGACTACTTGGTCGAAGCATTCATCCTAGACGAATCGAAAAGGTACAATTTTAATTAAATGTTTATTACTTTACATATCACAACCAAGTTCTTTTTTTTTGGAAAAGAAATTTAAAACTATGATTTTTTCTCAAACTTATTTTTCGTTGCGTTTTCCAAACCCGATTTTCCAACAAAATCATAGGCAAAGGAGGTATACACTTTTCACTAAATGAGTAAACAAATGAGAGTACAATATGGAGAAAATAAATCTAATTGTACTAATTGTACAATCCCAAACCCCAAAAATAAAGTCCTGACTTGCGAACAAAATTATCTCCATAATTACCACTAAACTCTCACTAAAACTCATATGCAACTACATCTTACCTCCCTCAAGAAAAACCCTTACTGATTGGTGTCTCAAAATAGGGATACAATGTCCTCTTTAAATAGGCTAAGATTAGAGTTCTAATCATACTAAAATATCCCTAGAATAATTAGAGTCTAACTGGGAGAAGAAGTCTTGCTTGAAGTATAAAACGCAACCTCCAAATAGGAGAACACATCATGACGTCGCAACGTCCCATTTGCCTCGTCACGACGTCGTCCATCACGTTGTCTCGATGAGCCAACGCTCATCGTCCCAATGTCGGGCTTGTTTTGGCCCTTCTTTGATTGTTCGTCGATTCTCGCCTAATGTGCTTGCAACATGTTTGATAAATCCGAGGCACACCCCACAAAACTAAAGAAATTTTACAAAAGAGTCTAAAACAAATATTAAAGAAATACAAAAGGAAATGAAAGAAACTACCTATGACTATTTATAATTCTTAGTATCAATTAAGTGTCTCAAAATTTGATTCAAATTAGAGTATTTTTAATAAATCCAAAATTATGAAAGGACGTTTTGTGTCCTACTATCCCCTAGAGCACGACATCTGGACGGCTAGTTGTAGCATCTATACACCAACCCCTATAACTCATGGTCTTGTCTTCCTTTGGGGTCTCGCCTCTTCACCTACAACTTAGAACCTTAGATCCAACCATTATTCATACACTAGTTAACATGCTAGAAATTGACACTAGAAACGAACTTAAGACACTAACATGAACAACTAACAAAAAAAAACACTAAAATAGCCATTTCCTGTTGTTGTTGTAGCATCTCATTCCATGACCCAAAAAATAACTAAAACACCTTAAGATCTCACCTAATACTAAGAACTACAAAAATAACATAAAATACGACATAGGCATGCATATGAAAAAAACATATTATAAACCCCCTATAAATCTCACAGACTTAGCTTAATAAAGTTTACAAAGGAAAAACATGAAATATTTGTTAATCATTGGATAACCTAAGGAAGTGGTATTTTTCTATCATTGGATAACCTAAGGTAGTGGCAGTACCTTTTGGCCCTGGCATAAAAAATAATGGGCCATTGACTAGCAATGTACTATTGTTTTCTTGGGATGTGTCGTATTGGCATCGTGAGCATAATATTGATATTGTCCTCTTTGGATGTCCAGTAATCCTTCAAGAATTTGTCACCTTAAGTTGGGTCTTTCTCAGTTCGAGTTCAAAACTTTCTACTCATAAGTCCTTACCACAACTTCGGTACCATTTGATCTTGGTGGACACAAAGGCTTGATTAGGAATATAAGAATTCACAGAATAATCTTGTAAGCAAAATTAAAACATCTTATGAGTGAAAAATGAGTTATCTTCTCTAAACAACTTTGTTTTATTATCAAAATAAGATATTTTTTTAGTTAAGCTCTTTTAGCAAGTGCAAGTCATATTCAAGTAGTAAAAGTTCGGGAGTTCGAGCTAGGTCCACATAGAAGTCTCTTTTAGAAATTACAAGAATATAAATGTTTAACCGAAAACGAAAAGATATTTAAGTTTTAGACTATAATTATCTATATATTTCTAAATTCTAATGAGTGCGAAATATATAAAATAAATGTAATTGAAAGAGATATCGAAATAAAAGATGTTGTGGTTAAGATATCTACTCTGAGTCATAATATAATTAATTTTTACTCGATTTTATTACTCAATTGGAGTCCACACGTTACGGAGGTTTCAACATGAGAGTTTAGAAATTTAAATCCAATAATATATTTTATGATATTATATTTACTTGATGACTTTAAAACTTATATAAATTCAAGTATTCATTATGTCAATTTATATGTCTACACCAAATTATGGTTGAAACTAAGCAAATATTGTGCATTCCTCATCAATGATAAATAAAGACTCCTACTTTAAATATATGATTCCAAAACAAATGAATATAATACATACGTTAATGAGAAAAATAATAATTCATGTTAATCCAAGTCAATAGTATCAAATGTGTTGACACATTTGAATGCAATATTGATTCTATAGTTGTTTCTATGGCTAAAATAGTGACCACAACTTTAGGTATTGTTTCATTGTCCAACTTGTCTATTTTCAAAGTTGGTAGATTTTAGAACAAAAGTATTGAACTCTCTATTTTGGAGATATTTGGAAGAGTTAGAACCCAAAACATAAATACCAATTGAGTTGAAATTGAAGACTTGAAGATTGATTCTTACGGAACAAGTAAGGTCACTTTCTATAGTTGAAGACATTAAATTACATCAAGACTCTTATGGAATTACTATCCTATGTTGTTTTTTAGCTTTACTTTATAGAAAAGTGGTTAGACTATAACTCTTATGTAAACAAAACTTATGTAATATATAACTTAAGTTTTGTAGGTTAAAGTGAACCGTGAGACCTAGAGTTTGAAAGAGAACAAATTTGTTCAAGTTAGGAATGTGTATGTGTGCAGTGTTTTTGTACAACGATAAGGTCGCTAAATTGGTCAGAGTTAGACCAATGTTAGAACTTAAATTATTAGTTGTACTGTGAAAAAGATAGTGGATCATTGCTTTGGGCAATGTTCCGTAAACTAAGGTTGAACTACGTAAACAATCTTGGTGTTCATCTTTACGCTTTCACACTTGTGATTTCGAAACTAGTTACTAATCCAAGACTAGAATATTCAGAGGGTTCTTCTGAACAAAATAGAAAATATATAAAAAAAACTAAAAACTATAATAAATAAGAAATAAAAAAGTTACATATAATTTGAATATCTAATTGTACTTAGAATTGTATAATGTATAATTGTAATTTGTTAACAATTTTGTTTTTTTTCAAATTCAAAGAATTATTCTCCGTTTATGCATAGGTCATTGATTCAACATTGGAAAAAAGAGCTCAAATGGTTTTATTGACATGAGTGTTTTATATCGAAAAGATATTTTTATTTTGAAAATATTTCTATATTTAATAGTGATTAAAATAAAACACCTTAAAATTTGAGTAATTAAATTGCAATGATTTTATTAAAACACTCTAAAAATGAGTAAACAATTAGATAGTTTACCCTTTCTATTATTTGAAAATCGCTTTATCCCTTCATCATCAATCTTTCATTTTTTTCTCAAAATCTTTCAGTTCCACTCTTTGCTTTTTAGATTTTTTTTCTTTAAATGATCGAGTATTTTCTTTTATAGTTTTATTAAGTTTCTCTCAGCATCACATATGCTCTCATCTCATTTATTGCTTCTATTCTTTTTATTTTCATTTTCTTTGGTTGGGTGATTGGATTACATAAAATTGGACTAAAATTATATATAAAAAGAAAAATTATTAACACACACTTGAATTAGTTTTTATCGATTCAAACGATTTCAATTTTGGTTTAATAACGATTTTGAACGATTCAATTAAAAATATTTAACATCTATATTCGCATTATTAATTAACGATTCCTAATTCAATTAGTCTAATCCCAACAACACCCTTTTAATTTCATTGAATTCAAAACAACAAATTATATTAATAAATATTCATTAAATTGATTAATTTCTTTCATTCATAAATGGTGAAAATTAAATTTGTTCCAAATTAATTTGATAAAATATGTAAATATTAAAGATTAAATTTATTATTATGTTAATATAAAATATACCACATCAGCTTTTCATGATAAAAATTATTATTTTTATAATTAGATGATGAAAATAAAATCACCCTAATAATTAAATTGTTACTTTATCCTAAAATAATTCTTTTACAGCCAAGCAGGCCCAACCCAAACTCTACGATTCATCGTCCCCAAAAATTAAAAATTGAACGGTTTCTTCATTTCCCCCCATTTTTGTTTTTCAAACTCTCCCGATCTTATCCCGAAGAGGGGGAAAAGTAAAGCTATGGAGAAAAGGCTCCGCTCCTCCCTCAAATCCTCTGCCGAGGACTTCCTCTCATACGCCGTCAAACTATCCCTTAAATCTTCAAAACCAGCTCTCAAAACTCTCGTCCACGCCATTCCTCCTTCTTCCCCTCTCTCATCCACTCTCCCGCCTTGTCTTCACCTCTCTATCTCCAACTCAATTCTCTCCTTCCAAAACGGACCAACCCACCCTGAAGCTGACTCCTCCCGTTCCCCGCCCGCCAAACGCTCCCGCCGCTCGACGCGAAGCTCCAACCCTGAAGACAACCAACCAAACAACAATAGCGAAACCCTCCGCGTTCTCGTTTATATCACCGGCTTATGCGTTTCGCATCCCCGGAACACGTTTCAACACTCCGAGTTAATCCCATCCATCCGTTCCTTGCACGATAGCATCATCCTTTTCGAGTCGGATCCGGGTTTATCTTACGAAATAGCGTGTTTATGTGAGGATTGGTGGAAACAGAACTTCCCAGAAAAGGAAACCCTCATTTCGCAAACGTTGCCCTTTTTGCTCTCGAAGTCGTTAACTTTGAAGAAAAAAGTGGATGTTCACAAAGTTTATTCGCTCCGCGAGGCCTTCAATTCCTTCGATTTTGAAGACGAAAGCATCGAAGATCTGAAGCTGTTATTAATCCGATGTGTCATCGAGCCTTTGTATTTGAAATCGGATGAAGGAAAGAGATTCGTGGCGTTTACATTTGGGTTAAGTTTGCAGTTTTTGAAGGAATGTTTGGCGATGATTAAAGCACAGATTCCGTTTGGTAGGAAATCCATGTTGGAAGCTTACGGGGAGATCGTGTTTAAGGGATGGAAAGGGGTTGAAGGAGAATTGAAAAGGGAAATTGAAGACGGGTTCTTGATGGGTTTAGTTGAAGGAGCCATACATGCAAGATCAAAAGGTTTGGGAAGTAGTATTAGAAGGGTTTTAGGCGGCTTTATTAATCAGAGAACAGTTGATGGAGTTGAGAAGTTGCTTTTTAGACTAGCTGAGCCTGTGATTTTCCGTTCTTTACAGGCAGGTGATCCTAGTGCTTTTTTTTTTTTAAATGCTTTGTTGACTGATTTTGTGTTCATATATTGTGGATACAACATTAATATGGCATTTTCTTAGTTTCTTTTTTTTGTTGAAAGAATCAGAGAGACTGAAAAAGGAAGTTTGGTTAAGAAAGCAAATAAGCTCTTTTGAAGAATGTAGAATCAAAGTTTTGATTCTAAGAAATAAGCTACATGAATTTTCCCCCCTCATATAAAATAGTTCTGTTTAAATTGGGGTTATATTTAGTTACAATTTGCAAATATTCTTGCCACAAGTTTCATGGAGCCAAAAACCTTTTTGGATCAGATATCTTTGCCCTGTCAACTAGGATAACTTCTGGTTTGTAACTTGACATGTTTCTAGTCTGGTATTGGGTGTTTTGGATGACATCTATTTAATCGAGCTGCGTGGTCCTTGAACAGGTTGCAAATTCAAATGTTCGCCAAAATGCATTGCATTTACTTCTAGACTTGTTCCCTTTTGAAGACCCTGATGCCACTAAAGAGGCTAAAGATACATTGCTGGATAGACAGTTTTTTTTGTTGGAGAGATTGATCATGGATGATTGTCCTGACGTGAGAGTTATTGCTGTAGAAGGTTGTTTTCGCATTCTCTATTTGTTTTGGGAAGTTATTCCTCCACCTACCATTACAAAGATGATCACAAAAATTTTTGATGAAATGGCATTTGACGCTTGCCATGAAGTTAGGCTTTCCACATTGAATGGCATTATCTATTTGCTTGGCAATCCACAGTCTCATGAAATTCTGAAAGTGCTTCTGCCAAGACTGGGGCATCTTATGTTAGATAATGTTCTTTCAGTAAGAGTTGCTATGGTAGATCTCCTTCTTCTTTTAAAGGACATTCGAACTTTCCAATTTAATAAGGTATAAAGTACATTTCACATCTAATTTTGCATCAGCAGTGCTTTAATTCCTTTCTCTTAGGGTGGGTGTTGATGTTGTTCATTTTTCTATTTTTGAAGGTGATTGGTTTAGAAGTCTTGTTGCATAAACTTGCAAGTGACCAATCTCCGGTTGCTCAGAAAATTGTAAGACTGCTTATGCCATCATACTTTCCTGCAAGACTAGACGTTGAGGAGGCATGCGATCGCTGTGTCACACTTATGAAACGGTCTCCGCTAGCTGGAGCTAGGTTTTGTGAGTTTGCTTTATCAGAAGGAGCATCTCCTAAATCTATGATGGAACTTGTCAAGGTTTTCATCAGCTTACTGTTGTCAAATGCTAAACTTGAAGAACCAGTGGTTGAGGGTTTACTGGTTGCATCAGCCAACCTTTGCAGGAGCCTAGCAAACGAGCGAAATCAGCAGGATGCCCTTAAAGAGTTGTTTTCTAGTGAAAGAGTTAAGCGTTTATTAGCTGTTGCATCGACTGCTCATGCTAGGTCTACTGTTTTTGACATGTTATCCACCACTGCTTCAGATGATGTAGCTGGGCTCCTTGGAGATTGTATGAGCCTAATCACTGATTGTAGTGATTTATCCGAAAATTTGGAAAAACAGGCTGAAGTGAGGTCTGCCCACAAATTATTGATATCATGTGATGCCTTTGATAATATGTTTGAGGCTCTAACAAGGCTCTTGCAAAAAACTGCCTATCGTTGCCATCTTAAATTTGACACAGAAGCACCAAAACAGAATGTTTCTCCTGCAAAAAGAAAGAAATCAAAGTCTTCATCAAAAACTTCTGTTAAATGGAAACATGTTGGAGGAAAAAAGTCATCCAATTTCAAGGATGATTATTCAGTTGCTATTGGAGTATCGTGGCAGATAAAAGATATGCTTTCTTCTGAGGATGCTCGGAAAGCTATGATGGCTTCTCAAGCTTTGGAACTGCCATTCCTAGCTTTAAAGGTTATCTCTGAGGTCAGCATTGTCCAATGTGAGTATTATGAGTATATGGACCCATATCCAGTGTTGGCATATACAGCTCTTGCTCTGCGGATGGCTGTTCAAAATGCTACCACTGAATCTGGTACAAAGAAGGATGATCGGATCAACTCCTCAGGTTTAATTTCAAAGGCAAGTTATGATGTTGACTTTTCTTTAACTTCAATGCTCATTTCAAAATTCCTTTCTCTTTGCTTTACAGAGTTATAGCTGGTGATTTGCTCTTATTTTAATTCTTTCTACAGTAGGATTTGTCAAATCTTAAATGAACTAGAGGATTCCTTTGCATTGTGTATTTGTGTTGGTTTCTGTAAATCAGGCTACATCGTTATGGTTTTGACCTGGTTGAAGTTTGTTACTAGGATTAAATATTTGGACCTGCTACCACCTGTTTCTCTTTGATATTTAATGCTATAAATATCTTATACATAAAAAATATATATTATGGTTCTAAGTAAATTAATGTCACTGATGGGCTGAGTGCTTATCTTTTTCGTTAAACTTCTGACAGGCAATGCTAGACCAGGTATTGGATCACCTACTTGATTGTACAGATAAGCTGTTTGAGGCAGGTGACTCGGAAAAGAATGGTAAATCACTTCAAAAATCTAAGCAGGACAACAGCAAGAGCGCCACACGTCTTGGGCAGAAACGGAGAGAACCTCAAATAGATGCCTCTAGCTCTAATACCGATGGTAAGAGATTAGGAAGAATGCATGTGGACATGTTATCCAAAGTTAGATGCATAAGCATTCATATCAAAGTATTTAGTGTGGATATAGAGAGAAGTGCTTTTAGTAATGAGTTTATACGTTCCTAAAATCTAAATGATTATAATCCATTTGGGAATTTGTATATGTAGCGGTGGGTTTAGACTTAGATTTAGAAATAAGTATATTGCTTGAAAATCCACTAGTATTAACTCCTATTTCAGGACTAGAAGAGACGCCTAACACAAAAATCTAGATTAGGAGTGATCTGTTGTATTAACTTCCATTTCTGAAGGCGTCATTGTGGTTCCTTGTTTGTCAAGTTGTTTGAATTCTCATGCAAGCTTTTTATGACTTTTTTATAAAGAAAATGGCTGTAAAAATAATAGGTTATGACTGAATGAATTGGTTTTGTTTATATTCATGTAGGATCTGCCTACACCAAACAAAAACAGACATCAAAGAAGGTGAAGATGTTCACAACAGTTGTCAAGTTCGTCATTGATTCTATTGCAATGGGTTTTGCTTCTCGTAACCATACCAGGTGCTTGAGGTTTACATCATCATACGTTCAATATATCATCTCTTGCTTAAGGCAACTATCTAAAGATAAATCCCCGTTGAAGGAAGAGAAATCAAAGGAATGCTTTATGTGTGTGAAGAGCTCTTTCAGCTACGCATTTAAGTTACTGAATCTAGTCCATAATGCTGCCACTGAAGCTTCACCTGCACCAGTGGAGTCCTTTTATCTAGCCAATGATTTGCTTGATCTGATCATCTCAGGTGAATTGTTTTTGGGTTCTACTTATGCTGCACAACTTGTTGCAGCTGCAAAGCCTTGGCTCCCTGATTTGATTCTGGCACTAGGTTCTACAAGCATGCATGAGCAGAGCATAGAGAGACCATATTTGACTGCATTGGATCACATTAAGCTCCATTTTCCATCATGGCCCCTAATTTTGGCAAAGATCGAGCTTGCTGAAATGAGTGAACATGATGATCTGGAAGAGGATGATAGAGTTTCTGAACCAGAATTCACCGAGTTCAAGAAACTCATGGGAAATATCATTTCATTGTTAAAGGGAAATCGCAGCATACTGGATGCAGTTGGCGTTATCTTCTTGGCAACCTCAGTTGTAGGGCTAGAAAGGAAGGACTTCGGTCTGCTACTTGGACTGCTAAACTTTATTTGTCAGAAGTTGATTGGACAAGAAGACCGCGAATGGCGTGGGCTTGACATGATGCTGGTTTCTCTGCCGGACATGTATCCTCGTATTGAGCGAGAGATCGACGAACAAGATGAAGAAGATGAAAGCCATGATAGGTTAACTAACGCCAGAGCATTGCTTGAACCTGTTTGGTTCTATCATGTTTATGAAACTCAAAGGTTTTCAGAGGTCGAATAATAGATGAAATACATATTAATGTCTCTTGGTAATAAGGGCAGCTTTTGAAAATTTTAGAATTTTATTGAAGAGTGCCTTTATTAAGTTTTAAAATTAATTAATATACTATTTATAATAATATTATATTAAACATTATATTTGGAATTGGATTGATGATTGAATCATTAATTTTGATCCGATTATCATTTCAATTTCAATTAAATAAATTATTAAAAATTATAAAAATAAGAAAATTATAGAATTAATTCTTTTTTTATTTTGATTTAATTGGTTTAGGGTAATTAATTTTAAAATCGGTTCATTCTTTTGTTTGATCAATATATCCATCACATAGTTAATGAAAGATTAAAAGTTTTGAGTATGATCTAAACTATGACATGTAGTTATCTTGTATAGTAATATATATATATATATATATATATGAAAAGAATGAAACATAAGATAATCTTTTAATTTACTTGTAGAATTCAAAAATTGCATTTTGAGTATGCCAAATAGTAAGTTACCAACAATAAGAAATATTTTAAATGTAGAAGATATTAAAATGTGCAACATAATTAAGCTTTTAAGATATTATAAATATTTAGGTAGTGTTTAGAAAATTATTTAATAATTGGATTTGGGTGTAATTATTTGTATGTCTTAGGAAGGAGAAAATTAGAGTAATTACATAAGTAATTACACCTAATTCAATTTTAAAAAAATTATTTTTATACAATTTATAAAAATTATATTATAAGCATGGGCATGTACAAGCGTTTGGGATGTTTATAACAAAAAAAACTTATATTATAAATCCTAGAAAGTATATTATGAAAGTAATTTGTATATTTTATAAAGTTATGAAAAAATATTATTTAAATCCTAATTTTTTTAAAATTTATGACAACAAAATCTATTATAAAAATTAATTTACATGTTATAAAAGTATTATAATATATTTATTTATAAAAATTTATGGTAAACAAGTATTGACCTATTTTATTTGTGTCAATGTTATATATTATAAAAATAATATACTTATTCATAAAAATTGTTATAATTTTTTTATTATAATCTATTTGTAAAAACTAACTTTTAAAGTTATGACAAAATGTGAGAATTACTATGAAAATTTTAGACAATTCATAAAAATATTTTTTATAAATATTATATTATTTTTAATATTATAAAATTGAATATAATCTAGTATAAATTTTTTCTAAAATTAAGTTTATATAAGTTTTATAATTGAAGCTACTGATTATTTGTTATTTAGACTGTGAACTCAAATATTATAAGGTCGATGATAATTGTGTAAATAAAAAGATTTTCTTGTACTACACCATGGAGTATTATACCATTTAAAAGAATGGTGTCACACACAAACACCACAACTCATAAACTCTTTAATTTAAGATATTAAAGGTTTCAAAATGTAGTTGAGAAAATATTTGTTATTTAAAAAAAATATTTCTCATATCAACATCACTTTAGTATAACATAAAAAATCAAGATTAGATTGTTTCAACATGTTGCATATTTCATAACTTCAATCATAGGTTGAATTGAGATGATCTGATACGAGTCACAAAGGCCCAACCCAAGCTCAAGAACGTGATGGGCTCAAATTACCACAAGGCCCAATAACGAGGTTAAAGGCCAAACAAATGTGTTCCAAACTAAATGGGACCATTCAGGAATTTGTTAGCAAGGCCTTAGATGCGTACACGAAAGAAAGAGAAAATCAAGATTCACTTTATTGTTTTCAAGAAAATCAAGAAACCGAATCTTGGCCCAATTTTGCTGTTTGGAGCGATTTCAAGAATCAAGAAAATCAAGATTTCAAATCTTGGAAATCTTGGTCCAAGAAACTGAATCTTGCAGCCAAAGCGCATTGGATCTCCGTTACGAGCATCAACGAACCAATTTCGGTAGGAGATGAACTACAAGCCCAAGTTCTTGAAGGCAAGGCCCAATAAGATGATTTCAAGCCCAACCACGAAGTCAAACCATACTTAGTTGAAAATCAGGCCAAATTGTTAAAGTGGCCCAATTTGTAAAAATTTTAATTGTTTAAATATCTAAGTTTAATTTTTTGACTTTAGGATTATTATATGTAAAAATTCGGCCCAAGCAGCCCATTAAAATGCCTTGGCCGACTTTCCCTCTTAATTTATTAATTAGGTCTTTTTTTTAAGTTTTCCTAATGAAATTAGGAAATAGATAGAAGGCCTATTAATAGGCATGGCCGGCCACCTTATTAAACACATTACAATTACATTGAAAATTTCAGATTTGCTTTGAGTGAAAATTCTCTTTGAGTTCTTTAAGAGTTTTCTCTTGAGTTTTCTTTAGAAGTAGTTTTAACAATCTTTTTGATTGTGGGAGCCATCTTCAACCTTCTTCTTGCCATTGTTCTTCATTGGAGGGGAGATTAGAGCCGTTTGAAGGGAGTTGTGAAATCTTTCTCGATTTCAAGGCTTCTTAGGACTTTATTCATCTTTCTTGCTGTTTGTCATTCTTTAATTGTTTTTGTTTTTGCTGATTTGTGGGTTAACTTAATTTAATTGTTGTTGTTGCGTTTCAGCCATTCCCAAATTTCAAGATCTGTCTTTATAACATTCTTTGGCATCAAGAAACGTCCGTCAATCATATTTTTCCAGATTTCTTGCCGTCCAAGTATTCTATTTTCCTATTCAGATTTGGATTTCTTGATCCGTTGAGTTTAACTTGCTGTTTTGGGTTCTCCTTGTCAAATTCGGCTTGGAGAGTCGTTCGTGCAATTTAGATCTCGTTTCTTGGCTTCCAAGAAACCATATTAATACGTGTTCTAATTATTAGCTGATTCTTTCTTGTTTTGGGCGCTCCATTATAGATATATTGCTGCTAAGATTTAATTTTCTGTTTCGTTTCAGATCCAAGCGTCTAGCGTTTTCGTAGGAGTTTCTCGTGATTTGACAACTCGATCTTGATCCTCGCGCAACCCTCTATCATGATCTATACTTCGAAGAGTAAATAGAAGAAGAAAATATTAATAATATTAATTATGAATATTCAAAGTCAAATGATAATGAACTCGGTTAAGTACTAACAGATAAGGATAATAAGCATATGTGAATATTAAAGAGAAAATAACCCAATAAATATGCACAAAAACAATTTAAAAAATTACATATGATGTTTAAATGTATTATCAACTACTTTTTAGACTAATATAGTATGTAATTACAAATTATATTATCAAATATGAAATAAGAAATTTAAAGAAATTGTCAACTTTATTTAAGTATAGCTTTGGGTGTTACTTTATATTATATTGGATTTTATCTAATCATGTGTTTTATTTGTTTGATTATTTTAATAATTATAATTATATTTTTTTTTGCAAAAGTCAATAAAATCAACGGTGGACAACACGCCAACCCTGAAAGGATCACACCTAATAATCACACAATCTTTTTTTTTTTTCAAAAAAAGTTTGTCCAGTGCGATTCTGTTTAACCAAAATTGATTCTTTCTCTCCCAATTTGTGAGATCTTTTTCTTTGGCAGTGATGAGTAAGGGACCGGGACTGTTCGTCGATATCGGCAAGAGAGCCAAAGGTAACCAAATCCTCTTATCTTCTTCGTTCTCCACCTACGATCTTTTTCTTTATCGACTTTGGAATTTCTCCTTTTGCGTTTACTTATATCGGTTTATCTTTTCTCTCTTCTCCTTTTGAATGCTTAGATCTCTTGACCAAAGATTATACGTCGGATCAGAAGTTCACGGTTTCCACTTATACTGGCGCTGGAGTGGTATGCCAACGTCATTTCTTTTATTTGAATTTAAACAATGATTATATAGTCTGGATAGGTTATTCTTGGATGATATGCCGCTTTGCCGCTTTGCTTGCTTAGATCTTTTATCAACTGATTTTTGCTGTCGATTGAATAAGGTGCTCAGATGAATGCAAATATTAAAAAAAAATTGTGGTTTTTAGCAGATTTCTGTCTCACTTGTTTAAATTGCTTTAAATATTGAAAAGGAAATGAGAAAATGTAGAGGCATTTGAGAAGTTAAGGTTCTTGTTTTTTCCTCCTGTTTGGTTTTTTTACCCATTTAAAAGAAATATTTATCTTTGAGGTGATTTCCCCGAATTTCTCATGGACCAGCATTATCTTTGAATTCCAAGATTTGATACTGGTTGTTGCTCTGAATTTATGCACATTTTGTATTTGATCTCAAGGTATTGTTGGGTGAAATTGATGTTATGTCTGACCAGTTGTTATGCTTTGAAAGGAACTAAGAGGCCGTTTAATCTTGTGCTATGCTTTTCTACTTCTCTAGGTTCTTTTTTGATGAGCTGCTTGATGTATCTGCTGAACTAGGGGTGAGCATTCGATCGAATCGAATCGAATCGAAAATTTTCGAGTTAATCGAGTTTTCGAATCTCATTTTATCATCCTAACTATTTGAAGTTTTCTTGAATCGAGTCGAGTGAGATGGAATTCGAATCGAATCAAATCAAATCGAATATATTTGTTTGAGTTAAATTTTAAAAAATAATTTTGGGTCCTTGTAACCATTGTCACCCATCGTAATAAAATTTGTCCACCTTAATCAAATTTTTTATTAACTTTTATCACTTCATAATTTATTTATTAATTTTTATATACTTGGTTAGCTTCTTTGCTTGCTTAGTTATTTCAATTATCTTGATTCTTGTCACTATGTATTTTAGAATTAAAAATATATTAAATGTAAAAATATGATTTTTAATAAAAGTTATTTTAAAAATAAAATGTAAAATTGATACCAATATAAAATTTTAACACGAATATTTTATGGCATAATTAATAATTCAATTTTAATATAAATATTCAATACGACTAAACAATTCAATAATATAAATAATATAAAATGTGAAATTTAATTTAATAATATAAATAGTAGATATAAATAAAATTATTACTATTTATGTTTAGTGATTTTTTTTGAATAATTTTGATTTTTTATTTGAGAGTAAAATGTGAGAAGTAAAAGTTTAGGGGAAAAATAAAAAGTTTTGGAGAATAAAAGTTTGAGGGAAAATAAATAGGGGGAGTAAAATTTTGGAGGGAAAATATTAAAAAAAAAATTGGAGGGGGGAGGGTTTGGAATAGATTGGAGGTGGGATGAGAAGAGAATAAAAGTTTTAGGGGAAAAGTGGGAGGAAGTAAAAATTTTGGGGGAAAATAAAAGGTTTTAAGGGTTTTTGGGAGTAAAATTTTGAGAAAAAATAAATGGGAGAGTAAAATTTTGGTGGGAAATAGATTTTGGGTAGATTAGGGGGTTGGGAGGGGAGTAAAAGTTTTTTGGGAAAAGTAAAAAGGTTTGGGAGTTTGGGGTAAAAATATAAAATATTATAGTTTGATATTCGAATTATTCGAATTATTCGAGTATTTCGAATTCGAAAACTTAACTCGATTCGAATTCGAAATTCGGAAAAAAAAATTCGAGTTGATTCGAATAACTCGATTAACTCGAATAACTCGATTCGTTTAACTCGAAATTCGAATTTTTTTTCGATTTTTTCGAGTCGAATTGAGTTTTGCTCACCCCTATGCTGAACCTTAATGTATTTTAGTTAACTTGGATCCTCGTGTTCTGACTTTGATGAAACCATTAGAGGATGTCGAGATTCTCTTAAACCAAAACATTCCACTGGTATTTATTGGCTAATTTCCTTTTTCCTTCAATTCAGGCCATCACATCAACTTCTCTAAAGAAAGGAGGACTTTCTACTGGGGATGTTGCTGCACTATACAAGTACAAGAACACTCAATTTGATGTCAAAGTCGATACCGACTCTAATGTAGGTTCTTACGTCCTTGGTCTGGAAACTATTTGCCTAGTTCAGCCGAGAATCTCACAATTTTTACATTGTTTGGACAGATCTCGACGACGATGACATTCACTGATATTCTTCCCTCCACTAAGACTATTGCGTCATTCAAAGTGCCTGATTATAACGCTGGCAAGGTAGGAAGTTACCTCTTATAAGCAGAAATGTTTCTCAGGATAATGAGTTTTGATGTTTGAAAATTGGAAGTTTCTATCTGCTATCTATTTTGCAGCTGGAGGTTCAGTATTTTCATCACCATGCAACCTTCACAACAACTATTGCTCTGTACAAGACGCCAGTTGTTGATGCCACAGCAACAATTGGCACACCCTCTATTGCTTTTGGAGCAGAGGCAGGTTATGATCCTACCAAAGGCAATTTTACAAAGTACACTGCTGGTATTAGTGTGACAAAACCAGATTCATGCGCTTCCATAATTCTGTAAGCTTTTATAAACTAAACCATGAATCGAATAGAAAGTAAGCACTTTCTAATCTTTTGGCACTAATTCCTTCCTCTTTTTTTTTTTTTTTTTTACATCCAGAGGAGACAAGGGAGACAGCATAAAAGCATCTTATGTGCATTATCTGGACAACCTGAAGAAGAGCGCTGCCGTGGGCGAGATCAGCAGAAAGTTTTCAACAAATGAGAACACGTTCACTGTTGGAGGGGCTTACGCTGTTGATCATCTCACACTGATTAAAGCTAAGCTCAACAATCATGGGAGGCTTGGAGCATTGCTGCAGCATGAAGTCATACCGAAGTCATTGTTGACAGTCTCTGGTGAGCTTGACACCAAGTCCTTGGACAAAAGTCCTCGCTTAGGATTGGCCTTTGCTCTGAAACCCTAATCAATTATTTGCAACCCAATGATGCTTTTACAGATTTGATTACGATTTTTTTTTTGTGGTGATTTAAAATGGGGGTGTCAATAAGTTGCTCCACAGGCGATTAATATTCATTTCTAGGTTCGCATTTCCTGTGGATGGATGATTGATACTTTTGGCTTTCAATGATTCAGATGTTGAAGTTTTGATCCGATTTGAGCCATTTTGACATTGGCACATTTATGCCTCCTTGTATTGAGTATTTCTTTGATTTGGTAAATGCTTTATAACTGCCTTGATTTGTTACCTTTGAGTGATCTACAAAAGCTTATTTGTTCCAGTTGCCTTCAAAGTTCCTCCATACACAGTCCCCTTACCGGCTACTGCCTCGACCAAAAGAAATGGTGGATTTCGAGTTTCAAGCTCGGCTTTTCTTCAAGTGGTATCATCCCAATCCCATGGACAAATGGATTATCAATGAACACCCAATCTAATGTCGTTTTGGATGCAAATGAACCCTTTGAATCCCTATCCCAATGGAATGTCAATGCTTTTCAAGAGAAACAGCTCAACTCTGCATATCCATATCACAAGGCATTGAATGGACGGTAGGTAGTGATGTAGCATTTCAAAGAAACCACTCAAATTGGTGTAGTTTTTGAATAAAATGATTGATAAACAATACAAAAGCATTATGAAGACCAAAAATAGAATCTTTATTGCATTAGTTTCAGACAATGTTTAAACGTAGCAGATTCTTTGCACAGCCATTTCCATGTATTTAACATTATAAGTTCCATGCCTACGAATTTAATCATGCAACCAAATAAAATGAAAACAAAAATTGCAATATATAATAGCATTATCAAAGTCTACAAAATCCCAGATTCCTCATCCAATAACATGAAGATAAATACTATGAAAAATGATGTCCAATAGTTGCAAACTCCGTAAATTGTAACATAACAAAGCATATCATAGCAATGAAAAACAAGACAACCTTAATCGACACTCTGCATGATATCCTCGGCAGAGAACTTAGTACCCTTATCCTTATCAGCAGCAGCCCGTCCCTTAGCCTTACGGTCCAACAACGACTTCCGGTCCTTGTCCAGCCTCAGCTTGGTAATGACAACCTTGGATGGGTTAATCCCAACGTTGACGGTCGAACCATTAACTTTCTCGCGGGTGATGCGCTCGATGTGGATTACCCATTTGCGACGGTAGACTTGAACAACTTTCCCTTCCCGGCCTTTGTAAGTCCCACGAACCACTTGGACCTCGTCGTCCTTGCGCACCGGCATGGACCGGACGTTGTACTTGGACCTCAAATCGGATGAGAGTGGGGCGCTCATCAACACACGGCGGACCGACGAGGGTGCCGTGAAATGGGCCTTGCGGCTCTTGCGGCGAGAGGAGGAGACTCGTGGGTTGTACTTCATTTTTTGCTGTGGGCAAAGGGGTTTGAATCCTCTTCGACTCGGCGACGGCCAACCTAGAGTTTGAGAAGTAGGGTATTGAGAGAATATATGGTGGAAACTAGGGTAAATTTAGGATTTGTTGGGCTTTAGGACTATTTTTCTAGGCCTTTTTGTGAGTTGTGGCCTAACTTGGATTTGGATTTTCTTTTTCCCTCTCCTATCTGATTAAGATTTTTTAAACCTAATTTCGGTTTTGATATTTAATATATTTATGGTTTTTTTAAATTTTATTAATTCATTCAAAGCTATTAGATATTTATTTTGAATATATTAAAAAACTAATAATTTATTAGCTTAGGTGCCATTTGATAGATGTTGGAAATTTTAAGTATTAAAGTAAATTAATTTTTGAATATATTACTTAAAATTAAACATCACATGTAATCTATCAACAAGTATTTTGTGTAGTGATAATTGATAAGACATATTGCATTCTTAAATGGAGAACGTAAGTTTCAACCTTATAAACAATATTATTAGAGGAGACAATATTAAATCTCGAGCATAAATAATAGAACGAACGTAAAATATACAAAAATATAATAATATATAATTAAATATACATAAGAAATATTTGAAATAAAATATATTATCAAATAATACGCATTATAAATCTAAAATAAATATTATATTGAGTGTACAGACCCAATTTCTGCCCGGCCCACTAACAATTAACCCAGTCTATTACAGCATTAAACCCAATTACAAAACCAAACTAACCCAAGCCCAGACACCTAAAATATTTTCAGAAAAAAACCCTAGCCTTTGACCTAGGCGCCGCATGTCCCTTCAACCACCTACTCATCTGCCGACGCCATTTGCAGGCTACCCTGTCTGCATCACGTCTCCTCCACCGCCCTATACCTGCAAACAATAAAGAGAGACAACAGCAACAAGCAACAGGAGGAGGCTTTTGTTTTGTTTTTGTTCTCGGTATAAAAATCGATTATTAACAGATTGTAAAAGGGGGGGCTTCCGATTTTTGTAAAAAAAAACACATTAGCATAAAGAAATAAAAGAAAAAATAGATTCAAGGTTATTTTTTTCTATCAGATTTGCATTTCCCTTTTATTTTTTTTATTTTCTTTATTTTGCATATTAAATAAAAACAAAAAGAAAAAGGTACCTGTTCGTTTCGAAGGCCGGCGTCAGTGCCCTTCTTCGCCGTCATCGGAGTCGAACATGGGGAGCGACCTCTTCTTTTTTTCTCTCGATCTCGTGGTTGAGAAGGCCAAGCCTTCAAGGAAGCCGAAAGGGGAGGACTGAAAAGCCCATTTCGCGCAACTCCGGCCATTGGCCGTGGAGGTGGCGCGGCGGAGGCCTGAACCCTAGGTCGGATTTTGGAGGAGAGGCCGAGAGAAAGAGAGAACTCTCTCTGTTTTCTGAAAAAATAAGGGCTGAAATGTTTTTTTTTGTGTTGTTTTTGAGTATTTATAAGGTTTAAAAACGGCGTCATTTTGGACCTTAGAATCCATGGCCAAAACGGCATCGTTTAGCTCCTTTGACCCGCGCGGTGACCCGACCCAAGGGAGGATCCGCGTGTTTTCTGACTTTTGGGGATATTCACCGTTTTAGTCCTTCCGAATTTTCTATTTTTTCTAATGCAGTTTTTTATTTGCAATTTTGACCCTATTATTTTTCTCTCATTTCGATTTGGTCCTCATCAAAGCGGTGCGCTCTGGAGGCCAGGATTAATTTCCTTTTGGCCCTTTTACTTTCGCGCGCATCATGATTTGGTCCATTACAGTGTTTGTTATCACCGATTTCGGCCCTAATGTTTCATTTAGTTTCGATTTAGCCCTCTGTTTAGTACTTTGATTATTCATCATAAAATTGATCATTTTAGTATTATTATTACTGTATTTCACTATTATTTTCGTATTATTTTTGTTTACGTGCATACATTTTTTTAATATATATATATATATATACTTCTATGTTTTGTATTTGATAATCTATATACATATATATCTACATACTCATACTTTATGATTTATATACACATATAGGCATGTGTAATTTCATATATATATATATATATATATATATACATACATTTCGTAAAATATATCTATATGTAAACATTTTATATAAACATGTACTTATTTTCATATTTTTATAATTTGTATACATCTCCATATACATCTATATACGCATTTTATTTTCGCAAATGTATATGCATACTTATATATATACTTTTATATATTAAAATATGTATATTTTACATTATATATATTTGTCTTACTTTATTTTTATATTTCACACATATTTTATTTTTATGAATACATATACACATTTATATGTCTTTTTATTTTCATATAATTTTATATACTTACACATTTTTAGATATATATGCACTTATGTTTTCTTATACTTTATAATGGATATGTATATTTATTCTACACATGTATATAAACTCGTGCATTCTTATAATTTTTAATATACTATCTCTCGTTATTTGGATAGTTGATGTTATTCTATTGGATATTTGTTTGTTAATCCATTCATTGTGTTCATTATTATTCTTAGGAAAGGCTTTAGTTTCTTTTATGTATTTATTTATTATTTCATACTTTTTTACTATGTATTTTATTTTATTATTGCTTGTATTAGTGGTGCTTGTATTATCATTTTATTATACATGTTAATATTGCATTTATTCCCCATTTTACGTTAAATTAATTTTGTTTAGTATGGTTTTAAAATAAACAAAACTTTTGTATTTTGAAATGCGAGAAGATCGTACCCTAATTACGGGGTTTCAATCTCCATAACAAATCAAAATATACAAATCATTTCAATCAAAATTTTTGAATATTCTCGAGAATTAATAAAAGGTTGTGTTCTAACTCACGGGATATGACCTATTTTTTAAACTCGAAATAATCAAACTCTTTCAAAATAAATAATTATTTTTTAGGCATTCATTCTCGTATCGAGAATTTTAGATATTGTGTCCTAACTTACGGGACGTGATTTTTTTCTCGATTGACGTGAAACGTGCCCTTTTCTCAAAAATTTTTAACATTTTAATACAAGGATCGTATTTTTAAAATTCTTCTAAGTTTCCAATTTTCGACATTAAGACATTAACTAATCAACTAGGTACCAATTTTTGGGCGTATCGAGGGTGCTAATCCTTCCTCGTGCGTAATCGACTCTCGAACCCGTTTTCTAAATTTCGTGGACCAAAACCGTTGCTTTAATAAAATCAAATTATTTATTAAAAACAACATTTTTCAAGGTGACCCAATCACACTTCAAAAAGGATTGGTGGCGACTCCCGTTTTTATTTTTCAAAACCCAAGTCGACCCCGTTTTTCATCAAAAAAATGGTGTCAATAGAGAGTAATTGATGGTTTATGTTTCAATGAAAGTTTTTTTTTTTTGGGATAAATGAGAATGAAAAAGTAGACGTTAAGTAAACTTAAAGATTTTAAATGATAATATAGTCTTGAAATGGTAAAAGAATATATGTCTTATTTACTTATTATTTTTAATATTTTAAATTAAAAAATATTATGTAATTTTATTATAGATGATTTAATATGACAAATGTATTGACCTTTGAGTTGAAATAAGTTTAAAACTAGCATTAATTTAAAGCTTAGATTTGTACAATCCTTTCCTCCCCTTTCCAAAACTAGCCAAAAAAAAAATCATCAGAAAATATGTGTTATTTTGTTAATATCTTTTTTATACTAGCTACAATATGAGAAAATAAAGGTATACCAAATATAGGTATGTGGTTGACAAAGGTTCTAGTTAATTTTGGAGTTTCTCGAACTACTTCATAATTCAAAGTGGATATGATCAACTTTCTCGTGCCATAGTTTCAAGTTAGACACAACATCGCTATCACACATGATAGATTGGATCACCCTATAGTGATTATCAAAGGTGCGGGCTCATTCCATAATCTTCTCATCAGATTTGGTGGTGACAATACACTTGTCTTTTTTAAAGTTGACAAGCAGACCTTGGTCACACAGTTGACTTATATTGACCAAGTTGGCTTTAAGATCATTCACCAGCTATAGATTCTTTAATTGAGGCATCCCAAGGACATTTAAGGTTCCCTTTTCCAGTATATGAATTTTCTTCCCATCTCAAAATGTCACCTTTCCAGCAAGACAATTCACAAAGTTAGACAAGTATAATTGATACCGTCATATGTTGAAAGCAACCACTATCAAAATACCAAACTCCATTAATGGTAGACTTTTGAGAACAATATAAAACCTGTATATATCTAGTCTTCTTTTTTACCCACATTCGTTTATACTTCTTCACAGCTAATGTGCCATCGGAGTGGGCTCTTCCTTAGGCACTGCGCGTCTTCACCTTAGATCATGTAGTATCTTGAAACACCGATGGTTGATATGTTTAAGGGCCCCACAGAAATAACAAACCACTTTTGTGACAAATGAATACCTTTTTGTTATTCTTGATCAACACAAGCTTTGAACATTCACCAAAATCACCAAAACTCAAACCTTCATAAAGGCAGTAGGGTTCTAAATCATAACCTTTCCTTCCTTGACATACCATAGACCTCCTTTGCTTGGATTTCTCCTTCTTGTTGCAAGGATTTCTTCAAGTTTGTTACTATTGGTGATAAATTTCTTGAGCATGAGTTTAACTTTAGTAAGCTCATTTGCAAGAAGTAATTCTTTTACTTCAACATGTTTAACCAATTTAGGATTTTCATAATTCAAATGCTTATTTTCCTATAATAGTTGAGTATTGATGTTGTACACTTTCCTCCACTTGCCCAATATCTCATTGTAGGTTTTCAAGAATTTCTCATTAGAACTAATATCTGATTCTCTAGTTGAATCTTCTCCATCTTCTTTGACAGCACTAGTAGCAAAAGCAACATAATTACTATGATGATCATCTTTCAAATTTAAGTTGTTAGATGAATCTTCATCACTCTAGGTTACACAAAGTGACATCTTTTTCATTTTAAGAGTGTTGACACACTTAGATTGAATATGACCATACCCCTAACATTCATGGCATCGGACACCTTCCTCTTTATCTTTCTCATGTTCCTCTTTAATGGTAACTCCTTTTGATTTGTTTCTAGGGAAATTGATATGGATTCGTGAGGATGAACGTGGAAGTGGATTATAAAGTTTGTCTAAGTCACAGATTTGACTTAGGGTTCTAGACATTCAAAAAGAAACTTGGATTCTACCATAACCTGAAACACAAACCAATCCAAGTCAGATAAAAATAAAGAGAACAATTAAAAATAAATAAATAGAATAATGAAATCAAAGATTAGAATAATAAAGAAGAAAATAAAGTCAATAGATGGAAAAAATAGAACGTGATATGTAGAAGTCCTAAGAAGCCTTGGAAACAAGAAGAATCCACAACCCTCTTCAAGTGGCTCTAGTTTCCCCCCAAGGTAGAAACTTTGGCAAGAAAAAGTTTGAAGATGATCCCCACAATATATAAAGATTGTTAAACTCTTCTAAAAGAAACTCAAGAACAATTCTTGAAAAGAAAAACTCAAAGAGAATTTGAATAATAATCAATTGTGCGAATTGTGTACAATGCAAAGGGCAATAAATAAACCTAAATAAAACTCTTATATTAGAACTCTAATTAATCTAAACAAGAAGTAGTTTTAAACTAAACTCTCTTATTGGCATAAAACTCTTAAATAACTTAAACTAATTAATAATTATTAAAAATTAGGAATAATAAAATAATAAAATAATAAGAGCTAATAAATACAATATTGAGCTCATATATAATAAAAATTAAGCCCAAAACTCGAACCCAATATGATTTAAACTCGAATTAAAAGCCTGAAACTCGTAATTCTCATCATAATCCTGTTCAGAAATTTTACTCATCCAATCTTCACTAAAATGGTCATAACTTGAGCTCCCAAACTCAAAAAACGAGTGATTCAAAGTGCATTTTGAAGCTAAGAGATAGATCTTCGAAGTCATGCAGACATCTCAACCCAGAAATGCTAGGATCCCATCCAAAAGTCGTCGCAAGTCTGTTGATTTCCCAAGCTTGAAAATTGGCAGCTTCGGTGAATGGAATTTAATAAATTTCACTTGATCCGTATATGTATCAAAATTGGTACTGGCTTCAAAATTTTTAAACTTCTTTGCTTGCTTCTTGGAAGTCTTGTTAAAATTGTGTAAGTAAGGCACTTTGTTATTAGATATCCTCAATTGTAATGTTTTAAGAAGTTGGCAGTTCATCACCCACTTGGAGAGTAATGTTTCTCTTGTCTTTTGTCTTGCTGCGTTTTGCATTTTCAAAGTTCATTTAAAAGGTTTGCAAAAAGCCAATGAGTTCATCATTAGCTAGCTTTTCAAGATCCTTGGCCTTTTCAATAGCAATAACCTTGATGAAGAATCTCTTAGGAAGAGATCTCAACACCTTTCTGACCAATTTGGCATTTGAGTATTCCTCTCCCTATGCAAACTTCTGGTTCGATAGATCACAGAACTTTGCATAAAACTCTCCTATAGTTTCCAATTCTTGCATTCTCAGACTCTCAAATCTGGAGATTAAAATATGCATATTTGACTATTTAACAATGGAAATACCTTTATAAGCAATCTCCAAAATATCCCAAGTAGATTTGGCAACAATATAATTAGAAAACTTTTTAAATTCTTTGCAAGTCCGCGAAGCCTAGCTTAGTGAGAATTATCCAAAATCTTTAACAATTACAACAAGTGAACCTAAATCTTTCACACCCTAGTGATAATTTTTTCAATTTTGTACCTTCGAAGATTGGAACTCTCACCACTAAATTCACCCCTATGAACTTAGCTTGTAAAACCACAACACAAAGGTTTTACAATCAAAATGCACTTTTACAAATAATGTTCCTTACTTGAACAAATTAAGTGATCTCAATTTAATACATATTCCTATACAAGTCTTTCAATTATATAGAGTTATTTGAGACTTGCTAACATAATGAAGATCTATACCAATCCTTATTAAACATCAACTAAACTAGTTGAATACAATATAATAATAATAAACAAGGTAAACAAGGACTGTTGGTAGCTAAGTCTTCAACATTCCAATCTGATCCAACTTCCTCTATCCAAAGGATTAGATAGATGTGATCCGATCTGATCTAATCCTTCAAACCTGTTTCCTTAAGTGATATGATCTTCATTATTGGGCTATATATAATCCACAAACTCAACTCAACCCAAAAATCATGTTCAATAAATTATCAATTACCTAAATATAGAAACAAGCTAGTGTTTTGCATTTGGTAAGGAAGTGAGCTCTTTCTCTAGCACGTATTAGTCACTCTATATTTTTCAATAGTTGCAAATCAATGTGTTTTCCAATAATATATGTTTTTCATTGTTAATTTACATTTGTACTTGATAATTATTAACTAAAATATTGTTAATTATAAAACCCTTTTGACTAATAATTTCATTGTAATACAATTTTCAAACTACAAGCATATAATTTAATTCGAAAAATTTGAACATGAAATTATAATGAAGATTAGGTTGTTATAAAGATTACAATATCTACAAAAGTATAAAAAATAATAGTTAATGTAGGATAGTTTAGTGGTAAGGGTATTAGATTGTTAGGTGGGAGACTTGATTTCCATTCCGTGCAATCTCATCCCATTAATTATGATAAAAAGTTAATGCAAAATTTTACAATTGTAATTAAGAAATGACCTATATAGAAAATTAATTGTTGTAGTATATCTTATTTTCTCATTTTAATAACTTATATAGTTACTTAAAGTATTGCTTTATTAAACAAATTAGTCCTTTGACTAATGACATTTGTAACTATAAAATTTAAATTTAAATATATATTGTAAAAGAATCAACAAACTAAAATATAAAAAGTTAAAATACAAAAGATAATAAATATTTAGAGAATTAAAAGATAATAGTTTACTTTTTATGATTTTATATTTATTTTAATTTTATATAATTATTATATATTAGGAATACTTTTAGTATTTTTTTAATAGGGAAATCATTCTATTAAGAAAAAAGTGTACCAAAACAAAGAAGTCCAATATGTCAATGGAAAACTATACCCAAGTCAGCAAGCTTACCCATACACTTAGACCTAAATCCCACAATTCTATTGGATGAATGAGAGATATTATCAAAATTGAAGAAGCTTACAAGAAGCAAGGGATAAGTGTCCCATGTTTGACGATCGGGCACCTTAGCTAACTCATGAGCCACCTTATTAGAAGAATGGTGTGTCCACCAAAAGGACAAAAAATGGAAATTAGATTTTAAAAGCAAAGAGTCTTGAAGAACAACACCAAAATCAGAAAGATAACACCTAGAAGCCTTGAATGCATAAATAACTTTAAAACAATCCAATTCCACAATTACTCAATCAAAATGGTAATTTTTTAGCCACAACATTACCTCTCTAATGGCCAACCATGCGTTCAAGCGGACTTGATGCGACATGAAAGTTAACATCATTTGGAAACCATGCGTTAGAAAAAACACTAATATTATGCTTCGTACCCACTCTCCATTGGAGTCCTCGAGCTAGCAATGACTTAGCAATATATATACTCCTCCAAATTTTCAAAGGGTTACTACCTTCCACAGAATCCATAAAATTGTAACTAAGGAAATATCTAGCTTTGAAAATAAGACTTGGAAGAGAATCTTGATTGGCTACAAAATGCCAACCTTGCTTGCAAAGCATTGTGATATTAAAACATCAAAGATACTGAAAATCCATCCCACCAAACTTCTTAAGCACACAAAGTCTGTAATATCCCATTTTTCAATGGTATCGAAAATAATGGTTTCGGAACCAGAATTTTGATATGTGAGGTCATGTTTTATTATTTAATTAATTTTTATGGAGTTACATTAGAGTCGTATTAAATTTTGGTGAAATTTTTTTAATGTTTAGTTAGTTAATTGAATAAAAAGGACTAAATTGTAAAAGATGAAAAACTTAACAAATATTGAATTGTATTGATTTGATACCTTAAATATCAAATTAGAGAGGACCTATGAAGTAATTAGACTATATTGAATAATAGTGGATGGTTTAGGGATAAGTTTGAGGTGAAATTTGATTTAAAAACTAAGGTTAAATTAGTAATTTAATAATTAAATTAAATCAAAAGATGACAAAATGTCATCATATTCATTTTCTCTCCAACATCTAAACTTGAAGGAACACCATTTTTAAAACTCCTTTGGTTCAGCCAAGCTTATTGTTGTGTGCATGGTATGTATTTGTTATCTGTTTTTAGTTATTTTTATGTTTTTGATATCGTTGCAACTAGGTCCAGCTAACCACACCTTTGTTTTTGAAACTGTTAAAGATTTTGGATTTTTCCATTAATGTATTCTTGTTGTTTATGATGTTAAATGCTGGGTTTGAAGTATTGGTTATTGAGTATGATCAATTTATAAATTAATTTTGTTAGTTTTTTATTAAAGGACTAAATTGATTGAATATTAAAATTGATAGGAATTCTTGAGAATTTAGAATAATTTTGTGCTGGAAATGGATGAGTGAAAATTTGGTTAGCATGAGAAGTTGTAAAATTTTGTTAAATTTTGAATTTCGAGTTTAGGGACTAAATTGTGAGAAATGTAAAAGTTTAGGAAAATATATAAATAATGAAAAGTTAAGGGTCTCATGCATTGAATTGAATTTGAAATGTATGTGAATGTAATAAATTTAATTTAATTATTATATAGATTAAGAACCAAATAAAAAGATAATAACCAAAAAGGGAAAATTATGGAATATGTCCTTACGTTTTAACCGAAAGTAATCGAGGTAAGTTTATAGTGTTTTGATAAGTAAATGTAAGTTTCTTGTGATTATAGCATTGTTTCTAGTTAGTTGTATAAATGTATGGGAAACTTTATTAGTTACTTATATATTATTGAATATTGTAATAAAGTTCATATGAAAATGAATAATGGATGGTGGCAATCCTTGTGATTGTACATTTTTTACATGAATATATTGAATTTGTAGTATGTGTATGGAAATGATGAAATGCCTCTGAATGATAAATATGTATAAAGGTAACAAATTTACGTATATTGCCCGGTTGAACGTAGTAATCGCTTATGATACGATTGGAATGCCATTATAATCAGTATGTGCGCTTGTATAGGATTTCACTTTGGTGCCTCTGTTTGCACTTCGGTGCCTCTGTTATGCATCTACGATGCCTCTAGTGTGGTTTAGTTACTCGAGTATCCGAGTCGAGTTACTTAGTTCGTCGGGCTAAGTGTTAATTGAATTACAATTTATTATGTGCTTAAATGTTAATGCATATTCATGGTATTAATAAGTGAAAAATGTTACAATGAACCATTTGTTTACATGCGTGGACAATTAAATTGATGAAATGTGGTTTATGGTAATGATAAGTTATTTGAGAAAAGGTTATCATAATATATTTAGATATTCGAGCAAAAACTAATGGGGTTTGTGGATTTGTATTTGGATATCAAGAATTGTAAATCAACTCTTTGAATATTTTTGCTCGATTAAGGTAAGTTAATTTGATGTTTAAAATATGAGCTTACTAAGATTATTTAGCTTACTTGTTTCATTTATGTTCTTTTGTAGTTGCCAAATTTGTGGATTGACCGGACGGATCGACTGGAATCTCACACTATCCAACTATTTTGGTAGATGTTGTTTTCTATTTTGGGATGTGGCATGTATATAAGTGTTAAGTTGTGAGCTTGTAAAGTGTTATGTTATGATGATATATCTAGTTAAATGGTTGGTTTTGGATGTGTATTTGTTTTTGGTTAGGTTAATCCTTAAGGTCAAGAAATTGGTGATAATTCTTTGGAATGGTAAACTTTTGAGCATGGTTATATTTTGGCCAACTTGGTTAATGGTTTGAACATGAATATATGATTAATGCCATGTGCTTTCTTAGCTAGGGTATTTGAATGAATGATATTTGATTGTGGTGCCTTTGAATGGCATATTGGTTAGGCATAGGGTGGATGAAATTTGGCATGAAATTGGTGTTTTAAATGTGCTTTTGAACCATAGAAATGGGATAGATATGGTATATCTTGTTGTACTTTGAATTAGCTTGAATCAGGGGTTAAATATGGAGCACACGGCCTGCGACATGGGCTTTCACATGGCATGTGCCACACACGGTCACCTCACACAGCCGTGCGAGTTTATTGTTTTTAGGTGCAGTATCTACACTGCTTAGTAGACGACCTGCAACATGGCTGTGTGACTCAAAATAGTTTGTTACACGATCTAGCACACAACGTGCGATACGGTAGTGTGACCCTATTTCAAATACTCGCACGGGCTGGGACACGACCGTGTGTCTTGACTTCAGATGTTCACACGGTTTGGGCTATGTCACATGGCTGGCCACACAGCCGTGTGACCCCTATTTTACAAATTTTTAAGTTTTTCCTAAAATTTTCTGATTTGTTTCTATTTGATCCCAGATTGTTCTCAAACTATTTTTAGGGCCCCTTAAGCCCGATTTAAGGCCCATAAGTGTATTTATATCATGAATTGAGTTGTTTATTATATGTTTTTGTTTTATTTGCTTAACTGTTTTGAAATGAAGTTAATGTTTTGTCTTGCTCGATAACACTTTGTAACCCTAATTCGGTAACTAAAACAGGTTAGGGGTGTTACAAAGTTGATCTCCTAATGCCTAACAAGTCCCTCTTGTAACACCCCTAACCCGTATCTATCATCGAAATAGGGTTACAGAGTATTACCAGAGTTTACAGTACAAACAAACAGAATTTCAAACATTTCATATCTTAACAATATTCATAAAAAAAACCAATCAAAACCAATCATATTGTCCCTTATACGAGCCCTCGAGGCCCTAAAATCGCGTTAGAAACAAGTCGGGACTAAATCGGGAACTCAGAGAATTCTTTTAGAAAAAGATGAAAATTTACAAACTGTAGGGGTCACACGGCCAAGAGACACATCCGTGTCTTAGGCTGTGTGGGCATTTGAAATAGGGACACACAGCCGTGTCCCAGCCTGTGTCCATGCCTGTGTAACTTACTAACTTGGTCACACGGCTAAGTCACACTCCCTGTGCTACCTTTCGAAGTAACCTTACACGCCTGTGTGCTAGGCCATGTGTTAGGCTGTGCAACAGCCTGACTTGCAACCTTTTAAAAACTACAAGGGACACACTGCCGTATCACTTGGTCATGTGTCACACACGGTTGAGACACACGCCCGTGTCTCTGCTTGTGTGGATGAAAATAGGCTATTTTACTAGCCATACTTCTCACCCAATTTGGCATCCACCTACACTTAACATTGTACATATAAACAAGCCATATTATGACATCCAAAACAAGCAAAATCAAGCCTTAAACATGTAGTATATTCACATACACCTAATATGCCCTTAGGCACCTCAAATGACAATTATAAACATATTTAACCATGTATTCAATATAACAAAATGTTCAACTAAATTATATGTATAATTGCATCATTACATATCATGTAGATCACTTTACCAAAACATACCAATTGATGTTAAACATGCCCTTCAATTTCTAACATAATTAGACATATATGTCTTACACAACAAGGTACCAATTCACAACTAATTCATCAACTCACAAAACACTTATACAAAATGCACATATAACTATCATTTTACTTTTCATAATTCAACCACCAATCAAGCCACACCTCAACCAAATTAAGGCCATATATATCCATATCAAAATATACCAAAACACAAGCCAACTCAAATGCCTATAATCACAACAAAATATATAGGCCAACATTAGCCAAAATAACCTATACATGTCATTATAACCAAACTTAAACCAACTGAAAGTACCGAGTGAGCCGATGAAAAGTGTGATGGATCTCCGGCTAGCCTCCAACCCGATCGAGCTTTCAAATCTGAAAGATAAAGAAAAACAACTACGTAAGCAATGAATTCTTAGTAAGCTCATATGAACTATAATCATATCAATCCATTTCAAATATAAAGTTTACACATATCAAGAATAATCATATACCGATACCACAAGATTCATGAAACCATACTCAAAAACTCACAAAATGAGTAAATCCACAACATCACTTATACATATTATTGCTAGCATATTAGGATTATAAACAACTTTAAACTCTTCCCAAATTTCTTTATTTTTCATTTGCATTTCATTACTTTCCACACCTGTTCCATATGCATAACTCACAAACCATAAACATATCATTCAACCATAGCCACAAGCTAGTGTATTTAAACATAGCCCTTTTTCGAGTTAATCACATGATAAGCCATTTCATAAGAAATTGCATAATTTAAACCTTACCACTCTTTCATGAGCACAAACATATTTTTATTTGAGCATTTACCATTTCAATGCAACTTATAAGTAAACATAATACTATTCAACCAACAGCATGACACTTGCCTAAGCATCAAATAACAACACATGTTAGCATAATTGAACATATTTCATATAAATTCAACATTGATAACCTTATTTTCTCAACATGTCACACTTGAGTTTATTACTCGTCTCAACTTACATAATTTCCATGTAGCATCATATCAAAGATGTTCATATATGTACATGTTATGATACATATCATTCACTTACCGTTTCTTCATATACATATATCATCCATTTCAATGCATCAATATATCATGTACCATCATTTCCATGTATTTCATGTATATACCTGTATTAATTCGTATCGAACTCAAATTGTCTCGTAACAGAACATTTCCCGTTGAACCATTTAGAATATCATTGGATACTCGGATAGCTCATACATGGTGTGCTAAACTATAATACGCCATTTCCTATACATGTATGCTTATACGAGTTATGAATCGGTATGCTCTTACGAGCTGTAATCGGTAAGCTCATACGAGCTGAGTAACAGTAAGCTCATACGAGCTGTGGTGTGTCCTCAACACATGCAAGACCTCAAAAAAATTGGTAACCCTAATGACATGTCATTTGTATCCTACGAATTCCTAAGGTTCAAACGGGACTCGGCAATCGTCGTACGTCGTTGGATTTACATTGTTTCATAACACAGTAAATTGCATACTAACATTTATATATTGATTTAATCATAATATAATCACATTTTAATATTAAATTTAATAAAATTTATATAGAATACGGTTCATACGAACTTACCTGGCTAATTTACAAAAATACCAAAGTTTAGGGGTATTTTGGTAATTTTCCATTTTTCTTGATTTTCCACCCGATCTTGATCTAAATTAATAATTTCATTCAATATATTAATTTAGACAATGAAAAAATTCATTTCATGCAATTTGGTCATTTTTACATTTTACAAAATTACCCTAAAGTTTTCTTTTATTCAATTTAGTCCCTGAACCCAAAACATGCAAATTAACCATTTTTAATACAAACCCAAGCTAGATAAATGTTTATAGTATTCAAAAAATTCCATTTACGCAACAATTTCACATTAAATCCTTGTACTTTTATTAATTTAACAAATTAGTCCTTAATCAAAAAATTCATCAAAACCACTTAACAAAATACTTTTAAATATAAACCAACATTCCAAATTCATCATATAACATCAAAAATCACAAGATTCATCAATGGCAACATTCAAAATCTTTAACACCTTCAAAATCGAAGGTACGTGCTAGTTGGACCTAGTTGCAACGATCTAAAAAACATAAAAATTATTAAAAACGGATGAAAACTGGCTTACCATGCATGAATTGAAGCATGGCCAAACCTTGGTTATTCTTGCCATGGTGTTTTGATGATGAAGATGTCAAATGAAGAGGAAAGCCTTCGTTTTCTTATTTTATTAACTTTTATTTCTTTATTTTATCTTTTTCATTTAATAATAACATTATAATATAAAAATCACATATAAAATTAAAAGAACATAAAGCTTTAACCGTTCACCAACTTAAGAATGGGTAATTTACCCGTTAAGTTCTTCAAATTATAATTCTTTAATCAATTAACACATTTAAATTAATAGCGATTGACTTTTTTAACTTTTACGATTTAGTCCTTTTAGCTTAATTAACTATCGAAACGATAAAATTTTCTAACAAAACTTTAATACCACCTTAATTAAACTATAAATATTTATAAAAATATTTACAGCTTGGTTTATAAAAATGAGGTCCTGATACCTCAATTTCTAAAACCACTTGACCTTAGGGTCATACCACTTGAACTTAATAAATCGCTTATAAAATAAAAACAACTAAATCAAAAACCTTTTCGAAGTCACGATTAACTTGTAAATATTAAATATAATATTTATGAACTTCCTCGTCGAATTTGGTGGCCCCGAAACCATTATTTCTGACACTACTAAAAAATGGGTTGTTACACCTCTACTATTACTCGAGCTTGATCCCTACAAGAATGAATTCATGAGCCTTGAAAAATCATGACATAAACCAAACGCGAGTATGAATACACTTATGCAATAAGCCAAGATGGCTTGAGCAGTAGACTTGAGCATAAATTACTTGCCCACCTTAGGCAAGAGTCTATTTTCCCAACTCAGTACTTGCTTGTTCAAATAATATCTAATAAAACCAAAAACTTGCTTGTCATTCTTCCTAATGAACGAGGGAAGACTTAAGTATGAGCCATGGGCTAATGATGTAGAGATGTTAGGCAAAGAGTAAGCAATTTATCTATCTGCAATCTATCTGCAAGCTTCGTATTGGAACTAAACACCTGACTTAAGAAAATTAAATGTTTGACCAGAGGCCTGTTCATAAGTAGAAAGTATAGAATGTACCGATTTCCATTTCGACGCAATAACTCTTAAGAAAAGAAAACTATCATCAAAAAAAAATAGATGGGCAATTGGAGGGGCTCCACGATAAACAGAGAATAAAAAAGTACAACAATAAAGGGTCACATTGCTTAATGCCTTTGTACGAAATAACCAATCCCACCTCATGCCCATTTAACATGACAAAATGACAAACCGAGGAAACACACAACATAATCACTAGACGAATGGTCAACGAAACCCAAATTAGTTAAAATAAATAAAAAAAATAGACCAATCAACCCTTTCATAAGCTTTACTTATATCAATGTTCATAGCTACCTTACCTACCTTTCTTCGACTTTTTTTCTTCATATGATGGATAATCTCACACAAAACCATGACATTATCAATGACCAGTCTCCTTGGAACAAAAACAGACTGTATTGGAGAAATGAGCTTTTCCAGAATTGACTTTAACCACTTAGAGAAAACTTAATCAATAATTTTATACAACACATTACAAAGAGCAATAGGTCAGAATTTAAAAAAGAACTTTTGGTTTCTAGTTTTTAGGAATAAGAACCAACAAGGCATCATTAAGAGTAGCCGAAAACTCAACACTCCCTAGCTAAGCTGTAAACTTCGTAACAATATCAAGCCCTAGTACATCCCAATAAAGTTAATGAAAATGTAGGCCATAAGTGTCCAATTGAAAATTTTGAGACATAAACCTGAACAAATTCAATTAATGGCTCTAATAAACTCTCCAAGAAATACTCCTTGTCAAATTGAAGGATGAAGAATGGAAGAAAACAAAAGAAAGATGGATGATGGAAAGATTATCCCTTTTGAAGAACTGCTTCAATAAAATCAACCAATGGTGATGGAAAGTCCATGTCCTACAAAACCATTTGAAGAATGATCTTCAACAAGCTCTAAAATGGTTCTAACCAACCCCCTAAGGCTGAACCCTGGTACATTGGAGGGTGAAGAGTTCTCCCACAGCTTCAAAGAGAAAACCAAGAAGAAAACCTACTTCTAAAATAAATAAAAGTGAACTCTCACAAAGAGAAATAACTCAAAGAGTTGAAATTTATTAATCAATGTATCTCTCTAATGAATAATGAATGACCTTTATATAACCTGGCTAATTACATCAAAATAAAACTCTTAAGTATAATGAAACTTTAATTAATCTAAACAGAAAGTAGTTTTAGTAAAACTAAACTTTCTTTTTGTTAAAAACATAAAACTCCTAAATAACTTTAAATACTTAAAATGTCCTAAAATTTGGAATAAATAAATAATAAAATAATAAAACATAATATATACAATATTGGGCTCATATATAATAAAAATTAAGCCTAAAATCGAACCTAATATGATTTAAACTCAAATTGAAGCTCAAAACTCACAATTTCCCGTAATAATCCTATTAAAAATTTTTGCTCGCACAATCTTCAAAAACATTCATAATTTTAGCTCTTAAGCTCAAAATCGGGTGATTTAAAGTGCGTTTCTAAGCTAAGAGATAACTCTTCAAATACTATGCAGACATCTCAATCTATAACTACTTGGATCCTTGATCGCCTCTTCCATACTCTCATGGATGGGGGAGAGAAATCAACACTAAAACAACAATCAATCAAATAATAAGTGCGGTGTCTGCAAGTGTGACAAGTAAGTTTTAATATTTGTAGTGTTACATTGGAACATCGGAGTATTCCAATGATCAAACCCAATAGAGTCAATGGTTTAGTGATTTCTATGCAAAAGTGCATGCAATGAAGGAGTCTAGCTAGCTAATCACTAATTGCTATAGTATGCAATACATAATTTGAGGTTGAGTTAAACTAATTAATAACCTAAATCTGAAAAAGACTAAACTGTAAATAAATCAAAATATAAAAATACCAAATATGATAACAAAAAACGATTGGTTGATTTCCATGTTGTAAGTTAAATTTTGAATTAGGGATCTAAATCGTTAACACTCCTAAATTGACTTCATTTTACCTCTCGCTGTCAAATTTACCAACTTAGACAAATTTTTCTAGTTTATCTCTCGACCTCACCCAACTAACCTGACACTAATGAATTGATGCCCAATAAGATTACCTCTCGGTCTCACTTATCTTGATTTTCCTTTAGGGGCATCAATCCTAATTTTTGAAGTTTATTCAATTTAGTCTAGTTTATTGCAATTTAGTCACTGACCCAAAGGCTAACTAAACAACACTTCTATCAACCAACCACCAAATATTTAGCTACTCATACTACTACTTAAGAAAATAAGAACACAATAATAACATAAAAATGCATAAAGGGTAAATGCAAGAGAAATGAGAAAAGCTAGGGTTTTTCTTAAACAAACTTGAAGATAAATAAAATGACAACAAAGGAAATGTAAAAGAACACTTAAAAATCAGATTTTTAATGATGAAACGAAAAAAACTGAGTTGCATTAATACTAAAGATTAAACTAAAATTACAAGGAGTTTAAGGTACTAAACAAGTAAATGAACACTACCTACAATAATAACTAACTATTAACTACCACTAAAATTAGAAAAATAAACTAAGACCTAAAAAGATAAAGAAGAAAACTCTAACCTTAAACTAAAAAGATGAAAGAAAAACCTAAACTAAAGCTTTCTAACCTAAAACTACAGCTTTTTTTCTTCAGCCAATTTTTGGCTTTTTAAAGCTGATTACAACCTAAGTTTTAGTGACCAAAATGTCCCTAGATGTCTAATTTTGATTGGTGCTTTGGTTGGACAAGGACTACCTCTAATGTCATTTTTTGTCCCCTCATGACAATGATATCACGATACCTAGGGTTGGATATCGCGATATCATTGACAGTCTCAAAATGAGGGTCTTCCTTGAGAGCTGTGTAATACCTTATACCTAATCCAATTGCTGAACTCGAGCTATGTAATGCCACATTAGCAACCCAACTGACTCTTCATTAAAACCAACCCAATCTAACCTCCAACACACCACAAGTTAAAACATAAAATATGCTCAAGTTACTAACATGCAGCGGAATATCATATAAGTACTTTCATCAATACACTTAAACTAACTTTTATTCAGGTGGTATTCTAAGTTTAAGTAAACAGTTATCTCGTTAGCTATATGTTACACATCTCAACATCAAGGTTCACTCCTAGCGTGGCTCGCACCTTTTAAGTCTTTGCAATGTAGGACTTTATAAACAAGGTAAGTTTCGTGAATTACCCTACGTGTTTAGATACTGTGACATGGTTCATAGGGTTTCTCCTATTTTGTATATCAAAATTTTTTAAGAGTTTGCAAATATCAGTTCACCAATTATTAAGGTTTGCACTTTGCACAAATCGACAATGCTGTCACTTTGCAGCAACCTTGGCGAACTCTACATAAGTTATCTAGTTTTGATTATTTCATGTTTTTGCTTATGGTGAACTCTCTGTTAAAAATTTTAAAAAACTTGGGCGTGAACTTATAATCTAAGAAACTAACAATCAAACTTGGACTATATTCATATATTTAAAATTCAAGTGTGTATATATTTAACTTTGTTGGTTAAAAAATAAAAGCATAATGAATAACTTTAAGAATAACTAAGTCCTAGAACAATCATTGAAGTCAACAGATAGAAATAAATCTCTAATCCCAAGCGGAGTCTCACTTACCTTTATGTCTAAAGTTCGCTTGTACCATCTTTCCAGTATTTATGCTTCACCTAGATCACTCGCCTCGCTGCTACATACCGTGCGATCTAACTATCTGCAGTGTTTGAAAATGAGTGTGTGAGTTCTTGTGAACTCAGTGAATATACATGAAAGAGTAACCACATTACACGCACAAAACATAAGTTAAACAAAAGCTTTGGCAAGGTCACTGAATTGCGAACTGGGCACACCATACTTACGCGAAGTCTAGTTCTCAATTACTCATAGTCAATTAGCCTGTAAAACATAATATTTTAAAAAACACAATCTTATTCACAAGTTCTTTCCTATTAGATAAGTGGATCTTCTTATAACACCTCAGAATGACTCAATTAGTCTTAACATGTCCCATAAGTGTAGCATAAAGCTAGGCACTCTCCAAACACACCAACATATCCCATTGAATGGAGCTTAGCTCCACATTCCCTTATCTCTCCACACTTGTCCCAGGGCCTCTCGCCCAAAACACAAAACATAAGGTGAATACTCACAATCCTATGGCATGTTATAATATCCAATGGTTCCAGAAGTTTATAGTGTCAAAACATTTGCTTAAACATAGAGCTAGCAAATCATAAGGAGCTCATCACTGTTCATATCTAGCTCGCAATATAGAGCTTGCATATCAATGTTCACAAAAACAAATATTTAACACAATAAAAAAATAGGGTTTTAGAGAAGGCTTACTATTGAAACTTAGGATAAAATCCCAAGCTCCTGATTAACGCTATGGTTCACACATACATGTGGCGATCCCTGAGATTCTCTTGTTTATTTTGTGCTAAGTGAAAGATAAGTGAACTTGAAAAAAAAGAGAGAGGGTTTTTAAGTTTTAATTTTATTTTTTAAAGTTACATCATATTTTAATTTTGGGGAAAAAGATTTTTTTAACTATTTTAAAATTTCATGAGAATTTTATAATTTTATTAGAAGAGGCAATTTGTAAATATTGAGAATTATTTTTTGGTGAAAAGTAAAGTACACAAACGTAATTAAACTAATTCTCCAAAGGAGAGTCTTCAAATAATCTTAACTCGTTCTTCTATCATAAACCATATTGACAAGACTATCCGCGATTAATTTTTTATTATCATGACCAATTTAATCAAATGTGTAATTATTGATAACTAATTATGTTATTATATCAAATTCAAACTATCACGCCATCAATTTATAACATTCAATATAAAAGGACAAAAAGTAACTCGATTAGGTAGGTGATCATATTAAAATTTTATCCAAAATAGAAAATCGATTATAGTTGGATGAGCACCAATGTAATTGTGAATAAAAATTAATGAAAATAGGATTAATATTTGATACCTTGTAGCTTCACAAATAAGATTAAAAATTATCATGCATTTATTTATATATATATATATATATATTATTTATTTACTTTTACTATATTATGCTTCTATTTCACATTTTTAGATATAAAAAATTTACTAAATATTTTTCTATGAAAGTAATAAGTTATGAGTGAATTATACCTTAGTAATTACTCTGATGTTCTAGAAGACCGACATGTTAAGCACTTCATTGTTACATCGATGTCATGTCAGTAAAATGATTACGTGGCCTAGATCCTTGACTGAAAAGCTACATAAATAGCCTCATTTTCAATAAGAGCAAGTGGTTACCCAACTAGACTGAACCCCATCAACCTCGGTTGTGAACTTGATACAATTCTCTCCTATCACTTTTTATCTCTTTCCATACTAAAAAAAACCCCAGTTATTCTCTTCTAACTAAAAGTTAGGGGGGTTGATAATTTGATTAAAATTAAATTAACGGATTGAACCGATCTAATTTAATTAATAGGTCAATAATCGAATTTAGTTCAATAAGGTCGGTTAATAATTTTTAAAATTTCGATTATCGATTAATTCAGTTTGAAATTAAATAATTAATGAAATAAATAATAAATATTATATATAATAAATTTTTATATTAACAATGTGTTTTTGTACTACTATGTTTTGAATTAAACGAAATAAAAATATATTATATATAATATTTTTAACTATTAAAACAAAGATAATCCACATTAGTAATATATGTTTTATATTTATTTTAATTAAAAGATAAAATATATAAATTTTGATTAATTCAATTAATTAACCAAATTGTTTAAAATATTTCGATTTGTTTATTGTATTTTAAAAATTTCGATTGATTAAAATTTTTTACTTTTCAAATAAATGGATTATTAGTAATTAGTTGGGTTATTTGAACACCCCTACTAAAAACTTGCATGATGCCAGCTTTTCATGGACCGCTCTATATATAAATCCAGAAACCAAATCATTTTGCAATTACTTCGCCATTAACCACGCCTCGCACTGTCCATTTTTTCCAATTATTGTTCCTTTTTTTTATTGTTTTTAATTAAGATGGCGGCAGGCAAAGTGGTATGGCCAGCGATTTCTTGCTCTTCTTCCGGTCTCGACAGTGGCCTGTCAGTACCTCTTCCCAAGGCCGGCTTCGTGAAGTTACCGTTACCGGCGCCGTTGACTTCTTTGGGGTTGAGTAGTGGCAACAATGCGAGGTTGAGCTCGGTGCAGGCGACTGAGGAATCCACCGTAGTGATTACGGATGATCACGTTGCTGTTATTTCAGGTAACTTAATGTTTTCTTAATTTTTAACATGGATTTGGTTTTTCCTATTTTAACTTTTAACTTGTCCCATTTATTTGGAGTAAAAAAAAAAAAAAACTGGTAAGGTGGGAAATGCTAATTAGGTTGACTATTGGAGTAATTTTCAGCTTCATTGGCTTGTAAACGTAGCCTAGCTTACTCTGCTTTGATTTTTTTTTTTTTTTGGGGGGGGGTTCATTGCTCTGAATCGTGCTTTCAACCCTTATTTTTTACTGACCAGAAAAAAAAAACCCCTTATTTTTTGAAAAATAAAAATGTCATTTTCAACGAAAATATTTGTCTACTTTTATGGTGAATAAAATTAGGTGTAGAACATGGATACTCTAACCCAATGTTATCACCATAAATGCCTACCGTTGAGGAGGCACTAGAACCCCTTGTACTCTCTCAAGGCCCTTGTGCCAGCAATTAGCTGCCCCCTTTCAATTTTGAAGGGACCCCAACATTGTTATTGTTGTGTGTGTGTATATTCTTTAAATGGAGATGATGGAGTTCAAAATCACACATTACATATCCTATTTTTAAGGTTTGTAATATTTTGTTCATATTTAATAATATTGTAGTAAATGCAAAAGTTAACAATTTTATTTATTATTTCCTAGATGTTGGTTTATAATTAGAGTTGTGGTTTGAAACGTGTAAGTAGGTGAAAATCTCCACCAGATGGCTACGAACATTGTATGGCACAAAAGTTCAGTTGGTAAACTTCATCGACAGGAGTTGCTTCAGCAAAAGGGTTGTGTCATATGGGTTACGGGTCTCAGTGGCTCAGGTTTGTGGCACTAATTTATATGGATACTGAAAGTCATGCTAATGTTACTATTCATTTATTCCCATTAAGTGATTTCTTGTGTGCTGCTTTCTATGAGTATATAAGTGGCTTCTTGAGCTTATAGCATGCTTTACTAGTCTCCATTATGAGGTACATGTGGCACACATGTAACTATTTAATTATTTCGTTAGTTACCTCAATTTTTAATAATAGAAATAGATAAAATTCTTAACAAAAAAATCAATTTACTCTTTGATCTAACATACATGAACATTTATCATTTTTTGAATAAAATGAATAAAATGCAACCTAGCTCTTGGGCTTTTATAGTATTTTTACCACCAAGGTGACATTTCAAAATTAACTTTGACTTGGGGGTGAGCGTAAAATATTGGTACGCATCTAACATTGTATGTTTTTTCTTCAAAGTTTCTCCAAGTATTAGAGGATGTTCGTGGATTCATGTCATCAATCTATTTTAGGATATACATCAGATCTTTATGACGAGTCAAAAGCACCTTAGTTTCAGAGTGCCTTCCTTGTGACTATACTTGATTCTTTGTTCCTGTTGTCTGTTAGTTTTCCTTGATAAACTAAAGAGGATGTTCACTCTCTCCCCCTTTCTCTCACTGTGGTGGTACATGAATATAAACAGGAAAGAGCACTTTGGCGTGCGCTCTGTGTCAAGCCTTGTATTCAAGGGGAAAATTGACTTACATCCTTGACGGTGATAATGTTCGGCATGGTTTAAACCGTGACCTTACTTTTAAAGCAGAAGACCGAGCTGAAAACATACGAAGGATGGGTAAATGTTGTTCCAGTCCTCAGCTGCTTTACCTTTTCATTCTCTTCTTATGATGGTTGGTTTCAACTTTTAACTTGTTATGATTCACACACAGGAGAGGTAGCCAAGCTCTTTGCTAATGCTGGCATCATCTGCATTGCTAGTGTGATATCTCCCTACAGAAAAGACAGGGATGCTTGTCGTGCACTGTTGCCTGAAGGGGATTTCATTGAGGTAAGTGCTGCCTCTAAAAAATCCGGACGGCTTTGATCTTAGTTGTGATAAAGAGCATTTGCATCGGATGAAAAATTCTTTGTTGCTCTAAGAAAAGTTATCCTGGCAATGCTTTATTCAGGTATTCATGGATGTGCCACTCCATATATGCGAGGCAAGGGACCCAAAGGGCCTGTACAAAGCTTGCTAGAGCTGGAAAAATTAAAGGTGGCCATTCTCTGGAATTTTGTATATATATGAAAGTTGGTATAAGCTCACAATTTAGAAGTAGCTTATGTAATATCTTCTTTGTAGGTTTCACCGGTGTTGATGACCCATATGAGCCACCTCTGAATTTTGAGGTATATTCGAAGACCATGGAATTTCTACAAATTCAAAATGCCAATGCTATTCTCTACTTTGTCGTCATATTCTCGCATAGGAATTGGAGCTCAACCTTTTTTCTATTTTGCAGATAGTATTACCAGAAAAGGGAAACAACATTGCTTCGCCATATGAAATGGCTGAAACGGTGATATCTTACCTGGAGGAGAAGGGTTACCTGCGGGCATAAGAAGTGAGAAACCTTGCAATTCCTGGTTGCCATAATATCATGTGCTGAATCAATGGAAATCTGGATTCCTTCTAAAATTAAGGAAATTTATTGCTTCCACATTAGGTAAACTATATCTATATCCTGTTTCAGGCATCAAGGAAACTTACTGTTTCCAGTGTAGATAATTAATCGCTTGATTAATTAGTGGAAGTGTCTTCTTGAAGGCACGTTGTTTGGTATTGGCTAGTGGAAGTGTCTTCTTGAAGGCACGTTGTTTGGTATTGGCTAAGTTATTGTAATTATTGGTTATGAGTGAAAAGGTTATGAGGTTTTTCAGTGAAAGGTGCCCTGAAATTTGTAGATTTTTTCATTGTTCTTTAATGTTAAGCAAACAGATTTTGTATGCATAAACCTGGATGTTGCCTTGATTAAAGCATATATCTTGATGGTCCTTAGCCTAGAGAACTAGGGATGTGACAGTTTCCAACAAGTTCAGTCTTGGAGTATACCTGAATTAGAAAGAGCCGAATCTGGATCATCCTTTCAAATCTTTGCTCAAAGGCTTTGGCACGTTAGGTATCCAAATTTTGAAATGATATAATAATTAAAATATTTTTATGTTTTGAATTCAAATTCTACCATGTAGTTTAGATTTTATACGTAAAGACAAAATTATCCTTAGAATAATCTCTTATTTTGTTAAAATAACATCTTTTATATGTTTTACAATTGAGTTAGTGTTAGAATTGTAAACCAAGATATGATATAAAACTTAAGAAATTATAAATCGGATCTATCTTGTCAAATCATAGAGAACAAAATATAATAAAATTAAATGCGAAGCGTACTTGAATCCATGGATTCATTGAAAATTTCTAGATCTTTAGGTTTTGATTTTCCAAATTAACACACAAGAAATTTAAATAATATTTGCTCTCTTTCCTAAGGATGAGATATTAGAAAAGTTGTCTCATGTATAATTTGGGAACCATAACCCTAATATATATAATTTTAGCACATTAGCCCTAATTCCTAATTAGCCCATCATTAATTAGGAATTAATTACTAAAGTGTCTACATAGATTTGACTCATACTTTATTTAATAATTAAAGTCTATTAAACCTTAACCAAATTAGATTATTTTTAATTTGGGCTAACCTATCATGATAGTAAATAATAACATGTAATTACCCTTATTATATATGTGATGTTCATATTTTCCAACAATTTCCCACTTGGACCACATATATATATATTAATTACTCTATAATTAAATGTCATTATATAACCTTATGAGCTCAAAAAATTTACTATCATATCCAAAAGGTATTCCGAATAATCTCGTCCATTAATTATGCTAACATAGAACTAAGGCGACTTTCATTACATTTATCGTAACTAAATCCATCCCTGATCACGTATATTAGCACAACCAAATGACATAGATCAAGTATGGATATGTAGCATGGAAATTAAATGCAATACGATCTAAGCATGTCTATTTCCAACTGGTCTTCTTTAAACTTAAGTAAGGTCAGTGTCAAAATAACAAACAAAGTGAATAAATTGAATAATTCATTTCTAATAAGAAAATAACCAAATACATAAATTTCTGAAAATAAACATAAAACAAATAAAATATAAACTCCCACAAAATCATGATATCCTCAAACAATGAAACACCCATGTGAACAGTGTGCTCATGAAAGACCTTGGGTGGTAAACCTTTTGTGAGCAGATCCATTATCATGGAGTTTGTCCCAATGTGCTCTATGGATATTTGACCATTTTGCACTCTTTCTTTCACAACCAGGAACTTTTTGTCAATATGCTTTGACTTAGATGAACTTCTATTGTTATTGAAATACAACACTGCTGACTTATTGTCACAAAATAATTTGAGTGATCTTTCTACATTTTTCAAAATGCGCAGCCCAGTGACAAAGTTTCGCAAGCATATTCGATGGTTTGATGCCTCATAGCATGCTACAAACTCTGCTGCCATAGTGGACGAAGCTACAAGTGTCTGTTTGACACTTTTCTTGGATATAGCTCCTCCAGCTAACATGTAAATATAGCCTGATATAGATTTCCTGCTATCTTAGTAGCCAACAAAATCAGAATCAGAATACCTTACGACCTCCAAAAGATCTTTTGTTCTTTGAAGATATCTCATAACCCTTTTAGCTGCTACCCAATGGTCTATACCAGGGTTGCTTATATATCTGTCTAACATCCCAACAATGTACGCAATATCCGAACGCGTACATACATGAGCATACATTAAACTCCCAACAGCTGATGCATAGGGAATCTTTTGTATTTCCTGAATTTCAAGGTTACTTTTAGGGCATTGAGTAAGACTAAATTTGTCTTTTTTTTAGTGACAGGGTGTCACTTGGTCTACAACTTTGCATGCCAAACCTTTTGAGTAATTTATCGATATAGCTCTTTTGTGACAATCCAAGAATACCCCGAGTTCAATCTCGATGTACCTGAATTTCTAAAACAAAAGAGGCGTCTCAAAATCTTTCATCTCAAAATGCTTAGATAAAAGCCTCTTGGTTTTGTGCAATAAGCCTATATCATTAGCAGTAAGCAAAATGTCATCGACATATAGAACTAGAAATATGTACTTACTCCCATTAAATTTGTGATACACACAATCATCAACAATATTCATCTCAAAATCGAACGAAATAATTACTTGATGAAACTTGTGGTACCATTGACGAGAAGCTTGTTTGAGTCCATAGATGGATTTTGTCAATTTGCAAACCATATTCTTTGAGTCTTCAGACTCAAAGTTTTCTAGTTGCACCATATAAATTGTTTCTTCAATGTCGCCATTAAGAAATGCAATCTTAACATTCATCTGATGTAACTCAAGATCAAAATGAGCAACAAGCGCCATGATTATCCTGAAAGAGTCTTTCAATAAAACTGGAGATAAAGTCTCTGTAAAATCAATGTCTTCTTTTTTATTATATCCTTTAACTACAAGACACACATTATACCTCTCCACATTACCATTTGCATCCCTCTTGGTTTTAAATATCCATTTACAACAAATTGGTTTTGCACCTTTAGGTAATGAGACAAGTTCCTAATCTTTATTGTCTTGAATAGACTTATACTCATCTTTCATGGCATAAATCCACTTTTCAGAACTAGAACTTTTCATGGCCTAATGAAAGTTGATTAGATCATCTTCTAACATTCCATTATCATCCTCATGTTCTTGGAGAAATACAACATAATCATCTGGAATAGTATTTCTCCTTTCTTTTGTGGACCTTCTTAATGGCACTTGTTCTTGAGGTTGTTGAGTTTGTTCTTCTAGAACAATTACCTCATCTTGAATGGGGAGTTGTTCAACATTGTCTTGTTGAGGTTCTGGATTCTATTCTTGATCAATGATAGGTATGAGAACATAAACATTGCCAAAAGTGATAGTAGAAACTGAGTTAGAATCCAATTCCTCCTAAAGAAAATGTCTCTAACCTTATTTCTCCCCTCAAACTCAACATCCTAAAAAAATATTGCAGTTCCCATCTCAAAAATATTCCTTATTATGGAATCATAAAACTTATATCCCCTAAATTTCTCAAAATAACCAATAAAGTAGTTTCTCACTATTTTGAAGTCTAATTTCTTTTCATGTGGCCTATAAGGCCTTGCCTTAACTGGACATCCCCAAATGTGAAGTGCTTTAGACTAGGCTTTTGAATTGTCCAAAGCTCATAAAGTGTTTTTGCAACTGCTTTATTGGGTACTCTATTCAGAATGTAAGCTACTGTCTTTAATGCTTCTCCCCAGAGGGACTCAGGTAAGGTAGAATGAGTAATCATGCTCCTTACCATATCCTTAAGAGTCTTGTTTCATCTTTCAGCTACACCATTCATACTAAGTGATCCTGGCATGGTGTATTATAGGACAATACTGCATTCCTCTAGGATATTCACAAATGGTCCTAGGCATTATTCACCTAAGCCATCTTATTTATCGTAGTACTCACCACCATGATCAGATCTGACATTTTTAATCCTTTTGTTGAGTTGATTCTCAACTTCAGCTTTATAAGCTTTGAACACGTCTAGAGATTGAGATTTCTCATGAATGAGATATAGGTACCCATAACATGAGGTCTATGAATGTTATGAAATATTGTTGACCATTCTAGGATGCGTAGGGAATGACCCACAAATATTTGTGTGAATTAATTCTAAGACGTCTGAAAATATGTTGGCACACAATCTCTTGGTTTTGGTCTGTTTTCCTTAATGCAATCGACACAAACATCAAAGTCTGTGAAGTCAAGGGATTCTAAAATACCATCAGACACAAGGCATTCAACTCTAACTTTTGAGATATGACCTAAGTGCTTATGCCATAATGATACTAAATTTTCCTTATTTAATTTGTGTTTAATACCACATGATTCCACATGTAAGGTTTCATTATAGGATGCTACTGTTTCTAGCAAATAAAAGTTGTCATAAGTATTTAAATAACCAGTTCCAACAACATTCTAATTCAAAGACAAACTAAATTGATTGTTTTTGAATGAAAAATAATATCTAAAATTTTCCAATGAAGAAACAAAAACTAAATTCCGTCTAAATGACGGTACAATAAAAGTGTCTTTTAAATCCAAATAAAAACCAATTCCTAATAACAACCTAAAATGCCCAATCACTTCCACTTTTACCAATTTTCCATCGCACATGAAGATGTGTCTTTCACCATCACTTGGCTTTCGGTAACTCAAGCAATCCTGCATAGAAACACTTATGTGAGTAGTAGCACCAGAATCTATCCACCAAGTGTTTCTAGGTACTGAAGTTAAATTAACCTCATAACAACCCAAATTAAGAATTATACCTTTCTTTGCACGTCAAACATGATATTTTGTACAATCTTTCTTCACATGTCCAGACTTGTTACAAAAGAAACAACTCTGTATAGCTTGATGTTGTTTCTTTTGAACTGGACCCTTAGCAGCTTCATTCTGATATTTTCTTTTCTTGCCCCTGTCTTTAGGGGTATTGGCCAAACAAGCACTTTCAAACTTATCACGCTTCAACATTTCTTCCTCTTGCACACAATGAGAAATGAGCTTATTTAGAGTCCATTTCTCCTTTTAATAGTTATAACTAATTTTAAATTAATTAAATTGTGCAGGAAGCGATACCAAAACCCATAAGAACAAGCAATTCCTCAGAAAGCTCGATCGTAAGTACCTGAAGTCTTGAAGCAGTATGGAACATCTTTATAATGTACTCCCTTATGTTTCCTTGACACTTATACTTCATAGACATCAAAGAAGTTAGAAGTGATGTCATCTCAACCTTATCGTTTTTAGCAAAACGTTTCTCAATTTCATCAAGGAAACCCTTGGCCTGAGTAATCTCTTTAGATTCTGTACCCCTAAAGGCTTCTGGAATGCTGTGTTTCATGATCATTAGACTCATGCGATTTGAACAATCCCACCTTTCAAAATCCCTCTTAACATCAGGGGTGCTTTTTGTAGTGAGAGGTGCAAGTTGTTCTTCCCTTAGTACAAGGTCTATGTCCATACAACCAAGCACTATAAGTAAGTGCCTTTTCCATTTCTTAAAATTATTTCCATTAAGCATGTGTATAGAATTTATATTAGTAGATATTGTGGCAGCAGAAGATGAACTAGCTGAATATAGAACAAATAAAAATAAGCTCACATCAATATTCATAAGTAAACAATAAATTTAAGATACTGGCTAATCCCATCTCAAGATACCAAACACAATATTAATATCAAGTCTTTGGACAAGAATATTAATAGCATGCGATACTCTTGTTGTAGCAATCAAACATTAACAATAGATTATGTCAAACAATTAATTAATCTTTGGACTAACTTATTGCTCACATAAAATACCTTATAATTGTCACACATTTATCACCACAAATATCGTTGAAATTCGCCAAATATTAACATACCTTTGGGTCAATTAATAAACGCATGAATCATAAAAATATACAATCATCTTGATATTTCAAATAAACTAATCTACACAAAAGATGTCACTTTGGCAGATTTTGTTTCAACTAATCTATTTAAAATATTAGACATCCTTAATTAAAAGCCAAAATCTAAATTTAGTTGTTTCAAAATATTTATCTTAATCTTATCTTTCAATCAAATTAAAAGATAATTGTGTATATATATGTATTTATATACTTTTCCAAAACAACATGCATATATTATATATGTATATAAATATATATATATATATATATATATGAATTAAGTCATGCCTATATATTGTTAACGTTTTTTTAATCCATCGATTCAAAATCACCTAAATTAAAAAATAAAAACAAAACTTTAAAATTTTAATGACTAACTTGTCCTTCAAGCATTATTTATTTATTATTAAGCATAATCAGAGAAAAGCATAATATACATATAGCAAACTAGATTTTAACCTTAGGTAGCTTATATTGTGTGTTATTTTATATGTGCTTACATGCTAAAACAAGCAAAATAATTAACATAATGCCATAAAACTTAATCTAAAACGAATTATCGATTTGGAGAATTAATCCAAAATTATAAATCAAGATTTATATACAATAAATCAAGAATATCAAGAATGTTATATTATGCAATTGCAATCAAAACATTCTAAACAAGAAAATTTTAAAAGATCAAATACATAATTAATCCAAGATTCATCATTTAATAGAAATCAAATAAAAAAGTAACCCTAAAAAGATTTAATCATAATTAACCAATGTAACAACTCGGTTTTAGCTAAATCGGAATAGTGGTTTCGGAACCACAAATTCGAAGCCGCAAAATTATTTTAATATTACTTACAGTATTTACAACATGTTATTTGATATGTGTGAAAATTTCGTGAACTAGTTTTATCGTTTAATAGCTCAATTTGAAAAAAAAGACTTAATCGCATAAAATGCAAAAGTTGCATTCTACTTGTTAAAGGTATTAAATAGCTATGAAATATTAAATTAGAGGTCCTTATGTTGTAATTAAACCATAATTAAATTGAGTGGACATTAATGGGCATAATATCATGAAATTTGATGGTTTTTCATTAAGATTAATTTAGTAAAATGATAAATAAAATAAGTTAAATAAAACAAAAGCTAAAATTTGGTGTTCATCTTCTTACTTAACCGAAAATAATAGAGGAATACACCATTTTTGAGCTTTAAAAGGTTCGGCCATAGTTCCTTATGCATGATATGTATTTTTTCCTCAGTTTTTGATGATTTCTATGTTTTCGTAATCGTTGCAGCTCAATCTAGCTAGCTTGTACCTTTGATTTTGAAATTTTTAAATATTTTGAGAGTTTCCATTGTTGAATATATGTGTTCTTTGATGTTTAATGTTGAAATATGAAAGCTTGATGATAGTTTTACATGTTTTGTAAAGTAATTTTTGACAAAAATGTCAAATAGGGATTAAATTGAGAAATGTGTAAATTGAGTGGTTGAAATGTAAAATAAATGCAAATTTTGGGCTGCTAGGGACCTCTAATAAATTCGGCTAAGCATGGGTGTATTGAAATTTTGTGTAATTTGTGATTTTGTTAAATAAGAACTAAATTGAATAAATGTGAAACTTTAGGGGCTAAAGTGAAAAAAATGTCCAAATAGATATTTTTGAATGAAATTGAATGAATAGGTGATTAAATGAGCTAAATTTGAATTCATATAGATCAAGAAAGAAAGAAATTAGATTTAGATCGGGGGAAATCGAAAGTTGATGAGTAGTCGATCCGATCTGTTCATCGTATATACGAGATAAGTTCATATGCAAATAAATACCTTTAAATTGATTTATATATGTTTATTTGTTATTAAATTGCTTTGGATGCTGAATATTTGAATACGAGAAAGTATCAACCGAATTACAATGTCCGAAAGCCTCGTACGAACCATAGGAATAGTATAGGATACATATGTCATGACATTAGGATTTCGAGATGTGCTTTCGCGTAAGACCATGTCTGGGACATTGGCATAGTATATGATTTCGTGTAAGACCTGTCTGAGACAGTGGCATCGATATCTTATAACATGTAAGACCATATCTACGATATGGCATTGTACGAGCTTTATGTACTATCCGAGTATCCTTATCAATTCCGAACGGTTCAACGGGCAATGTTGAGAAGCAGATGAATATGAGAATGAGTAATCAATTCAGGTATGTATGATGTTATATGAAAATTGAAAGGTTAAGGTAAGTGATGCTTATGAATCATTAACAAGTGAGTTAGATGAGGAATGTGATATTTATACATGTGATTACCATGATTTTCATTGATGAGTTAGTTATATTTACTTCATGTATTATAAGTTTATTTTATACGCTTACTAAGCTTTTAAAGCTATCGTGTTTACTTTTCACTATTTTATAGATTATCAAAGCTAGTTCGGACTCGGGATCATCGGGAAACATCATCACACTATCGATCATCTTGTTGGTACTTTTAAAATTTGTACATATGGTATATGGCATGTATAGGCTAATGAACTTTTGGTATGTTTTGAATTGTAATTCTAGCCATGTGAGTTGGCTTGGAAATGGTATATCTTGTGTGATGGATGAGGGCAATTCGGTTTGTGTGATGATAAGATGCTGTCCAAATTGGTGCTTAATTGCTGTCCATTTTTTAGCATATTAATGCTGTCCAAATTAGTGCTTAAATGCTTTCCATTTTTTAGCATATTAGTGCTATCCAAATTAGTGCTGAAATGCTGTCCATTTTTTTTTGAGCATATTAATGCTATCCAAATTGATGCTTAATTGCTGTCCATTTTTGAGTATATTAATGCTGTCCAAATTGGTACTTAAATGTTGTCCAAATATTTGTGAATTAATGATGTATGAATGTTGCAAATCAAAGCTGTCCAAAACAAGACATGTTTCCTATGGTTACCTAGTGTAAATGCTTGTTTAATTGGAGTATAAATGCTATCCAAAACGGGGTAGGTTACCTATGTTTTATCTTATTTTACATGCTTATTGTCCAAATGTGTTGTCATTTATGTGGTTTTATTTAACTAACTAAGCTGTTCAAATGTGTTGTTTTCACCGACCGCCAGATGTGATGTTTGTTATCTATATATTGTGTAATTTAGTTGCTATCCAAATGGAGGAAAACTTATTGACGTAAATGCTATATGTTGCTGTTGTTTATTGAATTAACTGCGAAAGTGCTGCTCAAAAAAAGAGAGATTGTCTGAATGCTGAAATTTCGACATTTATCTTTTGATTATAATGTGTCTCGCTGGGTTAGTATGGTTTGGTATGCGAATGTGCATTGGTTTATAAAATAGAATGATTGGTAATTTGTTAATGAAATAAATGTATGCAAATGGATGTTTTGGCATATGCTCAGTATATGAAATGTAATGATATATGCTTGAATATATTTTAAGTATTCGAATGACATGAATTTGATGGTAATGAAATGGTTGAATTTCAAGCATGATTTGAAAATGTGGTTTAATTAGTAAAACATGTTTGTTTAAATTAGCTATGTGTTTTAATTATGTGTTTTATTGATATGGTTAAATATTGAAATAAAGTTCGATTATGTGAAATGATTAGTAAGGCATGATTGATTTTTGGTTGGCTATGAGAATCTAATATGCGAATTTGATTTATGTGAATAAAAGAATTAAGGCTAATTGAGTTTAGAAAATTTTGTAAAGAAGTGGATATAAATTTGTGCATGAAATGTAATAAATGGTTGTGCTTAACTATATTTTGTTTGATAATGCCTCGTAACCCTAATCCAGCGACGGATACAGGTTAGCAGTGTTACATTTTATTGGTATCAGAGCTACAGTTGAGTCAGTTCTAGGACTAACGTAGCTTATGTGAGTCTAGCTATACATGCCATATATATAAACTGTGATAGTGTGATGATTCCTGACAATTAAAATATGTTTTTGTATAGTAAATGGATCCCGATTGAGCTGTAGTTGATGATGTGGAAAGTAATGCGTCTGCTCCCACTCAAAGAGCCGCGCCGATTGATTCTAGGCCGATTATGTGTAGCCATGAGGAAGAGGCTAAACAAGTCTTCTTCCAGATGATGAACGAATGGTTCACAGAGTATATCTAGACAAATCTGGCTGCTCAACAACCTTCACCCCTGCCTAATTTTCTTCAGATACCTGTGATGCCTCAAGTTACTGATCCGATACGATTAAATAAGCCTCCGGTTGATAAAATTAGAAAATATGGGGCCGAAGAGTTCATAGCTACTATCGATGATGATGCTGAACGAGATGAATTCTGGCTTGATAATACAATCCGACTGTTCGATGAATTATCATGTACTCCTGATGAATGTATCAAATGTGTTGTATCTTTGTTAAGGGGCACTGCATATCACTGGTGGAATACATTAGTATTAGTGGTTCCAAAAGAATGGGTTACCTGGGAGTTCTTTCAAACTGAATTTCAAAAGAAATATATTAGTCAGAGGTTCATAGATAAAAAACGTAAAGAATTCCTTGAGTTAAAACAAGGTCGCATAACAGTGACAGAATATGAGCGGGAATTTGTGACACTCAGCAGATATGCCTGAGAATTTGTTTCAACTGAAGCTATAATGTGTAAAATATTTAAAGACGGTCTGAATGAAGACATTAAGCTGTTAGTCAGGATTCTGGAAATAAAAGAGTTTGTGGTACTAGTCGAGCGAGCATGCAAAGTTGAAGAACTTGGGAAAGAGAAAAGAAAAGCTGACTTTGAAGCTAGAGCTTCGCGAAAAAGATCATCGAGTAAGTCATTTCAGTTAGAATCAAAGAAGTTCCGAGATGATTTTAGCGGTTCAAAGGCTACTGTAGGTTATTCTAGAAGAGACCGAGACAGACCACCTCTGAGTTTGAAAGTTACTTCAATAGCTAGTGTTGGAAATGTCAGACCAAATCAACCTGAGTGCAAACATTACGGTAAACGAAATCCCTGCAATTGTAGATTGAATAATCGGGCTTGTTTCAAATGTGGATCATTAGATCATTTCATTCGTGAATGTCCTGAGTTGGCCAAGCAAGAAACAATGCAAAATACAAGGCCGACTAACACTGTAGCTAGAGGTAGACCACCCAAAAACACGGGTAATGTGAGTAGTAGTCAGAGGGGAACTAAAGACACTACTGTTAGATCTGAAGCCCGCGCACCTGCCAGAGCTTATGCTATTCGCACTCGCGAAGAAGCTTCGTCTCTAGATGTTATTACCTGTACTTTCACTCTCTATGATACTACTGTGATTGCATTGATAGATCCAGGATCAACTCATTCTTATATATGCACGAATTTAGTATCCAGTAAGAATTTGCTTGTAAAGTCTATTGAATTTGTGATTAGAGTATCAAACCCCTTAGGCAAGTGTATCTTGGTAGATAAATTGTGCAAGAACTCTCCGTTGATGATTCGAGATTTTAGCTTTCCGGCTGATCTGATGTTGTTACCATTTGATGAATTCGATATAATTCTGGGTATGGATTGGTTAGCACTGCATGATGCTATTATAAACTGCAAACAGAAGACAATTGATTTAAAATGTCAGAATAATGAGATTATCCGGATTGAGTCAGATGATTTGAATGGGTTGTCGACTGTGATTTCGTCGATGAAAGCTCAGAGTTATGTGAGAAAGGGTTGTGAAGGTTATTTTACCTATGTACTTGACTCTAAAGTGACCGAAAAGAAGATTGAATTTATGCCAGTTGTGTGTGAGTATCTAGATGTATTTTTCGAAGAGCTATCGGGATTACCACCGATTCGAGAAGTTGAATTTGATATTGAACTAATGCCGGGAACTACTTCGATATCAAAAGCTCCATATAGAATAGCTCCGACCGAGTTAAAAGAATTAAAATCTCAGTTGCAAGAGTTAACCGATAGAGGTTTTGCACGACTGAGTTTCTCTCCCTTGGGTGCTCCGGTATTATTTGTGAAAAAGAAAGGCGGAACTATGAGAATGTGTATTTATTATAGCTAACTCAATAAAGTGACAATCAAGAATAAATATCCTCTGCCACAAATAGATGATTTGTTTGATCAACTGATATGGGCTACAGTATTTTCTGAGATAGATTTGAGATCGGGTTATTATCAGCTGTGAGTTAAAGATTCAGATGTGTCGAAAATTACTTTCTGAATGAGGTACGGGCATTATGAGTTTCTAGTTATGCCTTTCAGACTTACAAATGCACCTGCTATTTTTATGGACCTAATGAATCGGATCTTCAGATCGTATTTGGATAGATTTGTTGTTGTGTTTATAGATGACATCTTGATCTATTCTCGTGATGAATATGAGCATGCTGAACATCTGAGAATAGTGCTACAGACTTTGCGAGATAAATAGCTATTTGCAAAGTTTAGTAAATGTGAGTTCTGGTTACGGGAAGTTAGTTTTCTGAGGCATATTGTATCCACATTGGGTATTCGAGTCGATCCGAGTAAGATTTCAGCAATATTGGATTGGAAACCTCCGAAAAATGTATCTGAAGTCTGAAGTTTTCTGGGACTTGCCAGTTATTACAGACGATTCATAAAAGGTTTCTCAATGATTGCAACTCCGTTACGAGACTACTTTAGAAAGATGTTAAGTTCGAGTCGAACAAATGTCAAAAATATTTTGATCAGTTGAAAGCTTTTTTGAGTGAAGCTCCAGTGTTAGTACAACCACAATCTGGTAAAGAATTCGTAATCTATAGTGATGCATCGTTGAATGGTTTGGGTTGTGTTTTGATGCAGGAAGGCAAAGTCATGGCCTATGCATCGAGACAATTAAATACGTTGGAAAAGATTTTCCCGACTTACGATTTAGAATTAGAAGCTATTGTGTTCGCGTTGAAGATTTGGTGTAACTATCTGTTCGGTAAGAAATGTAATGTTTATTCTGATCACAAGAGCTTAAAATATTTAATGACTCAGAAAGATCTAAATCTAGGACAGCGAAGATGGTTGGAATTGTTAAAAGATTACGAGCTAGTGATTGACTACCATCTGGGAAAGGCCAATGGTGTTGTTAATGCTTTAAGTCAGAAATCTTTGTTTGCTTTACGTGCAATGAATAATCGGTTAGTTCTATCTGATGACGGTTCGATTATAGTTGAGTTGAAAGTAAGACCGTTATTTATGCAGCAGATTTGCGAAGCTTAAAAAGTTGATAATGAATTGTTAGCGAAACGGGCTCCATGTGATTTGAATTCTAATTCAAACTTTCGAGTTGGTACTAATGATTGTTTAAGATTCAAAGGCTAAATATGTGTACCGAGAAATTCAGAGTTGATTTGGATGATTTTAAATGAACCTTATAGCAGTTGGCTATCTGTTCATTCGGGAAGCACGAAAATGTATAACGATCTGAAATAACTTTACTGGTGGTCTGGTATGAAATGTGACATCTCAAAGTTCGTTTCTAAATGTTTGATTTGTCAGCAAGTTAAAGCTGAGCATCAAGTATCGTCTGGTTTATTGCAGTCGAATATGATTCCTGAGTGGAAATGGGATAGAGTGACTATAGATTTTGTGCCGGGATTGCCCTTATCTCCAAAAAAGAAAGATGCAATCTGGGTTATAGTTGACAGATTGACGAAATCAGCTCATTTCATTCCAGTACGAATGGACTATTCGCTTGATAAGTTAGCTTAGTTATATATTTCTGAGGTTGCGAGATTGCACGGAGTACCTATTTTTATTGTTTCGGATAGAGACCCAGGGTTCACATCACGGTTTTGAAAGAAACTGCAAGATGCACTAGGTACAAAGCTACACTTCAGTAATGGTTTTCACCCACAAACGGATGGACAATCCGAACGAGTTATTTAGATACTTGAGGATATGTTACGATGTTGTGTTCTTGAGTTTGAAAGCACGTGGGAATAATATTTGCCGTTGATTGAATTTGCGTATAATAACAACTATAAATCGAGTATTAAAATAGCACCTTACGAAGCTTTATACGGTCGCAAATGCCAAACACCTCTGTACTAGACCAAACTTAGTGAGAATAAGATTCACAGGGCCGATTTGATTAAAGAGACTGAACAGAAAGTGAAAGTGATTCGTGATAGTTTGAAAGCAGCGTCAGATCATTAGAAATCATACGCAGACTTGAAACAAAAAGATATTGAGTTTCAGATTGGGGATCGAGTGTTTTTGAAAGTATCTCCGTGGAATAAAATACTTAGATTTGGCAGAAAAGGCAAGTTAAGTCCGAGATTTATCGGGCTGTATGAAATTATCGAGCGTATCGGGCTAATTGCTTATAGATTGTTATTGCCACCTGAATTAGAAAAGATTCATAATGTATTTCATGTATCGATGCTTCGATGATATCGATCCAATCCCTTACATGTGTTTTCCCCATCTGAGATTGAGATTCAGTCTGATATGACATACGAAGAAGAATCGATCCGAGTTTTAGATCGCGAGGTTAAAGAACAGAGAAATAAGAAAATTTCTTTAGTGAAAGTCTTATCGCATTGACACGGGGTTGAAGAAGCTACGTGGGAGCCCGAGGATGCTATGAGAGAACAATATCCAAACCTATTCATTGGTAAGATTTTCGAGGACGAAAATCCCTAAGGGGGGAGAGTTGTAACAGCCCGGTTTTAGCTAAATCAAAACAGTGGTTTCGGAACCACAAATCTGAAATCGTAAAATTATTTTAATATTACTTCCAGTATTTGCAGCATGTTATTTGATATGTGTGAAAATTTCGTGAGCTAATTTTATCGTTTAATTGCTCAATTTGAAAAAAATGACTTAATCGCGTAAAATGTAAAAGTTGCATTCTGCTTGTTAATGGTATTAAATAGCTATGAAATATTAAATTAGAGGTCCTTATGTTGTAATTAAACCATAATTAAATTGAGTGGACATTAATGGGCATAATATCATGAAATTTGATGGTTTTTCATTAAGGTTAATTTAGTAAAATGATAAATAACATAAGTTAAATAAAACAAAAGCTAAAATTTGGTGTTCATCTTCTTCCTTAACCTAAAATAAGAGAGGAATACACCATTTTTGAGCTTTAAAAGGTTCGGCCATAGTTCATTATGCATGGTATGTATTTTTTACTCGGTTTTTTATTATTTCTATGTTTTTGTAATCGTTGCAGCTCCATCTAGCTAGCCTGTACCTTTAATTTTGAATTTTTTAAATATTTTGAGAGTTTCCATTGTTGAATATATGTGTTCTTTGATGTTTAATGTTGAAATATGAAAGCTTGATGATAGTTTTACATGTTTTGTAAAGTAATTTTTGACAAAAATGTCAAATAGGGATTAAATTGAGAAATGTGGAAATTGAGTGGTTGAAATGTGAAATAAATGCAAATTTTGGGCTGCTAGGGACCTCTAATAAATTCGGCTAAGCATGAGTGTATTGAAATTTTGTGTAATTTGTGATTTTGTGAAATAGGGACTAAATTGAATAAATGTAAAACTTTAGGGGCTAAAGTGAAAAAATGTCCAAATAGATATTTTTGAATGAAATTGAATGAATAGGTGATTAAATGAGCTAAATTTGAATTCATATAGATCAAGAAAGAAAGAAATCAGACTTAGATCGAGGGAAATCAAAAGTTGACGAGTAGTCGATCCGATCTGTTCATCGTATATACGAGGTAAGTTCATATGCAAATAAATACCTTTAAATTGATTTATATATGTTTATTTTTTATTGAATTACTTTGGATGTTGAATATTTGAATACGAGAAAGTATCAACTGAATGACGATGTTCGAAATCCCCGTACGAACCATAGGAATAGTATAGGATATGTATGCCATGACATTAGGATTCCGAGGTGTGATTTAGTGTAAGACCATGTCTGGGACATTGGCATCGTATATGATTTCGTGTAAGACCCTGTCTGAGACAGTGACATCGATATCTTATAACATGTAAGACCATATCTGGGATATGGCATTGTACGAGCTTTATGTACTATCCGAGTATCCTTATCAATTCCGAACGGTTCAACGGGCAATGTTGAGAAGCAGATGAATATGAGAATGAGTAATCAATTCAGGCATGTATGATGTTATATGAAAATTGAAAGGTTAAGGTAAGTGATGCTTATGAATCATTAACAAGTGAGTTAGATGAGGAATGTGATATTTATACATGTGATTACCATGATTTTTCATTGATGAGTTAGTTATATTTACTTCATGTATTATAAGTTTATTTTTATACGGCTTACTAAGCTTTTAAAGCTTACTGTGTTTACTTTTCACTATTTTATAGATTATCAAAGCTAGTTCGGACTCGGGGATCATCGGGAAACATCATCACACTATCGATCATCTTGTTGGTACTTTTAAACTTTGTACATATGGTATATGGCATGTATAGGCTAATGAACTTTTGGTATGTTTTGAATTGTAATTCTAGCCATGTGAGTTGGCTTGGAAATGGTATATCTTGTGTGATGGATGAGGGCAATTCAGTTTGTGTGATGATAAGATGCTGTCCAAATTGGTGCTTAATTGCTGTCCATTTTTTAGCATATTAATGCTGTCCAAATTAGTGCTTAAATGCTTTCCATTTTTTAGCATATTAGTGCTGTCCAAATTAGTGCTTAAATACTGTCCATTTTTTTTTTTGAGCATATTAATGCTATCCAAATTGATGCTTAATTGCTGTCCATTTTTGAGTATATTAATGCTGTCCAAATTGGTACTTAAATGTTGTCCAAATATTTGTGAATTAATTATGTATGAAAGTGGCAAATCAAAGTTGTCCAAAACAAGACATGTTTCCTATGGTTACCTAGTGTAAATGCTTGTTTAATTGGAGTATAAATGCTGTCCAAAACGGGGTAGGTTACCTATGTTTTATCTTATTTTACATGCTTATTGTCCAAATGTGTTGTCATTTATGTGGTTTTATTTAATTAACTAAGCTGTACAAATGTGTTGTTTTCACTGATTAGTTGTGATGTTGTTATGCTGCTATATTGTGTAATTTAGTTGCTGTCCAAATGGAGGAAAACTTATTGACTTAAATGCTATATGTTGCTGCTGTTTATTGAATTAACTGCGCAATGTTAAGTGCTGCTAAAAAAAAGAGGGATTGTCTGAATGCTGAAATTTCGACATTTATCTTTTGATTATAATGTATCTCGTTGGGTTAGTATGGCTTGGTATGCGAATGTGCATAGGTTTATAAAATAGAATGATTAGTAATTTGTTAATGAAATAAATGTATGCAAATGGATGTTTTGGCATATGCTCAGTATATGAAATGTAATGATATATGCTTGAATATATTTTAAGTATTCGAATGACATGACTTTGATGGTAATGAAATGGTTGAATTTTGAAGCATGATTTGAAAATGTGATTTAATTAGTAAAACATGTTTGTTTAAATTAGCTATGTGTTTTAATTATGTGTTTTATTGATATGGTTAAATATTGAAATAAAGTTCGATTATGTGAAATGATTAGTAAGGCATGATTGATTTTTGGTTGGCTATGAGAATCTAATATGCGAATTTGATTTATGTGAATAGGAGAATTATGGCTAATTGAGTTTAGAAAATTTTGTTAAGAAGTGGATATAAATTTGTGCATGAAATGTAATAAATGATTGTGCTTAACTATGTTTTGTTCGGTAATGCCTCGTAAGATTCAACATGGTATATAATAGAAATATCAAATCTATAAGATCTGAAAAATGAATCAATCCAAAAATAATAGAGAATCAATTCATTCGAAAAAGAATAGAAACTTAATCAATTCCCAATGATTCAACATGACGAGTCTCGGATGCCACTTGTTAGAATCGTAAATCAAGATATGATATAAAACTTAAAAAATCATAAATCAGGATTTATCATGTCAAATCATAGAGAATAAAACGATAACAGAACTAGATACGGTAGCATACCTGAATCCATGGATTTCTTAAAATTTTCTAGATCTTGGGGTTTTGATCTTCCAAATTAGCACATAAGAAATTTAGATAATATTTGCTCTCTCTTTCCTAAGGATGAGATATTAAAAAAGTTGTATGTTTAATTTGGGGACCATAATCCTACTATATATAACTTTGGCACATTAGCCCGTCATTAATTAGAAACTAATTATTAGAGTATCTACACATATTTGATCCATACTTTATTTAATAATTAAAACCTATTAAACCTTAACCAAATTAAATCACTTTTAATTTAGGATCATAATAATAAATAATAACATGTATTACCCTTATTATATATATATATATATATGATGTCCATATTTTTCAATTATTACATAATTTTTATTTTAATACAAAGAGAGCACTTCCCTAAGATGAAGTTGATCCACCAATCTATTAAAAGAGATGCTAAATATATCCTAACATAAAATTAAAAAAAAAGTTGAAAAATAAATCAGGACCAAATAGGATCCAAACTTAAGAAAAGCCTTAAACAAAGCACATCTTTGGATAGGTCTTTCAAGTAGAAAAATGGAAAAACAAGATGAAGGGTCAAGTTTGTGATTATTGTCGGCTAATGAGTTCTGGGAGGAAAATGTGCGAAAGAAATGTCTGTAGGAAGTACAACGTATATGAAAAGTTGGCATGATAGTGATACAATCCCCAAGCGCCTTTTTTTTTTATGGTTATTTAATAATATATTTTTATTTTTTTATTTTACAATAAATTTATATGGATTAAAATTTTATACGTTCCTCTGAGGATATGCTTAATTGAGCTTTAGGCATCCTGCAATCAGACACAAGGATTTAGAACATCCGTCTTTAGTAATAAGACTAATGACAGCACAATTTCCAATTTTTATATTCATGTTTAGTCTGGTTGCAAGTTAAAGTCCATCTCTTAAATCCGTATAATTCTGCTTCAAGGCTTGTGGCTTTTGGGATGTAATGGTTTATTCCACTGATCCACCTTCCATTAGAATCAAGGATAGTAAGTTTATTTGATTGGAAAATCCTCCTACAAAATACACCCCACATGCACAGGTGCAGCTTGGAAATAAATAAATGAATCTATGAATTTTGGGTGCCACAACTTGCACAAATTGTTTGCCAAAGTGAAAAAATGGCTAGTAATATATAGAAAGAAAGCCATATATATCATATATACATGTATTCTTGTTTATCAGTGAAGTACAGCAGCAAAAAGCACTAGTATAAAAAAGAGAGAGGAGAAAGAAAAGCTTTAAATATAGATGGAAATATCAAATGTAGGCAACACCAATCTCTGGTGTTGCATGTCCATGAAGGGACAAGAGGCAAACTACAAGGGCCATGGTGATGGAAATAGCAGCTGAAGTTACAGCATTAAAAGTTGCAGAGAATCGCCTCTCTTGCAGATCCCACAGCGTCCTAACAAACAATCCCAAGCCATCAATCACCACCGCCAGCACCACCGCCATCTTCTAAAACAAAATTGTCAAGGGGTTACAAAAGAGAGGCTTTTATATTGATGGGAAACTCTCTTTCGGCTAGATAAAAAATGAGTTATAAATGAAACTTCGACAGTGTTGTTTTGCAGCTGAAGAAAAAGAGGGTTAGTAGGTAAAAACCGTAAAGGCCGAAGGGATGGAGTGATGGAGACTACCGTCATTTTCCATGGCTTTTTCACGAAAAGGTTAAATAAGGCGGCAGCTTCCGCGTTGCTTCCCATTTTCACCTGCGCTACCATTTTACTATTTGGGAGCATATGGTTAATAGAACAATGGAGCTCCATACAGTCTATTTCCTTACAAGATACATGATTTTTAATAGCAAGAAATGAAAAGAAAAGAAAAACTATATTAATTGGGATTGTTAACCACATTGAGGCGAGCCAATTGGATCTTTTTTTCCCTTCTTGTATGGGATTTTTGCTTCATCATTCTTGTGATTCATACCCTGTCTTAAAAGTCGATGTCTTGGCTAAGGATGATCATATTTCTTGTTCCCCCCCCCCCCTTTATTTTCTTGATAATAATACAGGATGAATAGTATCATTCTCTCAAAAGTCTACATTTTGTAATGATGATTTGCTATTAGTCATGTTAATTTGATTATTACTTCAATGATACTTTATACCACGCTGATTGCCAAAATCATCTGAAGCTTTGTAATAGGAGGGGCTTGAATCCTCCTATTTAAAAAATAGACCATTACAGCATTGTCGGGAGGGGTATCACAAATCCCAAAAGGATTAGTCTTCACGGACAAGGAAAATACCTTAGTTATACCCAAACAAAAAGACACTATTACAGAGCATGTAAAAGTTACATGTAACTTACAAGGAAAGTGATATCTAGCATCAGCTCAAGAGAAAAATAAATAAATAAAGAAGGGGAGGCATTGCCATGCATGCTCATGAATCAATTATGATCATCATTCATCAAGGAAAAACAACCATCTAAACAGCTTCAAATGTTTGGCCTATAATTGTTGCCCAGATCTTTTGCTTAACTGAGCAAGAAAAAAGATAATGGCAACAAGAGATTAGATGACTGAAAATGTGCATAAGATCGTGATTTTCAACCTTGAGACTTTACCTGCATCTCTCTAGCCATTGAAGGTAGCCACCTCTCTCCCTTAATCCTTTTCAGTTCCGCGATCCTGGCTTCCTCTCTCTTGGCTCTTTCTTTGGCTGTTGCTTCTTTAGCTTCTAATCTAGCTAACGATCTCTGGCTTGCATCTCTTGCTGCAGCCAATATATCTTTTCCATCAACAGCTATGGACCGTAGTTGTCGTCTGAACTGCATACCACCATGTAGCCAAATATAAATTAAGAGGAATAATCCAAAGTAAAAAGGGGGAGAAAAGAGTTAACAGAAACAAAAGAGATCCAGACAACAAGCGGACCTCTTTCGAGTTCTCATCAATCCCTCTTCTGGGAAGAAGTTTTGGTTTCTTTCGGGGTCCTTGAATTTCATCTGACAGCAAACAAATAACTCTCAAACCTCAAATACCATAACGTAGATAACCCTTCCGAGAGCTAGCTCAGAAGATAAGAGCAAATGCACAAACACATTGCAATATCAACACCAATCCAGTATCCTGTAATAACAGTTCAAATTTATTCAAAAGCAATAGGAAGAATCCCTTTGAAAAGTTTCATTAGTAACCTAAATAGGCTGCCCTTTTTTCCCATTCACTAAACTCTGAATCTAGAACCAATCATTTGAGACTAATGTAGTAGCAAAAGAGACAAGGAAAGAAAAGGTTGAACAATGCAGACTGTAAAAACATTTCTCCAATTGCAGCAAGAGATGAAAATGAGGCAAAGAGGTACTCACCTACGTGGTCAAATACTATCCCAGGAGTAGAATTTTTAAATAAACGAACTCCACTTTCATTTACCACGCTATCAGCATCTGAGACATTACAGGCATCCTTCACTATCACTAAGTGCTTCTCTAACATGTTATCCAAAAGCTTTTGTGCCTGCTTATGACTTTGTGAGTTAGCAAACAAAACAAAATAGCACTTGATATATATGATTTAAACATTATGAATTGAAAATTACTAAAACTGAGTCCTTTTAAGTTGTAGAACTGATCTGAAATACCCTCCATTAAAGTTCCTTCGAAGAAAATTAAACTTTCCGGCAGTGCACTCAAATTTGATGCCAAATTATGGTGAAAAAAAATGAGTCTTATGGAAACTATCAATCCAATAAACATGATTCAACACTCGACATGGAATCTAAGAGTTCATAATTTTTTTAAGTAGATATTAATCCAATTATTTGCAAAATTACCCAGATAAGCTAATGCTAAAACAACAAAGATAGAAACATGGAAAAAGGTTGGGAACCTTGAGTTGGTAGTTTTTAAGCTTCTGGGGGTGCTTTCTCTGATCTATTTCATCAGCTTTATCAACATAATCATCTGTATCTGGGGTTGAATTTGAAACGAGGTTGTTTCTTGTTGTTTGTATTGTTACAGTGGAGCTGTTGGAACCGTTAGCAGTGAAAGTGGCGGTAGTGGTTGCGGCTATAGATTGAATGGCAGCTTTCCACTCGGCGTCCCCGTCTTCTTCGCTGCTGCTGCTGCCGCCGCCGCTACTGGTTGGTCTTGCCATTGCTAAACCCGCAATCATCACCGTTGGAATATAACCCCTGTGGGATAAATAATTGGACTCTTTTAGGCTTGCTTTGTTCTATCCATGTAGGCCAAGCCTGGCTTAAATTTTTGACAAAATGGGCCTAAGAATTAATCTAAATGCATGGACTTTTTTAGAATTTTAATGATAAGAATCATTTGACTTTAAATTACATGTTTCAATGGATCTAATTTTACTTTTGAATTTCATTTTGTTGCCCACTTTGGTTACGTTCCACTCTGAAAATGCTATTTAGTTTATTTGAATTAAAAGTTAAATTAAATTATTTAGCTCAATTCTTATAATAATTTATTCTCATATTGCTTAATAAACTTAAAACTTAAAAGTGATATTATTTAAAATTAAGATGGTTTGTGGGTTCTATGCTTAGGAAAAAACTGTTTAAATTGTGAAGTTGGTTTTAATTTAATATTAACAAAAGGACTTAAATTTTGAAATTTAAAAGTAAAATAAATTATTTTTAAATAAAAATCATTTTTTGGTTTTAATTCTGCTAGTTATTCAATCAAAACCCAAATTTATCATTTAAAATTGTTCCCAACAACATTTGCAAATTACACGTAATTGTAAAGCTTGATCTTTTCTCTCTTTCTTTCAGAGATAAAAAAGAATTAAGCTTTCACAGTCGACTAAATTAGGCTTAAGAGTCCCTTTTTTTTTTTAATTAGGTCTTTAGGCTATTTTTTTTATTTAGCGAAATAGGGCGTTTTTAAGTTGAACGCGCTTTCCGTTTCTCTCTCCTAAAAACTCTAATCATTTATAATATTTTTAAGGTTAGGGTTAGAGCTTGGT